>NC_087558.1:13902467-15102467 GCF_036250125.1 Pseudopipra pipra
ATGCACTGGGGGCAGGATTGGGTCCATAATCTTTATTTGAAAGTGTGTACACCTGGGAAGCATGTAGGATGTCAGCCTTCTGTGGCCTAATTAAGTGTATTGTGGTGCAAGACTTGGCAAGGAACAAACATTTGCTGGAAGGTGGTACTGTGAGAACGCTTCATACTCTGCATGAAGAAGCAAAAGTTGGCCTGCATCACTCTGATTTGCTATTCTGAAGAGTTGATTATTGAGATGCTAATAAATGAGAATTAATTGTAGTCTGACAGTCAGAGACAGCACTTTTAAGTTTAAAGGTTGATGAACTTTGTTCCAGTAAAAGGTCAGTTTGCAAGAGATGGATAATAAACATTTTGTACCACTCAGTTTAGTTCTATGTATCCAAATTCCCTCTGTATAATAAGACATACTTTCTGCACATTTAAGCAAAGAATTAACTGTTGAATGTGGGTATTAACACTGGAGCTGAAGACAAGCACTTCTAGTTACTTCATTCCTACTGTGAAAACAAGCAAAGCCTTTTCTAAAATACAGACTATCTATTGTGCTGAATTGAGAGCATGTGAACAAATTTAATATGGTTCCCGCCTTTGTCTACAGGATGGGGAGCTAATTCTTATTCCTAAGTTTATTTGGCTTTTCATCCTCTGTATTCAGCTATATAAACAGCAATTGGAAATGCAGAGTGTTGAAGCTTCTTGCCCTTTAGGCAGAAGTACTCACTTGGTTAGTGCTTCTTTCCCCTCAAAGCAGAGATTTGTCTCACTGTGCTGACTTTTTGTGGTGTGCAGCCCTGGTACCCGGGCTCCTCCTGTCCCAACAGAGGAGCACAGTGGGCAGCTCTTCACCACTCAGGATGTGATGTTTTAGAAAGCTCATTCTACTTCAGACTGGGCAGAGAAGATTCAGCTTTTCTTTGCTGGTGGAGGATCATGTGTGACAGCATCTGCCCCAGTCCGTGCCTCACTCAGGGTCAGTTGCTTTCCTTTCCTTTCATTACTATGGGGGCATCTAAATCATGGCTTGTGCTGTTCCTGTCATCTAAAAAAACCCTGTGGATTGCTCACAGACAAAAAAAATCACTTCATGGATGTTTAAAATATATATGCTGCATATTTTGCTCTGAGGCATGCTGGTCACTCATCTGTGGCTCTGTCTGGCTATTGCTAGCCTCAGCTTCATTCCATTGGTGACTCACTGCCTAGTTTACTGAAACATCAGACAATAAATCCAAAAGTGATCCCTTCTCCCATATACACTTGTTTGGGGATGCTAAACAAACAGAAGGGAACTCAGCCAGTTTCTGCTGTCTGGATAAACAGGGGACAAACTTAGACAGGGGGAAGAAACAAATAATATGAAAGGTTTATGGGCAAGGAGATGCCTTTGCTTATGCTGTGCAGTTATATGAGCTGTTACATTGGTTAGATGGAGTGATAATGTCCCCAGGTTCCAAGACAGTTCATTGTCCATTCCAGTGAGCTGCCGCCAGCCGTGCCATCCTAAAACAGGGAATGTGTCTCCATAAATCACCAGGCTCTGGGGAGAGAGCATTTCTCTCCTTACTGTGGCCTGGAATTAACTATCATTCTTCGTCGTGTTGCCTCTCACTTTTATTGATAACTAAAACTCTTATATTTGAGCCTCCTGTGTCAGCAACCAGACTCATAGTAAGATCTTCTGTGACATGAAACCATGTCAAGGCTACATAAAATACATAGAATACATATTTCAATACTGTTCCAATACTGTTTTAACAATCAAAAGTACATTGGAATTAAACAGAGAACAACTGATCTTATCAATTTCTAAAAAATATCTAGTGATGTTCCTAACCCATTTTTCACCATTTTCTTTAAGTGCTAGAAATCAGTTTCGATTTCCATTCTAAAACATTATAAGAAATTTTTCCTAATTTTCAGAAAAGTAAAGCAGTACAATGTGAAAATGATTAAAGCAGCAGTGATATATTTCAAATGTTTTTTAAACCACTATTAAGGAGACAAAGAGCTACTCTTGTAGTCACTTGTAGGTCTTGATCTTCTGTTCACTGGAGTCAAGAGGAAAGTTTCCACTGATTATGACAGTGCTACAGTGGACAAATATAGCTGGTTATGGAAGAAGATTTGAATTTCAGAGAGGGAAGTTTCAACTGACAGTGTTTCAGAAATGTCCCTTCTAATCAACACTTTTTTTTTTCCAGCTGTCTTTTCACAGCTTATGCATGATGAGAAACACTTCTCTAAATGAGATTAGAAAACAGAGCAGCTTTGAGTGGATTCAAGTCTCACATATGAAAAACAACCTCCCTTAACAATATGGACTATTTTAGACTTGAAACACTGGTGTATTGTTCCTACATTTAAGCGTAGCTTATGAGACCAGATTTATCTCCCTATTCATCCTCGGTTTGTCACACATACAGTGATCCTAATAGATGCAAAAATGTTTTCATATGAAGTTCACTGCATGATTAGCCTCTAAAGATTTTGCTTCATCCTTACGACTGTATACTTCAGAGAAATAAATTGGTGTCTAAATATTTGACTTTCGTCATCCTTACTGCTATATGATTCAGAGCAATAAATTCTTGCCTGAACACATACTTATGTACGTAATTGAATCAGGTCCACTCCAGGGCTTGGCTTTTGAAGTAGTGCCAGCGTTTTCTGTGGGACTGTGTGGAAGGCCAGGCGTTACGTGATGGGAACAACACCCAGGGAAATTACTAATGTACATAAGTGCATCAAATGAGTAAATCCACATTTGCAAATAAACCTGAGCACACTTTCTCATCCAATCTAGAAGGTTATTAAAATAATATTTTGCGATTTTTTCTTTAGCTTTTTAAAAATCTGAAATACTTCAGATCAGCGTTTTTAATACATTAATACCACGTAGCTCTTGCAATGCCGTGTGATAGATGGGCAGTATTTTCCTTCTGTGCTCTACAGAGCTGCCTGTACTGAATCTGCAAACATTTAGACACTTGCTTTTAATGTAGATCTTTACTGGAACTGCTCATTCATATAAAGCATGTAAATAACCTCACGGTCTTTTCTACAAGCTTGGGGCCTTAGTCGTTAGTGTTGCTCTATTTAGCAGAGTACCATTAACTTTAAATATACTTGAGATATAATTTTACCAGAATTTATTGCATTGTTATATTAACTCCTTGGTGAGATTTAGGTTGTGACCTCCCAGCAGGCCTAGGCATGTTACCTGTAATCTTTCACATGCATACAGTCTATCATAGACAGAACTCCCGCTTTCAGATCAGTCATATTTTAGGACTCACAATTGATATATCAGTCACAGCATAAAATGCTATCATTCCTGTAGACCAACTGTTTACCAGAGTATAACACAAACTCTCCTCCTGTGTCTCATTTCATCACACTGTTCCACATAGTGATGTTTCAATGTGAAATGAAGTTTCTTCATGCTGTGCTTCTGAGTAGAAAAAAGACAGAAGTACATGTATGATAAATGGCAAAGGTTCCAAGAAAAACCTTGCAAAACAATACAATTTGGAAGCATTACATTTGCTTAAATAATTTAGTACATAAATGGATCTGTTAAAGTTTTATAACCAAACACTGTTTATGTGGCTTTGGGTAGAAAATCGGTTATATCTCCACTGAATCACTTAATCTTATATCTTATTTAGAAATTAGAATATATAACTAATCTGAGAGTTGTCATTGTAAAGTACTTTTGAAATCAGTAGCATTAAAGAAGTATACTTTTCTTTTAATTAACTTTATATACTTAAGTTTTCCATTAAAAAGAAGTATTTTAAATTTCTGTGAGATTGAGTTCATTTTCTCCTGGTTTTATGGCAGAAGAAACTGCACAGTTTAAGCAGATAGGCTACTTGATCTCATATAGTGGTAGTGATATTTAAATCTGGTCTTCTCTTGGATACTAAAATGTGAACTGAGTTCCATGGGATATTCTTGCTTGGCCTTTATTAATAATGTAGTTTTTAAGATTATCAATAACATTACTGGTGCATTCTGAAAATCAGGACTAATACTACCTGATTGCAGAAGACAGATCATTTGCTGGGATACTCAAAATTAAGCACCATTTAAAAATATAGGTATATCTGTTGTTATTTCCCCCTGGAATGCTGAAATAATAGGGAGTTCAAGATTTGCTAAGAAACCAAAACCAAACCTCTGTCAAGACTCTTTAATGAGAATGATGTTCAGGGCCAAATGTGAACTGGGAAGCTAAACTCCATTTTCAAAGAATGTGTGAGTGCATTTTGTGTCTTCACAAATGTCCCCATGTCCAGAGTTTATAAGCATTAAGTTCAGGTATATAAATCCTTAAAAGACACACCTGAGCATTTTCAAGGCTAAGAACAGACTGACAGAAAAAAAAGCCAGTTAAGGGATTCTGCAGGAATTATTATTTTTTTTTTTTTCTAATCAGCTGTGGTTGTTCCGTGAGACATTTTTTAGACTGTTGAAACTTTTGTAACAGTAAATTCTGATTCCAGCATTCCTGTTTGGGTAGCAGAACTTTGCTACCCTATCCTTTGCCTTGCCTGGCCTCTGCTCTGGCCCTGCCCAGTAGTTTGTTCCTTCTGGGATTTTTTAAATATTTACATACGGTTCATGGGGGTTTTTGGATTCATATTTGACAAGAACCACCAGAACCCTCTTCCTAGAAATGGACCCTGGCCCTCCCCCCCCATCCACTCAGAATTTGGGATTTATGAGAATATGTAACTTGTAGGTATTGTCAGCAGCTGACCAACAGGCAAAACCATTTTCTTCAGCCATGCAAGCTCTGTAGCTGCTAGTTCTTCTGTGGAGTATCTTTTTTTTTTTTTTTTTTTTTGTCACTGAGTGTGCTATTTTATGGTGGGAAATCTTTTGCTAGGAACGTATTTTAAGGCTCTCATGTAACAACTGAAGAGTTCTAAATTCTTAACTGGGAATTTTTTTATAGCTCTCAATTAAGCTTTTAAAATAAAAAGTAAAGGATGTTGGAGGAATTCAGTGTTGTCATGAATTTTCTTAATTAAAAATCTTTTAATTTTTTTTTTTAAAGCAGTAATTCATGGTAGCTAAGTAACAGCTGTGAAATACAATCTTTTGGTGACATCAAAGCTGTGAAATAGTGTGAAATAAAAAACCCTTAGTAAAAAATATCTACTTTTATTGGAGATGGTTTATAGCTTTTCCATGCCAACAGTCACTTCAAGTTAATATTATGGAAAGATCCAACAAATACATAACTGCTTTCAAAATTATTTAACTCTACATACTTATAAAAACAAAAATATTAAGAGCTGAAATTTCAGTAAGGAAAATAAATGTTTTTTCACACGAGGGACCTTAGCTCTTGTATAATTTTGGTTTAGCTGCATGGAAAGGAAACACGCAGAGAATATTCTGAAGTCTGCAAAAGCCGTATGTACAACCCCCCCATTTTGGTGACATAAAGTCGTAGGAAATTGTCTAATGTCTAATTTTTTGTTATGAGGCATTTATACAGAATTGTGAGTACAGCCCTAAAAATCACACTATTTGGGATGATATTTACATTTAAAAGTTTCTAGTTCAAAGACTGATTTATTAAATAACCATTTTCTCTGACACCAGGTAATAAACACTGATGTATTAGCAATGTAATTTAATATTTATGGTATTTACTAAAGAGAACTATGATTAGAATTGTTGACATTTTATTAACTAGGCTGTAATATTAAGCAAATGACTCGTGGACCCCATGTGAGAGCATTTGGTGTGGTGCATGATCTGTCACATATAGAAGATAAAATGACAGTGTGAAGCATGCCTCTTTTACTCACTAGAAAGCCCAAGAGTCATGACTTGTACCCAGAATTAAATATTTTAAAAATTCTTCCATGTCAAAGAGGAATAGAAGTTAGATGGAATTAAAACATTACATTAATAATCACGCTGTTCAGAGTCCAGACAGGTATTATTATTAAAACTTGAAATTGATTTTTAAAAAGTACACATACAACCTGACATAACACATACACAACCCAATATATGTACAATGATTTGCATTCCTGTCCTTGTCTTTTTCCTTACAGTTTTTACAGAACTATGGGACCCAGAAAATACCCCCATAATTAGACTTTCAGATATTGCACTCTTTGCCTAATACTTTTTTAATTCCAGATGTTTTTCCATCTGGATGAGATTTGAAACCCAAAGATGCACCCACCAGTACATATGTGATTACAAATGAATAATATTTACTTGGCATGATACTTTTATTTATTCATCATCATCAACTTCCTATATGCCCATCATAAACTGAAAATAAGACTGGATTAGCACGCAAATCTGTTTTTATTTCTTTTATTCTGTCAAAGAAAATCCAGATCTAGGCAGAAAGCATACTCTGACAGCATCAACTAAAACTCAAAGATTTTGTTATTTGAATTAGCTATATTCTTTGAGCCATCAGAAATTTGGCAATGAAAGGTCTCAAAAAATTTTCAAGGTGCATTGAATGATACAGGATCTTGTATTTGAAACACCGGGTCACTAATGACTGTTGGCTGAGATTAGAGATAAAGATGAGGTGACTGAAAAGCAGAGGAAGCACTGAGTTGAAAGATAAGAAACTGTATCGTACTCCTCAATTTACTGGACTGTGTCCTTCTGATTAGTAGTCAGATTTACAACCTGGTCTTCTTGGATCCTCATCTATTTCTATTTACTCCGATAACAGCAAACCCAAAGGATGTTATATTAATATGCTCCTGGCAAAAAGTTTCTCTCAGCTGCCACTCTTGCCATTGGTATTTGTGATTTTTGTCACTGAGAATGAAGGTTACTTTGGGCTGTGTGTTTGAAGCTTATATTTTAAAGACTTCACAGGAAAGTGCAAAATGCACTCACCTAGTGAGGTCGCTCTGTCCTGCCCAGCACAATTTTCACATGTGCTTTCTGTCCCCCTCACTTTGAATGAAACCTTCCCTCCTCTCCATTCTCTCTAGATTGAACTAATTTGGAATTGGTCACTCATATAGATCAGGTCTTACCTCCTCACATATTAATCAATTGCAATCAGCTGTCATGTACAGACTGATCCCTTTAGTTTTAACAGAGTAGAACCAGACTAAGTGTTTTCAGTGGAGCGTCTTTCCAAGAAACAGCACTTTCTAAAGAAGTGTAAATCACTGAGATAATCCCACTGTAAACTGTGCCTGTGATCTGGTGAAAATCACTATTGGCACAAAATATCCATTGGAGTCTTTAGCAGTCATTTGAGCTGGCCTGAATTTCTTGTATGCAGGGAAGGAGATACAGTGGGTTCAGTCATGATTGTCAGCTAGAGGGGAATTTTTTTGCATAGGTAGGAAAAGTGGTGTGTTGAAATATCCTACAACAAAGGTTGCTTAGGGCAAGTCCTTCTGGTACTTGAGCATTTCAGGGAAACTGATTCTCTTTAGGTTCATGGGAGCTTGCTATTGCCTTCAGAAGAATCCAGACTTATCCTTAGGCATTAAACACTCCACAACATTTTAGTCAGTTTAGAAGCAATAGATAAATGCCTCTGGTTCAGATATGAAGTAATTTACACTGAATTAAACCACAAACTCAGAATATTCACTGAATATAAGTAGACAAAAGAAGGCTACATATTTCATTGCAAGATTATATGTGGGCATTTATAGGCCAGACAGAATAACAGAGGATCACCAGAAAGAAGTTCTTATCAACAAAATGAAGAGCATTATAAATTATTCCCTTTAGCTTGAAATTTCACTAGAAATATGTAACAGCAGTAACAGCAAAAATGTAATACAGAGGTTGCAGTCTCTAACAACTTCATAAAACATTGTATTGAATTAGAGAAGGGAACACAATAAAAACATTAAGCAATTAGCTCTAAAATTCTTGAAAGAGTCAACACCAGACTTAAAATCCCCAGGTCTCTACAAGATCAAAGAAAATGGCAAGGGTCTTACTGAGAGTTGATCTCTCTCTCAGATGGTAGTGGTAGAATGAAACTTTGATGTTTTCTATACTTAAAGACATAGATTAAAATATTTAATGAAGGTGAAAATTAACTATGAAGTGGCCAGCCTTAATAAAAATAATGCAATGTACAGTTCTGTGCTTGACTTGCTTACCAATGCGTGCTTATTTTAAATTGGAATTGAGTATCCAAGAATCTGAAGTGAATGAACACGCAATTATGTTCTTTTATTTTAATTTGGTCTTGTTGATCCTTTAGGCTCTTTTAAAATCACAGTGACATAGATTAAAAAGAAAAAAACTAAGGTCTTGACCTTTCATGCATCTATGAAATAAATGTAGAGTTCATAGCTGGGAACACGATCATTTTGGTTGAGATAAATTGAAGCTGACAAGGGGACAGGCTCTGAGGGAGCAAAATCCACTCTTCTGTAAAAACCAAGACAAAAAATATTTCTGTATTAAAAATGACATATTTTTATAAATATCAATATCAATTGACTGTGGCCCTCACCCATGCAAACCAGACCTGAGTAAAGGGTCTAAAAATTGTAAGACTAACTAGTTCATTATCTTTCCAAATTAGCAAAAATATGAGAATTCTTATACATAAAGTTAAGTACCTAATTTTAGAACCCTAGAGCAGATGTTGACCAGTAACACTAGTTGTTAAAAATCATAACCTGAGTCTTCAGAAAGGAAAAAAATTAAAAATTACTCAAGGGCAACTGGAACTGCTAAAGCAATACAAAATGCAGGAAAAAAAGAGCCACTTTTGCTTTTCAAAAATCAAACTTCCCTCTCTTAAATTCTTTCCTGCCACAAAATGAACAGAGCTCCTAAGTACCAGTCAGGAGGGATGATATGGTGCAGCATTACCAGGGCAGCATGTGAGACCTGTGCTTGCAACTCATTCAGAGTGATCCTTTTCCCTCAGAGGTTGAGGTCAAATTCATTGAATATGGGGGTCACCTTCCTCCAGGCCCGCAAGTTGCCCTGTTCTGGGTCTTCTTGGCCAGCTCTTCCTACATGTGGAGCCAGACATGGTCCCCAAGGATGCCCTCACCGTGGATGAATGCACGGATCTGTAAACTCTTTGGGGCAGGAACCAAAGGAGGTTTTACTTGTATAGTGGTTTCCATACCCAGCAGTAACAGCCACATCCTCATAAAATGCAGCACTGAAGATGGTCAAGGAAATAGTCGCAGCATGACAGAGAGAGATTACAACTTCATTTTCGGTCCCATCCAAAATTAACATGAAATGATATTGCCAAGCAAAACAGCCTCAGCACTTAATTTGGGGCATTAGTGATGCCATTATAAAATATGAGCTGCTGATTCTCATCCTGCCTCAGAAGCTTTTTATGCTTCCCAGATCAGCTTGCGTGGTGAATTAATCAGATGAAAAAGGCTCAGTTCGCCTGCACAAGAAACTGAAAGGATTGTCTGATGGCTTATGAAGCTATGTGATTTGTTTCATGGTGTGGAGACACTGAAAGAGAATTTTTATTAAAAAAAGAGGTCTTGGAACACAGTCCTGCATGTGGTCAGCTCAGTGGGGTATTATTTGAAGCAGAATGTGAACAACTAGAATTGAAATGGAGGGATCTTTGAAGAGTAATGAAAAAGGGGCTTCAGTTGCCAATAAAACAACTGTTTGGGATACTGAAGGGAGATTCCTCAATGATTTAAAATCTTTCTGCACAAGAAATTTATTGTATTTTCTTTTCTTAGGGAACAGGGAGAATAAAAGGTAGATGAACTCTTCAACAACCTAAAGCACATTTCACAACTTCCTGGAGAATGTGTATGTGGTCATAATTTTCTAACATCAATGGCTTTTCAGGGGCAATTTCTTCCTTCTTCTTTGCCTGTTTATGCTTTAGCAATCCTGGTTTCAAGTCTGCTGCGGGCATTTACTGTTTTCTCTGGTATCCAGAGAAGGGATAGGGGTGTGGTGGCACAACATCTAAAGTAATGAATGTTGTTCTAAAAACATGTCTTAAACTACACAAATTACAAAAGATAAACCTTGCCCCCCTCAGCTGTCAGGACTTGCAATTTCACTCCAGGTTTACAATGTCCCAACCTCAGAAGAGGTTGAAGGAGAGAATGCCCTGTAAAATATTAAAACTAGAGTGTATACAGTTTTTCTCCTCAAAATCTGTGTAGTTTCAAGATTAGCATCTCAGCAGTTTAAGATCAGGATCTCCTATTCCCTCACATGGAAATTGCCTGCTTCGTGTTCCTTTTTTGTATGTCTTCTGGGAGAGGGAGTTGAACTTCCTGACATCATAAGTATGAGTGATCTGGGTTGGGTACTCAAACTAAACAGTTACACTGTTTAATAGCAATAATTTACTGCATAGGAAAATTGTCTTGTTACTTGTACAAATATACATATAAAATATTTATATTTCTAAACAAGTGGTTTCTAGGTACACATTAATTATATGTGTGTTTATAGATTTACATATAAGTGATATCAATTGAAATTCTGGAAATTAATTGGAAATAAATATGATCATCTAAAAATAAAACTATTTTAGTATGTAGGCATATAGCTTTCTTGATATCTCAGAATTTTCCATATTTGGGATCAATTTCCCATATACTGGGTTGGTAAAAAAGCTGAAATTACAATATTCTTTGTTGAGCAATCAAGCAAAAAAGCAGAGTACACGAGTTTCTGTAGATGTTTTGCAAATGCTTTATTTTAGTTTTTTCTTTTTCTGGTCTGTTTCTTTCTAAAGTTTTAAATTGCAAATTTGCTTGGGTTTTTTTCTTTTCTCCTCCTGTTTTATCTGATTTCTTAGTTAGAAATATTGAAAAAGATTTTTTTTTTGCATCTATCCAAAATTGATTCAGGATAAAAGATGCTCCTGTTTCACAAACAGTTTGGGTTAGAACAAAATAACATTTCTCCAGAAGACAAAACAAAGCAGAAGCCCCTCTAGCCCCAGCTAAGGGTATTCTGAGGTATCTCCAATTAGTCCATTGGAGATCTTCACAGAAGTGCCTCCAAATCACCACAACAACAGACCACTGAGAAGCTGGGGAATTGTACCCTAGTCTGTCCTTCACTTAGAACATACTCAGTCTGCACTGATAATCATTTTAAATGCATGAAGAGAGGGTAGAACTGAAGCTTGGGTTACTTCATAAGCCCTGCCATGTCATCTTTCTTCTAGACATATTTGAGGGCTTTAGCTTTATTTCTTTTCTGGATTACACTGTGACAATATGATACCTCTGGAGATGTGTGGTCAGTAATTAACAATGTATAACACTGCACAGTAATTTAGGAGACAAAGTTAAGAAGAACACCTCATTCAATTAAAACTTGGCAAGGCAATGCAATTATCCATCCTGGAATTTTGCCAGGATGCAGTAGCCTGTACCTTATCACCTGAAGAAAAGTGATGTGGGATGTATAATCAGTATAAACCTCTATAAACTGCTGGGTTTTAATTATTTTTTTTTTAAAGCTGTATTGGGAAGGTAGAAAAGCAACACAGCTTACAGGGCTCTAATGAAAACCAATCAATTTCTTTTTCCTAACCTCACCAATAATTTCAGAGAATGTTGTCCTTAGATAAAAGTAATTAAAGCCCACTGTCCAAAAGTTAATCCAAATCTGCTGTCTGCTTGTCTAATTGTAAACCTATTGATTCAGCTGTAACAGTTAATATGCCTTGATATGAGGCTATTTCCACAGATAGAAAGTACAGTACAGGTTTTTCCAGGGCCTCATATTGCTTTATTTTATACTCACCATAGATTGGACCAGCTGAAACAAGTGGGACTAACATGTTCCCTTTACTCTGCCCCCTACATTCCTTACTGCAACCCAGAACATTGCAAAGTTTGAACAGCAGTGGATGATGTTCCTCATCTGTTTCCATGGGGGATACTCTTCCACTGGGAACCATGGGGGATACTCTTCCACTGGGAAGCCTTTTCTCCACTGATTAAGTCTGTGTCAAGACTGATAACATAGGTAGATATGTGCTCCAGCCCTCCTGCCTCCCTGCTCACCTGTGCAGATTATGGTGCTGACAAAGACCCTCATGTGCTCCTCTGTCTGATCAAGCAAAATCCCATTGCACTGAGCAGGAATTCACCTGAGTAGAGACTCTAGTCTTTCTGGGATCCCTGATAAAAATTGATCATCCAAGTGATGCTCTTAGTCCATATTGACAAATTATATCTGTCTTTCCCCTGCTTTTCATTGCCAAGAAGGATTTTAACTTTTCTACCTGCTGCTGTTACATGTGAATTACCCTTGAACTTTGTTTAGCGTTGAGAGAGTAACTACTTTATCTCTTTCTTAGATGCATCTTCCTTAGGCATTGAAGTCCGCTTATATTCTACCTGAAGCAACAGTTGAGTTTCAGATGTCTACTTTTTACTTTTATGACTTTTTGTGTAAAATTTCAAAGCAGGGATCAATTTGTGCATAACTCTCATGGCTTCCTGATGAAATATACGTTCTGCTCTCTGGCTTGGTATTTTGAAAGAGATGATCACAAGAGAAAACCTTACCTTAAATAAATGTTTACTAACATGACAGCAGCCTGGTGAAATCAAATGTACACTGTGATGCAAATTATGTATCTAGTTCTTGTGACTTATTTCTGCATGTTGAAAGAATTCATGGTACCCAGCTGTTGTCCAGACTGAAAACTCTTTGGCAAAAGAGTGTAAAAAGTAATAAACTATGAAATATAAATTTTAAGCTAACAAATGGAAGTTCTGGTGTAAGACCAAAAGTGGTGTCCTTAGGTTAGCCTGCCTGATATCTCTCAAGAGTATGTTGTTGTAGAATGAGATTAAAGGGTAAAAGAAGCAAAGAAGGGAGCAGAGGCAAAAGAGGAGGCTGAAATATCTTCGAGAGAAATTTTAGTGTAAGTGTGACCATGAGAAAACTAAACTCAAAGGACAGTCAGAGAACTACTGATTTTATGTAGGTCTAATATAAAATTTGCTTTCCTCCATCTGAATGGTGGGCTTTAATCTTTCTCTCTGTAGGATCCAGTCTGGGTATTGAGTGGATCTTTGAGGCCAGGCTGTGATCTCTGATATTTCTTACAGACAGCAGCGAGGGTCAGAATCTGTGTAGAACATCCTAGAAAAACCCTGTTATTTCAAAAGAGACAGTGCTCTTACAGCCTTTAGCCAGTTGTCAAAAGAGGAATGAGTGCCACTTCTGGAAGTTACTAACTTTCTTTTGTGTAGGTCTTAATATGATCAGTAGATACCCTCAGAGTCTAGAAGGACCAATAGTAAGTTGCTCATTTTTCATTTGTTAAGGATAAGATCTACACCTGCTGTAACTCTACACAGAAGACCTTTATATTGCCTTCTCCCATTCAGTATAGAAAAAAAAAGGAGTATCTTGGTTATGGTTGACAGAATTATGTGGAAATCAATGAAATTGTAGTAGCTATGGCAAACTGCACACTACAGTCTTAAACTTCTTGTTGAACATATGTTGTCATGAGAGAGGAAATACCAGTTATTAATAATGTCAGTATTATGCAAGGGAATAACAGCCCCAAATTCTCAGAAAGTAGAAACTAATAGTTAATTTATGCTGTTTTATAGCAGCTCAACATACCAGCTCTGTATAACAAATATGGGTGAAGGATCTGCATTTTTTTTAAACTGACTCAAAACAAGAATAAAAGATCAGAATTTCCCTCTAAGAAACTACAAAGAAAAAATTATCTATGACCTTCCAGAGGATGTTGGGTAACTTGATCAATGAGAGAAAAAGAAGAAATGGGTTATGACCTCAGCAAAGGAAATGAGGCCTGGTGAAAGCTTTCACTAATGCTCACTAATACTCAGGGAGTACGAGAAACCTGATATCAAAACGGATGAAAGACACAGGGAGCATTTTATGCCACAGAAGAAGCTGATAACTGATTTTAGCAGGCAGAGTTGATGATTCCACACAGTTCTATTTTGCATTTGTGTCCAGATCTGTCTTTAAATCAGATCTCTACTTATCATATCACCCTAAATCCCTAGGGAAAATGCATCTTATTTATCACATATTTCTTGGACACCTTCCAGTCTGTGAAGATAGTGTTTATCAATAGACAAATAGAGTGCTGGAAAAGAAAAGGGAGCTAAATAATGGAGAATTGTATCAAAAAAAGTGTATTACACAGATGGTTTCCAGCAAAATTTTCTGAAATCTTGAAAAAATCCTGCACATAATTCATAACAGCTTTGGCTTGTAAACTGGCACTTCCTCTGCAGATGACAGTTGATTTCATTAATCTTGGCAGTATTAAGGGGCAATATTTTAAAATAAATTAATGTTCTGGAACACTTTCTTCTATGAGCTTTGCATAAACAGACTTTCTTTCAGTAGGATTCCTCTTTCCACTCTTTAGTTTCAATAAACTATTTTAGAGAAGGGAGAGGCAGAGAAGCCCAACCTTAACTTTGCCATGGCTTCTCAAGGATAAGAAATACCTCCTTTTTACTGTCTTTATTTCAAATAAAAAGGTATGAAAGGCAAGTCATTAAAAGCTTTCTCCTTGTTATCCTCTGAACTAAGTAAATAAGGAGAGGAATGGTGAGAAGTCTGAATAATTATCTTAAAGACTTGAAATTTCATTTGTTTCCTTTCCCTTATACATTTACATTCAAATACAGCGCCCAGACTGTGCCCTGCTTTACAGCTTATAATAACACATAAAATTGTTTGTTTGACTTCTTGATGACAAACAGTGGCCACCTGTGCACAAGGTAGCACCCAGTTAGAAAACCAGTGACAAAGCAGTGCCATCACATTTTGTGGTCAGGGCCACTAAAAAGCCAGCATTTCATTTGTTTTCCTATTTGGCTTTTGTTAGATAAAACTACTGACTCAGCTAGAGCCCGTGTAGTTAAGAGCCAAATAGCAGAGCTAACTCACAGGTGTGTAGGTCATACTGAGGGTGAATGGACAAATAGGAGATAATCTGAGCTTCAGGAACATTAAATTATTCCCTTTTCACTCTACCTATGGAGACCCAGGACAGGTCCAGCAGCAGATGATATAAGTTTCTCCCCAAAGGAAATTTTTCTGTGCCCTGTTGCAATGGAGAGCCTCTGGTCATGCTTTAGGTCTGTGAAATGAATGGAGGAGCTCATCTGTAAAGGGGAGGGGGCTGCACAGGTTTCTTTCTTTCACTCTTCTTCAGCTGCAAAGTGGAACCACATTAGCTCTGCTGTTTGGGCCTTCGACTCCTATGAAGACTTGTGTGTCAGGATTTGTTGCACAGTGTGAAAACCAACCATTAAACCAGCATACTTGCTTGTCAGTGAGCTGATATTAATTAAAGTTGTTCAATTTACAGTAATAAAATAAAATAAATTTTTCCAAGTGCCAGAGTTTTAAACACAGTCTACCATCTGAAAAACATCTTGTTTGTTTTGGACTCACACATCCCCACCACAGAGCTGGAATTTTGCTAACAGCTCCTGATACGTGAGCCAGAAGGGAGTAAAACTCATTCTGCCCTCACTGCTTTGCCTTTTTCTGGTGCTAGCAAATTATTAAGGACATACAGGTACGTGTGCCAGTAAGTCAAGCAGACTTTAAACCCTCACCTGGGGCTAATGAACACAAAGATGACATATTTCATAGTCTTCTTCCCGATCAGAACCGCAGTTTCAGGCAAAGTTTGTATTTTATGTAACATTTAATATCTTGGTAGTTGCCAACTGCAACGGGGTGAAACATTGTATACCAACTGTCAGCCTCATGCGAACATTTAAAAAACAGATGCTAAATCTTTGAAGTCATTGTTAAGTTTAATGGCTTCAGAAAATCATTACTCAAATCCATTCCCTAAGGTCTTTTTGTCAAGTTCCAGAGGACCTAAACTTAAAACAAAACAAAACAACCCTCCAAGAATTTATCTGGCAATTTAAGCAGATTTTTTCCTGGAAGCCGTATTGCTAAACCCTATCAGGGTGCTCTGAAAGCTCATCGGATGGTCCCCAAGCTGCCTGCTGGTCATACATACTGCATAAAAATGCCAGTTGCCATGTTTTGCATTTTGTGGGCATTCCCTCTAGACTATAACAAAAGCATAATGTAGCTCGAAACTGTGTGGTGGCCTGGGTCAGCCCAATGCTGATACCAATTGCTGACCTTGCTGAAGCTGCAAACCCAGCAGAACAAAAAAAGAAAAAAAAAAAAAAGAAAAAAAAAAGAAAAAGTAGTCTGAAATGATTGATCAGTGGCTACTAATGGCATTTTCGTCAATATCCAGCTGATTTTCCTGTTGCTCTTTCTTACATATTTATACTATTCACAGTCTGGCAAAAATTTACAAAAAAGTATCCAAGTGATGGTTTCACAGCAGGTGCTGGATCAAACAGGTCTTGTTCTGTGCCCCCTTGGGAGGCCTACATGGATCACAGGAATCCTGATACTGCCCTTCAGATGACCTGTGGTAAAACTGCGGAAGATATGCTCAGTTTCTTCCAATGAATAAACAAAGTGTACATGAAATATTTGTGTAAGCATGAATAGGGGATTTATTTTTCTATATATACTGCTTGCCTATGTAGTTGATTGAAAATGGCATGAAGTAAATCTTGCCTAATAGATACTTATATAAGAATTTTATTTATGTGTCCAGCAGTGTAAATGTCAACATTTATACTTTGATCATTCTATGAATGTACTGGTTTCAACTGGATAAGGAGGGGAAAAAAAATTACAAGAAAATACATGGGCTTTACAAGGAAAAATATATAGCAGACTTATAAAATGCAGTTTGAGAAAGTCTTACTAAGCTTTGAAGGCCAAGACCAGAAAGTGCTCTGTAGATTTTGGATCTCATCCACTACTCGTAGCTTTAAGCTGCAAGTTGGAAACTAAGAGAGGCTTTTCGTAATATATTCATGTCATGTTTAGGCAATGCCAAATTATTTCTCATTAGAGCTGAGATTTATTGCAGATGGATTATGATCTTTTGATTGTGTAAACAATGAGATTGAGGTGGCTGTCCTTTCCAGAGTCATTACAATCTTTGTCATGAATCACAAGAACCAGAAATCTGGAGGTGGACAGAGGAAAAACACAGATGAATATTCAACATGCAACAGACCGCAAAGAGCAAACTGGAGCACAGCTCACAGAAGAGAAGTTAACTGTCTGAGCCGAATGTCTGAGCCTTGCAAGAAATAGAGTTGGAAAAATCATAAAATGCATCATTAATCTATTTTCCTGATAAAAAAAAATGTAAAAAATAATTAGAAATACTACTGCAGTGAGCCATTATTATTACAATGCTAAGTGTGCTGCCATGCATGCAGTTTTACAGTAAGGATTTTTTATTTACTCCAAGTCGAAGTGTAGTCATTCCAGTTGCAAGTAAAAGTGGTGCAAGGTATCATGTGAAGCCCTCATTTTTCTCCTCCAAAGACAACACCATTTCTGGCACAGTCTGAGGGACCCACAGGTACCATAAAAAAATATCACAATATTACCAACAGTACAGAACCCTTTGCCTCTCCGAAATACAACAAAAGGAATCAGATCCCCTTAATTTATCCTGATTAAGCTCAGACACCTCATCTAGGTGATTAAATCAGGCTCCTTCGTTCTGCAATTAGACTTGCCCTTTGGAGCTCTGTACCTCCGTACATCAGCTATGAAGTGAGGAAACACAAGTGTTCTGCCAGCTGAGATGGGATGAGCCTAAATTAGGACCAGCAGAAATGTATGGGCTGGACTGATTCACAGCTAACAACAACTGAAGTGCTGCAGGCAAACACAAAAATGCTGTTTCTCCTACCTCAAATTCCATTTGCTTCGTAGTGCTCCTGCAGTGCCTGGAAAAGAGCACATAGATGTCTCTTAGACCCAAATTACATTTATCTGATATGAACACAGAGCTCTATTTTTTCATATTTTTCAAATGATGATTTAACTAAGCTTAAAAAATAACCCAAACAAACAAAAACCTCCAAAATTTTAGTATCCCCTTTTCCAAGTAAAGGCACAGTAAAGCTGAGCCTGAAGGCTGATGCTGGAGTTAGCTGCACAATCCCCTGTGTTACATGAGTAGTTCATACACAACATATGATGCTGATCTGAAATCAAGCTTGGTGTGCAGGCTGTAGCTGTATTATTTCCACATGGAAAAATATAGTACTTTTTTTCTGATGTATCCAGAAAATTTCTCTCTCCTTTGGGGCATAGTATATTTTCTTCTCCGCTCACCTCTTAAATTTTATTTGTCAAGCTCATTTTAAATAAATGGGAAATAAGAATGGAAAAGTCAGTCTTTCTCACTGTCCAGTTTTACGAGGCTAAAACAGATACTTGCAGCTAAAACAATCAGAAATAAATAACTCATTTTTATTTAATGAATTACATTTCTTTGCCTGACAGCTGATTGTGATCAGTGTATTAATTATTCAGATTTATTAGTTTTACTGAGATTCGGCACTGGATTTTCTTGGCTGTTCACCACAGAACACATCTGACTTAATGTCTACATTTGCACTTTTGAGATCCCAGTGTTGCTGTTACAAGGTAAATTGAGACCTTTTAAGGATGATCAAATTTAAATCAACTCCTAGTATTAAGCAGAGATAAGAAATATAGCTCAAATGCCTTGAGGCTTTTTTTAAACAAAATAAGGCAATTCCCAAGATGAACACCTTCACTCTGTCAAAGTTCTCCTGAGAGTTAACAACAACTTAAGAAACTGTTCCCCTTCTTGTCATGGAGAAAAATAATATTTCTTTCGAACCTACCATTTTCTGATTATCTTGTCTGTAGAGAATGTCGATATTCATAGCTCTTGTTTTCTAGTATAAGCTCTCTTAAATGAGCTGTTCTACCCCTGATGATTGCTGTTTAAGTGGCACTGCTCTCCCTGGGATAGTTGTATTTATGAAGAGGCAGAGTTTGATGGTGACACACAACAGGACAAAGCATTATTCTGCAGAATCTGGCTGATAAATCTGGTTGATGCCAAGCCTGAAAGCAAAAGTAGCAGGATCGGGCTTTAAAAAGAGCAATTCTTCTGAAACTCTCCTCTAAATTCTCTGACACTTTACATATGGGAAAAAGTTAATAAATGGTAATAAAAGAAATGAAATTACTTACTTTAATTTCCTCATGTAACTGAAAAATGTTCCCTTTAGGCAGTAATTATTGTATTGAATTCACAAAGTTATGTTCAGAGCACTGGACACAAATGTCAACAATGAAATAATAAAACTGAACACTGTGAACACCTTGCTAACCATCTGTAAACCAATTTTCAAAGAGAAAATCACATCAGTAGAATATTTGACCCATACAGGATCTTGCAGATGTTTTCCTATAGCCTTTGGGATCTACCTCATTTCAAGGTCTATATAGTAGAAACAAATTGTGCATTTACACAGTGAAAGTCTAACTGAATTCCCTTAAGAACCTTCAAAGGCTTTTATGTTTGACCAGGCGCTGTGTTCTGCTACTTTGGCAAAGAGGTATTAACAATGACTTGTTAATAGTAATGGAGCCATACCTTCTCCATATGGGTTCCAACACTTAGAGCTGTATCATCTGTCCATATTTAAAAGCTCCACCTTAAAAAAATGATAAATGAGACCAACTTGACCTGGCCTTAGACCAACTTGTGGATTAAACAATTACTTTCAGCTTGATTGGGGTTTTATTGAGGAAACCTGCTAAGTAAAAGCTATTCAATCACAGTGCTTAAGTATCAAAAGAGTGCATGGAATTCAAAAAACACTGCCAATGTGCCAGCCAGACCTTGAGTTACCAAGAGGACAGAGACCAGCTGCACAGGACTCAAATGACAGTGAACTTTTTCTGGATTCCCTGATTCCTGCAGTTTGTACATCTCTCAGAGATGCAACCTCTTAAAACATCATGTTCCTTTTCTAGAGCAAATATGTCAGAGTATTTGAGTGTATGTATTTATGCAGACAGGGGATTTTATCATTATTTGTGACCCTACCACACACTGATGTTAAACACAAGTAGCCTTTAAGGAAGAGTAGATAAGTGAAAGACACCAAGTGTAGTTTTTAAGGTGAAAAATCCAACAGGCAATGGAAACAAGTTTCCATCTTTCATTTATTAATTCTCTCTGTTAAGATGTTCTAAGTTAGTTGGGAGATTTCCATTGTAGGCTTATGCTAACCTGCTTTTAGAAGGTTTTGCACCACTTCAAGTCAGTGCTGCAGAGCCTGTGCCTGCTTCTGACAGTGGGTTCAAAGGAGAGTTTAAAACCCCTAAACACCAGTGATGAATACTAATGTGCTAATGTGACTGCAGAGAGGTTTTCATTCAGTTTTTGGCTCTGTCTTGGCATGTGAGGGTTTATCACACATACGACATGCCTTTTTCTTTCTAATTGCCATGAGGTTTTTTCCTTGACAGTACCTTCTGCCGTCTAATGAGTTTATTCTTTCACACATTATTATTACGCATGTTCACTGAAAAAATTATGTATTGCTATTTTAATAAAAACAACAACAAAAGAAAGAGCAAAGTCGGGGCTCGGGGAGCACACAGCATGTCACTCTGTACAGCTGGTCTAATCTGATGCTCAGTATTGCCATAGCAACAACACCCGAGGAGAGCGAGGGTCGGCTGGAACCTCCTCCTCCTGTTGATCACAGCCAATGGGTTCCTAATGCAGAATCAGCACTTACAGGATGTGATTTCCATCAACAATTTTTTAGAAAAAATAAGGTCCCAAACTTTGCCCCTTTTTAATTTTATGAAGTTCTGTCTAAATGGAATCAGAATAGAACTTCATTTTTTAGAAAAGTTTGTTCATTGTTCAGATTTGTACCTTCTAATGATTTGTTAGAGAAATTGTAATTTTACAGATTTATTTTAGTGATTTCACTAGCAAAAATTTTATTCTGCTAAACATAAAAACAAACTCAGACAAAAAACTGCTGGAACAGAGCAAGAAAGGTTTTGCCTTGAAGAGACTATGATCATTCTCAATCTTGCAAAATGGAAATTACTTCAACATTTAAAAAATATTTTTGTGATAAACTGTAATTAGAATCTAAACTTCCTTTTATGATTTATCTCAGAATTTGCTTTTTCTTTATAATCTGTTAATTAAGAAAATTATAATTTATCCTAACCTAGTTTTGGGTCCTGCCTTTAAAGTTCTGGAATAATTTGCCACTTGCCTTTACTATTTGTTGTTCTCATTGATGTACCACTGTTATTAAAAAGATATTTTTTAATCCATACAAATTTTGAGGTGAATATTATCAAGAAAAAAATCAACAAACTTACTGCTGAATGGAAACCATTCCAATGATTTAAAGACAAAAAGGTGACTGGAGTAATTTGCATTGATTTATAAAGCAGAAATCATGTTTCACCAACCTGACAGCCTTCTACAGTGAGATGACTGTGGTTTGGTGGATGAGGGGAGAGGAGCTGATCCTGTGTATCTTGAATTCAGCTAGGCTTTTGCCACTGCTTCCCACACCATTCTCATAGACACACTGGTGATGTATGGACTAGGAAACCGGACAGTGAGGTGGACGAAAATCTCAGTAGCTCAGCAGCAGAATGAAGCCCAGCTAAAGCCAACAGTGTTCCCCACTGAGGCAGACAGTGTTTAACATTAGTGATCCGGATGATACAAAACTTATTGGTGTGGTTGATAAACCAGATGGCTGTGCTGCTATTCACCAGGGCATCAACAGAGCCGAGAAATAGGCTGACAGGAATCTCATGGAATTCAACAAAGAGAAATCCGCAGTTCTGCTCCTGGGCAGGAATAACTGCGGGCACCAGCACAGGCTGAGGTTAAACTGGTCTGAAAGCAGCTTTGCAGAGAAGAGTCTAGAGGTTCTGGTGGGCACCAAACTGAATATCAGTCAACAATGCATTAGGAAGGGTGTTGTCAGGGGAGAGAGAGTTCCTTCCTCTCTAATTAGGATGTGAGGCCACATTTGTGTTGCTGTCTCCAGTTGTGGGCTCCCCTATTCAGAGGGTAGTATCATGAAGGGAAAAGCTACTCAATCTTTAAAGGGATGTTATTGTGTCAAGGTGACTTGAATTGTTTAATTTTGGGAAACACAAACAAGGTTAGTTGAAAAGGAAGATGACTATTGGATACCCATTTGTGCCTCCCATTGAAAATAACTTCCCACAACAGTTTTCATTCCAAAATCCAAAGATTTAGATGTCCACTTCATGCCACTTAAATGTCACCACTTAAAGTAATCACTGCAAAGATTCCATCAAATGTCCTCAAACTGTGGAGCATCATTTAGCCCTGCTGTGCTATGAATATTACCTGGCAATGAAAAGATAGAACTTGTGACCTCAAGATTGACCCATCTGCTATTTATTTAGCCTTGGAAAAAGTAATTCTATATCAGAAAAACAAAACAAAAAAAGGAAAGAAAATAGCAATTTGAAACCGTATTGCTGACAGGGTGATTTCATTTTAGAAGTACATTTAGTCTGCTTATGAGCAGAGACTGAGCTTCATGTTTGTTAAAATAATATTGAAGTATAACTGAGGGCATAAGTAAATTTAACTTCTGTACTGTTTAGTGAATCCCATCTGTACCTTCATAAGCTGAAAATATAGAAGGCTGATCATGAACAACAGAAAAGAGATCTGTAAGATATTAAATTTATGGTGATCACCCTCTGTCTGCATAATGGAAATTTTCTGAAGACGTGTGGCAAGAGAAGGAATTCATAGCTGTTAAATTACGCATGTATCGGCTTCAGTCTATGGTTGACAAGACATGTCCCAGTCCTTATGTCATGGTATCCAGAAACAAAACATTACTAACCTATATTCTGTTAGGGAAGGTTAGTCAAGGCAAAAACAGTTCCCAGATTCCTGGACAGAAAAAACTGAAGGAAGGTCTTTTTGCCTCTCTGTATCTAAGCCTTCAGAATTTCTTTTGTGTTTGGTGTCCTGATCCAAATAATTTCTGGTTTAACAACCTTGGTCTGCTGCTCCTTTCTACTACAAAAAACACCTTAGAAGCTCCTAAAAAGTGGAGTATTATTTTGAAAGATGTTGAACTTTGTGTGTATGAGTAAGGGTTTTCAAGGATTTATCTTTCTTCCCTCTTTTATTAATGGAACTCGCAGTCCTTGATATGAAGAAATCCCTAGGACACCCAGCTTTTCATGATGTCTGGCAAACCTCCAAAATATTTCAGCTTCTTTACAACAAGGAATAAGGTTTCTGATGAAACCCATCTTTTTGGATGTAGAAGGCAGTTTCTGTGGCAAAAATCTGCTCTTCCCTCCAAGACAGGAAATACAGGAATATACTGTTCCCTCCAAGATAGATTAGTTCCATAGTTACGACTTCCAGTTTTATTATTAATAAGGCATGATGTTGATCATCTTCTTGTCTCTTATTTAAACAAGATGGTCATGCAGTTCTTTCTAGTACAGTGTTGTTCTCTTTTTATTACGTAGAATCTGTTTCCTGAATTCTTATTTCTTTAAATATCCAAGCACTGCATTTGATTTCAAGCTGTCATCTAATACCATCCTTGGGAGAATTTTTGCAAGGGTTCTGTCCCATTCTATCACCTGCAAGAAGTAACAGAAAGAGCCAGGACTGAAAAAAACCCGACATCCCTCCACATGACCACATATCTGGGAACATAAACATCTTTAAATGATGTTTGGAAATTGAATTAATTCATTTCCTCTCTAGAATTATAAGGTATCCATTTTGCCTGTAAGGCACAACCCAGTGAAACATGAAGTTCAAAATACAATGCCACAGCAGGAGCAAATGACAGTGCATCTGGATTTGGAGGAGTGCAGATGAAAGCTATCATTTCTACCATTAGAGCAATGATGTGGAGGTCTGTAGAGCTTTGGACTCCAGTGATGCAGATGATAGTCTGGATTCTGTTCCAACACAGTCTGGAGATGCAGAGAAGAAGGTCTGAAACTGCATGCTCCCAGTGTTGGATATTACTGAGAACTGTTACTTCCCTGGATTTGTGAAGTGTGTGAGATGCCAGTGAAGACAGAGATACATTCTTTCTTGTCATCTATACTGACCTATATTAAATCAATCTCATTGTTCTCCTACTTTATCTCAGTGTTGTAAGAGGTTATAAACTTTATTAAGCAACTTTAAGTAGTGTAAGGTTTTATATTCAAATTTGATCTACTAGAACTATTCTAATAATTTCTTTTCTGATGTAATCAAAGGGCTCTTCCTCTCTTTGTAAATTCTGTCATGCTTCATGTAGGATGTCAGCATCTCTGAGCCTTGGGTGACGTGTGTTTGGACAAACAACATGGATTGGTTGCTCTTGCACTTGACACAGTGCACAGATTAGAGTCTACTCTTGAATTGCCACTTACACAGGATTACCATTCAGTTCAGACTCACGGTATCCTAAGCCGCTTTCTGAAGGTCAAATCCTTTTTTTGATTGTGATACATAAGAAAGATTTAATAGCAACTGTATCCAAAAGGGATTTTCTTGAAAAAATAGGTCTGATTTTACTTCTAATTATTTCTAACTGTCTGAAATTCAAATAATTTCTCAACTTCTATTAGGAAGCATACGGTTCCAGTGTGGGGTAATTGTTTTCCATCTGGACACTGTCTGGTGGTGGTATTTGCTGTAGCCATAAGTAAATAAATGAAAGAGTCAAATAAATGAAGACATCTGTAAATAATTTATTTGCTGATTGATGGCTGGTAAATAAATTCTAGCTTCTCTCTTTGGTTAGATTCACAATCAAAATTGTGGAATGAGATATACACCAGCTTGCTAGAAGTCTGAAGTTCAAAGGTAGGATATGAGAAAGCCTCTAGGGATACCCAGAAACACCAAAGAAGTGGCAGACAAATTCCAGTTAATGCTGCCTCTGACCTCAGCAAGCCCCTCGCTGAAACACTTTAAAGCATGCTAAAGCCTTTCTTGAAATCCTGCTCTGGTTGTCTACCTGCCCTCTGTTTTGATCAGCTCTCTGTAGCCAGTCTTTCAAGGGGAAGAGTGATATGGAGACCCAGAAGAAGTTCACTTTTAAAACTGATGATTCTGTCAAGGACAGACAGGAGTAAATGAAGAAGAGAAAAAAGAAGACACAAAACATGACTGTAGTTCTGGCTCTGCAAAGATTTGCCTGACTCAAGTCAGCACTTTCACTTTTTTCAAGGCGATATTTTTCCTTTTCCTGCTTTGTCCGTGTGAGCTCTAAGTAATGCAAAAATTATCACATGAACATTGTTATTGGTCTTATTAATATTTGCTTTCATACTAAGTGGAATGCTTCTGCTCATGAATAAGTTAATCTATTTATTGCTAAGGTTCATTAGGAGATGGGGGTGCTCTCAGAACTGCGTGAATGGGCAGCCTTGTATCCAAATACTTCAAACCCATCTTTGGAACACTTGCACTGAAGTAGCAAAAATGCCTGTGAAATATGACTTTTTAGCTTGAGCATTTGTACACTTACTGAACTGAATTTCAAGCAGGACTCACTCAGATGTCAGACTCTTGCAATTAAAAACTGTGCTAGGCTAGCTAGTTAGTGAGTTATTACACACTTTACGGTGTGAGCTGCAAATTAGCTACTCAAAGTCCACAGTTCAAAGGATTTGCAGGCCTAGAATTATTCACTGAACAAGATTGTGAATAATTTCAAATAATGAATAAATTCAATATACTTTTTGTTCTGTCCATGCATAGCCTCTGAAGAGGGAAAGAATAAAAAGGAGAAATCAATCAGATAAATTATTCATCGAGAATTATTTGTTCAGCTCTAATGCTTATGTACTTAGACAATATTTTCATTGGAACAGATTCTGAAGAGCTCTTCAGTCTGCATATATCTCAGCCACAATTCATCTGTAAAAGGTTTGAGGTTCTTGTTAAATGCAGATGCCTAGACCTAGTTGTAGGCAGTAGGATTTAACTGATTTTATCTCGAAGTTCTTGACTAAGTCAAGCTACTTCAAGAATTATTTAACAGGAATTGTTTTTGAGAAAGTAGTTTTTTGTCATTGTCTGTGTCTGCGTTGGGAAGTAGTTTTAAGTGATCATTCCAATTCTGCTTGCTTCTGTTCATGTCTGACTTGACTATTTCCAGTCCAGTGTGGTAACCAAGGTGTTTTCTTTCAGGAATTAAGTCTTTTCATTGTGTAGTTAAGGAAGATCATCAATGTAAAATCTACTCCTAATGTGAAGAGCTACCTTTCTGTACTACTTGTTATTATCTTGAAAGAAGTTAAGATCATGGAATTCATTGACATGTATAGTTCAGATTAGCATGCTAACCACCAGAGTTCCCCCTAAAATAGATATCGTTAAAATAGTTTGTCATGATAGTAACAGGTGCAATTATTTGCTGCTATTTAGTTGATGCTGTATCTCTTAAAAATCAGAGGGTGAACAGGGAAGTGGATATTTTTTCTGCTTAGGGTAACCCCACCTCTTTTGATGTGAATACCTTTGTTGCTCCACTGCATCAGTGAGACCAAAGAGCCTTGATTCCATCTTATCTAAAATGCAGTGAGAGAATAGAGAAAAAACCAGTGGATCTTATGTACTGAAAAGGGAAGAACATTAGATACTGTAGAACAGGTATTTGTTCTCATATTAATGACTTTTTAACTAATATAAAGAAGTTTTGGGTTTCTTCCTCCTGTCAATAAGCAATCTGTTCCATTCATGTTATTTCTGTAAGGCAAAGAGGTGCCAGTCCAAAGGGAACATCCAGGTAGCTGTAAAAAAAAAAGAAACAAAGCTGTTAATCTCCTTTCCTTCTTCTTGCAAAAAAAAAAAAGTTCTCATACACATTTTACTGTCATTCTTGTTACATCCACGCTGATTGGGAGCAGGGGGCTGGACCTCAGAAGTTATGCTGGTCTTCGCTCTGCCACTGATTTGCCATCATCTATTGACCAAGTTAAGTTCTTTTTACTCTATCGTGAGCTGTTATGCTAACATCTTTCACTTATGTTGATGTAAGAATTTAGGAGAAAGATTATCTTTTATTTTATAATGTACAGAGTTTAACACAGTAGGGGCATAATCTTGATTAGGGCCTCAATGTGGTACTATAATAGAGTTAATAAATAATACTTGACAGCAGTCTAAAGATGGAGGTATAGAAGGAAATGAGGCATAACTTTTGAATAACACTTAATTCAAGTATGATAGATGCAAAGGAAACCACCAAGGTAAAGTCAAACTTTTTTTCACAGGACAATACCATATCTGTGTGACAACAACAAATACAGTAAAGCATGTCTCCATGGATCTGCAGACCAAAATGTCTGAAGATATTTTTCCATAAAGTCAAAAGTCAAAGCATAAGGTTTTCTTATTGCCACTTGATGGTCCTTTATGTGATGACTGTATATATTGCTTAGATTGCCTATTGGCTCCTTATGAATCTTCATTTAATTGAAGACATACTGGTAATCCAGAGAGATTGTCTGGATAATACATTATGAATTCAACACTTCCCTTATTTGCCTGAGAAGTTTTAGTATTTCCTTTTCCTATTGTTTCTTTCTTCCTATTTATGCAATTCAGTATATCATGTTGATTTCTTTTATTGCATTTAAGATTTGCAAAAGTTAAGATTGAATGATAGAAAAAATGCTTTTCAAGTATACTATTTCTTGCAAACTGGAAAGTGGGTGTTTCCTATTAAATATGCAGTAAAATGCAACAGGTCATGTTAACCAATAATAAACTGCATTTAGGTATGCAAGGATTTTGAATCATTTCAGATCTAAAGTTCTCCAACTGTTCATCAGGCATTTAACAAACACTTTCTCCTTGTTCTTGACAAAATGTTTTCCTCTTCTTTTTTTTCCAATTAGCATTTTCCAAATGATGAATTGGCAGTGTAGTCAGCTCCATTTATTGGCTGATACATGGAAATCATCTGGTTTAGTCTCCACATTATGCATGACTGTTTCAGTCTGTCTTTGCTTCACCAAGGCACTTTCACAGTGTGACATCTACCAAAAAAAAAACCAAACAAGCAAAAGATAAGACAAGACACTTTAAACTAGAACAAGCCAATTAAAGAGCATATTAAGAAGCAGTTAAGGCTCTCTGGTTGCCACAGACAGTATTCAGCAGAGAGTTGGTGTGCTGGAATGGGTCTTTCTTCTCTTTCCCTGGGTATCAGTTACTGTAAGTGCCTGAGGAACATCATTAGCAGCAGAGACAGCTTCAAAAATACTTGAAAAAATCTGAGTAATTTTGCCAAGCATTGTAGCAAATGCTTGAATTCGTCAATTCTGTAACTGCATTATCTGTCAGCAGATGAGTGAGTAGATTGATTTTAGCTCAGCACTGGTTTGCAGGGTGAGAGAACAGGGCATTTGTATGGGAACCAGTGCTGGAAGCTGAGGTGAGCTCTGAGCTGGTGGATGAGTCAGTCCCCAGGCCATGCAGGACTGCCCAGGTACATCCCATGGGACACTGCTCATGGGCAACTCATATCAATGTAAAAAGACACTGAGGAACTCAAAACTGGGTTGTTCTCCAAAAACCTCATTCTGGTCCTTCTGAAGTGCCTGAGAAGCATATCTCCAACTTTAACAAGAGCAGGGTCAGATGCTAAAACCAGACTTCATAGTCTCACAGTGAGGCTTACAGCAAGGGCCAACAGTATAATACTTATACACAGATGATCACCACCACATTTCTGTGTGATTCATCTGGGAGAAACAAGTGCATAACATTTGCACTCTTGCCAGCCTTGTAGCTACCCTTAACCCAGCTGTCTTTCCCAACAGACTGTCACTACTCCTGTTGTCAAGGGGTGTCTGTGACTGCAGAGTATATTCCAGGATTTTTCTTGGAGAAAGTGACTGCAAATAACTCAGTTCCACAGCATACACTTGGCCAATGTCAAACATAACTTCTGTTGGGCCTGGGCCCACAAATGCATGTTGTTTGTGTCTTTAGTTATTGTTAATATCTGGGCTAGAATCAATGTTTTTCCTGAATCAGACACATTGGTTGATGACACAAAATTAAAATCTTTATCATCATTCCAATTCTAGTCAATCATTCAAAGTACTGTTATGGAAGTTTAAGAAATAGTTTACCAATGCTCTACATAATTATTTTATTTTTACATTATATTCCAGCTGCTATGATACCACTGAAACTTCAAAAAATGTTCTTTGTGTGTAGCCCTGATGGGTAGCTCCTACACCAGAGCTTTCACACTAGAATTAGGTATTAGCTGTGCAAAGATTATGAAGGAATTTGGGAGCTGAATGAAAAAGAAGACTATCTGTATTTTAATATTTGCAACTTGGTCAGTGTAGGTAAAGCATGGTTGTTGTCAACAGAATGAAAAGATCCAATATCAGTGCAAATCACTCAGGAACAAAATTCAAGAAAGAAAAAGACCCTCTTTAAATCCAAATGCTAAAAAGGTCAAGAGTTGTTTGTCAGAGGCTCAAGAAAAAGACAGCAAAAATATATTTTTAAACCTACCTTGGGAAATTAATACTAAAGTAATTTTCAGGCTAGGGCTGGGAACATAGCACTTTGTCATTTTAGAATAAACACCAAAAACAGATGCCACAATTTCATAAAATAAACATGCAGTGAAAGGGTAACACAGACATTAGCAGCAAACTGAGACAGTAGCCAATACAGTATGATGAGAAGGAATACTCAGTATGGTGTGATGTGCGATAGAAGCCATTAGCCATATGGTACAGTGTGAAGAGGGCCTCTGTGACTGAGTAACAGTTGTATGTTATGTGGTTTATAAAATAATTATGCAATGGCAAGCAACTCTTTTATAATTATTGGCTGTTTCAAAATATTTCTGCTAATCTGGAGGCATTTACTAAGTTGATGGATGCAGGCAGCCTGCTTCCTGTGTCTCCATGTTTGCAGATTATGCGGTGCATCATCCTACTAAGGGCAGTGACCATTTTAAATTGGCCACTAGAGACCGTATTTGTTTTTTTTTTTTCTGAAAAGCCAGGGAATATCCATGTAAATACATCATGTCTTTCTTGGACACCTGCCAAGGAAGGACTGAGTAGCTACCTGCCTGTTATTCATTGGCGCTTTTTTTTCTGCTCTTCCTTTATTCAGTGACATCTCTGAAAAGTGAAAGTGTGTTACCAGAAAGCCCTATTTCTGTGTCACTGTGGATGGCATAAGCTGATGACAACCTCAGCAGATTCTGGTTTTTTTTCTGCTATGTCTTTCATGCTTATATTAGAGGCTACAAAACTATCAGCAACTGAAGAACATCAAACAAATTTCCTTGGTTTAACCAACAAGAGGATGGCACTAATTTCCTTTTCCTTTTCTGCTGCTCCTCAAACAAGCATATGGAAGATAAGTGCCTGTTAGACACTTGTAAATCTCAGCACTTTTGCTTTGAAATGGGAATAAAGTAATAAAGAAATAAGGGTTTGGGGAAAATGTTTAGATGCAAAATTTACTAGCAAGTGAGACTAGGGATCCAGAGTAGCTAGAGGCACCCAGATCCTGGCTGTCCAGCTCCGACAGGGAGGGAACTGTTATGTGAGAGGGTACAAAAATCCTCCATGTCCTGTGACCGTGCAATACATGGATCAGTTGGCTGGGAACAGCGTAGGGATGCAGGTCTAAACAGCTGCAGCTGGGACATCAAACCTAATCCCCAAAAGTCAATCAAGATACACAGCTTGGAGAGATCCACAAAACAACTCTACCCTTTCTATCCCTTTGACACATGCTGGAGGCCACAAAACACTTCCCATCTTCCCCCAGTAAACTTAGATCCAGCATAAAAGACTAAAGGACCCAATTGTAAAATATGACAGGAAGAGCACAGGAGAGATCAAGGGCATTGCCAGTATAACAGTCTTTGAACATCTCTGTCTGTCACACCCATATGGGTCAGCTCTAGCTTGGTCCTAGAGACATTAGAGATCAAACAGGAATTTTATTATATGCATCTGGTGTATTGCTGTTAGTGCTCCAGAACAGCACTTGGATAATCTCACTGTAATAGGTAAGTCTGCCATCTAGGTTTTCAGTTTTGGAGTGCTTAGTCAATTGATGTTTTCACAGTGCAAATAACTGATATGAGCTGTAGCTATTGAACAAGTCTTATAACAGGGATGTGTCATTAGAAACTAAATCTGCTAGAAACTAAATCTGCTATGAAGCTTCTGAAAAGACTTCAGTGCACTAAAATGAAATTCCAGTCTACATGTAAGCAGTGCAGGTGTAATGAAATTTTTTACTGCAGTTAAAAACATTTTGCAAGGCTGCAATCCAATGGCATGGTTCATACCACATTTTAAATGTTATAATGTATAACATTTTAAAGGGATGTGTTGCTAAGTATAATGCAAGGATATACATTAGAAAATTACAATACACAGAATATTACATATACATGTGTATGTGTATATATGCACACACATACATGCATATGTGTATATACATACTTTTTTTCCTGAAAGAAAAAAGCCATTGTTCATCAATGATAGCAGCTGGCATGACTGCTGAAACAGTTATTTTATTTTATCTGGTATTACTAGGGAAGATACCACTTTCATTTTTGCCAGCATTTGTAGTGTAAATGAGGAGCAACCTATTGTAAAATGTTGCTACTGAGATCAAAGGAAGCAGCCCTTACTACCAAGCTAAAATCATTCTGGGGAAATGTTTTTGATTATGGTTAATGATGTAATCAAGCCACTAAACTGCCTAGAAGTTGGAGTTGCAGCAGGCGTACAGCCTGCCCATTACAAACCACCTAATCGACAATAATGCAGGGGGAAAAAAGGTGTGATGTGGCAAACAAGACGCCAGTTAAATGTTTACTCTAATGGCACACAAAACTGGACAGATTTGATTAGAATACTTATGTTTATCTTCTTAGGAGGAGAACACTGAACAGCTGAAGGTTTAGCACAGAAAAAAAAACCAACAAAAAGCCAAAGGTGGAGAGAAAAGGACCAAAAAAGGTCATTTTTTAACATCTTTGAATTCATTCTTTAAAGACCAATTACTTTCCTGTCCCCTGTGGGAGAAAAACATTCTTCTTCTTAATAGCAGAATCATTCTAAGACTTCTCTGATTCATTTTATATTTAGCAGATTACAGTTTTGGAGTCATCAGTAGGAGAGAACCCAGCAAACTGACAGACCTGAAATCATGTCCTTTGATTGTAATTGACAGGGAAAGCGTTTAAGGTAAAGAAAAAAAAATATTTTATTCATCTTTGATTACACTGTGATGTGATTTGGTGACATAATACAGCTGTGAACTGGGGTAAGAAAGGCAATAATTCCTACTTGAGGCTTTGACATGATGTAGCCCTTTAGTCTTCTTCAAACCAATGCCTCCAGCTACAATAGTCCCCTTGATGGAGTCTAGACAAATAGATATACAGACTGTTACAATTTAAAAGGCAAAGAGCTTAAAATAACATTTCTCTAGGCCATGTATTTTTGTATTAAATGGCTAAGCTGACACATATTTTTCTTTACAAAATAAATCTAGATAATCTATTAAAAATCATATATTAGATAAAAATTATTCACTTTTTCAAATCTATAAAATTACTGAATCAGAAACAGCTACTAGAAGTGAAAGGTGCACTTAGTGAATCCACACTAACTATCGACAAGTTAACATCTTGTCGATATGTTAACTTTTTAACTTTTTTCTTTGTGTTTCATTCTCAAAATATCATTTTAATGTTCCTAAAAATTTACTGTCTCAGCATCTTCAAAAGTACTTAACAGGTCCTGGTTTACAAAACCCTTGGACAACTCTGAGAGGTTTCTGTAAAGAATAATATAAAGAAAAATATGTAAAAATAAAGTAAGTAAAATAAAAATTGTACTACCACACATTAGCTATTATGGGAGAGCAACTTCATACAGCTTGTCTGTGCCCCTGGAGGATGAGTCTGGCTTCCATCAGTCACCTAACTTGGATTGACCTAGGCAGGAGCTTACCTTGATGGAGTTAAACTGGTGTCCAAAGCAAAGTATGAAAAGTCACATGTACCCAGTTACACTGAAGTTTTTCACAATGCAGTTTTAGGAGGTTTAAAATGTCTTGCTCACAAGAGAAATGTTTCCTTACAACTATAAGATGTGGACTAAATAAGAGATCACCTATTTCATCCTTACAAAATATGTTCATCATTTCTAAAAAGAAAAGTGCAATTTCATGATCATGATGAATTTTTGCTAATGATTGAGTTCCTGCTAGCACTTTGGGTTTTTAGACATAAGCAGTTAACCTAGGGCAATAAAGAAAATAAATGTTAGAAAATTCTGTCACATCTTCAGGATCTGTGTTACAGACATTTGAAAAACAAGTGATTTGGTCATCTTCACAAATATTTTCTGATGAAACTGCAAATTCAGTAGTGCCTACAGGATCCAAAACTTATTATGACACTTCGAATTTGTTTTTAAAAAGTTATGTCTCTAAAATACTTTGCAAAAGCCTTTCTGTTTTCTCATCAGACCTACTACATGTGGTTATGACAATAGGGTAGCATAAAGCATATATTCAACAGAATAGTGTTATTTCACAAGAAGAAAAAACAAAGTTCATCATCAAACGAAGTTAATCATCAGATTAATGTATTTTGAATGTGCAAAGGGCTGTTCTGTATCAGTGTTCTTTTCTTTTTTGTAGTTATCATAGAGAAATAGATGGCAATAGCAGTTGCATAGACTGAGTTTCCGGCTGCAAGGAAGAGCTTCATTACACAGCATCACAGGCTGAGCTTCCCTAACCTCTTCCTTTTATAATTATCACTGTTTTAAACCATGGTGACCAGTTCTGTGAATAAAATCATTCCAACTCCCTGCCATGTATACAGACATTGCCAAAAATTTTTAAGTTAGTCCAAATAGTGACAATGAAACTAAACAAGCACCACCAACTTACACTTAATCCATCAGTAAGAAATTAGATAGTGTTAGGAATTGTACCAAGAAATATCTTGGTTCTATGTCTGATGACACGGTTATACAAAATACTGATATCTTTCCAAGTGTATCCTTCTCTGACTTGGGATGTTCAGAACTTCAGATATATGATGTTGTTGAGGCACCTGAAAAATGAAAAAAATGACAAATTCAATTAGAAAGCCTTAGGTGAGCTGAAAATAGTCATCATAATTACAAACTTCTAATGATCCATGCAATTTAATCTCAGTATTTAAGAATTAATAAAAGCAGGGTAGTATGTGCATTCTGGAATTAGCCTTTCAACGCTCCCAGGTCTAGCAAAGGTGCAATAGTACAGAGGCTTGAATATCTACTTAGCTTTTTTTTATTTGTGGATTTTTTGTTTGTTTGGTTTTGTTTATTTCTGTTTGGTCATTGATATTACAGTTTCAGAATTCTGAACCAAACCCCTGTAAGAATGGACTTCAGACTGAACACAAATACTAGTACAAGAGAAAAATTCAATATCTAAGAATAAAATTTAACGACCCCTACAAGTTCATATTCACACAGGCCTGAGTGCTAATATTTTTACAATGCTATACTCTACCTACTGCAATGAATAGGCTTGAAAATTCCAGTTAGCGTTTGTGAAGGAAATTCCACTCAAAATGAGGGATCTTACTTTACAAATACTGTTGCAATATTCAGCAATTATATGTAAGATTAAGACATACTGATTAAACTATATTACCGTATTTATTATCTGTTGCATTTTTCACAGTCCATTTTCTATTTTCTTTGCAGTACCAAGTAAAGAAAAAAACCCCTAAATAATAAATTTCAGATGAAATTTATAAAGTTATAGTTAAAGAAACATTATCCCTAAAATTACCATTTGAATGATAAGCAATTTTGGGAGTAATTATAGTGCACACTCTACATTCAATGCATTCTGATATATGGATAATTACTCCTGGTAATATGTGTTAGTTAGATTTTATAACAACAATAACAATTTATTGCAAAATTAATTCCTTGGCACAATTTAACATTTATTGATGTGAAGTCAAAGTGAATTGATTTTATTGCAGACCACTTGTGATACGTTTTCCCTGTGCTCCTGCCCTAATTGGTTATTATAGGTCATTTTGGTATTTAGTTTTAAAAATAAATTAATTTGGTACCAAGGTGCATTTAGTGAAATGGCAAGATATTTACAGCTCATGTGGATTTATTTAAATAAAAAATGGTAAGGTAATGCAATCATCTTTGGTTATAAAGTGATGGATGAATTGAAAACATTTCTGAATCAGGTCAATGGTAGTGATGATTAGTGCATTGTTAATCAAGTTGCTGAGATTGCTATCAAAAGCTTTATCTCTTTCACTCAGACTGGTGAGAGGATCATGAATATTAAAGAGATTCAAATAGATCTGCACTCATGTAATATGGAGCACTACAAATGAAAAGGCTAAATGAACCCAGACTGTGACTTTATGCACTGATATATCTCTTAACCAAAGAGGAATGTCTAATCCATTTCTATACTTGTATTAGGCTACATACATTGCAAGAATACAAAGACAAAGTATTTCATGTACCATATTCATTTTATGGGGTAAGTACTTATTTACAGCCCTATCAATATGAAGAAAAAAAAACGCAGAAAAGGTTTTTCAGGACTGAAACAATACTACTATAGGCCAGATTTTAATTTCTACAACAGCAGTAAAAATCCAAATAGTGCACTTGAAATCAGCAGCCTCATCTCAATTACATTGCTCTTATTTTATTATTGCTGACTTACTTGAATTTAGGATTTAGTCCAGTGTACAGTTTAATTATATGTCTAGAATCCACACTCACTTTAAATCTTAGAGGAGATATAACAAATAATGTATGTAATCACAAATGTATGGTGCAAATTTGTGGACAGTGGAGGTCTGAAACCTGCATACATGCAGGTATGTGCTTAACTGTGTGCTTCTGAGAAACTCCATGGATGTTCACCTGGATTAACAGGGGAGACGAGGGAAAGCAGGTTCTATTTTGCAGGTAAAAGGCCTTCACTAAAACCAGTTCTTCATAATTGGATATAAAGAATGAAAATCTTAGATGGACAAAACAGAATGAAAAATCTAACCTCGTGCTTGTGTCTATTTGATAATTAATATGTTAGAAAGGAGTCACAATGGATCAGATGTCAGCAGCTGTCTTGGAGAAGACAGTGATCCTAGACAGAGTTCTTCTAAAGCTGGTTTAAATAATTTTAAAGGCTGCTTAATTTATATGAGTGGGGACCTGTACCTTTGCAGTACAGCAATCTGTAGTGCAAATGCATCTCAGTTTGTCTCAGATGTGCTGCTTTTCCATAAGCAATGAAGTAGCAATTCAAACCTACTCATGACTACTAACTATGAGAGGTAAATCCTTACAAAATTGCCATTTTACAGAAAAGACTTGGAACTAAGGCTCAGCGAGGTAATAGCACTACAGTCTTAGATAGTCACCTATGCAGTTTTCAATACACTGTGGTCTTTAGTTAAAATACTGTTTCTAGTCACTTATGGTTTAAGTAATTTATATAGAATTTACTAAATTTTTACTAATGCCAGTAGCAGAAATACTGAAGCTTTAAATGTTCTGGAAGATAATCCTTATTTGGCACCTCACCATGAAAACTAAGTAATTTTGAAGAGGAAGAATGTGTATGGACAAATTACGTAGTAACTGTGTGACTGTACTCAAACTCATGCCATACTAGACCAGCAGGGCTTAAGAACAGCATAATAAAACCATTAATTTTCTTTATATTTCACATGTAACCATGGTTTCTTCCGCATAGGGTGTCAAAATTAAAATGTGTGGCACAGAAAATATCAGATCACAACTTCTTAATTTTGAAAATTTACCTTTTATCTGAGAGAGACAATGAATGAAAAACTTCACCAGTCAAAGCCGATTCTGCTGATTTATGTAGACCACCCTGAGCACAGTGCAAGATGGAGACCACCAAATCACTTGTTACGGTTAAACTACAGAAACATAGTCCCACATCCCTCTGTGCCTAACTCCTGTTTAGTCTCTTCCCAGCACAGAAGTATGCCATTAATGACCTCCCTGCCTGCTGAACCATTTTTGTTGCACTCCGACATTGTACTGTGTGAACACATTCCAGGCTGTAAAAGTAAACACATTAAAAAGCACCATAGCTCTCTCATCACCTCCTCGACATCAGGATTTTTTTATCTTTTATTCTGAAGGAAGACCGTGTTAAGGGGTGGATTTCATACTTTGATCTGAAGAAGCCGGGATTCCCACAAGAGCTCATCTCTTTGAGGGTGGAGACGCACATGGGTGAATGGTCAGGAGAGCTCTGTCTTCCATAGTCCTAACTCCAGTTTTTATCTTTGACTCGAGAGAGCTCAGTGGACTGGAGATCTCTTGGGAGGTCATCCATAGTAGCTTAAGCTAATCTTATGGATGGCTTTGAAGATGAGGAGCAAGACCTTTAGTATAACCAGACATTCAATGAAGAGGCAGGCAAACATCATTGTAGGTTGTCTTATTAAGTCAGATTCTAAATTTTAGGTAGCTGGAACTCTTCAGGTAACTTCTTTATTGGCAAAGCTGGTGTAACACTGGAGCCTTCAATGAATTTGTCTTTATGTTTACCAGGGCTGGATGTAGCCCAAAGCACTTAACTTTTTCTCTAGGCATTTGAATTCTAGATCTGAATCATAAATGAGGCCTCACTCATCTGCATTCCCTCCCAGTTACCTAACACACTCTGTTCTAATTGTGGCAAAATTGTGTCACCATGCACCTGAAACTTGAAAAAAACAGTCACTTATAAACAAATAGATAAAAAGATGAAAATAAAATGCAGCAAGTTTCTACATATAAGATAATTTCAGAGGGTGATACTAATGCATTACACACTAAAAAGCAGACATAAATGCATACTTTAGCACCTGGGCTCAAATGCCTTCTGTCCTTACTGCTGGCTTTAACTGTCTAACTAACTAAAGTCAGTCAATCTCTTTATGTTGGGTCATCTTTGTCTATGGGAAATACCACAACAACAGTCTATGTAACTGCATATGAGGAACTACACACAGCATTTATATATATATATATATATATATAATTAAATCTGATTGCTATTTTTTTGCCTGATTTTTTTTGCCTGGTTTATCCTAGTGCCTCACTTAGACCCTTATTCAGCAATTTAAAGGAAGGTGAACTCTGCTAAAGTTGGCAGAATTAAAGCAGTGTAAAACTGATATACATGAATGGGAGGAATTTCGTCCCAAGTCTAGAACATGCTAAATTGGCATCTATGTGCTATTCTGCCTGAAGAACACTACTGGCTCCTAAGTGCTAAGGTATTTGAAGTCTTACTGCAAATCCACAGAGCAAGAACTGGCTTACATTTAATCAAAGTGTAGGAATAGATATTGAATACAGAAGCAGCTGTGTGCAAGAAGAAAAAGTGTGGAGAGAGCTTGTATGATAGTTCCTCAAGGTAGCCATGGCCATCTTGGGTGTTTCTGGCTAGAGATGTGTTTTAAGGTGTATCATTATTTTAAATCAGCATTTTTCATATATGTGACTAGGAAAAAGCTAGAAAAACCCTCTGTGTTCTGCAGAGGGATCCTTAAAAGATGAAGAACAAAACCCTCACAAATCTAAGCTGAGAAGAAGGATTATTAATAGATGCAGGAAGTTGATACCATCAGTCAAATTACAGCTCTACAGACATTTCAGAATAACTTTGAAATCACTACAGTCATTGAGAAGTGAAAGAATAGTTAGACAGTGTTAATAGCACTGTATCAGCTCTGTCACTGTTCACTAATATGTGCAGCTGTTTGGATTTTTAAAAAAATATTAATTTTGTAATTATATGGAACTAGTCTACGGATCATTAATTTAAAGATAGCTGCAGTGAAAGTTACATTCTCTCCTTCTGTCCAAAAGAAAAGCTTTAAAAAAAAGTCTAAGTCCTCTAGCAAGGACATAGAATTAAAACCAACTTATTCTACCACTCTCAAAACAATTTCAATGTTGTTGAACAAAGCATTTCACCAGATGTTGCATAATTATTATTGTATCTTGTAGTCTATCATTGAGCAACTTTGGACTAAAGGTATAAACTGGCATAAAATAACAAAACTCCATGGAAGAAATGAAACTTGACTGAATGATACTGAGAGCTGAAGTAATAAATTTACTTTCTCAAATTGCATATTGCTTGAATAAATCAGATTCGTTCAGCTTCTAAACGACCAAGTTCCAGTCACAAAGGAGAGTCTGAACTGTTTTTTCACAAAGAAACAAATGGTATAACTGAAAACACACACCATAACTAAGAAAATTAAGAGAATTCACTGAAAATATACTGCTCTTGAATTTCAGAGAAAGCACTTTCAGAGGAATCAGCTTCATGAAGGTGGAAGATTGGAGGTTATAAGTTACCAGACTTCAGGAGCTCACGCTTTTTTATGACCTATTGCTATTCAAAAGACAAAAAACACTTGTGAAAACCCTCAAATACAGTGGCATGTACTAGTTAATCTTTCTGAAAACTATATGCCCCACAGTGCAGGAAGACAAATGATTTTTAATAGTTCCTTTTGATGGAAATGTCAAAAGATTATTCCACGTAATGCAATTCTAAAACATTGCTTAAAAATAAGCATGTAGTGAGTTCAGAGCTTTATGTAACTTACAACTTGGCCAAGTTATTGCACTCTGAGAAAACAAATGACAGTTTTATCCTGGTTCAAAATCAGTGCTTTTCTAATTGCATCAAAAGGAAGGAATTCACTTAATTTGAAAGGAATTTTCAAAGAATAATCTTAAATATGACACGATGTCAAAGGAAGTATGGTATTTTATTGTCCAGTGATCAAAAGGTTAGTAAAACTGTAAAAGTTGTTTTTTCTCTGATGTTCAGGCCTATAGTTTTTGAGTCAGCTTCACAGCTGACAGTTGTGGGTCACAGACACCTTAACCATTAATGCATCGTCACCCCCTTCGGCACCAAATCCAACCATTTAGGAATAAAGCAGCATTTGCTGAAATTCCATTGCTCAACTTGCTATGAGCACCACCATTTTATTACTGCTATATCTTTTTGAACATTGTTCATTATCTGTTCATCATTAGCTGTGTTTATAAACATCGCATTGTGCTCTTGTTCTGCTTACCCACAAACAGCTTTTTGTTTTCCTTTTCAGTCCTTCTGGAAAAGAGGGACTCCTCTTCAGAGGGGTTGTGTGAGTACACCTTTGATGGCAGTCTTAGTGCCATGATAGTCTTGAAGCAACTAGTTGTGCCCTTGACTCTGGTCTCACTCCTACTTGTGCAGAGGAAAGAAAGCCACACTATTTCCCTTCAGTTCTAAACTGCTACGAATGCAAGGCCCAAAAGCTATATAATGAATCTTTTATAACAACTGCTTAACTGGTTGAATTCTCAGCACTGTGTTTGCATTAACTCTGCTGTCACTGGGTGTTTCTTGGGATGCTGTGGATGAGTGCTGAAGGCTGTAATAGTCTGTAACTGGTCCTGTGCAGGCCCTCCAGGATCTCCCCCCACCTGACTCATGGCTCAGGTCACCATTTCAGACCCCCCAGGGTCATCCATCCTGGCCCCAGCGACACTGCAGAACCACCATCCTCCAACTTCCCACAGCCAGTCCCCAGGACTTCCTGACACCAGGGGCTGGGGCTGTCCCTGGTCCCCTTACCCTGCTCTTCTCCCTGTGGGACAGATCCTGGCTGCAAGGTCTGCCCCTCCCTCTGGGATCTGTTCCCAGACCTCGGGGACCCCCAGGCCTTCACACCCACAGTGATTTGGATTTCAGGTCTTAAAAGAAAGCAGAATTAATCCCCAAACTCCCCCTCCTTTCTTTCCAAAGTGTGAGGTGTGACAGGAATGTACAAGGAGCCGAGTAGTGTGTGTGACTGAGAAGCAGAAAATGCCATTGGTGGAGGTGGACTTGTGGTAAAACGAATCATAATTGAAAGAAATAACAGAATTTTCTGATGTCTTCGTCTCAGATCTGGAGACAGGGCTGTGACAGCGGGCAGCCCTACTCTGGCACTGACTGCCTACCTGTCACAGCTCTCTGAAGGAGTTTGCAGGCTCTTAAGGAGCTTTCCCTTCCTTGACTCAAAAGCTATTTTTTCCTGTATGTGTTTTATGTATGTGTGTTTTGTACGAATGTACAGAGCCTACTCTGTTCTGTTGGCTCCAGAACAATAAAATGCAAAAGTAGACAACAGTAGATATATGAAAATTCTGTCTACTTCCTTTCTGTCTTTTTGCAGATCTCTGGACAGGACAGCTAATGCTGACAAGGTATCTGGAAAAGCAGCAAACAGCAGCTTCCTCTGACTCTCAGCCATGCTGCAAACCTGGTATGGAGTAGACAGTAGAGAATTTTCATTCCTAAAGACAGACAAATAATATTTATGGAGCATTTTGTTGCTTGCCAGTCTTGTTTTGCACAGAGAAACCAGACAGCCTGTAGATGAGGAAGAACTGGAAGCAGCAGCCAGGAAGCAGCAGCATGCTGCTTAAGCATAATCTCCCAGTATGGACAATGCAGGTGTAGTGACATTGCTTACAGAAAACCCCCCACCATGGTAGCTGTCCCCAGCACTAAAATAGCTAATAATAAGAGCAAAGAAGAAGCAAATCTGGGCATGTATTGAAATTCTGTGGAACACCACAAGGAAATTATTCTTCCAGGATCCAATTCCACATCTGAAAGCAGTCAGGCCCCACAGAAAGAGTGTACTTCTTTTCAAGCAAGGACTATGACATTTCCTTGATCATGAAAAATCCATTCCTGTTCTTTTTTTATTTATTTATTTATTTAATCAAAGCATGAATAGCCCATATATTTTACCCCAAACTAGGGTTAAGCCTTTGAGCAATTATTTTCATTAGCAGATGATGTAACCTCATCAGTAGGTATTTGTTGAGCATCAAAAAAGTGAATAGTTTACAAAAGCTGGACTTAGTTTAAAAGCAAGTGTAGAACTGAGGGCTTTTCTTTTTTCTCCCACAGCATTGGTGATACTTTAAAATGTCTGTCTAATCCATTGTGTCAGCAGTCTCATGAGCTGATGCCTCTGCTTTAGGTTTGTGTTGATTCTCTGGCCAAGCCTTAAAGCTTTGTGGTTTTTGATGCAGCACTGAAACAGAAGCTTTGATGCTTGTGAATGTTGACTGCATGAAATAAATAATGTGAGGGGGGTTTAAATGTCTTCATTTTTTATTAATCCTTCCAATCATATATAAAACTGAAGGCAAAGAAAACTCACATGAAAAGGAAATAAAATCCTATAAACTGAGAATATACTTAATGTTTCTAATCCCCATATCGCACATCCAGAATCTGTTCTCACTCCATGGGAATAGCTATCCTGATGTTCATACCTCACTATTTCTAAAAAATAAAATAATTCTGTAGCAGTCAGTCTGCTGATCCAGGGATACACATTCACTTTTATTGCAAAGAGGTAGACACTGCAAAGGCTGAATGATTAGTTTATGGAGAGGGAACGAAAAACATTCATCACTTCACGGATAAATCAAGAGATCAAAATTCGGTTTGGAAAGAACTGGTACTTTAGGAAGTCTCAGTGTTCCTCAGCTTCACAAAAGGTGTGTTTTTGACATGAGGTTTACAGGTGGAAGTCACTGTCAGACATAACTGAAGAGAGATGCAAAGTGGGATGGAGTATTTGAGGAGGAACAAGACTATTATGACATATAATGGCAAATATGTCTTAAAAAACCCTCATGAGAACTCTTATGCTGCAGAATTTGTCATGTCCTGGCTACTGGAGTCCAGTAAACACCTGGCAGAAACTCCATAAGGGATATCTGATGGCTTTGTTCTCAGGCTTTAGCCTTGGTCTTTCTGAACCAAGGACATCACTAAAAACCAGCAAAAACTATCCTCATGAACAAATCTTGGCCAGTTTCTCTGGCAAGTGCAAGGTGAGCAGAAGACTCCTAACTTCTGCTGATAGAGAGTAAATAACAGGAACAATTAGAGATTGTCTGCCTTTGTAAAAAATGGAGTAGAGGAAGGAAAAGTAGGACATATTAAAAAAAAGTGGGGACATAGTAACCCTAATAAGAGCAAAGGAGTCACTATATCTCTAGGGTTTTGAGATGATGATAGTGATGACTGCTGTGCCTTCCCAAGTGAAGAGAATAGAAATAATATTTTAAATATTTTTTTTTGATTTCTGTGTTTTAATTTTTATTTACCTCCTTTTTTTTAGCTCAAAGGCAAGGGGTTATCAGGAGAAGTGAAGTGCAGAAAATAATTTCTTCATACATCACTCTAGCTTTGCTTTGGGGTGCAAGGTAGAAAATGATGGTTTTCTTGTGATGGACCATTTCTTTTCCTCTACGTCTCCCAGAAAACTGAAATTTTGTTTAACTAACATTGTCTGCAGCTGATGGTTCTGTTCTGAAACATCTTTCTATTTCCACAGGCCTTTCCCAACAGTCCAAGGGGTTAATAGAAACCTATTAAATGCCTTTAAAATACATTTCACATGTTGTTGTGGCTGTTTCCTGGTGTGAATCTCTTATTATTTTACTGAGCCTTTTAGACATCAGCTGCTCCCCTTGTACTGAGCATTTGTAATCCCTCTGATTTGCCTCTGTCCCTGGCACGACAGATAGATTACTGAACCTTGGGGTTTTGTCTTGTTTTATACATGACTTAAAAATTCCAAAAGTTAAATATTGTGGCTGGACCAAAATGGGTCTGATCTTGTTTTTGCTAGTGGCCAAGACCCATTCCCTGCAGTGACAGGAGACTCAAGAAGGAAGAAGAGATTGTGGGTTTACAGAGCTGGCATCCAGAGCTGATTGCTCAACAGAGGTGATTCACTAAAAATGTTTTTCTTATTTTATTTTTATTCCAGTTATTTTCTTTAGTTTATTTGCTTGAAGATGTGTTTCCTTCTCTACACAACTACTCTTTCATGCCCTCTAACGGCATTCTGCTGAACTTCACAGTCAGTGCCTAACCTGACTTTTTCATTGTAAACCAGACATACGCTTTGTATTGGTTGTCATTTACATGGAAAATAACATATGCACCAGAGTATTATATTTCTACTTCATAGAGATCTTAAAACATATTCTGAAAACCTTTTTCTGGCTTACACCTCTTGTCTCTGATAAAGCCTTGCTTTGCCTGTTCTTTTTATGCACAGGCTGCATTTCGTGGGTATTGTTTTACTTTGGTGGATGCTTAGGAGAAGAAGTCATAGACCTGTAGGATGAAAAGCTACTGGGGGTGTACAGAAGGGACAGTATGTAACCTATTAAGAGTAAGAAAACCAATATTTATCACGTGGAAGGTTCAAAGAGCTTTTCCACTGCTTCCTGGATGTCTCTATATTGTCTTGCTTCTGAGTTGAAGATACTAGATGTGATTTGATCCACAGCCCACTGCTAAATATATAGGTTCCATACCTCCAGTGTACTTGGAAAAATTAGGTTTGAAAGCTTTTAAGTTCTTTGTGTGTAAGTTTCAGTTTACATGTGAGGTCAGGAAAAAACCTTTGAGAACAGAATTTGTAAGGGTTTTCCTTATTTCTTTGTTTTAAATTAGGAAATTACAGTGAAGAAGTGACATTGAGAGGAAAGACAAATAAAAGGGAAGACTGATGAGTAACCACAAAGCCAAAGAAGTAGTAAAGGGTCCCAGGTCTGTCAGAGCACTGTGGAAAAGCCAGGTGACGTGATGGTCTTAACAGTTGAGATATTCTGCTCCAGATCACATATTAGCACACAAAAGGTTTGACAAGCTATCTGAGTACCTTTGTTTACCATATTTCCATTTCTTTATTATTTTTATTCCTAGATAATTAACACTGCATCTTGGGGCTTCTGTGTTATCATGAGAGAGAGAAAAGAATTACTAATTTTCACAGATTTTTAGATCAAGCCATTGTTCTGAATTAATTATTCTGCATCACTGTAGCTCCAAAAAGGGTCTACTGACTTCTTTGAGGGCAAGACACAGTGTAGAGATAGATAAATACTGCACACATACACTGCAAGACTCTACTCACTAAATATAGTGTTTCATTTATGCATAGATCCAGATATCTCGGCTGTGCTCAGGAAGTCATAAAGTTCAGTTCCCTCAATTTAGTAAGGTACTGTTTTTCTTATGGAGTTAGTGCTGCATAAACAAACAGCTCGCAAGCAAGGGCAAAAAGACTCAGCCCATGTATACATCTTTATTCATCTTTAAATAGTACTGCAAGCTTTGCAAATGCAGAGGGCAATCTTACAAATAGGACATCCTGTAAACAATTGTGTTAACTCTGTGCCTTCAGAAATCTTCATGCCTTGACACTTTATTAGTAGTTGATACCACTATGCCCTGTGAAATGAATGTTTTCGCTCATTATCTAGTTCATGAAGCATCTTTAATATACAGAAAACACCCATATGTTGCAAATACATGGGTAATGTAAATAAGTTTGATCATGGTGATTTTTCTGTTGTTACCACCTCCACCCGCAGAACATCAGGATCTGGAGGACCATGTCAGCAGGTGTTTTGTCCTTGACCTTAGTGGGGAAAAGATCTCACCCAGAGCCTTTCACTCTTAGAGTATCTAAAGGATTCTGTGTGTGAGCCTGAGCCTCTGAGGGCACTATTAAGACTGTGTTTTTCTGCTCCACATGTTTTCTGTGTCTTTTGCAGAGAAAGTGCATGCACTCTCTTTTCTGTACTGGGACAAGATTTTCTTTGCTTGTACTTTGCTCAAGAAAAAAGGTGGTTAATTTTCTACCAGAACAGAGGTCAAGGTTGTCTGTCCTCTCCAACAATCCCAGAAGACTGGTGCTTTCATAAGCTCACTGATCCCAATTATTCAAAGTATTTTTCTGGTCTTAGTGTACTAGTTTTAACAAGTTTTCTAAAGAGTGTATTCTGTTGAGTAAGCAAGTTGCATACAGTGTAACTCTTCCTCTGTAAGTATCACACAATTTTATCTGATGCTTCCAACTTTCACTGTCACATTTTCTGACTTTTGAAATAGGGAGGTAAGAGTTTAAAGCAGCAATTTATTATTTCACTTGCAAGGAGCAGAGCAAACATTTCACTAGAGCCATGTTACTTTCAAGTTCTGTCTGTCTGAACCTATTAAATGAACTATGTTTAGGATTGAGGATGCACAGGAATTACACAACAGTCCTCATCCTGGCAGGCCCAGAAGTGGAGTTCTGTAATAAGGAAGGGAAATGTGTGTTGCTGCATCTGTCATGTGGTGGGAGGGGATTAAAGGTGTCAATTCAACAAACTTCTGTGATAGCCAGGGTATGTCAGGTGGCCCAGTGACAATCATACTACCTTCCTGACCAGCAGGGCATTTTGGTCTGTGTCGATGCTTTGACTGAAGTGCTGTCTTTGTATGCAAGTCTGAACAACTTGAATAGGAAATCTGAGTATTTATGTATTTCACATAAACCCCCAGCCTTTCTACATGCCTATCTGGTGCTACTGTCTTTCCAAAAACATATGGACTCTCTTGATTTCCAGGACAACTCAGGATCAGGACAAGATAACATGTCAAATGTGGCTTTCAAAATTTAGCTGAAGACACTCCCACTCATTTCCACTATTTGCTTTGGTGCTGGTGTCCATCTGACCAGGGTCACCCCCCAGTAGCTGTCCCCTCTCATTTGTACCTGAGCCATTGCTAGCTCAAGTTCACTTAAAAAAACCAACGGAAAGAAGTAGAAGTTGAGAAAGCCAACCTTCTTTAGGGCCTCAAGGGAGCACTTACAACCTTGTAGTAGTTTAGGTCGTACAGTATGGGATGATGGTAGCCCAGAAGATGTAGTGTATAGGCAATTTTTTGAGTGTTTATGAGAATAGAAGGCACATTCTCTCATTAACTTTAACTTTATAAATGAAGTCTTGACAAAAAAATATTTTGACATGCAGTAGGTGCTTCAATTAAAGTCTGACAGAATCAATTGCTATTCTGTGCTAAAATAGTGAAAATAGGATTTTTACTTGAAATTTCTGATAATGGTCTGAAGGTACTGTTCTGAGGGTTTTTTTTTTTCTGTAAAAGCCTTATTTTAGAAAACAATTACTAAAATCAAAGTCTATCTTTTCCTTCAAATCCACTGAGGTTAAAATAGATTAGCATTCACTTAGTTCTCATTGTATACCAGAAAGCTGAACACGTTCTCTCTCAAACAGCGGGGGAAAAGTGAAAAAAACACAATTTAATTACAGTGTTAGTGTTAAACCCGAACTAGTTAGGAATGAATAAGTATTTCTGTTGAAATTCTCTGGGTTCAGAGATTTATAGCTTGGTGATAAGATTCTCCTAGGGCAGAATCCTACTGCACAAACATAGCTTGGAAACAAAAGATAGATATTTTTCAGAAACTGAGATGTAATAACTGCTAAAACAGCAAACGAGAATCATATTAATTTTATTGCAGTTTCATGATCTGAGATCCATTTTATTATCAGAGCAGGAATTTTAATTTCTTTACAGGCTTTCTGTGGCACTCAGCATTGACTCAGCTGCTCTAAATTGCATTGCTCCACTGAAGTCAGTAGACCAATAGTGTTTCAGCTGTAAATTTAAGACAGATTTCCAGAGGTATCTGACTCCCAGAACCTCAAGTGGCTTCTGAAAATCCCAGATGTTGTAATAACCTACTGATGATGTGGCTTTCACATTTTGTCAAACAAGGACTCATTCCTGAAGAATCTGCAATATGCAATTTCTCTACAAGAATCTTCAGTTCTTTTCTGTTTTCTTTTTCCTTTTTTTTCCCCTAGGACAGGGAAGACAACCTTATCTGGTATTTCTTTCTTGCTGAGGAGACCTATCTAGTATGTGAAGGGTTTGACTACCTTCCAGCACAGAAGGGAATGGAACATATATTACTTCAGGAAGAGCTCTAGACAGCTAAGCAATGTTTTTTGGGGTAGTATCTCCCTTACTTTAGAAGCCAGATGCTGAAACAGTGTTTAGACAGACAAGCACTGAAACTGCATAGACTCTGAAACAGACCGGTCACTATTAAGATTTAATATATGAATAAGTTTAACATCATAGGCATACATGTGCTATTTTTAAATGATGAGTCTGTCCATTTCTAAAAACTTACAAATATTGGCAGAGTTTCCAAACTTTAAGTTTTGCATTATGCACCAGAATAAACCAACAGTTTCCAAAAGTGGCAGGATCCTTCGTTTGAAGCATTATGGTTCTCCTACATAGGAAAGACATTTTTCAGCAGTCCAAATGCACTGTTACTCTGTGCCATTTTTACACTCCCCAGCAAAATAAATAAACAAATAAATAAATAAATATATATCCTGGAATAAATTAAATGCGTTTTGGCTCCCTGGACTCATCTAGTTGAGCTGTAGTGCAGACAAATAAAGATTAGATCAGACACTTATTATTTTAAGAGTTATTAACATTTTAAATAGTAACGTCAGCATGGTTTGCCAGGAGCTAATTTTGGCTCTGGCAACTGTGGAGTCAGTCGAAAGAAAGAAGCCAAAGATTGTACCTTTCAGCATTGCAGTCCCTTCTTTATCTAGAGTGGCAAAAAGACTACACCAATAAATTACTTGAACAGTCTCCTTCTCCAGGTCATTTTTGTGCAAATCTCTGCAAACTTTAAAAGGGCAGGGTAGGAGAGAGCAGTGACCTAAAATTAGCTTCCCTCCTTTTGGGGTCCTGGAGGAGACTGCAAACCCTGCAAAGAACTTTTAAGAGATTTGTTTTCTTCCTTGGAGGGTTGAGTGGGAGGGATGACACCCATTCCACTGTGAGATAGACTAGACTTGTCATTCCCTAACAAGTCTATTTAGGCTTGTCAAAAGTTGATGAGCTAATTATGGCTCATTAGATGGAGAGGAGTCTATATTTAAGCTCATTTGGGGTTGGGATGGGAAAGTTAATAATGTAGTTGGAAGTAGAGAGAAACTGCTAAGGCTGCAGAGAAGTTCTTCATAAATTCTGTGAGATTTCCAGATGCTCCTTGAAGCGCGAGTGGGAATGTAAAATAAGGGGAACTTTTCAGAAGAAAATTGTAAAATAATGGTGTCACTTCCTCAATTCCCCTCTTTCCAGAACTTAAATGAGAAATAATCTAGAAAAGGAGATAAACAGTATAGATGAAGGCCATTCTCAGAAAATTATGCCAATTATGTTTGGATACCATTCAGGCTGCGGGAAAATGAGCAGGTTCTCTCAGAAACACTGTCATTATTAGAACTCTGTAGAACTACAACAAAAATCTTCCCATTAAAACATCAATATTTGGTGCCAGAAATCTTGACACAAATAATGCTTTTAGCATTACTGTATAACTTCAGAAACATTTCATCTTGTCAGTACATACAACAGAACCAGTATTTTTGTATTTTACTTATAAAAGGGGTTGTGCTGAGTTTGGCCTTTTATGGTCTCCCATTTTCCACAGGAAAAAAAACTCTCTCCTTTGTAATTTCCATACCAGGCAAGTTGTCCATTGAGGCAACCACATAACTATTTAATCTTGTATTATTCTCAGAGTGTTCAGCATGTCTGCACTGCAAGTTTTCAATCCTTTCTGAGAGTCACAGTCGTTGAGTTTTTAACATCCATTCTTCTAAATGCTCACTAAACATTAGCATTTAATAAGTGTTATCAAAGACAAAGTGAAGCAAAACAAAGAATAAAAAGTGATCTGACTTTGCTACTTTGCAGTAGCAAATCAGAATGTTTCTGAGTTGGTTGTAGTTGTTGAGAAACAGGTGAATGCACTCAGGTAGTCAGGATGACTTAATTAAGAAGAGCTGTGGTGATCTTTATGCTTTCAGATTGCCTGTGCACCAAACCTGTGCTACTCATTGCAGTACCGTTCCAGGCTCCTCTGTGTGACACCCAGGAAGAGCACACAGTTCCATTTTAACTCGTGACTTCATGTGATCCTACATCAGCTGGACAAATGACAAAATCTTGAAAATTTAAAGTAAGAATATGGCCTTAAATTACATGATATTATTTTGTGCCTTTCTAGGGGTGTGTGAGTGTTAGCTTCTGAGTCTTTTTTATTTCAAGATGATTCTTTTCAATAGATATATTTTATCACTTGATTCTGGAGTGAGATAGCACATCCTATAAGATATGTATAGATGTTTGTGCTTCTGTTTTCTCTTGAGTACTGCACATTTAGGTTTTTTTTTCTTTAGCATCTCTGATTGTTTTGATAACTGCTATGCCACTGTTTTTGATGTGGATGTCCTCAGACAGAGTAATTTAAACTGGTAGAAGTCTATAAGCATAAAAAGCAGTATTACTTCATGAGTAATAATGCCACTGTGCCAGGGTTATCACATAATTTCTGTGGAATTGTTTTTCTTAATGTACAAGTTAAGAGAGTGCAATGTAGATGATTGCTCTTGCTTGCAACTTTAACCCTTTACAAAAGTATATTAGTTTAAAGCTATAAAAGCAAGATTCAGAGGCTTGTAGAGAATGATATATATTTCATTTTTTTTCTCTGTTTTTATTTGTGCTTGAATTACATACTTATTCTCAGATTCTCAAAGATTAGTGAGGAGAGTTTAAGTTTGAATTAGTTCGCAAATCCACCACTGCACTGCAATTTCATATGAATTTTAATAAAAATATCAAGCAAGTGACTAAGTTTCCCTTGCTAGCTTGCAGGAAACAAAAAAAGTGATCAAATCATATCCTTACAACTATTAAAATATGCAGCTTTTTGTACTAAGAATGCTTAGTGTACATAACAAAGTATCCACATGTTCAGGCTTATTTCCTGTTATTTTCTTATAAATCTGTACATCATCAATAATATGGCAAATGGTTTCCCTAAATTTATAGAATAAACTAAGATAAAAATGCATTAAAAAGGGGATAATTATTCCAAATCAATAATTTTTAATGCTAAAATGTTCAGCAATGTATTTAATTTAATCATGTGTTTCTTACTCTTTTCACTTGTATTATTAAATTGCTATGTAAGTAAATTTATAGCAAAATTAGTGGCTTTCTACTATATTTATAAATTTTGAGAGAAAGGTCTTCCTAATTTATTTTGTTGTGGATATGCTGTAATCAGGTATACGTATAAATTATATAATAAGGAGCTCAGTATTTTGAAGGTGTCTTATGATATGAAAAACGGCCATCTTTTGAAATTATGGGATGTATTATCACAATGTCAGACTCTAATCTGCTACCAATTTGTGTCAGCTTTCTGCATTGAAAAAGGACTCAAATCCTCTCTAAAAGTAGGAATCAGCTGAAGGTTTGTCTTGGCTTCATGAGCCCACTGCAATTAGGCAGCATGTGAATGTGTGCCATATGCATTTATTGCTCTTCTAAGCATGTGTTACTTTGATGTGTTAGGTTAGAAATCTAACTCTTTTTCTTGGGCAGCCTTCCTCCTGGGTCTTTATACTGCTTAGCAGTTGAGTCCAGACTTTGAAACACAGCCTAATTTAGAGGCGGATGCTGCAGCTGCTGCTGTCATTTCAGCTGATTTTTTTTCCGCTTTGATGTCAGCTTAGAGCCTCGGTCCCTGCATCGGTCCCGCAGCCGCCACAATTCTCCTAACGGACACCACATCATTTTAAGCGTGTCTCTTTGCCTTTAAATCTAATTTGGGGAGCTCAACTCTTTCACAATGCACTGTTGGTTTAGTGAAATGTTGAGTTCTCACAGAATATATCCTTCCTGATCTGGAGGAGACGCTGAAATCACTTTGAGTTGTTATGTTTAATGCCTGATTAAATGCTGATGATACAAGAAGATGGATTTTTTTTTTTTTTTGACAGAAGGAGGATGGGATGCCTTGCTAGTTCTGCCCCATCCTTTGTATTAGCAACTGTACCCTACAAGATGAGCTTTTTCCTCTGAAAGCTGTCCTGTTCCTCTTTAAGACCTTACATTAACCGTATTTTTCTTGCCCTCCATAATTTATTTCCACAATGATTGTATGTGCAAAGGCATTCCACCTCAATTCAATTGTACTTAGGCCATCCTTGGTTTTCCTTTCAGCTCTCTTTTTCTGTGGCTGGCACGAACTCAAGGAGTGCAGGAGCCTTGATCCTTTCTGATGCCTTTGCAGAACGATTTCTCTCAGTGAGGTTTCCTTGCTCAGGCCAAACCCTGCCTTCAGATGTGCATGCATTTTCCCATTGATTTCAATGAGACTCACAGCCTTCTGAGGCCCCTGTTTGGCTTTTAATCTTCTCTTCTTTAAAAAATATAGATAGATAGTAGTTGTCCTGACCCTTTTTAATAACTGAGGTCCTTGGTTCCTTTACTGTTTTGGCTACTTTTGCTGTAGTAAAATGGTGTTCCATATCATGCCACAAAAAGAGTGCAAGGTCTCATCCAGAAATACTCCTTCAGACACTAATTCTATGCATTTATTTCCTGGTTTTACTCCTATTGGAGCTACTTTTCTCTATTTCTCAAAGATACAATGGTGTGGAGTATATTAGTCTTTCTTGTACTTTCCCTATTATTACCATATTTTTTGGAAACAACATTTTGGGTAGACTATTTTTTCAAAGTAGTACATCGTGTATTTTTTTAACTTGTGCAATAGTAGGGGGTATTTTTTTCAGGTTTGACACTATTAGCAAATATGAAAGACACATTGGCTAGAATGAAACAATTTTGAAGGAAGTTTAAAATTTAGTGAAGTATTTACTATCTGAGTTCTGAAATGTCAAGGATTCTTAATGAGAATACCAACTGATTTTAAGCAAAGGCAATAACATCACATTGATTTTCAATAAAGTACAATTTTTACAGAATTGAATTTACTCATCAGTATTGGTATTGATAGTATTGCATATTATTTAAAAACATTAGAAAAAAAAATTCCTCTGGTCTGACATCACGTAATTGCAGCTATGAAAGATTTTATGCAAACAAATAGCCTTGTTAAACTCTGGGAACTAAACCTTTGTTTAGGAGCTTTTCAGGCAGCATACTTAGATTGCTGACTTTTTCTTTTTTTAATGTGAATTTGACAGTAGAGTAGGGGATTGGGAACGTTTTCTTTGTAGTGACAGAAGCTCCTTGCTGCTCAGTCTGCTAAAGACAGAATCATGTGGAAGTCAAGATATCCACAATCAAAACTTTAGAAAACATATTTCAGAAGTTGAGAAATGAAACAAAAAGTCTTTGCTGCAGGTCTAAAGCCAATTTGGTCTGACTTATTTGAAAAAAGAAATTTTAGCTTCACAATCAGAAGGCTCTTTGTACCAATGTCTGAGAAAAGAACAAGTCTATGATTCTTCTGGAAGAGCAGCTGTATTATTAATTCCAACAAACTCTACCACAATGATGAGAAACTGAGCAGCTGATAAATATTGTACTGCTAAATGGGGTATTGGAGGTCTGGAGGAATTGTGGGTGTGATAGTAGGTAAAACTTTCACCTTATTGCACACTCTGTTGCAACAAGACAGGTGAGGAACAAAAACATATGCTAAGATTGCTCAAGTTTCTTTTGTTACACTTTGCTTTAAAACAGCAGGTTGTTTCTGAGATATTCTGTTTTCATAAAAGGCATCACAAAGAGGGAGGAAGGCTCTGGCACAGGATGAGCACTGTGAATTTGGAGGTGTTTCAAATGACTCTCTCCTTAACAGCCTGACTTGAGGAGGGGGTAAAGTTATATCACACTGTGGCAATCCCCAAATGACAGCTGTTTGAGCCAGAAAATTGTGAAAAAGCATTCCTGTGCTGCTGTTGAAACCTTGGCTCTGAGCAGACCCAGAAAACATGCCAGACAACAGTGACCTTTTTTGCAGAGTGTCAGATGCTGGGGAACATGTCATATGCAGTGCTAGTGTGCCACTGAGTAACCAAAAGGCAGAAAGACTGCCCAGAGAAAAAAAAGCATCATCACAATACTGATGTTAGCTCCAGAAAAAACAAAACCAAATAAATAACCACTGATGCATGACAAGGAAAATTTGTTAGAAAAATGACAATAGGATTGTGTTTCTTCGGAATCTGCTGTTTCATTGACAATGAAATGCTTTACAAAAAGTCTGGTTTCAACATTTTTAGAGTCTAATTACTTCTGTTTTAAAAATATACATGATGATTAAATATACAAATAATTAGTAGGAGTCAAGACAAATTATATTGCTGGGAAAAAATCCAAATGTTCATGTTCTGAAATTCTATATGAAATGAAATTACCATGTTCTATTCTGCTGCAATCTGAGGGAAAATTTTCTGTATTTCATGAAACTGAAACATAAAAACTATCAGGAATTGGTCTCAGCAAGGTGTACAATAATTTCCATTCTTGATGGTGTCCCAGGAGTTACCCAGAACCTTGAGAGATCAGCCCTAACGAAAAAGCATATGACCTTACCGTATCAGGGCTTCACAACAGTCAAAATCTACCTTGACCTTCAACAGTAAACCATGTCCCTCAGGCTAAATCCTAACAAGTCTTGCCTTCAAACCAAGGCAAAAGGCCAAAAATGCTTATCCAGGGAGCAGCAACAGAGTCAGAAAATGAGAGGTTCTTTTTTGTTTGGCAAACATTGTAGTTTGACCTCTGTGTTCTCACCGTGCCAAGCCATCTAATCTCCAGGAGGCAGTCCTTTTTAATCTGCCAAGTGGCAAGCTGGCACAGTACCTGTCAAGACCAGTATGCACTGCCAGGCATTTGGATTAAGGTTTGGATGTGCAAGATGACATAGCTCTCTCCTAAATCAGGACTGATTTCAGTCAGTCACAACCAATGGTCTGGTGCTCTAAGACCCTCAGGACCCTCTGTGAACTGTACTCTCTCACTGAGCACAAGGGCAGCAGGTTTTCAATCTCCCAGTCTGTGGGTGTACGGAAGGATGCAGGGAAGGTGTGGTCTATATAATAAACAACAATGAAAGGAAACGTAACTAATGCTACATCAGACAATATTAAGTAAAACAATAAGGGAAAAAATGGGCATAATAGGAAATTACAATCTGACATTTTACATGCTGTTTTTTTGTTAGCTTTCTGATTTATTTTTTTTTTAGACAAAGTCAGATTTTGTAAAGCAGTTTAATAATATAAAAAAGTTATTTTAATAAGATTGCGCTAAGCAGGAAAGATTTTCTGCAGTTAGAAATTCTTCAGTTAAAAATTCTTAAAAACTAATAAATTCATTGCAATGAATTGAAAACAATCTTTGCTAGCCACTGATGGCAGAAAAGTTACCTGGAACTTATTGTAGATAGACATTACTTCTTTCTGAAGAATCTCTTTTCCTCTCTACTTTTTTTCCCTTATACTGAGGTAGTTAATAAAATTATTTTTCCCTAGAAAAGTGGGCTTTCACATGTATTAGCTTAAAAATACATGAAAAAACCCAACTATTAGCCTGTGGAGAAAGAAAATTAAATTGCAGCATTTTTTGTTAACTTAAAGATTTATTCTTTTGAAAAAAATCTTTATCTAAACGTATATATATTTTGTAGAAAATTAAGGTATATAGTCTCTTTTTTAGTCAATATTTATCTTCCTAGAGAGCTGCCATTAACCTGTTGGGCAAGAATAAGAGCATATCTCTCTGCAAAGAATAAAAGGTTTGCCTTGTCTTAAAAGCTGTTGGAATGAGCCATCCAGTCTCTTTCTCATTTGCCTTCATTTACTTTTTACTAAGGTTGCCTTCAGTGTGGTTAATAAGCAGCAAGATCATCAGTCACTTCAAAGTGCTTTTGCATTCCATAGTTTGTTTTTTCTGCAGTGAGCAAATGGAAGGATGATCTGGTAGAAATCAGTTACATTATGACTCATCTTTTATGTGACCTCCTTGAGAGGCTTTGGGTAGCACATGGATTTTCCATACAATTATATGTAATAGTTGGCCAGAAAAATGTCCTTTCCCTCACCATTCCTCAGCAATGCTGAAAAGTAATTAAAGGCTTTGTGTAAAGAATGCTTCAAACCCAGAGAAGTAAAATTTCCTATGATGAATGCTTTCTTTTTCATTTGGGTTACAGATAGGTTATTTTGCATGTAGACTGACGTCTTCATGAGGAATAGCTGAAGTCACTTCAGCTCCTGTGTTGATACAATGAAGACTTTGCTTTCTTCTGTCAACAAAAAAAATGTCTGAATTGCAACAATTAAAGGGTGTGGAACTTCTTTCTCCTTGATGTTACACATCACATCTGCTTTCACTGACCCCAAAACTACACAGCAATTGTTTTTCTCTGGTGGCAATTTGCAATTTCTTAAGCTAATGCTAATCAAGTTAACTGATCAAGACTTTCACATTTAGGGTTATTAATGAAAGAACCAAGCCCATGGAAAAAAAGGCAAAGTATCCTAATCCTGGTAGGCAGAATTGCCAACATAACCCCCAAAAAGTGCAATTTCTTCTTAAGGATAACACTCTTTGGTTGACTTTGGTCATTGAGCATAGATTTGTTTGCTTCTTGAAAACTGTAAGTATGCCCTTGCTCTCTCCCAAGGAGGACAAAATATTTTTCCTCTCAGACTCACAAGATGCTGGATTTTCTTGAAAGTACCGACAACATTTCCTTGTCGTTCTGACAGGATGCTATGTCCAACACTGCTTGTGTATTCCCTTCTGTTCCCACCTCTTCCCTGAAGCACTAGTGGTGGTCTTGCTGCATGTTTCACAGATGTTTCTTCCACTCAGCTCCTTGGTTGTTTTTCAAATGGCTTCTTACAGCAAATGTTTCCATGTGTGTATGCTCCTTTTTTTCTGCTGACACCTTTTCTTTCTATAAAAACAATCTGCTGCTGTCTTTCAGATCTAGAGAGACACCATCCCATACCACAGTTGTCGTTTTTTTAGACTCTGGCATTGGTACACATGGTCAGCAGGCAATACCTCCCTCCTGTCTGTTCCTCATGACTAACAATGTTGATGTTTTGTTCTTTCAATCTTATTTCCCTCTGTTACCCTTACACACTGTTTTTTTTTTTTTTTTCTTTTCCTGTTACTCTGCTTTCTTTGTACTAGTGGCCCATATGGGATCTCTTCATCTCTTGCTACAGCTTGGAGGAAGAAAACCTCACCCATTAACTGTTTTAGCCCAATAACTACAGGCAACTTGCATGCCAACTTTTTCTTGTGCTCAGGAACTGAAAAAAACCTTCAGCTCTACCTTCTCTTTATACACACATACACACACAAGCAAAATTAAATTCACTTTCTACAGCTGCTCACAGTACTGGTTACTGACTGATTCTGAAGAGACATGCAGAGATCAGACACTACCATTGAGTTGATTGCCTTTTTAGTTTGCATGGGATAAAAGTTTAGCTGAGATTGTCTAGTCATTTCCATTCTGAAAGGTGTTCTTATTTGCTTATAATAATCTTTGCAATCAAAATTTTTCTTATCAAGTTATGCCTGTGGTCACCAGAAAGGGACTGTGATCCAGCTTACTTCAGCAATTTCTTAATATAAAGACAAATGAAAAAACCCACAAAAAACATCTTGCTCCCTCCCTGTAGCTGCATTATTTGGGACCAAATTTATTTGAAATTGCTGTAGTATAACTGAAGAAATCTGTGTAGTATTTTGCTCAAAGTCAAGCTTTTACAAAAAAATTTATTAAAATAGTACATACTACAGAATGCATCGTGGTCCACTTTTGTGCATGTATGTACATTACACACAGGGATATGTATATATACCCCAATGCTGTTTTACAAGTCTGGCAGCATTCAATTCAATAATTCCTTTTCTAATTTTAACTTCCTTTTATTTTTTTATATGTTATAATATTTTAACGTTTCCTCTTAAAAAGTAGCGTGTTGTATAGACAGAACATTTTCAGGATTAGTACTGGAAAAAGTTTACACTCTTTCATTCAACAAAAGAAGGTTATACACTTAAGCTTGCCTTTCTTTTTCCAAAAATGCTGGGTATATTCTGCGAGAAGATGTTTAGTTTGTCACTTGAAGTAGACCAATGATGGTCCTTGACAGTCTTACCTATAAATGTAGGAAAATTTTTGTTCTTTTTAGGTATATGTATCTCCACAGAGATGCATGAATACGGTGAACTGCATTAACAAATTTGCATTTCTCACCCCCGTTATTCTCTCTCCTGGACCATTTGGTTGAGCATATTTTCACAACAAAAGTGTTCTTTGACAACATCAAGGCAATCTTTTTTGTGTGTGAATAATGGAAACAATATAACATGATTTTGCTATGTCACAGAAGGCAAAGAGTCAATGACAGGTACAGACTGTATTCAAATTTGTGTTCTTCACTTTCAACTCTATGGACCAAAAAGGCCTAACAGCAGGACCAAATCATGCGACCTGCTGATGTTACCATCGAATGTCTTCACTTTATGTTGTAGTATTATTTAGAATTCATGTCTGTCTTCAGCAGTTTGTGTGGTTGCCAAGTAGCTATGAGCTACAACTTACAGCACTTTAGGAATGGCATAGAAGATGCAGGAATCATTTTGTCTTAGACTTCCCTAAATTCAGGCTGTGTTGCAAAATATTTAGATATTTATATGGGAAAATCATGTAAAAAAAGTGCATTTCTGCTTTTAATGGAGAAGAGGGAGTGACACATGGTTGATAGCTGAATCAACACTTTAATTGCTCCCTTTCCCCTTTCAAATGTAACATGGGAGTTTCTTACATTATGCTGGAAAGATGTCCAGATGTGGGAGAGACACAGCCTCAAAGCTTTCCCTTTTCTCGTTCTGTTTTTGTCAATGCCAGGCCACAGTTTTCAGTGGATAGAGGACCAGTGAGTACTGTGTGCTCTTCCAGCACCCATACTAATATATGCATTATGGCATATACATCGCTTCACATTAGGCTTAGGTCTTTATTTGCCTAGAATCTCTTCAAAGTACTCAAAACAGCAGCATGCAAATTTGAGATTTGAAAGATGGCACTTTCTATTCTAAAACTACCTAGACTGAAAGTGTGAGATTTTCTCACACCAAGTTTTATTACATAAGCATAAAAAGATATAGTGCTACTTATTTATCCTCACCGTAACCACCATTATCTCCATGATTATGATAGCTTTTAGGAGCCTCTTCAAGAAACCACTTATGAAGAGCTCTGTAGAAATGTTGTACAACAAAGAGCCTCATCTGGCAAGGGACCAGTAGTAAAACATTGTCCAGTTAAAGCTAGTTGTAAAACCTTGACTGATTTCTTCAGGCACAGGATTTTCCTTGAGATGATAAGCACAATGAGCCAGGTGGGAGATGCAAGGAATGCATGTGCTTTCAGAAAAGGAGAATAACAATAGCAATGAAAATAGACACAGTTTCAGCAAAGTAAAAAAATAACAACGAAAAGAAGCAGGGGTTCAGCAAAATGAACAGAACTGACAGCATATTACTTGCCTAGCCAAAGATATTTGCATCAATATATAAAATATGTAAATGTGAATCTACGAGTCATAGGCAAACATTTGCAGCTGTGGAGAATTTTAAGATTTGTGTTTTATTTGATGGGATGAGAGAACAATGTGCAGAGAATAAAAACAACTGAGTTTCAAGAAGTGTCTTGGCAGCATTCAAACACTAGCAGTTGTCATCATCATAATAAGATAGAGAGAAACCAGTTTTTTTAATTTAGCTTTTTTACAGTGAGATCTCTCATTATACAAATGCATATCTTTCTACTAGTATCTTTCAAATCAAAAATGATGTTTCACAACATATGTAGATTTGTATTTTTATGGGTAATATAGCTTCCCTAATAACCTTTCCAAGTGAAAGATTCTGCCTGATTCAGACTATTTTTTGTAAATTTGATTAGACACCTAAACTCATCAGTCCGTCTCTGAGCCATGTACCTGATTATGCATAGGTATATGCAATGCATTATGCGAAAGCAGTTTAGCTTGGATTGTATCATGGCTGTAACCAAAGTGGGTTTAGAGATAATGAGCTTGCATCCCCGAATACTTAGGATCTCAGTCTACTCTCTAAACTGATGATGCAGCAGCTGCATAATGCAACAATGTAATTTATTCATGTAATATGTACAATATTGCTGTAATAAAAAGCCCATTGGCGGTTCCTCTAATTCTCTGTATGAGCACCCTGTTATTAGTAGCTGTGTAAGTCAGTATTTCAGCATCTTCAAATTCTGGCTATTTATAAATTTCAAGACACAATATTTTAAAAAGGAAGAAAAAACCCAAACAACCCCTAACAGTTTTATACTGTTGAGTAGTATGAATTGTGAATCTCACACTGAACTGAAACCCGCAGCTTTTTTGATCAATAGAATCAGTAAATGTAACAGAAAACCACCACTAACCAGGTCCAAGTGACCCTCGTTGCTGAACTTTTTTTTTTCCCACAAATGCATGCCATGATGATGTAAATGAAAAGAAGTTAAAATGGAACAGGGGGAAAAAACAAGTACTATGGATTTTCATGAGAAAAGCTGGGAGTCTCGTGATCTTCCCATCTTTTTTATACAATAGTGAGTGTTATTTATCATATGAGTGTTTATATTGAATATAGATTTCTCTGAAGTAAATTTTAATGGGAACATATTAAGTTTCAACAGGAGCCTACATGTAAAGACAGTGATAAAGAGCATTACAACAGAATGCTTGGAAATTAATCTGCCAGTTTAACCCAGTAACAGACATGCATACTAAAACACTGATGTGAATTGAAAATAAAATAACCACGCTTGACAGATATAATAGTTTAAGTGATTTCAAATTAACCACATCCCACTGACCGCAAGTGAAGAATGTGTTCATTCTCCCGCAATGAAACATGCTCTAGGGACTCATTATACAGAGTGGAGTAAGTAAAACCAGAGTGGAGTAATTGATGCTGAGGAGGAAGGAAGAGTGACAGCTATTTAATGATTCTCAAACTTATACATAAAGATATCACAAGCACTTAATATATTATTTTTCTCCTTCCACTCTGGAAATATTATAGAGTTAAATCTGTATTGTGCAGTAATTGCAACACTTGATATAGCTGTTAGGAATAATGAATCATGACAAAGATGCACCAGGCAGTACATGGAAAGAGTGAATAACAAACCTGTGCCAACACGTGTTCATGCATTATGGGTGCTCTAATTCAGCAGAACAGGTGAGATGAAGTCAGGGAGTATCTACTGGCCTAACTCCTCTGCCTATAATTGCTTTTCAAATAGTAAGGACTCCTTAAAAAGTTTGAACATCATGAAATCTGAATTTATGTGATTTGGTCCCTTCTTTTCGCATCCACTGAGGTCTTTATTTGTAGACAATCTACAGAACAGAAGATATACATGAACACTGAAGGTAGACACAGGCATGACTGGTCAGCAAGGACGGGTTTTCATAAAGGTAAATTCAAACTAGTGAAACAGAAGCAAAATGGGAGCAAACTCAGTTCTAGTGAATCTCTCTACTTAAAACCTCAGTACCAGGGGTCAGGATTTGGTCTCAGCCTCCAGGCTTGCTTAGAAGTTTTTGCAGAAGAATGAGAAAGAGAAAAATGAAGCTGGAATTAATGGATTATGTAACCTTGCCTGCGAAATGCAGCGCTCATGAATATTTTCAACCCTTTCATAAAGTCTATTCAATCAGCAATTATTTTATTATCCAGCCACATGCCTAGCTGGGGAAGGAAGTTGAGAACACAGATGCTGCACCTGCCAGAGGGGCTATGGGCAAATTTCTTCATTATACACCAAGGAGACACTCATCTTGTCTACATTTGACCCAATTCTGAGCAACTCTATAGAAAACCCAATACATTTGGACATGAATTTGGACATGAATGCAACACTGTGAACAAGTCAGTTTATTATAATAGCATATTATAGAAGCACCATCTGTGCCAGTGTTTGCAGGTAGAACAAATGTAATTTTCAAATTTAAAAAATCCCCACCACAAACCAAACCACAATAAAAAACCTCTCTCTTGTTAGGATTAAAGCTCCACTCCTGTTCCTTCTCATTATTTGCCCATTCCACCAGTGATGCACACCTTTAGGCCAAACATGAGTTGTGATAGGCTGTCATGCGGTTCGGGTATTATAGATGAAATCCTTCCAGAAGCAGCATCTGGCTCGATTTGTAAGCTCTGCAGTCATTTGTAGTGATGGGGTTACATGTGCCCTAGGCTTTGTCAGATGGTTTGGCTGCTTTTCTCCAGTTTTTTTTTTTTTTTTTTTTAATTGTTATTATTAGTTGATGGTGAGGAATTCGTACTCTGCTTAACTCAATGGCAATTTCCATGTTTAAATAAAAAGACTATTTATAATCAAAGCATTTTGAAATCTGACCACTAAACATGTTTTGGTTAGATGTGTTAGTATTAAGTATAAAACTGCTTGTTTCTCTCCAGTAGTTTACTTCTGAGAAAGGTGTTACCTGATTTCCTAAAAGTTGTTGGTGGGAATTACATACTTGGCTATCTTATTGGTCTGTTCCTTTAATACAGGGACATTTCTAGAAGACCGTAGAGATGATCAACATATCCCCAAGAGTTTTTTTCTGTCACATTCACTTTATTGCCACTTTCAGTCCTGAAAGTAAATAAGGCAAATTCCCAAACAGGATTTACTGTGTTAGACCAAATGCCTTATTAGTGTAAGTCTGTTCTATTTTACTTCGGAATCTCTGTTGAAAGTCTTATACCTCACTTCAGTACCAGGTAGCATACAACAATGTGTTGTCAAATAGTTTACAGTCACTTTTACTGAATATAAAAATTAAAATGCAGGGTACAGTATAAAGCTTGCAAAGCATGATAAAGCACAATGATTCCTAGGAGTTTGTTTTAAATATTATATTCAAGGTTTACAGGCAATTAGAGGAAAAGGATTCCAGGACTAGGGGACTAATGTAGCTGCGTGGAATAGAGGACAACAAGATTTAAATATTTACCAATACCAGAGAATATAATCCCATACTGCCCAACTGTGTTTATATACCATTCTTCAAATTCCTAATACTTCCTTTACTGCATCTCTTCCCCTCATTTGTGCTAATTTTATGCTCTGAAAAGATATTGTTCACATATGAATTAGGCTATTCTTGGATAAACACGGATTGCCGCTAACAACGTACTTCTTGTTCTGCTTTCTTCTCTCATTATGTCAGGTGACAAGACTATAATGAAAATTAGTTGACATACAGCACAAAATAAAAGAGCATCAACATGAAGTGAAACTTTGAGGAATAAAAACCCCACATCACATGACATTTGTTCACAAAAGCTCTGTATTTCTGAACACTAGTGAAAGAACAAATTAAAACAATTCAAACCTGATTGCTGGACCATACTAAGAAAAGGTCACTCTGTTTACTGCTTAGCATTCAGCCACATCTATTGAAAAATTCTTCTGTAATGAGTGTGTTACTTATATATAGTTTTTGCAGTCAGTGACTCCAAGAAACTTTGGAGACTCCTTTAAACAAGTTGCAAACTGGTTTTGACATGGGTAATAAATGCATTGAATTTTGTTTTTCTTTCTTCAGTTTTTGAAGTGCTGTTGAAGGCCACTTGAAGCAGGAAGAAAGGACTGGGCTAAAACTTTCCACAAAGATTTTTATTTTCACATGATCAATCATCAAACTGTAGCAATGCACTGTACAGAGGTGTGAGAAACATAACTTGTTATGTTCAATAGACCAAAATAAGTTTCCGTAATTAGATTGTTCAATAATTACAAATAAACTCAATTAAAAAAAAATTGTGAGTAATTTATAATCAGAAATCTGAGTTTACAATCAGACTGAATCTTTTGAAAAACATTATCTATTCAACCAGCACATTTAACTGCAATCTTAAGTCATATCATTCAACTGCTGTAACACCTTTTTCCAGAGTTTTTCTGGCATATGGATTTAAACCCCAGGTGTAAGTACGCATGTCAATCAAGGCTCAGTTCATCCTTGAAATAAAATCATTTTATCAATGTAAGGTGAAGATTCACTGGATCTTAAATGTGATTAATTATGAAATCTGAGGTTTTGATATCTTTTTCATCAGCAGCACTGATCTGAAAGTAAAGTTTTCTTTCAAGTCTGCGTATCTGAATCCTTTGGCCTTACATTTTCTTTTGATATATGTCATTTAATGCATGCACTGTCATTACAGCCTGCTCTCTTTTATTCTGTACCTGGTTGAAGAATTTTCAGGTTTGCTGGACTAAAAATCAAACTTTCGCTGTACCATGAGACTGATTTTTCTCCTTTAGTCTGGCTTGGCATCTCACATCAGTTCTGTACTTTAAGAAAACAAAGGTGTAAAAAGATTTAAAGTTTGCTTCATTTAGTTATATGACTTGCTGTAGTGATCTCTTTGGATCACTTCTAGTTATTCTGTTTTGATTTCAGTACTTTGGTAAATAGTGTCAGAACTCTTTCTTTTGTTACTTCATTTGCATTTGTACATCAAAAATGATCTCAAACCATAAGTCTTCTTGAAAAGACAAACCCATCCCTTCCAATCTGGGAGTATAAAACTTTTTTTTACCATTTAAGGTTTTATTTTTCTAAAGTTAAAATGGTCTCAAGTTGTGGTCTGGAATTGCCCAGATATTTACTGCCCACGTGTATCTATGTGACTTGTTCACATAACCAAAATAGTTATTTGTGCCTACACAAATAGAACTCATAAAAATATCTGTTTGTGAAGTCAGGCCTTTTTAATAAGTGAACTAATGAGTTATTCTCATCAAGTAGTAATTTACTGGAGCTAGGCAGATTTGGAGGGAGATAGCTCTGGAACAGGAAAGGAAATGACAGCAGAAAGTTTTGTTACCAAGCATTTTAACATTACAGAAGACTACCCAGATGGATGGACAGGAAGATGGGGGAGAAAGAAAGAGAGAACTAAAGGCAGAGAAAAGCTAATGAGAGCCAATATCAAAGAAATAGACTTGGTGGTACCCCGGTGTTAGTGAGAGAACACTTTGGTGTTCCACTGAGGACAGTCACCTCAAACTCCCAGCAGGGATAGACCAAGGGAGATGGCTTATTGGGTTGTTATCACAGAGGATAAAAATCCAACAGGACAACTCTGCTCCTGCTTATATCCTTGTACCCCCTGGGCTCATTTCAGCTAAGTGGTGGTATATGATTAACAACAGGAAAAGAGGACAGAAAGAGTCCAGTGTTTAAATAGAGCTTTTACCCTTTATTTTGCCATAAGTAAGAGGGCTATAAATGGATGTCTTTGACTTTTCTTCAACTTGTTCCATGTGGGAAAGAATCATGGCTGAACAGAATTTTATTTTTTCTGTGAAGAAAATGATCAGGAAAGTTGAACATAATGATTTCACGCCGTGACTATAATGCAAACACATACTTAACCATCATTGTCTCCTCTTCATATAATAACTGAAAACATCTGTATTGTGCACTGAAACATTATACATTGCATTACAATTAGAAATGTGCTGAAGTGTTGGATTGGGTGTTTATTTATGGGCCATGAAAAATAAGGTTTTCTGCGCTTCTCATGTACAGCTAAATAGCCATAGGTAGAGTACTGAAAATTTTGGAACCCAGCAGTCACTGTGGGAATGGCTTCATTATTCACCGAAGGAGGTTTTTCCAGCAGAGCTGAGTTGCTGACAAACAATAATAAACATTACTGAAAGTTGGAAACAAGAACTCAGGTATGTTGATTTTGACTGTAAAAAATGCTCACAGGGCATGGAGGGCAAGATGCTCTCAAAATGACAAGGTACTACAATAGAGGGATCCCCATTAGAGCTGTGCACATATATTTTCTCTATTGACACAAAAGTGTTCTGACAGGCTCAGCAAACAAGCAGCTTCTCCTGACTGCCTAGTCTTTACCTGTTGCCACAAGTAGTCTAGAAACAGAAATGTATTTTTAATGGGCACACAAATGTTTCAAAGATGAAATACACTCAGGTGGGGACATAGCAAATGTCTTGTTGGTGTAGCTTCTGAGAGCTTTTGTAGCACAAAAGGCATCACTATGACTTTTTGCTGAAGCACTTGACAGTTCATGACCACAGCAGAAAATATTGTTTGAGATCAAATTATATAATATTTACTTTGTCCAATATTTTACTCGTATGTGAAACAATGCGATTGTTTGAAAGAACTTACTCTACAGTTAATTACTTTTGCAAATAGCTGCTAAGTTTTCTCCAACCTGAGCAGATACACATTGCTCAGTAAAGTTTTCTCTGGAACTTTCTTTTTTTTCTCTCTCCTCTGACTCTGGCTCAAAGTTTAAAAGCAAGAAAGTGTAAAGTCCTGGCTTGTGCTCGCGATGGTGGTACTCACAAAGAAGGACACAAACAAAGAGTTTGTGGAGCCAGTTTCTCACTGAGCAGCAGACTAAATATAATATTTTCTTTGCTGTATCTGGAGCAATCTGAATGGCTTACATTTTCTCTGGCCATTGAGTATGTCACTTATTCACTGTCACAGGTTTGAGTGTCTTCAGCTCTGCCAGAAATTGTTGGTTGACTTTCAAAGTGGATTCAGATTTCTCCCAAAGAGGTCGACAGATACGCAGGATTTCTGGTAGTGCCCCAATTAAACATGCATCATTTGTACTGATTTTCCACATGATTATCTCAAATAGCCATGGAAAGGCACAGTTATCAATCAGGACAGTGAAGGATTCAGGTCTGTACAATAGGGAAAGCTGAAGACAGGAGGAGAAATATCATTTTTCTTTGCTCTCTGAGTGTTTACTGGGATAAGTAGTTATGATGGCAAATCAGGTGTAGCTGTGAAATAAGGCTGATTATATATTTATTTGCAGTAAGAAACCAAAAGGGCTTTCAGCCTGTAATGATGGATTTTTTTGAACACAGAGTAGGGAAAAGGAACTTTTAAACCAGAGGAATTCAGATCAGCTGACTGAAGTTAAATAATAGTCTGAAAAACAGTTGTTTGCCCTGCCCACAATATCTTTGTAGGTTGGATCCTTTTCTTTAACCTAGTTCTTACTCAAAAAATTCTCAGTGGCTTCAGGAGATAAACTAAACATATCACAGTCCCCTCTGGACCCTGGAGAAATAGCATCTCCTCTATGGTCTGCCTGTGTATCAGGTTCCTTCCTAAGGTCTCTTGGTGTGGATCTGTATGGGATCCCAGTCCCTCATCTGCTTGTTGGCTCCTACCAGGCCCTCCTGTTCCCATCTGCGAGCGCTCACCAGCTTTTGCGAGCTCACCTCTCCCTTACTTGCACAGGGATCATCCCTTTATTATAATTTATATTTCTCCCCCCTCTTCCCTAAAAGAAAGCTGAAAAGATGTCACAGTCCAGGAACAGTAAACACAGCTGAATCTGGACAGCCAACATGTGATCCTCCTTCAGTACTTGCACTGCTGATCTCAGTTTTGATGACTGAGGGGATGGCTAGGAGCACTCGTATTCCAAAGGTTGTATTACTTACCTGTAACGGGAAGAGTAAGCCAGAAACAGTCTTAGCAATAGATGAAAGACCTGGAGGGAGTAGGGGAGTTATGCTTCTTTATTCTGGACAGCCTGCAAATCAGATTCCAGACTGAAGTGCAGGGCTGCATGATTGTAATATTGATGCCTCACTAAGAGTGCAGCCCTACAGCTGCAGGATAATCATTACTGTTAATAAATCACTTCTAACTGGCTTATATTCCATCCAGATGCACAATGGTTGTATGGCTTATTCTGGAAGCCCTCTCTGGAGCAGATATGTTGGTGGTGGAAGATTCTTGTCCAGCCAACCCTTTCTGTGGTGGCTTAAAATATTTGGAGGGGTTTTTGTGGAAAAGTGAGAAGATAGTGCATACACATTTTCTCAAAGACAACGCTGACTGATTTTTCCGTCTGCTGTTCTTCCTGTCAGGATTTCAATGAAGATCCAACTGGCAGCTGGGAGGAGCAGTTCCTCTAAAGGTACTTCCTTTCCCTACAGATGCCTACATATCTTCCTCTCTATAATGGTGTGTATATCTATCAAGCTCAGATTCTGTTCTCCAAGACTCCTTTTTTATCCCCTTTCATAGCAGGGAAGAGGTCCAACTTCCTGGTTGTGCAACAAGAAAGGTGTATGTGAAATTGCTGAGAACTGACCAGAAAGTTACTGGTTTACTTTATATTTAGCAATTTAGTATTTGGGATATTATTAAATATCTTCAGCTAGAGCTGGAAATTGGAATTTTCGTATCAGTAAAGGATTACATTGAGTTAGCTAAGTGTGAATACTCTCTGATATATAGGGTGTGACATGCACAAAGGTTAAACACGTAAATGTCATCTTTGCAGTTGCTGTCACCCCATAAAAAATATCCTTTTCATTACTGCAAAAAATGAATGTGTTATTTGCCTCTCCAGAATATTATAATACAAAATATAAAATTAAACTCTGATCATGTATATTCAACCCATGTATTCAGAGGAATCAGATCGTACACAACCCATAGCTTAATTGCTAGTCTTAATTATCCAGTACACATCAGTCTAATTGATGTAACAAAGCTGCTCCATAATTCCCTGCTAGTATGGGTTAGAGTAGCTCCGTTGAACTCAACAGACCTATGTCAGTTTATGCCAGCAGGGAATTTAGCCTTAATATTCCAAAGAGGAATATGGCACATGATTCACTTTGGTTCACATTTTTCCCAAGCTCTTATGTAAAATAATTTTATTTTTAGTTCAAGAGAAGAGAAATGTTTGTACAGACAGAATTGCATGTTTATACAGGCATTCCCAGAGATCCAAAAAGTATCTTTTGGTCTTCAAAAAGTAAAATACAAAACAAACATCCTCAAAAGAGAAAACAAAAGGGCAATTGCTGTCCTTGATCCAGCATTATATTGGATGCTTTTGTGTTGATGCAGCTGGTCCAGTTTCTTCAGCTTCTGGTGATGGACCAGAATGAAGTAGAAGTCAGTGGCCAGATTTTGGTTATTCTACAGTCTCATTTTAGCATATGGAAGGAAAATAATTTTGAGGACAACAAATTCAAAGAAGTTGGTTAAGACAGATTTTTGTCTAAGACTGTTACTGCTCTGAAGTTGCTCAGTTTTGTGTTAAATTGAGGAGTTTCTTTGGCAGGTTTTGGATGAAACTTTTGTTGTTCTGGTGACTTGAGGATTAACAGAAACAAACATCTGGGAAACATTAAAAATCTGGATTATTGCTTGCCACAGCTTTTTGAGTGAGGCTTTGGAAATTCTGTCTGGAGATTATGAACTAGAGATTACTACGCACAACATATTGCTGAAACTGTTGTGTCACAGCCTATCTTTAGAAAATGCTCAAGACCATGATGTATCTTAAGTAATGATTATTGATGCAGCTAGCGATCCTGAAATGAAAAAGTGTCAATGGTGGAAGCCAAGTTTGCAAAAGAAATATCTGTATAATTCCAAGATCAAAATGTACAAAAACATTTTAGGAATAGAACCATGTTTTTCTCCCTTTAGCTCATGTGAAGGTTCAATTCTAATTTTGTTTTTTCTTTACTTTTAAAGTTCATTCTTTAAAAAAAAAAAAAGGCATTTTCAGCAAAGAAATTTCAAGGCAAATTAAATGTGTAGATTGAAATTATTGGATACAAATTTGTAATTAATGACTGCTGTGTTTTGGATTACTAGTTTTATTATTGTTGGAAGTGCAGGGCAGTTTCCAATATTTTATTGACTTAGAAATATATACATTGTCACTGGTTATGAACTTTTTTAGAACAGGTTTTTCATTTCTATAAACGTATGTAAACTTTCCAATTCTCACTTCTCTATTTACCCTAACTAATTCCAGAGAAACCGTGTGTTACAGTTTATCAGGAAAAAGGAATTAAGAAAATAAATTTATTTTGTTACCTTTTGTCAGCACTTCATTATGCTGGTCAGATACCAATGCTGGGTATCATGAAAAATAGCAAGCAATACTTTCTTTGAAGTCTAGCAAATAGAGAAATAGCATTCAAGGCTTAGAATACACCACCTGTAAACATACAGCATACCCACAGGCAATTACTGTACATTCAGAGTGGCTGTATAGCTTTCTGTATTATTAAATAACTTTCTGAAAACCTATTTTGCAGGGCAGTTTTACAATATGAAAGGGAGAGGAGGAAGAATATTAGCATAAAGCTAGGCTTCAGTCAACACTGATGGCTGTAGCTTTCAATATCCATAAATATCTAGACAAGTGTCTTTCTCCTCCGCACACGTACACGGTTAATGTGCACACCACCACGAGGAGCACGACGCTGAACTCCAGCCCATTAGGATACTAATTTGATCTCTAGCATACCCTTATTATAAACCACCACAATAGGTACTCCTCTGACAGGAAGCTTCCACACTTTATTTCACATCTGATGTGAAGCTCAATAAGAATACCTTGAAAACATTAATTAATCGATTGCATATAAAACAGTTCATATACAAATATAAGCTTCAAGCTACTGTTAATTTCATAATTCTTGTTAGTGCTAAGAAATACACCTCCAGTGAGGTGTTATGAAGTAAAATGAGTAAGTATATCTATATTGCTAGCTATTGAAGATCACTTAAGTATTCTCTTAGTATTATTATCAATATGCACAGCACAATTATGGCCTTAATAATAGAACAGAAGAAAGGAAGGAAGATCCAGAAATGTTCATGAAGATAACTTCAGAATAGACAAAGAAGAAATACAGTGGAGAAACCTGATGTCTCTCTTTCCTGGCAGAGCCAAATAGCTACATTCAAGAAATATTGTTTCTCTATGATGACTGTGGGAGAACCAACATAAAACACGTCTCAAGGAAAACTGGATGCAAAATGTGGGGATAAAGACCTCAGGGTTTTTTCCATCACAACTTCTTTCTCTATCTAAAGTTCCTTTATTCATATTAAGTGGTATGATCTGCCAAGCTACAGGAGGTCTGGGAAGGTGGGGAGGGATGGGAAATGTCCCTCCTACTAGTCACTGTTTCCTTTTAAAATGGTATCAGACCTATCAGAAAGTGCAGCTGTAGGAATACTCCTGCAAAGAACCTAAAAGCAGAGCAGAGACATTCTATCAAACACAAGTGTTTGAGAGTTGAGTGGGAAAAAAGGTAATTCATAAGAAGGAAAAAAATAAAAAGAGAAAAAAGAAAAAAACATATGAAAAAGGATGGAAGGAAGCAAAACAAAGAATCATGTTATTTAGTATGCATCTCCAAATATTGTGTGTATGTAAATGATTGGTCCTACCAAGTATGTGATATTACACCTGCTCTGAATACACATCAGAGATTATTTCCAGAGGAAAATTTGATATATGTGGCATCATGTGGCTTAGAAGGGCAAAATTCTCACCAGGAGAGAGCCAAAAATTCCCAAGAGATTGTTTGCTGGTATTGCATCTCAGCTTTCCTTATAGTAGTGCAGGTTGACGACAACCCAAATGAACAGCTCTGGCATAATGCCACAATTCAGAGGAAAGCCTGATAGTTGGAGGCATGCTAAAAACACTCTGGGCTTGATTCCACGTTCTGTCAGAATGCAGCTCGGACGGGTGGAGGCACGGGTTTCCCAAGGCTGCTTGTGGATCCAGGATTCAGTGCTCTCTAATCTTTATATATGTGGCTTTAATTTACAGTATTGGCATAAGATGCTGCAATGACCTCATAGCTGTAAAGTACCCACCATAACACAGTACCTCTCTCAACAGCCTCCTCCTTCCCAAATTGGCCTGGCAACCTCTCTTCCTCATAACATCAGGGACAAAGGACAGGGTGGCAGCTGACTAGCTCTACACAGGAGAAATCCCCAGCTGGTGTTAACCTTTGCTATACAGTGGTCAGAGACAATCATATGGTGGAAAATGTCCACATCAAAGCAGAGGATCTTATCCTTCGTGCTATTTAAAGTAGTCTCTTCCAATTATATATTTACTTATATATCTGTTATATATCTTTTTACATGTATATTTATGCATGAAAAAAAATGGCAAGGTTTGTATTCCACACAAATAAACATTAACTGTTTTAGCATCGTGGTTCTCCCCCGCCACCCCCACAATTCCCCCTCTACCTTTGAGAATAAAGTAATTTTATGCATTCTCTCCTATCCTGGGCATGAAAAAGTAAATGCTGTATTACCCCAACTTAGGTAACCCTTAGGATAATTTTTTAAGCAGCAGGAAACTAGGCTATCTGGCTGGGTAGATAATGATATCAGCTGCTTCCTTCCAAAACAACAGGTGCTTTGGCATAAAAATGTATATCATCATACTGAGATGATGACATCAGTTCATACTTCAGCTTAATTATAAACTACCTCCATTAATCCTCAAATAATTAAACATTTTGTGTATGGTGCAAGGTGAAATATAAAAGCAAAAGGTGCCTAGCTGTTCATCACAGGGTTAAAATGGCCATTTCTGAATCGTTTGTACTTGTGTCTGCCTATTTAAATGTAAACTTCAAGCTGATTTTAAGCATTTGTTTATATTTTATTGTTCCGGCTATGAGATGGGCAAAAATAAATACTGTTAAAATTCAGTGGAAACTTAATGAAATGACTAAGATACATTGATTGAGGTATACACATGGAGTATATATGTACATAAATATCATGCAGAAAAAACAAAGATGCGCAGGATCGGGCTTTGTATGTACAAGAATAATTGGGGGATAAGTCATGGTTCATGGCCCAATAGCAGAATAAACATTGCAGCATTCAGTGTTTGTAGATTTTATGCAAGAAGATCTTAGACTCACATGCAGAAGCAGTAAATCTAAATAAAACAAACTCTGGACAAGCAAGCACTGCTTATTGAAATAGATAGATTGAGTAACCTTTGTAGAAAAGAAGTATTAATGCAAAGCAATATCAACACAATAGAACTTAATTTCTCTTTTAAATCAGTTCACACAGTACAGAGTTGCCTGAAACCTATACATTCTCTCCTTGCATTCTCACAGTGCCTGTGTACATGTTTATCATTGTTTCAAAACTGAACAACAGATTTTTATTTGATATAAAAATCAGTAGACAGAAATGAATGAGAGTTGAATTTGTAGGCTAAAAGAGCAGAACAGCACAGCAGATAAAAGATTATGTTCTTCTGCCTTTAAAATATAGCACTGACCTTCTTTAAAACAGATGCTATCTTCAGGAGCCAGATGTGTCTCCAAGCAAATTAGTTATAAGAAATACATCCAAGGACATAGCCATTTAAGAATCAATAAATTATGCATTTGTCATTTGTTATTGTGTGAGGCTTATACTGACATCCTTGACATGAATGAAAGAGTCTCTGTCCACAGTATTAGCATTAACAATTTAACAGAGGTGGTTTTATACCAAAAGAGAAGTGGTTTGAAGAAATTACTGTTTATCACCATGTACATATACACACCTTAATTATTCATTGCATGTCCACTTACCAGCCTACTTCATGTTATGTAAGTTGTGCTAGCTTAAAAAGTTAGAGGTCAGGCACGTGTGCTGTACTGCTGCTATTTCTACCCACTTGAACCTGAAACAAAGAAAATTACTCTAACAATAATTTTCTATTCAGACAACCAGATCAAGAAAGTTTTATTTATTGGTGGAACGTTATGAAAGATTCCTACAAGAAGAGTTTTATTTTTCTAAAAGCAAAAGCCATGGTGGAATTTTTTCTGTGGTTTAGCTGAAACATTTGGATGACCATATGGAACTCTTAGTGGTGCCATGGGACCATGCAGCTATGAAATCTGATCACTATCTCCCTAGTGACAGCTGGAGCCTTTACACCATCAGAAAATTTTCAGACTTCTAATTTGTCATAACTACCTCCTGTGGAAAGAAAATATGTTATGTAGTTAGATACAAGAATCCGAGTCCACAGTACTACACATATCGAGTTCTCTTCCTTTTAGCTTTCAAGCTTCAAATTAATTCCTTGCATCTTATGACTCATTGATGCAAGAAATAAAACATACACACAAAAAGAATACAAAAGACATAGGGGGTCTTGTGAAATGAGGGTTAGCTCTTCAGTATAGTTATAGTGGATGATGACTTATTTTGAAAAGCATACTTATGTAAAAAATGTTGATCCACGCACTCTAAAGTTTCTTTATATTTAGGCCTTCTCTTTAGTTTTTCTCTCTTCTACTTTGAATGACAATTAAAAATATTATTTGTTTAGCAAATTAAAGTGTACCTTTGTAATGGTTTCCATTGTTTTTTAATTTTTAACATGTGCATCTTTTCATCATCACTTCAGGCCTGAAAGGACACAAAATTCAGAGTCACTTTTTATTAGAGGAACTCACAGGAGAAGGGGATGAGAGCTGCCTGCCCACTGCAATTGCACACTGTAGAGAAAAAAGCTCTCAGCTGCTCCCAGAAAACAAGAATCCTTTTGACAATCAGAAATATAGGTGTCAACCAGACAGTCACTTTTGAAAATCATGGGCAACGTGCTTATGTAATCTCTCTATACCTCTCTCTGGGGGGCAGATAATCTAGCAGAGCTAGATTAAACATGTCTCCATATTTATTTTTGTGTAGCCTTGGATTGGTTTCTGGTCTCTCAGGGCACTTTCAGAAGTTTGTGAGACACAGCTTAGTGATGGTAAGCAGGACAAAAATGTAAACATATTGTACCATTTGCTTTTCTATGGTCACTCTGCTATCCTTACTAGCCAGGCAACAAAAATGTCTAGCTCTGGGCATGGATACCACTGGTTCATACCATGGATACCATTAGTTCACGTTTGTGATGGATGTAGGGAAGAAGCTGAGTACTGTGTAGAGAAGTTGAGTGTTGTATAATCTTGTTGACAAGAAGAAGATAACTGCTGGGTTAGGATCCTAATCCTAGTGCTGCTTATGACACTTGAACTTCCAGCTCAAGTCAGTATTTCACATAGTTAATGGGAAAAAATGACAGTAAGCTTCTAATAAATGATCCAACAGAATCTTTCTGCTGTCTTAAAAAATCAGTCTCCACTGTCATATCTAACCATTTTAGACAGTGTGCAGGAAACCTAGGAGTACAGATCAGAGACAATTTAAAGAAATATCAAGATTATTTATGGCTGTTGATTACATCAGAAAAGCAAGACTAAGGTAGATCCTAATTAATTGTAGACTAATTTTCTGTAGAGGAGAACTGGAGGAAGAGAGATAGAAAAGACAAAACTGTATAAAAAGCACTTACTGTTCCAGTATGAATAGCACAAGACAGTGTTAGGAAGATATTCTCTTACATTACCAGAAATGATAAAAGACTTTCCATTAAAAAACGATGAGGAAAAACTGTGCATACCCTAGGAGAAAGGAAAGAAACGGCAGGGATAGCATCATGCTATGTAACAACCTGCCACCAACTTAGAAATGGACAATAATGACAAATGGACACAGGGGATAAAACCCCAAACACACTGCGAAGAGTTATCTTGGGCAGATGCACGATGTGTTGTATTTACTGCTGACAGTTACCCAAGGTTTCTGTTTTTTTTACACATTGACAGTGTTTGTACTCTGTGACATGCCAATAAAATATTTTGATTTGAAGCTGAGCACTGTAATTGTTTTCTTCTTTCCTTAGGAAACAAACCGTGATGTGTAGGTTCACTTGGAAGCTCATATTTCATTACATCTTGTCCCTCTCCATCTTGTTGTTGCAAAGCCTCCTTTTAGCACCAGTGCCATTCCCAGATGCCCTATAGCCCCGATCCACATCATCCATACCATCTTTTAAGGCATATGAAGTACCAAGAGAGGAGGGGTTGGTAAAAGGAAGAGATTGTGTGGAACATGGATGAATATAGCTGAACATTTTTCATTCACAGAGCTGCAGTTATAGCTACGTGTTTGATAGATTTAATCGAGGCATTATTAAAGTAGTCTTAGGACCAAAATGAGCTTATTGTGGGTCTGAAATATGGCTGCTGTGGTCTCCTGAAGATGTGTTAATCATACAACTCTTTTGCCTTCAGTTAGCGAGTTATTTGTGGTGTACTCTGTTGAGCTAACCAGGATGCCATGCAGCAGCACCCACAGGGTTCACATGAAGGTGCTCCAAGCAGAAATCCTGTGGGGTTTGCTTTCAACTTTTGTCTCAGATGAATCCCTTACCCCAGTCGCCTGTATGTCATTCGTGGAGTAGTTTCTTGTGGATACCTGAAGGAATGAGCATTCCCATATAAACCCATCCTGTTGTCTTGCTCTTGGCTTGCACATTCTCCTATTGCCTCAGACTTGGTCCTGAGTAGACAGAGTTACAATATTATTTTTTGACAAATTATATGTTCATTTTTGGTTGCAAACAAAGATCAAATATGTGTTCATTTTATCATGTTGAGTTATTTCTTATTTTTAGTATGCTGATTTTTTTCACCACAAAATTTTTTTTCCTCTTTTTATGTGCTTGGTAGTATTTTAATCTTAGACTTATCCATGCCCAGAGTCAGATTTTAAGGTTCTGTGTCCCACGGTGAACTTTGGTCAGTTTATTGAAGCTGAACATTTGGTCTTTCTTTTACCCAAGCCTATTTCACAAGAATATGAAAAACTGCTGAACCCCAGTTTACCACTGTTTTTTCCAGCTACAGACAGGCTAAAATTAAAATAGGACCTTGTTTAAATGCTAGAGAGTGGAAAGCTTCATTGAAGAGCAGTACTTGTACATCTACTTTTAAGTAGTTTCCTTAATTCCAAACTGACTGTAATAGATGAACTGATGCTGATTTATAGCATCTATACATATCGTCTGTTATATCACCTTATCTTTAAGTACCTATGTAATTGCTGATGTGCACAAAGCTGGATCAAGATCCTTTTTCCTAATTGTTATTAAAAGAGGAAAACATCCAAATGACTAGTTTGTTTCAGTGGTCTTCATAACAGTGAAAGGGGGTTGAATTTTTTGGTTACCGAGGAACTGAGGACTTTAATCACATGGAGCAAAAGACTTCTGGAAAAATATATAAAATCTTTGATGCCTATTCTGGCTAAATTCCTGGTGCACTCTGTGAGCTACATGAAACCTGTTATAATATTGTTTAGTTAATGCTGAATTGCATGATGATTTGCCTTAGCTCTCTAATTACTACTGGTAGTAGCTCTTCAAATTTTGATTAGTGGAAAGGTGATTCAGTATCTTTGATGTGGTGAAGCAGCTTCTGCTGCAAATTAAAACGGGGTAGCGAGGCTATAGATTAATTGTGGGTATGTGGAGCAATTAGGACAGTCTACCTCACCCTACCTTCTGTCTGAATTTTGTCGCCTGTGGTAAAGGTCATAGAAATCAAACCTGAATTGTATCATTTTTGGATGAGACCTCTATATAAATGCACTGTTTTGGGGAAAATCTGTAGTCATTCTAATTCAAAACATGTCAGATGTCATTTTGTTCCTTGCCACCAGAAAGAGTGAGTACCAGAAAGCAATCTGCTGCTGGGGAGGGGCTGAGGAGGCTCCTTGGGCCACACAGCAAACAGCAGCATCCATCTGGAGAGCAGTTGCTGGAGGCTGTCATGGAGTGATGTTAGTTTTGACTAACTTTGTATTCTTGCAAATGTGAAAAGCTGTTTGATAGGAAGTTAACCAATGACTTCCAGAAACTGCAGTCCTTGAAGCAGTTGCCACAGGACTTGGTAAGAGCTTTGCTGGACGAGGAGACCCCAGTCACCCTCCTGGTGCCACCGGCACAGAGTGCATCTGCCAGGTGGTCTGCAAAGATTTTATCTTTCTTAGATGTCTACCTGAACCAAAGCATAAGAAGAAATACTGTGCTCTACTGTGAGATTCCAGTAACTTTTCTTCATTACAAGAGATTTTTCCTCATCAACTCAGTGCCTGGGTGGCTTTTTTTTTTTTTTTCCAAGTGTTCTGTCTGTACTGTGTTACCATGTACTGGATAAAGAATCTAGAATAATAGAAAAAAAAGCTAATTAAAAAGAAAATATATTATTGCCACTACTTTCTGTTCCTCTAATATGATTATGAATGAAAACAATCTGATTTCAAGACATTGCAATGCATTAATTTTTTTATGCTCCAATGCCTTGTTTGCTCCATATGCACTGCTCAGTTTTCATCTGCTTTCTGAATTTAGGATTTGGGCTTGGTTTTTTCCCTCTATTTATCTTGTCCTGCCTTATCAATTCTAATTTACTCCTTTCTCTGCATCCTTTGCTCCTATCCCGTGACTTACTGTCATTTCTTGCCCTGATTTGTTAGTGGGAGCATGAGAAAATAGTTTCTAGTGAAGCTGCTAAATATGTCTCTCATTTATTCAGCTGGTGGGAGAGAAAGAAAAAGGAATGAGGTTCAGCAAAGTAGCCTTTGTAACCACAAGATTGTTTGCACTTTACTGCTGGAACATGCTGAGACTTGAAGCCTTTGTATGATTTTTTATAAGTAAAGAGGCTGTAATTGAACTTTCTTGCTAGACATTAAGAAAAAATAAAATATTAAAATATTTATTTTCTTTTTTTTAATACATGTAGTTTTTGAAATCATGTGAGTGGATGCAATTATATAAATCTCTGTGCAAATAATGAGACTCCTGTGAACAATTTTAAAGAGAAAGCAAAAGCAGCCTTTTGTGCATTTATTTCAGGGAAAAGCAATCTGGCTGGAACTTTTTACTGGAGAGCTTCACTCACCTACGGTCAAAACCATATTTGTGGTGTCCACTTCTGATGGGTGCATAAATCTGAAACTTTAAATAGGTTTAGACAGCACAAGATTTTGGCAAAAAAATGAGAGGCCCCAGTTCCGTCTCTGCTTTTAATGAATAAGAAGTGTAGATGACCATTCAGAAAAGGATATCCTCAAGTGCTTTTTCAAATAAGGCTGTCTTTTTTAAATCAAAAAAAAGGAAATGATGTACTTCTGCACTGATGTTCAAGCATTTTCTTTAGTAAATAAAAGTGAGAACTTCATAAACGCAGCAATACCAACATAATCAGTGCACAGAGCTTTGCCTGAAACAAACAACCAGCACAAAAATAACGGAAAAAGAGCCAAAACTGCATGATAGGAGCTGTTGCCCTCTCAGTGGTCCTAGAAATGAAAAGGAATGAAAGCAGGTGAAAATAAATGAAAATGACAATGTGAAGAAATGTCTAGGTTTGTGTATTTATGTATAAAGTATGTTTATAGAAATATAAGTAGAAAACACCATTGGCAGTGGGAAATGTGCGACCAAATAAGTGGAAAGAGTAGCAATCAGTAGTCCTTATTTCTGGATAGTTCAGCAAGTGTACAATGACAAGGGCCTTCAGGTTACCACGGGAAGAGGAACTTGGGTCTGTACCCATAAAGACCCTTGTTTTCTATTGAAATAATGTATGACAGAAGAAATACCACTTATAACCATTAATCTGGTTCAATTTTACTAAAATTTATAGCCCATCAGAACAAAATAAGTCTATTGAAGTACATGACAGAAGCAGTACATGAGTTCGTGCTTAAAAATATTATTCTCAACGTTGGGACATCTGGGCAGCCAGATCTAATCGTATTTCTTTTCTCTGCCAGAACTGGAACATCTGACATTGGAGTTATTTGTTCAGACATTTCTAAATAGATAGTGCCAGATAACTAACTGTAATCAAAACCTTTCCTTTTTTGACGCTATTTGGATGTGTCTCCAGTCCTAAAAATCCTTTCATTGTTAAAAAAAAAAAAAAAAAGACAGAAAGAAAAAGGCATGTTAAGCGTGAACAAGAGCCCCACAGCCAGATTTCCTGCTCCACTTTTGATCCCCTTTGTGTTGTCTGTGAGGTGCAAAGGAGCTGGTGTCTGTTTACAGCTGCTCGGTGGAGGATCCTCCAGAGTCAGGGAGGTCTCAGACAGGGATGGAGCTGGGTCCTGTTTGCAGCCTGCTCCCAGCTTTGCAACCACGGCCAAACAGCACAGGCCATGCATGGCATGAGCAAGGCAGATTTCTGCTGAACAGAACCTCCTCTTGCTTCTCCCTCTCCCTGCCTGTGCAGTGGTTAGGGAGCTGACACATCTGGTGGATCAGCAGTGTGAGCACACACCTTCCCCCGGTCCCGCATGGACTGGGCTGTCCTGTGACTGCCCATGGCCCTCACAGGCCGCCTGTTTGCTGTGCCAGTTCCTCTTAGTCACCTTCTGGTTTTAGACCATTTTCTTCAGTCCATTTGTCTTATCACACTTCATATTTTCCTGAGAGAATTTAATGGAGTGTGGGAGTTGTCATAATAATGTCCCTGGTTCCACATTTATTTTTCCTAGTTTGCAGGAATGTTAAGGCCAACAGAGAGAAAACAGATTTTGATCTATTTAAATAAGGCTTAGTATAGACATGTTTTGATGCACATGGGAAGGAAAGAGTAAAAAGGCATGTGAAAACCAAGAAAAATGAAGCCTTGCAGAGCACTGCCTGCTCCCCAGCCTTGCCACATGCTGCTGATTAATAGATTTCACTGATACATTATGGCCAGTTTTCCAACTCTAGTTTTCACTTCTAGAGGGCCCATAAATAAGAGTTAATTCTGTGGCATTCACCCTACTATTAAAAGTTTATTGCCTTACCAGAGTTGCATACAGGTTTACTGTGATTTTCATCTTTCTTAACAGTATTGGAAACAGTTTCTGATTTATAGTATTCCAGGGCAGACTATTCAGAGAAATGTGAGTTAGCTCTTTAAAACCGCTTTTCAATGTCATCCAAGGTGGATTGACAAATTTTGGACTTAATTTTTCGAAGAATGCAAAACTTTTTTTTAAAGTTTCTTAGTATGATACACTAATTTTTCAACCCATCCTAGTATTTATTCACATTCAAAATATCCATCTGTTTTGAAAAAAAAAAAAAAATGAAGTAAAAGTGAAATGTTTCTCTTTTTTGAAAAGCTCCATTAGCCTAACTGTTTTTATTGCTGGTAAGAATTTTTCACTCAGCTTCCTACACTTTGGGTTGGACCGATGCCAGAGCGCACTTCTATATGTAATACATATTGTGAGCATGCAGAATAACCTGCTAATTAATCAAGAATAAGGGAGATCTTGCAGTTGAACTTCCTTCATGGAAAAGGAGTTGGCAGCAGAGATATCTCCTGAAGCTGGTTCAAAGGAGGTTTCTAGATGCTGGAACTAGAGAGAGAAAGAGGCACCTTCATAGCTTTCATGTTGAACAGAAGGTCTTGTGATGTATGGAGCTGTGTGTGATGGTGATGCTCCCTGTGGCGTGTTTTCTGGTTACAGATTAATTTGCTTTATGTTCATCTGTCTGGCATGTGACAGTTAATTCATTTTCTCCTCAAACAGAGGCTAAAATTCTGCCATATGACCTAGGGTGAAATCCTGAACCAACTGAAGTGGAGAAGAGCCTTGCCATTAACCTCTGTGAGGTCAAGATTTACTCCTCATTCTTTACCTCTTTGGGGCCAAGCTTCATCATGACTGGCTCACAGATACAATCCCCTTGATTTTAGTGGGATACAGAGTGAAAGTCAACTTAGAATTGAACGTCCAAAGATTTGTATTTTACACTCAACAATGGCTATATGAAAATTATAGTCCATTGGCAGACATTTTTCAAAAGCCTGTTTTCAGTGCATGTAAATGTATTATTCAATGATATTTCCTTTTTTTTTGGGGGGGGGACACCAAGATAAAATTAATTTTTAACGTATGTGGGGGTACAAAAACAGTGAAGAGAAGGGAGAAACATAAAAACTGTGGTAAGTCAATTGATATTTACAAGATGCTTTAATTTGATTTTAGACTACCTTAATCAGATCACAACTGAGCCTTTTTCTATGAAAAGCCTTTTTAGGTTAATTATTATCAAATCTCTCTGGTATATTATAACTGAGGAGATAGCACATTCTGTAAATAAGGTGGTAAGGTAATAATATAATTTTTTTTGGCTTTAAGTAACCATGCCTATCTTAATTACAATAAAAATCTTCTTGCAGCTGAGGGCAGTTTGACTTAACTAACAAGCAATTTAAAACAGGTGAAACCATCTTTGGGAGGTCACACTTGGCCATCTGACAAGTGTAATAAACCTGTGAAACCCTTCCATCCTTGCAGCTTTTTTTTTCAGAAACCTTGGAACACAGAATGGAGGTACGGACTAGATAAATGGTATGTGGTTTTTTTTCTTTATATATTACAACACTGTTAGTTTTTGGGGTTTTTTTAGGGTATGAAAGGAAGTAACATTATTCTTCAGGGATCAGTATTGTGTTTTCACTTTCTTTTACACCTTTAGTAATGACCTGTTAAAGAAAATTTCAGGTAAGCCTACAACAACTCGAGACTTCTCTTAGAATAACAAAACTTCATCATAAAAAAAAAAAACCACCACTGATCTGAAACAGTTATGACTGACTATTACTCAGAGAGGAGGGGAATCCTGGGGAGCACTTTTTCTGAAATAAATGGGGAGACTTGGGGAAACACAGGAGGCCTAAGTTTGTAGGTGATATGGCAGTGAAGATCTGGAGACCTATAGGACAGTGAAGCTTTTTTCATTGTGGTCCTGTATGTGCTGCTGGAGCTGGAGTGGGTCTGCACTCTCTAAGATGCACTTGACTGAAAGCAATGGCTCAGGGAGTTAGAGCAGCTGGCTTTAAAGTTGTTAGCAAAGTTCAAATAAAGTGTAAAGCTCAGTGCTTGCAGCATTTGGTTAATGGTAGGCTATTCCAGCATTTCACAAATAAAGTATGTCTTGTTTAGGATTTCTAACACAAAGCAACACAGCATGAACCAGAGCAGGAATACATTCCAGATGACTTAAAAAAAATGAAAAATAGCATTGTAAGCAAAGATGAGGCTATGACTAATCAAATTGGCTAGTGGAGACTCTCTTATACTGCATTAAGTATTGAAATATTATGTACCAAAAGAGAGCTGGCAGGGCTGAATTAGTAAGGATGAGTCATTTATTAAAACTCTCAGGAAGAGGAGGTAAGGCAAAGGGACATAGGGTGAATGGAGCATAAAAATCTTTATGAAAATGCAATTAATCTTAACACTGGAAAAGGACAGCAGAGCCTTCTGTTTTCCACTTCTTTGCTGCTCTGGATCAAGACACTTAATTCTGTCATGTTTTTTCTAAATCAGTAGGAGGAAAATGAACCAGGTCTCACAAAAATATAAAAGTGGCTTTAAAATTTTGAAGTATGAATAAGTGATATATGATTCCCTTGCTACGTCTGTTATCTGATTTTAGACTTCACTTCAACTTCTGAAGTGGGTACTAGTCTGGCCACCATAAGCTGGTGATTAAAATAAACTGAAGCCAGGAAGCTGACAATGCTGAAGCAGTGGTGAACAACCCATCAACTAATTAAGTCTTCTGATCTTCCTCTTAATTGTGATAATAGTGGGCTCACACTGAAAGACTAGTAAGTGATAAAGAATTTGCAGTAACATGAATAGGAGAATGAAAAATAAGGATGATGCAGATGGAAAAGCTGGTGGTGGTGGTGGTGCTCCCCTCTCCCCTGGTATCTGCAGGCACTAGTCCAAAGCAGCCCCTTCTAAAACGTGCAGTGATGAGACTGTGCTTCTTGCACTGATGTGGTCTACAGGTGTGTTTTGATATATAGTAGCTCAGCCACAGCTACTGTTAGCTAAAGGAATGTAGTCTTGCCAAACTTGTGGGGATTTGGGTTATTTTATCTCCTAGATAGAGTCTTGGCTATTTCTGCAAGTACTGCTGTACATAAATATTATTCTAACTAGTATCCTTGTAGAGAAGGAATTGAGAAATTGATACCTGATACCTAGTTGATGTCTTCTCTCTGTGTCATAGTACAGCAACCCACCTTTTAAAAGCAGGTGAGATTGAGTACTTTTGAAGAGGGCAACCGGCGTTAGACAGTGATGGATCATTTTCTGGATTTTCTTTTCCTCCAAATCTCTTTAAGGGCTTTTATTGCATACTATGAAGAGATATGAGTGGCATGTACCTTTGATCTGTAGGTAAATGAATTGGAATTTTGAAGGAAACGGCTTAAGCACTAGGACCCCACACCGCAGGATGCTGTTCTCTGATTCTCAGCCTGTTATTAGTGTTTAGAGAAGCAAAAAATGATTGAACTCCAGCCCTAGAGAGGAAGAGAGAATATACTACTTCATCCAATCTATTCTGTGCAACTCAATTAACAAGATAACAATATATTTCACCTGTCATAAGTCTTACTTCTTACTAATTAGCAAAGCAACACCACATTTCTAAAGGAATTGTAGCTCATAAAAATGTTTGCATCCACAGATGCCCTGTGCAGATTGCATCGCTTCGTCTTGTTGGGAGATGGGTTAAGTGTAGGACAAGGGAACACGATAACTTTGCTTTCTCCCCTCTTCTGCAGTCATTACCTCTCTCTCTGCAGTCTTTCTTTTGTTTCCAGTTGCTGGAAATTTGAAAGGGTGGAGAGAACTGCTGCAGTAGGCCTTGCCCTTACCCTCTTTGTTTCTTCTAGCCTTAATTAACCTCTCCCTAGGTTCACCAAATTTGTGATTAGAATTTTTTTCGAGTTGGGCTTCTGCTCACTAAGCAGGTTTTCTCATAGCTCTACTTGAAACCACATTATTACCATTTTGAAAGCTGCACTGTTTGTTCTAGAAACCCATCTTAGTAATTTATCCTATATCTCTATTTTCCCCTCATGGAAAATACAATTATTTTAATTCTTCTAATTGTTTTTCATTTCCTACACTCCAAATTTGTCTCTTTCCCCTAGGCATCTCTTCATCTTAGATCATTGACTGGAAAGGTCTTTTTGGCTCTTTAGTTCCTTATCTCTATTCCAAATGGACTAATATTGTACAGTGTTCAATAAAAAAAATAATTTAATTTGTTATTTCTTTCATCATGCAGTTGCAAAATTGGCAGGCTTTTAAGATGGATTTTTTAGTTTTGGGGGTGCTAAGTGTGTCTCAAATTGACATGGCAGTTTTAATGGAAAGTTATGTGGAACTTTGGCTAAGCATGAGCATTTGAGTAGTGACTCAGGTATAAACCTGCCCTGTTCAGCCCCACACAGAGCAGAAAACATGGAGCACCTCCTTGCTTTGTGCAGGAAAAACTATCCCGTTGTTTCACAGCTCCCACAGAGAGCAATCAGAGCATTATATTCTCTTTTTCTTTATTCTTTTAGTTATTTTGCTTAATCTCATGTAATAGCCAATTAACTTGATTTGCCTTCAGAGCTGGGGAAAAGTATAAATAAACCTGGCAGAAGAGCAGAGTGGGAAGTGCAGAGGCTGGAGTCACAGAGATGTCCTGTGTGAGCAACAGGAAATCAATTGCCATATGGCCAGTTATAAATAGGGCCATCACACAGCCTCATTGCCTTTGACAGGTTCTCTGCTCAAGGTTTCTATTTGCAGACTTTCTTACCTTTGCTCACCTCAGATAGGTTGTTTTTTTTTGGGGGGTGGGGGGGTTTTGTTTGTTTTTTTTTTTTTTTTTTTTTTTTTTTTTTTTTTAGGCAGAGCATACAAAAGTTTTGTTGGAGGTTCTGGAACCACTAGCTTTCTTCCTGATGCTGGGAGTAAGAGTGATTTGCTGGCAGCAAGGAGAAGTGTTAGCCTGCTAGTGGGCAGGAGAGGACCATCACCTGAAAAAGGAATGGAGGGCTTAGGGTAGTGTCCCCCAGAAAGGCCATGTTTCTTTAAGGATATAATATTTTTACTTCTGGATATCCTTTTATGTTGGAAATATTTGTTTGTGGTTGCCAAAACAGGGCCGTAGCAGAACAGCTGGGCTGCTGTGTCTTCACATGTGCTTTTGTCTGAAAAACTTGGCCAAGTGATTTGGAGGGAGGTGGTGTGAGTCACAGGTTTGGGGACCCAGAGACAGGGCTAGTGTCAACATGCAAGGTGATGCTCTCAGCCAGGAAGTTCTGCTCCTGGCAGCTGCATCTTCTGTGTGCTTTCCCTGGCATCATCTTTAGGTTTTTTCAAGGTACAGTAGTCCTGCTTAAGATGGAGAGGTGAGACATTGTGAGCGAAAGCAAAAGAAAAGAGAATGATGATGTGGTAAATAGAAAGAAACTATAATTTTGTTTTTGTCCTTAGAAACCCTCAGCACTGCAAGGCAACTGAGTAGGGGTTTCAGGGCTGCAGCACAGATTGAGTTAATTGCATTGTCCCAGTTCTTTGTGTGTGTGCTGTTGGACTTGGCACCAGTGAGCACAGCTATGTGACCAGCTTAATGGGCAGGACATGCAGGTGGGGTTCTAGGTCATGGAAACATGTCAGGGTTTATTAAAAATTACAGTTTTCTTGTGCATTTTCTTTATTTTCTACACAGCTCTGGTCTCGTTATTTTTCGCTTTGGCTCACACATGACCTTTGTTGGTTGATTGATTGAATACCTGAATGTCAGAGAGGCTTTCAAGTGCCCTCGTGCAAATGGTCACAGGGTACTATTTTCAATCTGCTGACAGACTAGGCAAATTCTGGTTTTGCTTTTGTTGTGTATCTTGAAATGCAATCCCTGCTCAAAGACTTGAAATGGAATTACACCCACTATATCATCCAAATTTGTCATATATAAATATAGATGTTGAGATGATTAAACACATTAGCAATTTTCAGTGGTTCTTTAATTCCATTATTCATTATTTTTATTTGATGAACCTCTTTCTTATGAAACTTATTAAAATGTTGGTATAAATCTATTTCAAATTCCCTTGATGACTGTGTTTATACCAAATGATATACATAATGATCTGCTTTTGAGACTGCATTAGAAATGTGCATTGGATTTTCAGTTTGTAAGAGACTATATCGCTCCCATAAGGAATAATGACTAAGATTTTCTTTTTACATTAGGGAGCTGCAGGCACTCAGGCATGGACTCTACCTCACTCTCAGTCTCATCCAGTGCTTAAAGACTCCCAAGGTGTCATTAAAAGTTGGGTCAGATCCTGCAGCAGCACCTGCAGGCAACCATCCCTTAAGCAGATCAGAGAGCTCTAAATATGAAAGGAGACATAATGGGCAGGATCTATTCACTGAGTTCTTGTTGTCCACAAGTTACAGCTTCAGCTGAAGCCATCATTCAAGCACCCATGTAATCAGGTACTCACAGCTGATCTGTCAGCTTCTTTTCCCTACAAGCTCCTTCCAAGGCTGTCTTGCTCCCTCCATTGACCACAAAGAGAGCCTAGATAACTGTTTGAGATTAAACATCTAAGTAATTAGACAATTAAAGCAAAATGAGTTGGATTTCTCCTGAGGGATTTTGCAGCTCTGTTGGCCATCTCCAGTTAGGCTCTGAGGTGTTAAAGATAGGGACCCTGTCTTTGGGTTTACATATTCACCTTCAAAAACAAATGTATTTGGATTCTCTTGTACATTTATGGGCTCATGAAAGGCACTTGGCTTTCAGATATTAGCTGAGCAATATAGTGAAGTGTGCAATTACATATCAGACTGAATTTAAATATTAAGTAACAAAAATAATAATTGGTATCAGTGGGTAAGTGCTTCAGGTCCTACTTTATTTATAAACAAACCCTCCTCTTTCTGTAAACAAACACACAGCTGCCTAAAAGCTTCCTCTGAAGTGGAAGATCATGGAAAGTATGTATTTTTTTCCCATAGCCTTCAGAGCTTTGCTGAGCTAGAAGTTTTATTTTGCCTTTAATTTTTTTTTTTACTTTAATTTTGTTTCAATTCCTTATTGGAGCCATAAAAACTTCTGACACCTGCAGTACAGTGCAGCATGAAATAGTGTAATTTCAACCTATTACCCAAATAAAGTATTGCTAACTATAACTTTGGCAACCCCATTTTGAGCAAGTCTATCAAAAAACTGTTTCTGTATAATTGGCAAGATGGAAATATCAATCAAAATGGGTCTATTATGTGGCAAAGGTACAATGCTGGTGGTATGTCTTTCTGATTTGTGACACTGAACTGTTTGTTTTACAGTCAGGGGAGGCATTCTCCTCAAAATTTCTAAAATTTACTGTGTGACAATATGGGTTGTTTCAAGTGCATTTGGTCTTCAAAACAAAAGTAATTTTTATTTTGACTCTTAACAAAATATTTTAAATGTCTTTGTTAGAAGAATCATTTAAGTAATCCTGCAAAAAAGATATTTATCTTGCAGATAGTCAGGTTTCCAAATTGGAAGAGTGATGTCTTTTCTTCTGCTATTACATCAGCTGTTGTGCCATCCTATTAGTCATGCTGACAGCTCATATGGACTGGCTGACCACATATTTTAAAGAAAAAGGATGTTTTATTGAAAAATATTTTAACTACTAATTTACTGTATTGCTGCTGTAAAGTTACCGATGAGTATTTAGAAAAAAAATATTTTCCTGGTAAATTAAGTGATTGTTAACTACCTAATCCTTTCTCTCTCTCTCTCTCTCTCTCTCATCTCCCTTTCCTTCTGGCCATATGATAGGAAAAAAACCAACCCTGTTGCAAATATCCGAGTTCTGTATAGAGTTTGCAGGGCTTTGTTCGGTTTTATTTTCTTTCCTTTCTTGTAAGGAAGCACAGATGAGGAGGCAAATCTTTTGTAACATAAACTCAAAGAAGTAAGCTAAATCAATACTAACACCGTTATATCAGTACTACAGCAAAAACCATGAAGGTTCTGTTTTAATAATGGCTTTCTTAAATTCACGTAATTAAAATGGAGCAAAAGCTGAGCTTCTTGAGGCCAGAAGTGTTGTATATGAATTAGGAAAAAGAAATGCCAATCAGACTTTTAGGAAACCCTTTATTTTTTTGTCTTGTGTTTTGTTTTATGTTATCCTTCTAAACATGCCTACATAGGAATTTACAAACACCCCCAAGGTTTGGATGAGAATGGATTGAATGAGGATTACTCAGTGACTCTTATATAAATTGAATGTTCTTAAAATATCCACCTTGGAGAGGAAAAAAAGTAAAAGCTCTTTCTCCTGGGAGTATCCTCTCTAATTATTCACAATTAATAAATAAACAAAGAACTGTGTAGTTCTACATCAAGTAGTTATTAAAAGACTCTTAGAACTAAAAAGACTTCCTGGTCAGAAAGCAGATATCCAGCTGCGCTGAAAGAATGTAGGACTGAATCCAGAGAAATTTCTACAGAGCTTTTCTTGGTGTTTCTGAGTTCAAGACAGATAATTTGGGTCTGGAACATCATCTTTTAAATGGTTGGAAGCGCACACAGTTTTACCAAGCAATCCAACTTGATTCTGCACTCTTAAGGTGAAGCTCCTGATTTTAAGGCATCCAGTCAAAGAAACTTGGAGTGGGATTTGAATAATAACAGTCCCTGTGTCTTGGGGAAGAAGAGATCATGATGGGGCTAAGGGTAACAGTGTAGGCTGGAGGGATTCACTGGGTATTTTTTCAGTCAGATTTTCAGCTAGGACTTGACAAAATGCAGACGAAGGTGGGTGGGGATCATGGGCCAAGGCGTGCAGAGTCCGCTGTGCCGCTTGGCACTGTGGGACAAATGCAGCCTCTGTGGGAGGCAGGAGAGCAAACCTATTTTTCCTTCTGTTGTTGGGTTGTAATGCCAAGAAAAAGCTTCCTTCTTTACTTACTCTGGCTGGAAGTGTGTCATGGCAATGTGTGGAAAATGTTCTTATGCTCTCCTTGCAAGAGACTGCCCGTTCCTGGGCCATCTCTGTTGCAGTATAGCTCACAGGTTCCCCCTCTCCCCGGGGCTATGGCTGGCTCAGGTTGCCTTGTTCTCTTCCAACAGATCCTTCAGAGAGCCCAAATTTTCTGTGTATTCTCATGATTTGCTGTAAATGTACCCTGTTTTGTTTGCAGAACACCCTCTCAGCTGTAATAAGCTCAGTGTTGCCAAACAACTGGAATAAGGGATTATTCAGACTCCTATCCCTGCAGAATAATAACTGTTAGTTTATTTGCTTCTGTACTGGACCTTCCAACCCCTACACAGCACGGTGGAGAACTAAGGTTTTCTTTATTGATTCAGACACTACTGTTTTCATTTTTGGATTGTTACATTGAACACTCCCTTGATATTCTTTGTTTTGTTATCTCTTATTTCCACAATAAATAACCCCTTGGGATTTCTGTAAAAATAGCCCATGTAGCAAGCAAAAAGAGAAAAGCCCTCGTAGACAATAAAAGACAGAGGAATCTTTTAGTGAAGCAACACACCTTTTGGCCTGAACACCTTGCTTTCTTTAGAACACCTTCTTTTCTCTTTCGCTTGGGTTGTGCTCAAACCACATCATTGAACTCTGAAGTGTCATTTTCAGTCCAGGTGCCAAGAAAAGTCTGTCCCAACATTGCAATATTTCAAAAAACATTTAGAAAAACAAACAAAAAAATAATATAAAAAATTAAACATGAAGCATATCAAGTACTTAAACACCCTGAAAATATAGGTTGTCTGCTGTGAAGGGAGAACCCTGGCAGACTGTCGAGTCATGCCCCACTTGTGTTGTTTCTTTTCCTTATCCTAGATTTCATTTTCCCCCCTCCCTGAATACTCATTTAACTAGAGTGAAGACTGATGTACTTTTGAGAGCCACTAGCAACTAAATAGAGCCTTCTTGTAGAAAAAAAGGATAGTTAGCCATTGCATGCAAGAAGGAATTGAATTTTTGTGTTATTTAAGACAGGTTTAGAACATACTGGACGAGAATCTGTAGTAAATCCAGAAAATGCTTCTCTTCCTGGAGAGGTACTGAGAAGTGTGTACTATTCTAGTCTGATACCCATAAAGAGTCATGACATGAAAAGAGAATAAGAGAGGAAGTCAGGGATGACATTTCAAACATTGGAAGCTTTTTCCTTTTCTTTTAAAAGATCTTTAACACAGAACTGACTAGACCTTTGTTTGTGAACAATGCAATTATACATCCTAGACACACACCTGTTGAGAGGAATTTATTGGTACTTATGGAAAGAAAAATGAGGAGCTGAAGGTGTTGACCTCTCTTATTAAAATTGACTTACTAGTGTTTGCACCACCTGTTGCTTCAGTGTTTAATCAGTATTTTTAGATTGGAATAGGAATTAGATTAGTACCAGATGTTTCCAAACTTTTCAGTTCTAGTCTTTAAATCAGGACTCCTTTTAGAAATCATTCGACAACATAGCTCAGTACCTTCAACTCTGCTAAGTTCTGAGGAGAAGAAAATTTACAAGTTACTGTCTCCTCATATAATCAAGGAAGACAAGTTGTCAAACAGATCAGAAGGTTCTTCTTTTGAGCTTGGCTATTTATACACCATAGTCCTCCTCAGGAAAGCAGCGACGTGGTAGGATGATGAGTCTGAAAACTCAACAGAGGAAATGCATGTAAGCACAAAAGGTCAGCTTAATAGTTTCAAAGAGAAAAACCTTGTCACAGATGGTGAAGAAAGACAGACAAGATTTAAGAGTGTAGTTTAAACAGGCTGCATATGTGTTAACTTAACATCACTGAGAATCGAGCTTGTTCATTTAAGACAAGCGTACTTCCACAATCTGTCCTGCATGAGGGAGGTCCTTCTTCCCAGTGCTTAAATGGTCCCAGAATTACTGTTGAGAGCCCAAGTGCCTTCTGCTTGGGCATGCTCCTCTTCCTGGTGGGAAAGGAAGCAGGAGGAGGCAGTGTAGCTCTGACACAGACCCCTTCCTCACCATCCTGAACTGCTTTTTATCGTGATTATGGATCAAGTGCATTATAGCAGCAGCACAGAATAACACAAAGTGATACCTACTGCTACATGTGGTGGATAGTGTTTGGAGATGCTTCTGAAAGAAAGGAAAGGAGAGAAGCAAAAGGTTCTACAAGGACACTTCTGACAGTAAAGAAATATTTTCTCCCTCTCTCACAAAAGCAGCTAAAATGTAACTGCATGCTGCATTTCAGTCAGCTCAGGATCCCTCGTCATCCACAGCACTCCTAACAAGGGCTGGATAAAAGGGGGAAAGGCAGAAGGAGGCGATGGCAAACCCTTGTGACTCTGCAGCCCTCATGCTGCTGGCCCAAAGTTAACACTCCTTGTCCCACAGCTGCTTTGAGGTGCAAGAGCTGGAGTGGACCCTGCAGTCTGTCATACCTGGGAACAGCTTTTGGTCCACTCTTTGATCCTGGGTTCTCAAAACATAGTTATTAATAATGAATAATTAGTAACAGCTCCTGGGAGATGCAGGTGACTGCAGGCTCCAAATTGTGTAGCACAAAGGAGAGGAGTGGTTACCTCTGATTTAGCAGGAGGCAAGCCTGTTGCTTTTTAATGCCTGTCAGACAGCCTGCAAGCCTCTCCTGTGGTGTGGTGTAGATTATGTTTAACAAGCTTTGCAGAATGAATTTTTTTTCTTTAAAGGCTGAGAGGCAGTTGGGAGGTTATTTCTTTCAAATTAAGTTACCTTCACATTGCAAGGGAAGCAAAAGAAATCCTCATGCCTAAAACTCCTATGTTCTGAGTCTTGGTGCTTGTTCTTTAGTTGAGCCACAGTATGTTGAAACAAAAAGAAATACATGGTCATGGAAAAAGTTTTATTTTAATCATGACAAAGATTTTTTTATGACTTGCTCATGTTAAGTATTTTCCCTTTCCTGCTGCTTTTAGGATGGACTTGGATTTCCATTTCTATATATAGAACAACAAAACAATATAATACTGCAACAACAATAAAATGTGTCAGGATTAAACCAGGAAGTAGTATATCTCCAGTGTTTCCATTTTTAGGGGAACTAGAAATAGAAATGCAAAAGACTTGAATAAATGTGCAAAATACAAGAATAATTATTTTCTCTTGCATTACAACAAAAAGAAACTACTTTGTTCATTACCATGTAAGACTAACTGGGAGTAGGAAGGAGCATGTTCTGCAGGGGAGCACTGTCAGGGATCTATAGTATGTAGGAAATCACTTGTATCTTTGTGTTTTACAAACACTTCTGAAAATACCCTTTTTTGTTGTTATTGAGAAATAGAGCAGCAAGGAGCAGTGTTTTAAAGACAAATATAAATATACGTATATATATATATGAAATCATATTCTTTCTTATGTATCCCCTTAGGTTTTTTCTGATACTGTTGTTTTACCTTCTCCCTGGTAAAGGTTGAAACATTAGAGGTAATGTCACAGAAGGGTGTCATGAAACTTTGAAAAATATATTCCACCATGGCAATTCTTGTTTAGAAACCTAAGTCAAAGCTGACTGAAGTTACTAGGAAAATTTCATGCTGTCAGTGAACATGGATTCATGATATTCACAAGGAAGATTTCTGCTTGCATAAAGCAGCAATGGATTTCTTTGATTGTAACTGGGCAGACTATTCACAACAAAGTATTAATTTGCTTTTAGATTCACTGTGCAATATTGTCTAGGCCATTTGATGACTGAATGCAGAATTTGGTATTTTTCCTGTCGATTAGCTCCTCTTACAGCTAAACAACGTGTGTGGATGAAATTTTATTTTATTTTGAGAAAATTCTCTGCCTGAACCTATTTTTCTTTGATATGTGTGTAATCAAAACTTTATTCAGGCAAACTTTTCTGATATGTTAATGAAGACAACATATGAACTGAAGAGACTCAACTGAAACTTACTTGGAAGTTGATCAGCCCTTCCCACCATTCCCCACCAAGGCTCTTGTTTGGTTTGTTGAGGGCACTGGTGTACGAAAGTCAGTAACAGAATTTTTCAGGCACTAGTATTTGTCTTTAGTATATTTATTTAAACTACTTAACAAACCTTTTAAATTCAGTTACATTGGTTTTTTTAGACAGACAGTGATGTTTTCCACTAAGAACTTAGCTAGAACTGATAGACACTGACAAACTTTGGTGTCCTAAATTATGTATTTCCACTTAGGGAATTGTTCAAGAGAGCGGTAATAGTGTAAGCCCATAGGTGTTACAGTAAGTACATCCATCGTGTCAAAACAGTTGTATTTAATAAAGCTTTATTCCCAACTTCAGAGAGCTTTTAAGATGTTTTCCACTTGGGTAGCTGTTTTGTTTTGTGAGTTTTAAAGATTCAGTTATTAGTTCAGGGAATTTAAAACTAATGTTAACCCCAAACTGTAAAATATTTTATCAAATATTTAGACTGGCGTGAGCTGAGTTACATGGAGACATGTAGTAATATTCCTTACACAACATAGAACAACTGTTATGGCACCACTGTTAAATGGAAGGTCACAATATTTTGCACAAAATAACGAGATTTTTAGGAACATGTTTAATTTAACTTCGGGTGGTAGGATTGTACAATGTTTTTTATTATACATTGCCTAATTTTAGCAAGACCTGATTTCATGCCTTGTAACTATGTCTTTTACAATATAAGAGAAATATACAGTTTTATTAAATTAATTGATGCAATTAAGTTTTGTTAAAAACTGAAGTTATTGGAAATATGGAAAAATCTGTTCAGTGACTCAGTAGGAAGCTGACCACTATTCAGCTCCAATATATCATGTACAGAAAGATAAACCTCACTCTACTCTTCCACTTCAGTATACCACAGAATTGTAATAAACGGAATTTTAATACAAATGACAGAAATATTTGGGCACTGATGCTTTTCCTAACAAACTACTCAAACTACTTCTTATCAGAAGCATTGAGGTGTTGTGATGGATTTGTTGTTGTTGGTTTTTTCTTTTTTTTTTTTTTTCCAAATAACATGGGGCATAAATAAACAGTCTGAAATGCTAGAGAAGAAAATACTGAGATTACAATATAATGACAGCTGCAGATAGCACTATTTGGCTTTTGATGACTGTAACTGTTTTGATATCTGTGGGTTAGTTATCACAGACCATGCTGTTTGTTGTTAGAAGTTAGTAATTTTTGATCCATGTTGCTGGTCTTCACAGGTCTAAAGTCAACTGCCCAAATTTCTAAGTTTCCATGGTGTCATGTCTTAACTCCAACCAGTACAACCACTCGCTCCCTTCCCTGACTTGGTGGGATAGTGGGGAAGAATCAGAAGAGTAAAAGTGAGATAAAGACAGTTCAATAGATAAAGCAAAAGCCATGCACGCAAGTAAAGCCAAACAAGGGATTAATTCACCACTTCCCATGGGCAGGCAGGTACTCAGCCATCCCCAGGGCAGATCCATCACATCTGTTGGTGACTTGGGAAGACAAACACTGTCCCTCTGGATGTTCCCCCTTCCTTCTCCCAGATTCATATGCTAAGCATGACACCATATGGAATGGAATATCCCTGGGGTCAGTTGGGGTCATTTGGGGTCACCTGTCTTGGGATGAGGAGCAGAGAAGGCCCTGGCTCTGTGTAAGCACTGCTCAGCAATAATTAAAACAACCCTAAATTTTCCATGCTGTTTCCAGCAGAAACCCAAAACACAGCCCCATGCAAGGTACTATGAAGAAAATAAACTCTACCCCAGCCAAACCCAGTGTATATGGCAAATTATTCTTTTGGTTGGCACCTCTGGAGTGTTGGGGTCAGTCATGGTGAATACATCCTGCAGTCACCGTGGGCCATCTGAATAGGAAAGGTGCACTCGGCCGCTCCTGCTCAGTCACCCTTTGCTGGAGGGCGTGTGACAGACCCAGGAAGCCTGCTCTGTGCAACATCCCCAGAGGGCTGTTTGGTGAGATAAATGTTCACAAAAACCTGATAGGAAATTCCTGCAAGTGAGGAAAATTCCTGTGGTGGACAACACCTCTGTGTGTCCTTGTTCTCTTGCCTTGGAGCTAACGCTTCTCTGCATCAACACAGCTTGAGCCTTACATGTAGCATCTGAGAGTTGGGCATTGTGAAGGGAAAATGCATAGCAGAAGTCTTTGTTTTTATCCTGTTCCCTGATTTTAGTTCCTTCTATCATTTTGGGTATAACTGGTATTGGACCAAAGGTTACTTTGTTTTATAAGATCTCTGGCATGAAGCAAAACAGCAAAGGGCAGCCGTGGCACAACTCACTCCCTGCTTCAAAACAGTTTTCTTAATTTGACTGTGCTCAGAAGTATGGAGAGAGACATTTATTGTGAGCTTTAATTCTTTTTCTCTACACAAAGGTGGCACATAAAATTTTCATCCATCAGGCTTTTTATAAAACAAACAACAAACAAAATACCTACATAATAATCTCTGCTTTAGAAACAAGGAGTTTTTTCTTCTCCCCTTCTAGTTCGCATTTGTCAGATAGGCTTATTTCTGGTTCATGATTTGTTTAGTTGTTTTATTTTTTATAAATGCTTTTTTAAATTATTAAAGAAATGACTAAAATGAGGATTAAGTATTTGAGTGCTTTTTAGGGAATAAAATAATCAAAAGAATAAGACAGAAAGGGAATATGTTTATGGTATTTTTCTCTGATCTGCCAAACAATCTTTCATTATAGAAAAGGAAAGAGAGTAAAATCCTTTTTGCATTGTTTCGTGTAAAAGCAAATTTAAGACCTTAAAATGTTTTTATCAGGAAATGAATTTGGCTTTCTTTAGGCAGTGACATCTTATTTTAGTGCTGAAAGTAGATTTCATCTGAACTTAGACAAGGTTAGATCTCTTAAAAGCTTTCTTCTCATCTCCACATCAAAGTACAAATCCAGTTAATTCTATGAGATTTTGAGAGCACAGTGAAAGTATACTTGTGAGTTGATTCTATAGATCAGTATCTTTATAGAAACTTCCAGAGGTTTCATTACACTGTAGATAAAACTGGAATCTCAAATGAAATGTCAAATGGAATAAATTTGCCAGTATCACAAATAATTTTGAGATTTCACAAAATTTTTGCACTGAATGGGTATAAAATAGGTGCTCTAGAAATCATATTGTGAAAAACCTAAGGCAGGCTTATGTCTCTACAATTTCAGTCAGGGTATGGGATAACAAGGTTCAAGTCCTTTCCAACTTGAATATCTGAACATAGAATATCTAACCACTAGGATACTGCTTAATCTGGTTTACATCCCAAATAATCTGATATTCAGTGGAGGAACCTGAATTCATCTGTTCTGCTACTGAGCCATTCTCCTGCTTGCATTAACAGAAATTAATCTAACATGGGGAAAAATTAGAGACAAGAGTTGGATAAGTAACAGAGGCTGGCTATGCAGACTGCAGGTCTGGACACTCTCCTGAAACACAGAAAAACTGGACCTAATTCCCTTCTGCATGAAGTCCTGTTCTGCATTTCAGGCGAGCCCTGTTTACCAGACTATGTTTTACGTGAAGGTCATGTATTAACTGTTATCTTGCTTTATTATCATCTTCTTTACTGACTTTTTTGCCTGAATCCAGTGAAAACTTGTGAATGTTCTAGTGCTGAGAAATAGAATTTTTCAACAACAGAAGTGTTTGGGGGAGCTTTGTTCTGGATGTCTTTTCTATGGAATTGAATAATTTTCATTCCAATGAAAATTCTTTCATCTAGTTCACTAGGGGAATAATTATGGGGTGAAGTTACCTCTAACCCTCTGCTCCTACTGCGTATCAAAAAGATAACATTAAAGAATCACCCACAAGCAGATACACCATAAAAGGACTTCTTATTGTTTTGCTAGGTTACTATGTAATTTTTTTTGCATGAGAGAGAAAAGATTGTTCTGGATGCATTAAAATAAATCCATTCTCTTGCTTTTTGCTTTCCAAGAATTTGAAAGCATTTCATACCCTGTCATTATATATTTTAAAAAATAAAAATAATTTAAAATTATTTTTCTTCCAATGTGTTTTGATTGAAAGAGATTGCAAAAACCTTCTAACAATGGAACAAACTTAGATGAAAAGAAACCAATTTTCTCTCCCCAAAATCAATCTACCATCTTTTATTGTCTTCTAAAATACTGCATTCTTGCAAACAGTAATCTTAAAGTGTAATTTGAAAGATCGGATTTTGACAGGTAGCTGACATGGCTTTTTGTTTTTTTTAAGAGGCATTTGAGGGAGACAAGTTCTTGTAGGGAGAAAATAAGAATATCTTGGTTTTAATTGTTGTCCAAAAGGGCCTATGTTTTTTCAGAGACTTTGGAGAATCAATAGGGCATGAATTAGGAAATTAGTTTTCCTATGATTTCAGGCTTCTAAATTATGTGGATGAATACCATTCAAAAGGATATCTTACAGTGGTGGTATAACAGTCATAGCAGGGGCACTACTCTGAAATTTAAAACTTTTCATAAATCACCTTGGTGCTTTTGGTATCCCTCTAAGTTTTCTGTACTTTCCTACAAACATGATGTGTTTAGAGGCAGATGGAAAATACAGAAGCAGGTAAACCCAGAAGAAATACCTTTGGCTATTGACCTATAGATATTCAGATAATGGATTTTTGTTATTAACTGCTTTGTGCTTAGTAAATGAAAGTTCTTCACTGAGTAAACAGGGAAAACAGATTTCTGTACTCACAGTCCAAATGTTAATGAATGACAGTGATGTTTTGGGGCATATTTTATACATATATTTGAAAAGAGGTATAAGTCAAATCATGTATATGGGCATTAAAATAGTCTTTAGTTACAGGAGTTTATTTACCTTTGATTCTCATCAGACTTTATTTAGCTACAACTTCTGGAAGTCTAGTTTTGGATGTATATTTAGAGATAGGGAGTAGATAATGAAAGATATTTTAAGACTGCATTCTAGAATTTTATGGACAATATTGAAGGAGTGAGTTTTTCTAGGAATAATTTAAAGATGTTGAAGGCAAATAGATTTGAAATAATTTTCATGCATGAGGATTCACAGAAGGAGGTCTTTGGGAAGGAGATGAAAGGGGCATAAGAGCTGGCATGACTGGCAAAGCAGAAAGCTTTGAGAAGAATGTAAAAAATAGACCAGGACAGTTGGGTAGCATGGCTGGTTTCTGCTGTCCTGAATGGAGAGATTGTGTCTGGTCCAATGAAACCATCTGAGAAGCTGATGCCATTGATTCAGTAAGTGATAGGGTTGATTTTGGCTGTCTGAATTTGATGCCAGTTCTTTTCCAAGAATACCTCATTTGATATTTCAGAGAGAGCTAGAATAGATAAACAGATTACAGTATGTGTTTTGGGAACAATTTTGTGTTTGAATTTTGAGAATATTAAGGTAGAAATTTTGTAAAAGGAGAGCAGTATAAGGCATTTTCTAAATAATCTTCACGTAAACACAAATGCTCGGTATTTTAGACAGGACTGTTGTAATTTTGACACTGTTCTTATTTGTTACCCATATCCAGCAATTTTTTGGAATGTACATTTTATCTCCAGATGAAGACTAATAACAAATATTTGATGTGAAATGTGAAAATAAAATAGTGGGAGAGATGGAAGAAGGTGGGATTAGAGAAGAGACTAATATGGTAAGCCAGAGGTAAAGCAATGCTGTCCTGAACATCAGGAGGCCAAAGCCTCTATATTTCAGTCAGTCCTTGGGACTTTTGGGTATGTAGCAGCAGTCAGAATTTGTTCTTTACCTTGTGAATGATTGGCAGATTATTTAAAGGCAAAGCAGAAGTTTCTACCTAATTGAATGCAAAACATTAGTTTGAAAGGTCTTTCCATTGCCCCTTCCAGTTTTGGTAGAGCAGCAAAGTGTAGTGATGTTGAAAAGAACATGCATATTCCATTTGTACCCTCTCTTCATCTAATGGCAAAACATAATTATTTTAGTAGAGATAAACTTTTGTGCTCCCAGGAGTCCTTAAGTAATTTTTGGATTAAATGGCCATACTTAGTTTTCTCTTGTAAGTGGTGTCACTCTACTCTCAACTTAATTACAGCTTGTTTGAGTAAGCTTCTGTGTAATGTCAAGTTTTCCCCAATGGCTCTAGAAGGTCAGCAAAGGTCTGCTGTTAATACTTTCCACAACAACTGAAAGGCTTTCCTTGTTTAAATAACAGTCGGAAGGAACACAATTAGATACGATTACCTAATTCTTCTTGTAGTGCTCAACGGCCACTGTCTGAGTATTGGAACAGTAAAGATTAGAGTTTAAGAAAGATGCTTTGGGAGAGTAAGATTATTGAAACTCTTAACACAGCAATTGACCTTGCTTAGCTGCCTTACACACTGCAAAAGACAAAGCATAAAAATGCAGGAAGAAAATACTTTTGAGAAAGCACAAGATGGAAAAGAAATAGATATATGTCTGAAATTCTAGCAAGACTATAATTTTGGAAAAAGCATAGACATTGATACAGTGGACAGGACAAATGATCCTCTGTAATCTGGTGTCCTGTACCTGGCAGTTTATAGAAATGACATGTATACAAACATAGACTTCTCAATCATAATAAACTTATGTTCTAAATAGTTGAATAATTATTTTGAGCAAAGCAGAGATGTTTCAGGCAAAGATGAGGGAAATTCCTTAAATTTTGACTGCTATGGGCTGGTTGGACTCTTTGTATATCACTTAGTTTGATTCTTAATATAGTTGTTTTTACTGATTATTATAAACTAAATTAAACTAAAGGAAAGTGAAAAAAACACAAATATAAGAACAATCTTGAAACAAACCACTTTATTTCAGTTAAGAAAGATATATCATCTTGGCATAAAGCAGATTTTATTTTTCCCTACTTTATGAGCACTTAATGAAAGCAATTTCTGTGCCAATGTTTTCTGACCTTTCTATACTCTGCCTCAATAACCACTGGTGTGTCCTGCCTATGGTGAAATATTGTTGTTTTCCCAGTTACCTTTAGATTTTTCTTAAGCATCAGTTTGATTCCCTTTTTTAATCTTTATTTTCTCATGCACCTGAAAGTGGTATCATTACCCATATTTACTTCTCTGGATTTTTCTCAGTCTTTTTCATAGTGTCAGCGCTGAGTTTGCAGACCATTTCTTATTTTGTGGTAATTTAGTGTTCCCTGAGTCTTACATTAAGGTAAATGCTTTCTATATTTCTAACAAAAATAAATGGAGACAAAGCAAATAATTCGAACTGAGGATACATCACTTATTTCTACAATGATGTTTTAACATCAGGTTTAGATTTCTGGGAGTTTGAAGAAGTCAATGTTTCCCCCCCTTTTAACTGATCTTTTTTCGTTTGCATTTTTGTGCTGTTTTTCATCTGATCACTTTGGGATTACTTTTCTTTTCTTACAAACAAGTCCTCTTGGTGTTGCTGGCCACAGCAGAGAGAGAAGCAGAGCCAGAATGCCTCCCGTGTTTTTCCCTTCTGACTCCTTTGAAGGCATCCAGCTTCCCACAGAGAGCATATAAAAAGCTGTCTCTAGACTCCTTACAGTGAGGAGCTGTTTGCCACTTCAGTACTGAAAGAAACCAGGCATGATGGTCTCCCACAATTAATCACTGATCTAGATTTTTATACATACTTTTATGTTGAGATTATCAGGATGATGTCTAATATTTACATAATGGCCTGATGATTTTTTTCCCCTAATTTTCATATTTTAATTCACATGTTAAGTTCTTAACTGATAGCACATAGCCAGCTGCTATCAGGGAAAGTGAAAGCGCTTATTTAGTAGTACCACACATGGAGTGAAGTCCTTTCCCCTGCGGTCCTGCCCACGTGCTTCGACCGTGAAGTGGAAGGACCACCTGTAAGAGGGAAAGCGCAGACCGTGCTCTGTGTCTGGGCCATTCCTGAGCTCTCTCCTGAGACTGCTGAGGGGAGCACTGGCACCTGCCCACCAACAGCAGCGCTTGACACACCAACTCATTTTGCATAGGCTGCTGCACACCTGTCAAATGGCAGTAATTTTAATTTACTGTCAACCAGAGACGTAAGCCGGATGCACAGCAAGTGACCCAGCAGGGCAAACCTTCAGATCACCTTTCCAGTCCCATGGGCCAGTTATTTCTTAGCAGTGGTTTCTCTGCACTTTAAAGACATCGACATGTGTTAAACAAAACCAAATGGAAAAAGTGGCATGTGAAGGCAAACCCCTTTAATACTCATCTGGCAATTCTTTTCTGTGTTGTGACTTGAAAGGGAAGAGGACAGATCACTTTAGTATTATTAAAATTTGTGTGGCGTACTGATGTCATGGGATTTTAGAGATGAGTATTTTTTCTTCCACATACTCATTTGTGAAGTTACAAGGCAAAAACATCCAGCTGAAAGGCTTTGACAAGGTAATGAGAATTATTTTCTATAGTAATAGATAATTTCTCCTCATCACAATAACATTTCAAGTGATCATATGCACCCATGCATATATACAAACCCTCTTTAGTTTTGTGTGTGATCTGAATGTCAAGGTTAGTTAAAAAGCAAAAAATATACTCACTTGATTCTTGTTGAGATTTCAATGAATACAGTTATTCACAATTTCACTTTTATCAAACAGTAAATTAACCATACATATGGCTTCCTACAACCACTCTTCATGCCAAGCATTTTGTTGAGTGAGAGAACATTGACTTTTGTTGTTTCAAAATACTTGCACAGTAACACATACTATTTCTCTAAAATGAGTTCTGTGCAATCTAGACTATTTGTACATGTGCATGAACAGATCTATGGACCTATGAAACTCTGCATGTATCTTGTTTCTGCTTAACTTGGAGTGATCTGTATCTATAGATACGTGCATAAGTGGACACTGCACACAGTGCATCACTCTAAAGCATGTGAATTGGGACAGTAAAATAGAAAAGTTCCAAGTATCAGAGAGTTCTGGTTTTAAAGCTCATCCCAAGAGTTGACATCAATGTGATTAAGCTGGACCACATTCTCAAAGCCCATGTCATTCCTTTTTCCATGTGATCTGACCTATTGGTAAGATTAGTGATTATCTTAGTGCTGAAATTTAGTCTAAAGCTACCCATGATATCAGTAACTGTGTCAGTAATGGGCTTGATATATGTTATATCACAGGAGTATGTAAAAATTCTGTTTATTCAAAGAAAATGTGTTTTGAGAAGCTGTCACTGTCACAAGAAAGAAAATGTCTTTCTGCATTTGACTACTTGTCTTGAAGGAAAAAATATTCCCCTTCACAGTGAATCTTGCTTTGTACTGAGGAAAGAACACATGCTGCACGAAGGAATGAAATATCAAAATGGCATTTTCCAATTTTCAACATTTGGTCTTTCATTGTTTTCATGCAAGAGGATAGATTATGAATTGTGTTTGACTGTCATCTTTTAAATATTTTTTGACTTCTGAGTATACAAATGTAAATATGACTGGAAAGTTATCATGAATATGTGCAAATGGTGAAGTTTGTCCTGGAGACAGAGAACATAGCTTCTGCTTTAAGAACAAGTATTTGTTTTCAATCGGTACTGCGCAGGTCCTATATCTGCAAAGCTTGTGCAAACAATTCAGAGACCTGAAAGATGTGAGATGCTACAGAAAAACAAATCTGAATGAACTTGTCCAAAGAATTGTCCCATAGGTCTGTGAGGATGCTCTTCACTTACAATGACTACCTAGGCTTATCTGGCTCCACAAGTTTGTTAGCACTTTGGCTTGGCTTTCAGATCCATCTTTAATTTTCTTTAATAAACCAGGTCTAGTTGTGAAGTGTGTTCTATGGGTGCAGAAGAATAGGAAGTATGTTTTATTCATTCCTTTCCTAACATAACTGTATGGCAGCTGTCTTTTTTCTGTGGAGGGTCAGAAATGGGAAGGAAACTTCCCTAAAGCAGCCATAATACAAAGATGGTGTTTTGGCATGGTGGTGTTCATTCTTTGGCATCAGTGATGACAGAGTTCATTTCTGTCTCTGTCGGCGTAACCCTGAATTATTCATACATGCAGGGCTGTGAAGTTGGGTCCACTACATGATCTGTACCACACTGCATGTCACCAACCCACAAACATTTGCTTCCCTGGAAGAACCTGTGGGATGTTATCGTGAGCCAGATCCATTCTTGCTGCAAAGGGATTTGTAGCTTGTTCCACAGCAACACTTTTATCTGAGGTGCCACAGATTAAAAAAGACATTGGTGAATTAATTATAAGTTGGCTTCAGTCAGTGAGATTGCTGAGTGGTCCTCCACAAGTGCTTTATAGAGCAAACAGGACGTGTTGATTTCTGCAGAAACAGCTCTTTCCTCTTTAATTTTGAAGGGAGGTGTTTTATCTGCAAGTATTCTGTCTCTGGAAGATATGAGCTGCATCAAACTTGCTGTGTGCTTCTGAAGGGTGGTTCTGTCTGGAGGTAATCTTTGGTAGCATGTACATTTTGGAGTTTGAAAGAGGAGGAGATGTGTTTATTTCACTACTTCTGTCTTAATTTCTCTCACTCTTAGGATTTTCAATGTTTTTATAACCTTAGAATATGAAATGTCATGGGGGGGAACTCCCTTTTACCAGCTTTTATTGTCAGTCAGTTTTACAGATTGCTCCACGCCTGCTTGTGTCTGTGAAGGCATTATATAAACAGTGAGTTATGTAGTAAAACGTTGGGCTTGTCCAAGGGGAAAAAACCCCCAAACCCCACAACCCAACCCCCTCACCACACATTATTTGCAGTGGTTTTCTGAGAAAGGGAGTTTTGATGGATTGGCCTTTAAGCGATGGGTCCATGGACCAGGTGCTGTTGGCGCTGTGACGTCATACTGAGCAGCACAGCGCCATACACAGAAACAGTGACATCCAGCATTTATACAGAAAGATTTCAATCCTCTTTTACTCCTGTTAGTCATTCAGGATGATAATGGGAGACATGCACCACTACCGCAGTGTGCTGGAGAAAAGGTAGGTTTTTGACGTGCTGCCAGACACCGTGGGTAGTAAAGATTGGCTGGTTATTTCCCCCCGACGCGAGCGGCTGAATGCAAGCTCTATTAAAGACAAAAGCAGGACAAAGGAGGAAGAGGCTAGACAAATATGATTTGTGTCTGTTTCTGCTCACTTCTAGGTGTGGACTTTCAGATGTAAATACAATAAAGGGAAAATAGAAATGAGAAGAGAACAAAGTTGTCTGTCAACATGACTTCTATGACAGATTTTCTTGCTGTTCAGCAACGATTCTAATTCAATTGCTGGCTGCTGTGAAGGAGATGAGATGCCAGAAGCAGAAGCGCTGCAAACCAGAACAAAAAATAATTACTAGTAGAAATGTGCTGCAAATAATTCCCTTGAAAATACAGTTGCATTGTTCTTCTAGTTTGCTTATCCCCCAAATATTTTTGTTTTCTAGTCATTGAAACACATTTCAAGGGTATGAAACTTGCACCTGATGATATAAGAAATATCTGAACAGTTATGCATGACCTGATACCATTATATTCAGGAGATTTGCAAACCTAATTTTCTTGAAAAATCTTCTTCAGACAGGCTTTTTAGAGAGAGAGGGGGAGGAGAAAAGCAGAGAGAAGTCTGTCTGCTTTGGCAGGGAGAACTGTTTGTTTTGTTTTGCCTGTTTAGTTTGTGCTCTAAAATCAACTGACATCTAAGCATGTTCTGAAGATGTTTGTTTGGTTTTCTTTTTATTTTTCTTTATAAGCAGCCATCTATTGCAAACTGGTACCTGGATATAATTTAGACCAACAAAACCAGATGAAACAGCAGTGCCCTTTCTGTATCGCAGTGCTTGGAAAAGAAAGACTGCCTGTGGCTTGGCTAAGGACTCTGACCAGAGCTTGTCATTATGGCAGCTGTAGGGACAGAAATGTGCCAAATTTACATCTCGAAAAACCTTCTATTAAACACAAAAAGCTGTACATCACTCATGTCTGGGAGTACTCCTGCTAATGGAGATGCTTGAACTTTTGTATAGTTGTAAAATCGAGACATGAGGCGGTGGGGAATTGGGTGCCTTCTTCATATCTTCATGGGAATTGTTCTTTAGATGGCCCAATACAGTTGACTGAGTAGACTGCCAGACAAGCACCAAAATGCACCAATATAAGGGGTAGGTTTTATTCTCACCATTTTCCTGATTGGACCAGCAGATGGAAATGGAGATGTGATCATTTATCTTCAAAATTGCCCTAGTAATCTGCAGTGTTAGCACAGATTACGTTATAATTGCTAGAACTGGAATAAAAGAGATTGCAGCATCTGTAAAGCTAGTGGTAAATTTAAAGGATATAAAAATCAGCTCCATGTCAGGGGACATTCTCACTGGTATATTACATTTCATGTACACAAATGTAGCGATGAAAGAGCAGAAGCTTATGACAAACATCATTTGAATTTTATTGCTGATTTTTTTCTCTGCAGCTGGTCTAGAGAAGTTGCTATAAAATACAGCCCTCGCAGCCCACGCTATTGCAGCATGGCACTGCACAGAACCTAGCCCCAGACAATGGGCTCAACAGCACAGACCTGCCAAAAATGATATGGCACAGGGGTTTTTTAAGTGTTCCTCCTTGTATTAAATTGGGAAATAAAAAATTTGTAACATCAGTCACTAAATTGTTTAATTTCACAGTAACAGCTTTGAGTTTCTAAGCTACAGGCAGAAAAAGGAAGACAAGCTGAGACTAAAATTAAAATAAATGTATGTTCTTAATAGATTAATTAGGGACAGGATTTCAGTCTTACACCTACTGCAGAACTGGTATAAGGTTTTGTCAGACACTTACATGAACAAAAGAAATATATGGATCCTGCATGTAAAGCCAGAGAGAAATTTTAGTACAATGTCAAACCCTTTGATACAACCCCATTCTCCATGTAAACTGTTTGGCTGGTTCTATGTACCATGACCCTGCAAAGATGTTGGGTACGTTGTCGTACTGACGAATCACACAAAAACCTCCAGAGTAATGATTCAAGTCATGAGGGTTTCCTTTAAACCTCAAATGATAAGCTAGAGCTGCCATAGTTGCTCAGCCCAGGATACCATTTTATAGGCATACAAAGAAACCTTCTATTTTTAAGGTTCATGTTGCTCTGTCTGTTAAGAAATCAATCATTCACCGTGAAAAGTACTAGAGTACTTTATCTTTTTATTTTGCCTTTCATTTATTCAGTGTTTTTCAGCAACTGTTGAAAATTTCAGAGAAAAATGAGGGCTAAATTTTGTTCTCTGTTCTGCAACAGACTTATTCAGAAGTTTTCTAGTTTCACTTTAGTTTTGGTGAGAAAAAAATTGTCCTTGTAATAGCAACAACTGCAGTGTTAGGAATATAAAAGGGCATAGACTACTAAAACTGCAAAGGATATAATAGAATGTAATATAGGTGAATACAAAATCAGCACTGTTGATTACATTCTCTGCTATTTTACCACACATTTATCATCATCAGAAAACAACAAAGGGAGCTGTTGAAAATAATACAAGCCAATGTTGTTATTTTGTGTGCTGTTCTCAGAGCCATACAGCTCTGGAAGAAATCCAAATAGTAACTGAATTGAATAACATTCTGCAATTCAAAGAGATTGTGATGGGAAATGGCAGGAGCTAATGAAATATGGTGCAAGTTTAACAAACACCATTTCAAGATGGGATGTTATTGCACAAACAGCAGTAAAAACTCGTCATAGAGATGATGAGCAGACTATGACTGCAGTAACACTCTATTGCAGGAGGATGACATTTTAATTTAGCTGACTCGGCAATCCAGAGGGTTAGATTTTGCCTGTTGCTGAAGAGTGTACCTCTTGCTGTGGCAGGAGACCTTGTCTGCTGCTTTGTCTGAAGAGAGTGCTCTGTGCTCTGCCTTCATGAGTGGTGAGTCTGAGCTGGCACATTGGGTGCAGTGGATTTATCCCCTTTAATTTCTGCTCTTCTTAGGCAGTTGGATTACAAACTGGCTACAGGCTCTTTCCATTATAACATAACTAGCTGCAGGACTCTGCTGGAGCACATTTCAGCAAAACTGGTTGTTAAAATCACAAGATGATTTCTGAGCTGGCTGTTAGAAACTGTCTTTGGCAAGCTTTCCTTCTGGCGGATCCTGTCTCCTCCCTGGAAGCTGTATCTCCATGCTTAAGTAGCAGGAGGCTCTTCTTTCCCCTAATCTACTTAGGCATGGACCCAAAAGTATTCACTGTGTCATCTGTCCCTGAGTCCCCACGTTCTCTGGCATCATGGCCCTGCTGCCGTCCTGAATGATTGGCAGGAGCTTTGCAGCTCATCTGGATCGTAGATGACTTTAGCTGGACTTTTAGCTTTATGCTTTGTAGAGTGACAAATATAATTTGGTGCCTAATCTCTGGAGGCTTATGTTGAAACACCTGAAAGGTTCCTAATTTTCAAAGAATGCTATATGCAACCAGCTGTAGAAAATTATATTTCTTAAAAGTGTGTGAAGCTGGGAACCGAGAATAGTGAATTCACTAGTCAGCTGTGAACGTCATCTGAAGACTTTCATACAACAAAAATAAAATCCTGTTGTAGCCCTTAGCATTCTGCTAATGATTTTGCTTTATGTTTTGAAAAGCTCACTTGTGATAATTTGAAAATCATGTGTTTAGAAAAGTCAAATTTCAACAGTTTACTTCCTGTGCGTAAATGGGCAGATCCTGCCATCATCATTTTCGGTAAGATTAGTTGAAAAAGTATATGGGTGGTCTGTACTTTGAAGAAGGGGGAAGGACTATTTTTTTTTTTTAAGGGGTGCCACTTAAATCATGTTCACTGCTTAGAAAATTAAACTGGGGAGATTTTTTGGGGGTTTCTTTTTAAATTTGGAAAATACCTAAAATGTGTGGAACGAAACCAAATTGTGCTGCTTGCCGTTGTCTCTGTTGTGCATGTGTCTGGTACTCTGATGCACGCTAGAACATCAAAGTAGCATTTCTCTCTTTTTGACACAGAACAAACAGAACCACTTTTACTTTGAGTCATCAGACAGATGTTGCTTTAGTGACAACATGCTACATACACACTAGCTACAGCACATGTGGGTCGACTTCTCTGACATCTACACAAAGTTGAAGTACATTTGCTCCAATAATACAGTGAGGGAAGCAGTAACCAGCAGGGAATACCAGATGAAGCATGGAGGAAGAATAATGATTTATTCATTATCCTCCCTGTTCACTGTGACCTAAACTGGATACCAATTAAAAGATTGAAAAACTCAGCTTGAAAGAAAAATGGAATTACCTCTGCTTTAGGTGACTAGTGAATGGATGACTAGAGGTGGAGGATGATGACCAGATCAAGATTAAAGAAATTATTTAGGTTCCTAAACTTTAACTGAACCAGAATATATTAGACACATAATTTGGAATTGCAAGTCCAAACATTCTAATTTGGACTCTGGAGTAGAGTTAAGCAGGTGACCTGATCAGTCATGAAATCTGTGACTGCAGGGGGGAGAGCTGGAGCACACTTGAGCCCTCACTGTCTAAAATCAGTGCAAGAGTGGATCTGAGGGTGGAACTCTGAAATTTCCCTTGTAACTCTCATGGAGAGAAGCCAACACAGAGTTGTTAACAATTATGTACATACGAGGGACCAAAGAGAAAGCTCTGAGAGTGCTGTAGGCTTACTTACTACTGCAATCTCATTTTCAGAAATAAAAAGAAGAAAATAGGTGAGATCCATAAATTCTCTGTGAGTTTTCTAGTCCTTTGGTCTTAATCTCATTTACATCAGAGCAAAACTGTTTCTTACATCAGTTTCAGATGAGGTTGGCAGTATTTTATTTCTACTTTGAATTCCTTTTCAGTGGTTGAGAAGGTGAGGGGAAATCAAGGTTCAAGGCTTCCTCTCTACAAATGCTAACCATAAGAGTACTGTCTAGCCAGTTTTGTTGGTCCCTATAATTAGAGAGTACTAAAGGAATACAGCATAAGCATGAAGTAGGTGTAAATCTCTAACAGTTCACACTCACATTCACATAGATGATGTTTATTTCACACACAATATAAACGAGTTTAAGTAGCTCCTGAAGCTGTAATGTCTCAGAAAACCAGGCTCTCTGCTACAGTGGCTGACAATGACTGCCTGATGTAGTACCACCAAATTTCTGAACTGTTCTTCGTCCATAAATTGTGCTTTACAATGCTGTGGCAGTCGCAGCACTATCACTTTTCAGTGGAAACCTACTAGTTGTTCAAATATGATTCTTTCCCAGTAATTTTAATTTACATAAGAAAGTAACAAATAGACAAAAATGGAAATACTATCTAGAATAAATGATGTTGTGTCCTAGGACCCAGAAACAGAGCTGAATTATCATATTTGTACTTATACATGTAGACAATCATCGCCCTAAAGTACTCTGAAACACCTTGTTTAGTGTGTATGTTTAGGTATGTTTAGCATTAGCAAAACCTCAGCCTCATTTTTACTGCTATATCTCGTTTGTACATAGTTTCTTGCAAGTGTTAGCATGTATAGGAAAACTGTCAGCAAGACTGTGTAGACTGGAAGCAGTTAGTGCTGCTTAACCAGTGTTGTCAAATCACACATCATAAAAATATTATGGTCAAATCTAAACCAGTGAGAAAAGAAATGCTTGGGTGTAACACAAGGTCTTTGCAGTACAGCCAGCAGAAGTGCAGTCCTCTGAAATTCTGCTTTGCATAGTGCTGAACTGCTTTGCTGGTGCTATTTTGATATCTTGCCAGTACCTTGTAGATATGAAAGCCATGTAAAACATGCTGCTGGGATGAACTTCTGTTAGCCCAGTAATCTGGGAGCATGCTAGTTTCCTAATAATTGTATTTTCATATGTGAATTTCTGATGTATGAAATATTACAGGGAAACACATCTGGGCTTTCATTTGTTTACCACTGCAGAGCCCTGGTTGGTCTGACTTGTCCCCTGTGGATATTGCAATGGTTGAGACATAGGTATGCTGTCGTGCAGGTCTGCACCACACAATATGGGCATTTTCCCTCAAATGCTTACACTATAAAATAGCATTGAAAAGATCAAAAATATATCTCATGCCGTATAAATAAAAATAGAGCTGTCAAAACATTTTGGACATTTATCTTTATAATCAAAAATCACCTTTCTCTCAAATTTTTCTTTCCCCAAACAAGGAAAAAGAGTTACTGCTCAGTTTTTTCCCTTCTACCCTTCTTCAGAAGTAAAAAGTATCGGAGGGGAGAGAGTGGAGTAGAGAAAAAGTAGGGAAAGTTTGCCACACAGGAAAAGTAACAATTATTTTCATTTAAAAAACTTGGGAAAAAGGCAATCAAACTCTTCAGAAAATAAAGAGGAGAGCAGAAGCTTTATTATGATTATACATGAAATTTTCCTCTTTTTCTAAATAAACTGAATAAGCCCTACACATTACCCCAGCACAGTTTTTCATTGCATCATAAGGTGTCCTCCAGTGATTACTGTTAGATATACTTTTAACAAAATTAAATTGTTCTTAAAGGAGCATATAACAAAACATGTCAAAGACTGTCTAGGGTTTTCCCAGGACTTTTCATCAGCCTGCCCTTTAGGAAAACAGCCTGCCTCAAAAGCAAAGTGTTTCATATTAAACAAGGACAGATTAAGATCTGGTGAAAGGAGCACAGAAGGGGGCTCAGGAGATGGCTTCCTTCATGCCCAGCAGTTGCTTTTCTCCCCAGCCTCAGGAATGTGAAGTGTACTAATGAAAGAGTGAAGGTCTGAGCTGCCTTGAGTTCTTAGCTTGGCAAAGGTCTTAGCCACCTCCAAACACGTGGAAGTACCAGTAAGCCACATCATCTAGGATTTACTTTTCAGGCACATGGCTGGGAAGGTACAATATTTTTAAAATGTCTGCTGGATCTCTCTGGAGATCTGTATCTAGAGATACATGGAACAGTCCTTCTGGGAGTTAAAAGTTTGCTTAGCTCAATAATGTATTTCCAACACTGGTGGGGAGTGCCTGTTTGAAGGAACATGGATGCATATACCTATAATCCTTATTTTTCCCAGTAAAAGGAATAGATTTCTTTCACTTTTGGTTATGGTGATGTTGACCAGCTGTTGCTGGTTATGAGTAGCATAGGCTACTCATAAACAATGTGAGGAGAAAGAAGCACACTAAGGATTGCATTCTCTCTCTCTTACGGAACAGCCTAAAGAACTCTAAAAGGAAGATGCCAGTGGAGGACTTCAGGGGTTATTAAATAGACCTGTAGAATAAAATAGAGAAAAAAAATTATTGGCAGGCATGTGTGATGTCCTCCCTCTGATGGATTAGGATCTATATATTTCTCTTCCTCCTCTCCTCTGAGGAGAGAGAGGGCTACAAGTGAAATTTTCTTGGACTTTCTTGTGCTTTAAGGAGGTACAGAGAAGAAGGAATTGTAGAGCTCAAGGACCCCAGGAATGCCCAAGACTTGAAGTCTTGTAACTGATGAAGCAGCTGCTCCAGTCTATTACTATACTTATTTGTATGTCTGTTACTAATGAGAACAAAATTTAGCAGGAAGAAAAGGCTAATTTCATCAGAGAATGTTTTTCTATCTGTTGCTGTTTAAAGCAAATAAAGCAGCACTGAAATTTAGCAGTCTGTTGTAGAGATTAGCCATATACCATTTCTTCTCCCCTTCCCCATATGTGTCTCATATATTTTTCTTGTTGCTGGTAATGTGGCATATAATGTAACAAGAAGGTGTGCTAGAGAATTTTTTTATCGGCCACCTCTCCAGTAGAATATAATAAGCATAACAAAGACAGCAGAACATGACACACAGCTTTCTGTACACTGTTGTGTTGATCCAGCATTTGTCAGTTTCTGAGAAATTAAAGCCAAGCACCAGCATTTGAATTGGGGCTCAGAATTACAGCAAAAGACATGATTTTGGGTCTCATTGTGCTCAGCGGGGGTCACGCTCCACAGCAGATGTACCAGAGGGAAAAGAAAACAGATGTAGGTATGGAGAGACTCAAATCTCTGCACAGTGAAGCTGCTCCACATTGCTGGTGTTATATGGTGTTATATATGGTATTCCAACAACATTATGGTGGGGTGTTGTAGTTCAGTTGTTATTAGTAAGTGTCATTGTGTGCTGATTGCAAGCACTCAAGTGTTCAGAAGGGGGAATCAAGGATACCAAATGGGGAAAAACAATACACAGGAGTCTAATATCCTTAAGAGGATAAATTATCTTTTCCTTGAGAAAGCAGAAAATGTTAATGGCTAAGTCTGCCAAGACATTTTCTAATAGAAGTAAATAAAGATGTAAAAGATCATTCCATTTTATGTGCAATTATAAAATATCACTTCTTACTGATCTGTGCAATCTTGGCATGACAAACTGATTGACTCATTGTAGAATATTCCAGTGGGTTTGTGGCTGGTGAATCAGGGGAAAGGTTATTTTTGGTTTTAAAAAAAGTCGTGATGGAACAGAAATGAGCTGATAAGTCTGTGCCTTTTGGGAGTCTTCTTGGGAGCTACTGGGACCTGGCTTGTCATTGTATGTGGACCTGTATGTACAATCAGCAGAGACAGTTACTGAAGTGTTGCTGAGAACATAGACCTGTGCTGTGCCTGCCATGGGGTGGTAGACAATTGACTTCAGATGTTTTGGCAAGGCTGTGACCAGGTTGGTGAGATGCTCCTGTGCTCCACTAACCCCAGGAAGCTGAAATGGCCTTTGGTGTTTTTAGGTCAGATCTGATGTGCACCTCAGAGCAATCTAGTGGCTGTGTAAGCCTCCTCTGGTGGTTGCTTTGAACACATTTTCCATAAGCACAGAAACACCATTAACAGGATAAGCAAAACTCAGAAGTGTAAAACAGTTACATACAAAAGATAGTCAGGATCAACACCCTACCAGGCTAAAAATGAGTTTTCTCAATGCTTTCTGTAAGACATAAGAGAGTCTCTGGTAGGTAGGTAGGGAGAGACTCGGCAGCTGTGCCTGGTCTGAACCATGATGTGGGTCCCAGACAGCTTGGCCCCTGGGGAGAGGGGACTACAGCAGGGTAGGTACACAGGCCAGAGCAGCCCAAAGATGGATTTTGAAATATGGCTGCACATTTAATCCTGGGCCCAGAGCTCAAACCGATTGTGCTATATGCATGTGAATACTGATGCAGGTGCTAAGTTCTCCCAGGAGAACCTGTTAGGTCTACCACCTGCTGGGTGGTTGGTGCAGCAGGTCAAGATGATTTATTATATGTAAATTAAAGCTCCAGATTTACAACTATTAAAAAAAAATCTACCTTAAATGGAGCAAAGTGGTAGAGGTTGGGAGGTGTGCTATATTCTTTCTCAAAAAAGAGGATGAATTCCTATGTCTTTACTGTAAGATGACAGTGATCTGTTCCTGACCAGGGAAAGTTTGCACAGGATACTGGTAGTAAGATTTGCTCAGTAGTTTTTTCAATAGCTTAATAAGCCTTTTCCCCATCTTATCCCACTGAAGCTGAAGTTCGTGTCAAACATGAACTAATGATGGGTGGAACAAGCAACCCAAACCCACTAATTATGATATTAATATGTAGATTTTAGTGACACAAAGTGGGAATTTGACAGTTTCAATCAGTTAAACTGAATAATATTCCATATGAATTACCAACACTTTATAAAATCTGCTGTCAGAACCTCTTAGCCTTATGTCAGGTAATGCAAACCTTGTGACCATGGAAGTACCACATTAGAGCTTCTGAGTCACTAAATGGAAAGAGTTGAAGGGAAGGGGCAGAACAGTATGAAAAGCATTTATGAAGCAGAAACTCTCCTAAGGAGGTTGCTAATGTTAGAAAACCTCTCTGCAGCCTCAGAGGGATTGTTCAAATGTTTGTACTAGTTGCTTGTCTGTTTTGATTCCTAAACGCTATTTAACCATGCAGTCTGGGGACTAGAAGCCTTATGTGTTGCATTTTTCTCTGGGATGCTTTTCCAAAGATACATTTCTTGCTGCAAGCAAGAGGAGCTCTGGAGCTGCTTTGCTCCGAGAACAGTGAAGTAGAAGAGGTCAGGCTGGAGCACACCTGGTCTCTTCTGGAAATTCATGTAGTGGTCATAACCCAGAAAAACGCAAATAACACTGTAGCCTCTTTTTCTCTGAAGGACTCATGTAAGGGACTTTTTAAAGGGTAAGTATGATCCAGATTGCTGCTAGAGTGAATGGTGAGATATTCAGTGATTTCAAAATGAACACAGTTTTGTAGTATGCAAAGTTTTGCAGGATAGGGCTTGGTGATTCAGGCTTATTTGGGATTATATTTTAGATGATTTAAAACATTAAAATGCAGAGGAAAGAAAAAAGGAAAAGAAGAATCAGTAGTAGTGGGGGCTGTAATGTACTCAGTCTCACACTGATAAGCAAGATAAATTCCCTTTTCTGCAAACTATTTTGCAAACTATTCTGCACAATATTTTACTGCACCATCTGAATACAGTTGAGATATCTGGCTGTAAATATGGTCCTGTATACTCTTCTCGCACTGAATGAGGAGGTTTTTCCCATAGCCTTCCAGCTGCAGAGCTTTTTGAAGGCAGGCTGTTGCATCCTGCAATGAAAGAGCTGAGGTAAATTGAGTATGAAGTTTACCAGATGTCCAAGAAGGCTGGTTGGTGACAGCAAGGAAAGGTAAGTCATAGTAAATTCTGGATGAGAAAGGAAGTTTGGTGTCAGGGCAGCATGAAAAAAAAAAAAGGAAAATGGGCAGTGCTATCTCATGGTCAAGAGAGCCTTTTGTCCTGAGGTCTGTGTCAAAAGAAGGAATGTGTGGGAGAGATAAAGAAATGTGAGAAAAGTACCAGTACTTCCTTGTGAGTTAGCTGAGCTGGCCTGTGTGTGATGCTGACAGTGATCCAAGCTGCAGTGAGAAGCTCTTCTCTTGTGTGTCTCTGATAAAGAAGGATACTTCATGGTTTGATGCTTCCATGGCACGGCCAAGGCACCTCCTCACATCACCTCTTTCAAAAGCATGTTAGAAATGCTGTGTTCCACCACACAGAAAATGTTTCATATATCTTACATCAGGTTTACTCAGTCTGAACCCTCAGTTGGCAGCACAACCTAAAACCAAGTCGAATGCTTGTCAGAATTTCATATGACCCAAGTAAATAACTTTCAGGCTTATGCAGACTTTTCTTGTCTTATGGATGCCATGAACATTCAGAGGAATGGAATCCATTTGGAAGTTCCCATGACCATGACTCTGACCATGATGTATTTCCCCTGAGAAATGCTAAAACTTGCTTTTTTCAAACTAGGTTCTTATGATAGGATTTTAAATTCACCTCTGAGTGCCCCACATGCATGTCCTAGTTTTAACTTGCTTTTGTGGAAGGTCATAACTTGAGAAAAAACTAAAGTTAACTATATAAGATGCCCAAATCTGTATTAAGGTGGAAAATTTTAGACATTACTGAGTAAATAACCATTTTTAAAGCATTATGTAATCTTGAACTGTTTAAAAAATAATTCCATATGCACGTGTTTAGACTTATTAGCTGAATAATACCTAAGTAGCACCCTTCTAAAGTCTCTTTATGTAACCATCTTGGAAGAGTACTGCCCCTTACTTGCCCATAATCTAATTTTTAAAATCACTAGTGTGACATCACTACTTGAGAATGACATAACTCTTTGTATTAATGGTGATCCATGTAAAGAGCACTGTTGCCAGAAGGGTAGATAATTATGTGTTTCATTGCATTATATCAACACAAACAAATACTTTTTGGCTACTGAAATGCTATCAAGTGTGGATCATTAGTTTATGCAGTGTTTATGAGATCACCACAAATACCAATTAGTATGGCTGATGAAGAGGACATTATCTGTGGAACAGTGTTTGCCACCCCTATTCACAATCCATAATGGTCTAATCAGTCAATCTGAAGTGCTGTGAATAAAGGAGCACATCCTGGTTCTGTTTCAATGGGTTTATGTTGTTTTCAGAGAGTTGCATAGCACTATCACAGTTAATGGACCTATACCAATTTACACTGGTTGAAGAACTGGTAAATGTTATGTAGGAGAAATCAGTACTTTTAGAGTTCTTCTGTTGTCCTGAAACTTAAAGTTTCTTGGTATAAGAATGGCAGCCATGAATATGCAAGCTAAGGTCAAACAATGGCCAGAAGTGCAGATGTACGGGTTTTGGCAATTTCACTGGTTCTTCTCCAAATATGACTTCCAGATGTACTCCCTTTGCTTTAATTCTTCCAAGAACTATTTGGAGAAGTTTTAAAAATATTTTATTGTCTTAGTTTTTATGGTTCCAGGAGATAAAAACAGTCCATCTTTACCAAATGTACGTTGTAATATCTGACTACATTGTGGCAAAGCGCTGCGGTTTTATTTTTATTGCGTTTTCTAAAATTGGTACAAACCATAGAAACTGAAAAGCCTTCTTGGAAAAGGGGGTGATAAAGATAAAAGAAAGCAGCATTTAGTTTTCTCTCCAACCAGTTCCAAATGTGCCACTGTGCCTATTACATCCCATAAACACCAGGGCAAAAGCACCAGCTGCTCATTACTCTCAGAGGAAATGCTATTTCCTCTCATTTTGGCACAAACTACCCCCCAAAAGGAAAACAGCCCTAGTGAGCTGCAGCTAAACATGACGTCTGCATAATGGCGTTATATATAAACAATGTGATGTGATATGTCTCTTCTGACAGCCAATCCCTGTAAAAATATAATAAAGAGATGTGCTAAACCAAAGGGCATAAAAGGTGTTTGCATATGAAACTGTTCCTGAAAGGAATTTCCACAAGCTTAGCCATAACTGTTACTCATTGGGCGGCTGGGATGCGGACAGGCAGGGAACTAAGCTCCCTTAATATGTTAATGCCACTCAGAGGTCTCCTGCCAATGCCAGTTAGAGTACAAAATCTATTTAAAAAAATAAAATCAGCTGAAAAGTGCTATGTGCTGCTCTACGTTAAATAGGAGGCACATTGAAACATCATTAATATTTGAGATGGTCTTTGATTTAAAACACTCATTAGTGCTTCCCAAGTATTGGAAAGCAAACCAGAGGGAGAATCAGCACTCTCTTAAGCGAGGACTCCTGAGGATCCTTGAGTTGTTGCTCATACAAACACCAGCCTAAAGCAGCTAGAATCCATCCCACACCAGTATTATCCATTTTTATTAGATAAATTAAAAAGGTGAATGTTTTAAGCTTTTTGTTGTTCAAGGACCACAGCTGTTGCCTGCTGCTTTCATAGTTGAATGCAATTCCCCATGACTGTTTTTGCCATCACCTCTTTTCCCAGCTTGGTCTGCCCAGGCAGATCTGAAGTACAGGTCTGGAAAGAAAAAGAGAAAATCCAGCAGTTTCACTGGTGCCAGTTGATAAATAGGAGAGATTGGCATCTGCTAATGAAAGGCTCAGGGAATAAAAGGTGTAGAGCAAGGAGGATATATCAGTGAAAAAGGAGCATATATCAGTGAAATGTGTTTTACAGAACAATGTGCTTGTGTTTGGGAGAAAGGGCAATAAGTGACAAAGGAGGTGAACATAGACTGGGAAGGAAAGGTGTCAACACAGGCTAAAAATCAAATACAACTGGAATATAATTTAAGAGATATCTGTGTGGCACTCAAATTATATTATTCTAAGGCATGGGTGGACACTAGAAAGTAAACCTCAAACTAAAAAAATGCCCAAAATATCAAATCAAATGAAGAGGATGGATCAATTTGTAGCAGAGTTTCATAATCTGCTGTCTTTCCATAATAGAGGGAGGGAAAAGTAAAAAAAAAAAGTCAAATCACAGTTGGTACTTGCTAATAATCCAAGTAACCCATCTAAAAGATTGTGAAAACATAGCAGATGCGAGTAGATCTAAATTAAAGCATATTCAACTCAGAATGCAAATAGTTCTGAGACCGTAAGGTTTCCCTAAAGCTCTGGCAAACATTTGGCTGGATTGATATTTTGGGCACTGATCTGCATAGCATCTGATTGTGAGCTGAATATGAGCAAAACATAAAGGCAGATTTTTGCTGAAGAAAAAAAGGCTGCCTATTGCCTTCTGTGAGGCTGAGAGACGAGTTACAAAAAGCCTTATGGCACATTGCCTCGATTTCTGTCAGCGTGCGGAGCCTCCAGCCCCAATTTCCATCCTGGGGCACTTTGCAGCACAGCACAGTTGGGAGGGGCAAGGGGTGTTCTCCAGGCTCTCAGCCTGTCAAACCCATCCCTTAGAGGACAGTGCCAAAGGCCTTGGGTGAGGCCAGTAGCTAATGTAAACCAGAATAATCCCAATTCCCATCAGTCTTGAGGTTTTATTCTGCCAAAACACACATTAGCTTTTGGTTCTGGGGCTGCCAGAAAAATAGTGGAAAATTATGGTTTTGCTATTTTTCTTCTCTCTCTCAATTTACTGCAGCACACCAATGAAAGACTGGAATTAGTTCAACACTTAATTTTTGAATAGCAGTAGAGGCAGCTTCAATTTTTGGTAGTCATAAATGCTGTGGTTAAAAAGTTGTTGGAAGTTGTGTTACAGAACAAACACCTCTGCTATCTAGTGAGTACAGAGAGCATTGGCACGTCTTAGTGTCTTGGGCGAACGTGTGGGAACTTAGATTAGACTATAAGAAAGTCCCTTTGAAAAGATTCCTGTCCCTTCTAATTAGAAATGTGATAGTATAAATAACAATTTTCTATTGCCTTGATGTTTACTGTGTGTTGATATCAAATACACAATTGAACCTTTATTCACAGAAAATTAAAATGCTAGAGCTTGGTATTTGGTTTTTTTCTGCTTGTTGACTTTAAAACTGTGCTGAATTTTCATAAAATTGGTTAATATAGAAATGTTTATTTTTAAACTGTTAAAATATTTAACTTTTAAAATCAAACTAACAATTAAAACAGGTTAAAACCTCAAAATTTCTTTGAAAAAAAATTGGGATTTTATCAGCATTGTAGGAGGGGTTACAATTTTGGCAAAAATGAAAATGTCATGAAATATTTTAGGTAGTTCAAATATTAGTTTTTGAGACTTACATTGAAAGGCTTGGATTAAAAAAAGAGCCTGTGCACTGCTAATTATTCCATGTACTGTGTCTAGTGCAATTTGTGTCAAAAGCCAGTCAAACATCCAGCAACATTATGGTCTTATTGCCTAAGTACATAAGACTAAAGAAGCAGGGAGTTAAATTCTCTTGTCTGATGTAAGAAACTGTTTCTTAGTGCTGAAATCCACTGACATGGAAAGACAGACAGGCTTTCATTGCAGCTAATGGCAGTGTACCTATCCTGCCAGTAATTACCGGTCTCCAGTCTTTGGTGCTTCTCTGCTCATGAGACTAATGTTTATTCAGAACAATAAATATAAGGTCTATGACACTTTTAAAGTAATGTTCAGATGTGTCTGTGTAGCCATGGATGAGTGGTGCTAGTAGTTTTATGCTTTAGTAAACATATTTGACTCTCTGAGTGCTCCAGGGACAGTAGTGGAGTGTGGCAGATGCTGGAGAAGCTGTAATGATTTGCAATTTTGGATGAACTTGTGGTAATAGAGAGTGTAATGACAAGGTAGAGGGATCAGTTTTCATCGACTTCTTTTTCTGCTTCGTACAGAATATTAATGATTCATTTAGCATTGATCTGTACAGATTCAGAGCACAGATTTGTATCTATAATCTAGGAGATTGGTTAATTTTTGTATCCTCATGCTAAGTAAATCTTACTAGTGCTCACAGCTGTCTCTGTGTAGTTAATGACCCTGAATAAATTCCATTATAATTCCTGGATGATGCAAAGGTTTTTCATGGTGAGGAACTGAAACCCTGCCCACCACCAGCCATCAGCCCAGGTGTAAACTAGCAGCCTTGCCCCTAGGACGAGTAACTTCCACAAGGTGTAAGCATTATCCGCTACCAGGTACTTCAAATAGCAATGTAATGCATGCAGTCTCCCAGAAACAGGGCTAGTTTTTTCCCAGTTATATGCAAAACTCATGCATGTGTTCAACTCTACAAGAATCCCTGTCAAAAATCAACATTACTAATCATATACATAGTTCTTTGCTTGATTTTTAAACATTTGACAATTCCAGACACATGTTTTCAGTTTCAGCCAAAAGTAATTTATTTCTCTCAGTGTGTGATGCTTTTGGAAACTTTGTCCTTCTGACTTGTTAAAAGAAAAAGTACTTTTCCTTGAAGTAATAATTTCATCTGGTTTGAGCACTGATATGCCAAACCTAGCAGGCTGGAAGGAAAATTTTTTTTTAACTTATTTTCTTTGTTACAGGTGAAGACAAACATTTTTGCTGGGGGTTACTTAAGGCACTTTTGATTTACAAGTAAAAGGATTGTTCCTTTATTTGAAATTGTAAATACTTAATAACCAGACTCAGTAAAGTAAGGAAATGACTATGGCTTTTGGGAAACAGGTTTCTAACCAGTAAGCACAAACCTGATACTGATAGAATGGAAGGAAAATCTGTATTTAATCAATTTGATCAAATTTAACCTTTACAAAATTGAGCTTTGTCTGCATAAGTCATGCATGCACCTGCTGTGCAAAAGGAGGAAATCTTCTGTATCTAGGAGACTACAGCCAACTAATCAACTTTAACAGTATATTATTTTCATGTTTTAAAAAATTTTTCCTATCTAAATCCTAGGGACAGACTAACAAGAACACAGAGTACCTGTGGTGCCTTTTGATTTACAAGCTTCTAGGTTCGGTCCCTGACTCAAATCTATCTTGTTCATAACTGCATGAGCAGTGTGAAATTTAGAGTAGCTATCACGAAAGTGTAATAGAAGAAGTGGCTGAAATTTTCCCTCTAGTGATAATATTAAAACAAAATAAATATAAAAATGGTGACCATCAAATAAAACAGGAATTATAAATGTGTTTACTTTTGTGTTACAAAAGAATAGTCTTCTTCAGGTGCTAGAACTGTACTTAGGGCCAGGTTTAGATATCAATTTCATATTGTCTAGCACCTGACTGTACAGCAGGAACTGCTGATGTCAGTGGCACCATCTGTAGAGCAAGAAGTTACTCAGTGTGATCAAAGATGTAGAAACAGGCTCTCCATAATTTCAAAATGTTTTCCCATCTGGAGTCAGTATCATAAGTACTTTAGTGGAAGACTCTGCCTGTTTTTCCTATCCAAACCAGGGAATCTTCAAGCCTTGAGTTACAGTGAATATAGACTTGGGTAGCAGTCCCATAACAGTTATTGAAGCCATGTGCATTATATAAAACACTACTAAAGTCAATAGCATTTATACTCCTACCCTAGAATTTCTAGAATAACCTAAATAAAAAACTTAGAAGTAGACAGAGCAAATCCACACTTTTTAATGAAATGTTAAATTAAATACTGTGTACTTTGTTTTTCAGAATAATTTCAGTGAAAATGCATGCCAATCCTTAAAAGAAACAGAGAACAACATGGGAAAAAGAGACTAAATATTCATTCTATATTTTTTTAAATAAAAAATTGTTTAGTCAGTTTCGAGTTACACAGGTAACTTGGCTTGTATGAATAACTGTTGCTGGGGAGGCAGCAAGCCACTTTAGAAGCCTGGATATCTTTGTTTTACCCTGGGATTGCACAGAGAAAGGAGAGTAACTCTTGTACTATACCTAGTGTATCTTGCTGGAGAATTCCCTTTCGCTCTTTAGGCTGGTTTCACTGGCTATGTAGACAGATCTTTTTTTTTTTTTTTTTTTTCTCAAGGAACAGCTCCAAAGCAATTAAATGAAAGACATTTCATTTACTATTTCATAATTCACCTGAGTATCAGTATTTTTCATGTAATGTTCATGTCCTTCACTGGCTTATTAACACATAATGCTTTATAAAAAAAGTGGATACATTCCTCTATTTGATGCATCTGTGTAAATGATGCATTGACTAGACAGAAATGGAATTATGATTTATCACTCCTTTACCTAAGTTTACCCTTTAATTCTCTGTTGCAGCTATTGCCTCACTTGCCCCCATTTGGAGATTCCAAACCACACAGAAAAAAGAATACAGAGAAAAAAAAGAGTGGAACAAACCTTTATCTGACAGATGAACTTGTCACTATTTTAGCAAAAGTCAGAACCCAAAGACTTTGGTGTATGAACACATTATGAACTTTTTTCCCCTGTTCTTTTCATGTTACAAGGACTGCAAAGGACACATTAAATAATGGAGCTCCTTTGATATTCCTAAAGCAAGTACCACCAGTATCTTGCAGAAAATCTATTCTCGTGAGTTTGCAAAGAAAATAACTTGATCCAAATACATGTTCAAGCTATGAGTACTTATTCAGAATGAAACAATGCTTCCTTGGTTCATGTCATGAACTAGCGTGAGTCATTAGAAGTTCAATATTAAAACAAAGTGAACTAACTTGGGACAGTCTGTTTTTCTTCTTGGGGACTTTCCTGTCTAAAAAGTCTAAAAATGTTTCAGAAGGCTTTGGAGTTCATATATATATACAAATATCAGGATTAGTTTGTAGAAAAGTTTGGGACTTTTGGATGGTAAGTGCTTCTCCCCTTTTCCCCTCTCTCAAGTTTTTCACCTTGAGAATATAAATATTTGGAAAATGAGACACTCTTTACCATTAATAAATCAAATAAAATATGAAAACTCCTTGGGGCCTACAGCAGCCTCCTGTAGCTAATTTCCTTAACAGCAATATAGATCTATCATTAATATATTGTCTAACATTATTATCCTTGGCAGAAGCAATAAGGGCTGTGGGTAAGCAATAGGAAAATGAGATGTACTGACAGCCTGATCTAATTGCCATCAAAGCCAAGGAGTGAAGAAATAATTCACAGACTGTGTGGAAAGGTAGGGTTGCCTTATCAGAAAATACTGCCTTTGAAGGGAGGAAAAGTTTGTCACTGAAGTCTCACTGAAGTGAAAGATCTATAGAGCTCTTACTTTTACTTCAATTATAAACTATAGTAGAGATGAATCAGGACTGCCATACTGCCTCTTCCATGACTTTTTTTAGTCTTCTTTTTTTTTGTAGACAAAGTCACAGTAAAGCAAAATTATTTGCTAATGATTAAATTTTGTTAGTGTTTGGAGTCAGCAATGTGTGATCACTACGCAACAGTTGGAACATCTCTTGCTGTTGTTGTGTCTTCCCCAGGACTGCCAGCAAAACAAATATGTTGGCAAAACCTGCTCAGCTGTGTGGTGGTGTTGGGTGATGATGACTTGCCGTGAACTACAGCTTGCTTAACTCTCCATCAGAATATTTCTCCATTAAAACTCTGACTCTCTTAAACCCAGCATTTTTAACAGGACAGTTTTGGTCTTGCACTTTGGCTTTTTCTGTGAGTGTGCAGGAAAATGGGAGCTAGGCAAAGGGACCTCTAGCTTCCTCCAGCCTCTTTCCAGAAGGTCAAGCCTAGAGCTCCTAGTGTGATTATGGCTCCATTACCTTTCAGCTTGTTGTTTTGATGGAAACATCTCTTTATCCCACAATCCAGTACTATTTAAATCAAAACATCAGTACTTCATAGTTTTCCATTTTGCTCCATTAGTTTCGGAATTTTGACATCGCATTTTTCATCTGCTTTCAAATTAAAAGCCGAAGTGAAGGGCCCTCTGGATTAGGAATTCCGTGTGTAAACCCAATCAGCTACAGAGGTAGTATTGCCCATATATGTTACTGAGAAAAGCGAGATGTTTGCCATTCACTGTGCTAATTAAAGCTCTTTCATTCATGCATGGTAGATTCAGCATTATTGCTATCCTTGCTTGGCACTGTTGTAAAGTGTGTTATTGCTGATCAGATGACTGATTTACAATTCATAAAATAATTTATGAAACAGTTCAGATCTCTTGAGCCTGCAGTCTGGCTTTGGAAATAAGTTTTGTTTAACTAGAAAAGCTGGGTGCTGTTGAGTTAGAAAAATTCTGAAATCCTTACTAAGTTTCATTATAAAAAGAAACATTTTTTTCTCATTTAGATGTCCTGTGAGAGTATTTTGGTGGTCCATGACTATCATGAGGAATGATAGCAATAGCATGACAAAATTCATAAGATTGTTTTGAGTAAATTTTTAGGCCACATATGATATTGCAGAAATGATACGATGTTAAGCAGACAAAATAAGTTAAAGTATAATCTAATGGATGACTGTATATGATATCTGTATACCTTTTAGATGTCATTTTGGGTACACAGCAATTTGTGGAACAAGCAGATCAAGGCATTTTCAGCAACATTTTTAAAAAGAAAATTCACTTGAAGAATTTGACAGTGTTTTACACTGTCATTTTTAATTATGTTTTATCAGTGTCAGTTTGCACTTCAATTTTGAAATTATTATTTATTAATTTAGCATAATTATTGCATTCAGTGAGCCAGTTTTACTTTGAAATGAAAATCAAAAATTTCTATTTGGATTATGTTTTTTCTCAACATAGACTCTTTCTTCATGTTTTCACTCTGTCTATCCTGATGTGATGAGGTAAAAAGCTAATTTCTTTCCAAATGAATATATAATGATGCTAGTACTAAACCAGTTAACTGGATAGCTGATATTTACAAAAATCTTCAAATGTAATGACTTCGAGTTCTTTGTTGAATATTCATTAAATATCCTTTTCTCATAGGGCTTATAAATCCTCTGAAATGCAATACATACACACTTTAAAATTTGACGGAAAATACTCATATTTCTAAGATAAAGGCTTTTTTCTTCTTTAAGCACTCTCCCAAATCATATATAATCAGGAACATTGGCAACACTGCTGCTCAGAGAAGGACAGAGTGAACATCAAGAAATCCAAATGAATTCAATCCCATTAAATGTAATGGTGTGGTAAATCTCACTATACCATCTGCTGTAGAAGGCTGAGACACTATTGGAATTCCACATCTTATTTACATAGCAGATAAGAATGTGTTGGGAGATTTATATGGTGAATGAATACCCAGAGACAAAACTAAGTTTCTACTCTGTTCACATCTGGGGAACATCTACATCTGTAGAGCATTATACAAAAACTACTGTAAGTTAGCCTTTCTCTGAAAGACCCTGCCACTTCATTCCAACTTACCCATTAAAGAAAAGAACAGAAAACAGTGAGAAAGTTCCTGCAAACGCTAATGGGAACTGAGCTACTTCATCACAAGAAAACATAAACTCTACTAATTTAGTACATATTTCCAAAAGAATTAGGATCGAACATTGTAGCAAATAGGTTATATCATATTTAAAACATCTGTGCTGCAAGTTCAGAAATCAACCTGTGGCAAAACATTAAGGAAAACACGCCACAGATTTATTTTTTCCCTCTCTTGAACGTTCAGGTTGACACTCTGCATTTTAACTAGATTCAAAGCTTTCATTTACTTAATACTGAAAGAGAGCTGAGCTGCAGCCCAGTTTTAAACCAGATGATATCACAGGTGTAACTTGCACAATATATGAACTATAGAGGAACAAAACTGCACAGTAGCTTCTACCTGATATGTTCCTCTTTATCATTATATTTAATAAATCTTGAGCTTGCTTGGAAATGGCATGTCCTTTGTGCACATTGATTGTAAAACCCATCACTTGTCAATTCAGTTAAATATTAAAGTTCTAATACATTGAAAGTGCATAGGGGAGCTGACCTGGGCTAAGAAAGCATTTTATGCAGGAATATTAATAGAGTTCTTCTGCAGCTGCCTCATGTACTTCAGATTGGAAACCTCTGAACCAAAGCCAATTGACAGTAACATATTTGGAAAGGAAGATGCTTTTAAATTACCTCCTTTCCATTTAATCAGACAAGCAACCTCTGAATCCCAAGCCGTAGGTGAATATTTAAGAGAACATTCTTTATATAGTTAGCTGAACCATGCCCAAGAGCACCCACTGACAGCTTTCCTATTACCAGAAGGACAATGAATCATATGAACTTTGCTGACACACATGCTATAATAATTGTTACATTTTCTTTTAGAATATATCCTTGGGCTCGCTTTTGGCCTCACCTTAAAGGTGACAGCTTGTAAGCTACATAACCTAGCCTGCCACTAAATCATCAATAACAGTTCATAAAATATCCTGTGATAATTTAGCAGTGCATTGGTTCTGATCCTAATGGAATCAGACATCAGCAGTTATGCTATTTCCTCCTCGGATTCTGGATACTTCTAATGAACATTTGTTAAAACAGTTGTTCATCTACAGTGTACATATTCCTGCCAAGCTTCATGGAAATATTTCTATCCATTATTTTTTAACGTCAGCTCTCAGTAGAAGTTTGTCTTTTCTGTTTGGAACTTACTCTACTGCTATATAGACATCTTTGTTTCATAAAGCAGACTTAGTTATAAATATTAAAACAGACATATTTGTATTCCCTTCAGGTTAATGGCCAAATTTTCACAACAGCTTTCCAAGTAGAAACAGAGAAACAAGAACAAGTTCTGCGTTTTTCTATGTCACAGCCCTATTAATTAAGTCTTTGGCTTTCAAAAGTACATCTTAGGCAATCCACATTAATATTTACTTAATTTTTCTGCTCTAAAACAGAATTCTGGGCAGTATTAACATAATTTGCATGCTAAGGCAATACTAATATTAGTAATTGTTATATTGGTGGTATGTGTATTACTACAATGTTACAAACAAATCTTATTGAAACAATGTAGTAATTACTTTTTCCCTAATCATAGTAAACATTTATCAGTAGAACTGGTGACAATAATGTTATCAGAGTAGAGATTTACAACAGATTTTACTAAGTATTTGGTATGTGTGACCCTTTTTGTCCTGGATTACCTTCTGCTTTTTTTCCAGTTTGGCAGAGCATTTAGGGGGTGATAGTCATTGGTGGTGTTGCCTGAAGAGATTCCCCCCATGTCCCTGCCAAACTTGGCACATCAGGGTGGGAATGTCTGTGCCACTCCTTGCAGGCTGTGGCCTCAGAGGTCCACCCTGCCCGGATCACCCATCTGAGTGTCCCTGAGGAAGGGCAGATGCCACACAAGGAGCTGCAGGGATCTTGGGGTGTCAGTGACTGTCACCAAAGCTAGCAAAGGAGGAATGAAAGTTGACTTATCAGTTGGATGCAGTTGGCTGAGTTAAGGGCTTGCCAGAGTACTTACCTATGATTTTATGCACCTGTATGGAGCTGCAGATGCAGTGGGCATATGGAATGGTTACAAATTACTCCTTTCAGCCACTGTGAAGTTTGAGACCTTCACATTTTCAAATTTTTACCTTTTTTTCCTCCATCTCCCCTGACGGTCTTCAAAGAAGATCCCCTCACTATGTTTTTCTTGATCTCTCCAAACCTCAGGTTTCCACAAAAACTTCAGTATCAGTGTTTTACCAGACATTCAGGAGTTTTTGATTTCTTGAGCCTTTACTCTCCTTCTCAGAGAACTTTTCCAGACTGTGACTAAACTCTCTCAGTAATAGCAAACACCTTATTTCCTCTGTCCCTTGTCACCAGGCTGATTATCTTCAACCCTCTGATCTTTCACTTTCTCCTCCCCACACTCTGTCATTTTTCCCATGTGAGCATCTTGTCTTCATCTTTCTTTTCTTTCATACCAATCTGTTTCAGATCTAATTTCACATTTCCTCAACTTTGTCCTTGAGATAAATTACTGTATCTCATATATAAGTAAATACATATATAAAGAACTATGGTAAAAGCACATATGAATAAATAGGCCTCATGGTAACTGCCAGACTTGATGGTGACCTCTTTTTTTCTAACCTTTCCTATTGACTTTTTTTTGTTTATGTTATTTTGTACTAATATATTGTCCTCTTTACTATATGAGGGCATGAAATACCTGATTTATTTGGCAATTCTATTAAAACAAAAGTGGAATAATCCCATGCAAATGCAGTTCTTATATTCACCTGAGCTACAGCTTATTTCCTTAGCCACAATGAAGAGAAATGGTTGAGTTGCCTACTCTAGAGAACATGTTAAGTCCTAATGAACATTATGCAACAGGGAAAATAACAGGAGTTATAAAGCCTCTCCAAGACACAACTCCTATTATTCCCTCTGAAGGGGTCTATCACTGCCATTCTGGGCAAGGATTGCAAACACTACTTAAGCATTATATAATTTTCTGCTTTATTTCTAAGACATGAATATTTGTCTCTCTCTGTTTTGTGGGGTTTTTTTGTTTTGTTTTGGGTTTTTTTAAGAATGTTAAACCATTTCACAGAGTCTTATCTTTTTCAGTCTATGGAATGATACCCACAATAAATACAGTTATCTTTTTGATAGAGGTTGTTCTGAACTTTTGACTGCAGGTTGAATATTTCAATGTGTTTTGTTAATATCCAGTATCTCTCTATTTCATGTATTTCATGATATTTTGATAACATCCGACTTACACAGTTGCAAGTCTTTCTCAAACATCAGTAAACATTTCCTTTGCAGGAGGAAAACTGGTTTTGTAGCTTTTAGTTCCTCTAACACAAACTGTGGAAATAATTGGACTATGTAGCTTATCTTTCAAAGACAATCAAAACTGTTGTATTTGCAAATATTCAACTTCACAGAGGTCTGAAAACATCAAATTACTTTTTTTGGTAACTGCAGTGATATTCATTAAATACGCACTTTAATTTATTTCATGACAATTCATTAGCTGGTGTGATTCACAAACTGAGCTCACAATACTTAGGAAATCCAATACAGTCATAGAAGTAGCACACAGAGCACTACTGAGTACACTGAAGAGCCTATGTAAAGACCTTATTGTAAAGGGGTAAAGAAGCAGACAAACAATAACAAACTATGTTTATTCAGTCAGGATATATAGTGTATATCTTCCTTTTCATTTTAACTTAGTTTGCAACTAATTATGTACTGGTTTTCCCAAATGAATTATCACAGTTTTGTCTTAGGTGCCCGTTACAACAAAGATATTAACTGTTTTCTGTCTTCTGACTAATCACTATAGAAAATACACTCTAATGAAAATTATTTTGTGTATGTACAGGAAATAATGGTGACTAGACAAAATACTGAAGTTCTCATAAAAATGGTCAGCAAACATAGATATAAAAATGTACTTATGCTTTACAAACAGATTTTTGACTTTATCTTTTCTCAAAACAGAGGAAAAAATTACAGAAAGTTCTATGATAGGACTCTCTGCAAAGCAGTGAACCTTAACTCAAACCTAGTGTGATTTGGAATCCATTATGAGTTCAAGCTTTATTCATTCATACATCTTATTTATAATTTTCATATTTCTAATATCCTTCTCTACATGCAAACCTATAGTTTTTGCTTTAGGTCAGCTAGAGGATGGTTTGTTTTCATGCTCATCCCCACCCATCCAGATTCGTGGAAGTAGCACAGAAAATGCTATTTTCTGCCTTCTGTGGTTGTAAAAATGTATTATTGTACAGTCCTGCTCTTTCAGAACAAAAGGAGGTTGGGTGGCCAGGTGGGGTGGTGCAGGTGGCCATAGGGTGCTGCTGAAGCACAGCCTCAAGACCATGAGTATTTATAGGTCCATCCACCCCATATATGTGCTTAGCTATTTTTTGAGGAGAAAAACTGTGTCATAGTTTTTGTAAGATAGACTGAATATTCTGAAGTGTTCCACAATTGTAAAATATGCCTAAAGATGCCTGTCAGTCACGACACTGTCAGACTATGGAACAGCCAATAATCCTGTTCTGCTCTGGAATATTTTCAGCTTGAAAAACTAATTTTTTTTTTTTTAATAGAAAACATAAATTTTCTAAAACTGGTGCTGAGCATAATCTTACTTCTGAATATAGGTGAAAGATAGTTTCTCCTAAACAGAAATGGGCTACTATTGTCCTATTTACAGTGCCTACATCCTAGTGAGGACAGTGATATTAGCTCAGAAATACTGGTGTAGAGTAATAAAAATGTGTTCCACCATGTAAAATAATTTTTTGAGTTATTAGTCCACAGACTTTCAAATGTCTTGTTTTCCTATGAAAAATACAATACCTAGCCAAGAAGTGCAAAACTCCATTTTATTGATTGAGGGATGTCAGCAGTAAGCATATTAATACTTACTCACAGTGTTTTTCCTTTGGCATTCTGACATTAACTATCATGGGAAAAATCCTAGGGTATTCCTAGTGAAATGGCACAAAATAAATAATATTTTTAATGGAAGCTTAGATCTCACTAGAGCCCCTTTTTTATCCTGAGGTTTTAGCCATGCAGGATGGAGCCCATTAAGCAGAAGAGCAGTGAAACAATATTGCAGAACAGTACATGTTTACTCATTAATGAGAAGTTCTGATATAAAACTGGACATTTCTTGCAGGGCAGAATCTTTTCATTCTTGGTTTTGGTGGGGAGGAAGACAGCAGAAGGGAGGAGGGGGAATCCTTTAATTGTTAGTGCAGGTTTTAAAATGACAAGCCTCAAAGGCAGAATACTGACTCTTTGATCTTAAAAGGGTTGTAAAAGGATGGTCTCACTTGTGTTTATTCAAATATTTGCAGGTAAACGCTGATAATCTAAACTGAGTCAAAGCTGCAGAATTTAGCATAAGTGATTTGCATATCAAGAGCCTCAAAATAAATACCAATTCAGAGATCTTAAATGTTGTCAAAAACTAATCATGACTTGAAATTAACTTGGGGCTTGCCTACATATGAAAGTCTGTGCTCAGAAAACTAAAACATCCATTGGCAACCAATGGTCTGATAGATGTGCTTAATCCCCACCAAGAAGGCTGTGTGGTAGCTGGAGGTATCTGCAGTCACATACCTGCTGGTTTAGGGCATATCAAGCAAAAGGGTAACCTGGCAGGGCAAAGAACCGAGCTGATACACTGTGTGTCCTCACCACCAGACCTTATCCACTGGAGACATCCTTTGGAGACAACCTGTTGCTGATTCTACTTAATAGCTGGGAAAATGGCTTCAAGTGAGTGCTCTTGTAAACAATTTGCATTTTGCTGTTTCTGGGCAGAGTTGTTAATTCTTGAACTACTGGATTCTTGACAAGTTTTTTTACTATTTGTAATTATTCGTATTTCAAGTAAAAGTATCACAGTTTCTAAATTACTTGATTGTCTTCAAAATCTATTTTTAGCACCCGGTTCCTGCTATTTATTTTACAGTTAATGACTTCTTGGCATAACTTTGTGTCTGTTACTTGACTGAAGGAATGTACATCCTGTATGAGCACTGAGCGACCCATTTGGAAGTACAGATCCTTCATACTTCCTCTCCAAAAATCAATAAAAATTGTCTGTGTTTTGGAAGTCTTCTGTGTGCACAAATGCTGCAACTGATGAAATGAGATACTAATAATTAACATTTATCAAGCCAGATCAGCTGTACCTCCCAACTTAATAACATAGGATTAAAGTTTCAGCCTCTCAGTTCCCTTGGGGAAGTGTTTAGGGTATCTTCATCTATAAAAGAAACCACGAAATAATTTCAATTGGGGCAAAAATTTGCAAACTGCTTCCTTTAGTCTGACCAATACCTGGTAATGTGGGGAGAGCAGCTGATTGCAGTGCCACAGAGTTAGGTCAGCACCTCAGTCCTTCTCCTTCTGTACATTTCTGTGCATTCCCAGTTTGCATCTTACATGGACAACAGCAATCTGTGAGACTAAGCCCAGTTCTGGGCATTAGAAATATATTGATGACAGATTCTCACATAAGGAAAACTCAGGAGCTTTTTCAGCTAGTCATTGCTTACTCAATTCCTGTTCAGGTGTTTGTTACCTACAAGATCTTCCTATTTTAATTGACCCAGGGTGATGAATCTGAAGCTTGAGCTGATGCCATTACAAGTCACCCTTCAGAGAATAAAGGTGGTATGTTACCAGTCAATACAGCAACTTATTAAATCATGATATAGGTGAGTGTAGATTTCAGTTCTCTAGGTCTGCATGAAAAATTAATGAGTGTCTACCAGATCCAGCTATGGGTCTTGGGCTGAGATATTCATAGGAAATTAGGTATTGCACAGCATGCCTATTTCATAGGAAATTAGGCATTGCATAGCTACATTTTAATGATCTAAGTCTTAAGAAATACAGCTGAAGACCCTCTTTTAGATCTCATGTCCTGAGTTGAAGTTTGCTGTTAGTACAGTCATGCTAGACCGTAATTTTATCTGAAGTTATTTAGAATAAGAAAGGTTTTCCTTATAAATAGGCCTTTTTATTGTAATATTTAAAAAGTAATAATTGTTGGACATGGCAGGAAAGTAATTTTGGAGAATTTGTGAAAGTCCTGACTATTTTCTTCCCTCCTTTTCTGGAAGGAAGGTCTGCCAGCACCAGGGAGAAGCTGGAGTGCTAACAGAAGCACTCAGCACCTACCTAACGGCAGCCCTGCCCTGTGATGATGGCACTAAATTCTGACATTCAGAAACCTTCTCTGCTGGTGTTGCCATAGTTCCCTGAGCTCAGCACCTGCAACCCAGCTGCCTCCCCACTGCGATGACTCATTGACATTTCAACACTTTACTTTGTCCACCTTATTGACTCTCCAACTTCCTGCCTCATTGCTTTATTCTCTGGTTCTCTGCCCACTATTCCCAGTCCCATTCTACCCACCTTTTGCTAGTCAGTTGTCCACAGCTCATCTGACTCTGAAACTTTCATTTGCCTTTCTTACTATAGCTTTCCTACTATACTATAGTATAGTAGTAGTATACTTTCTTACTATATAGCTTTCCAAACACCTTTTTCTTCCTCCCAGCTCCTGTCCACTCAACACACAGAGAAGTTTGAATATCTGGACGTTGCCTGAAGTTCTTATACTTGTAAAACAGAATAATAACTGACCAACGAGCAATCACACCTGGTCATGAACAAGTCAGTATAAACCTGTTGCTGTCTAAGAAGGAGTCTAAGCTTACTGTTTCTTGAGTTATTCAAGCCTTTATTTTGAATAAAGATGCTTATGTTTTTGAAATGTAAGTATATATATTATAATTTTTCACCAAAAGTGAGTACAGTTCTCAAGTTCAGCAGTGTTGTGTGCAGTCAGCCACTGTGTACAAAAAATGACCGTAGAAGTTGTTTTCCTCAATTCGTGCTAGTATTTTTTTGATACACTTGTGCATATCTGGTGACTACAATTTTTTTTTTTTAGGTTAATGAAAATGCAAATGCAGTACTTTCCTTTTGCAAGACCTAAAGCATACTTTTAAGGATTGGGTTGAAGCTGACTGAAATGTTCATGCTACCACCCCAGATTTTTTTACGTGATGGCAGCTAAAAGGAAAAGTAAAATGAGTTTGGTGTATGATTGAGGCAAGGCCAGATTCTGGGTAGAAGTGTCTGCATGGCAATAGAAAGGCTATTAGATATTACACGGCCTTCATTTGTAACACCAAGAGTGATTAGTTATAGTGCTGCAGTTTGTTTAGTTTCTTGCTAATAAGGTATTGTAAGCTTAATACATGCCTCTAGAGGATTATGATCTTTTGACAGATTTATTTTACATTTCACATCACTGTAAATTTTATTTCAGCTACAGTCTGATCCTATATTGCATCAAATCCCATCTGCGAGATGCCAAAAATCTCAGTTTCTGATACATTAAGAATTCTGAACACCTCAAGAAATTCTGCTTATGAGTCTTAATGACACTTCTTGGGCTAAAGACACATGTGAGAAGAATACGAACAGCCAATTGCTGGCTGTTCAGTCTCACTAAATATAAGTGAATTTATAGTGTCTGGACCTCAGAAGATTTAGTCCCATGTACTAAGTCCTGGGGGATTTCAACAACAAAATCTTAGACTTTTGATCCTGCTAGTATATGATTATCTTAAATACATGAGTAATTCAACTGACTGAGCTGGTACTGCTCAAACCCCTGAAGTTGATAGTAGAAGGATCATGGCCTTAACATGGGGGAGAAATATTTCTGTGGGGATTTTTTATTTCAGTTCAGAAGCATTGTAATTATAAGTCCTTCTGAGTGAAACTAAGACTATATCACCAGGTTTATGGCATTGCTTCACTCCACAGTCACCGTCATAAAACCCAGATTAATACAGTTCCATTGAGTATATTTTACACATTCTTTCCTAAGAATGAGTTTGTGATAAGCTATTTTCTCTCTTTTTTTCCATAACAGTTTTTGTTAAATGATTTCCAAATTTTAATGCCTAATATGATCTTTGAAAAGCTATAAAGTTTTAACAGACTCTAAACATAAAATGAGTGAATAAATTGCTAGGGAGTCTGTGGTTTGATCCCAGGAAATCCTGATTAATAGCCTTTAGGTTTTTTTTAGACCACCCTGACTACATTGTGAAAAACAGTTGAGTTATTTTATTACCATTTAGACTGCAATTCAAGCTACTAAATTTATAACAATTTTTTTAAAAACACTAAATGAAGACATAAGAATTTGTATTTTTTCATGTAAGACCATATGCTGAACACATTTCTTGCTCTATTTAGTTCAGTCCTGTAAATATATAATTTTCTATATTTGGTAAACAAATAAAATCTATTTTTAACATAGAAAGGGTCCAATCCAAAATTAGTGTAATTATTGAGATAGTAATTATATTCATAATATTCCTCTTGATTTTCATTGATCAGAACCTGCACATTTAAAAGTGAAACTAATTTGCATGTGTGTTTTAGGAATCTTCCCAATAACATTTTGGTAGGAAGTGGAAAATTAATGTTGCAGGCTAATTTGTCAGATAACCTTTTTATCTCTTTACTTAACGTGTAGTTTATATAAACAGTATTTTAAGAACACAGGAGTTGCATCTTTTTTATATTTATAATATCAATTAAAAAAAAAAAGGTATTTATTGTTGGTCCAAAGCTTGACATTACTACTCAAGGACAAGACATAGAGATAAATTGAGTCCTTTTGTTTTAATAACTTGTGAATCTTCAGTGCTGATCACCTTACAGAAACTTAATTGCTTTGTAGATTAGATTTCCAGAAACTTGAATGGGTTTTGACCCTGGCATGGGTCTGAACAAAGGTGGTAAAACATGGCCTATGATATGAAATTATGTCCAAAGGGTGTTTGGGTGTTTTCATGAGCATGTGCTGTGATCATGTGCATACAGAAAGGATGGATTTTTTTCTTATTAAAAATGCAATTCTTTTGGTCATAGTATTTGCAGTAATAATAGATGCAAAATAAAAGAATCAGTCTTCTACAAAGCAATTGCAGAAGCCTGATTATTTATAAAATAATTTCCGTATTTTGCAAAACATAACAAATCTTGTTCAGTAAAAAAGTAAACAATACATATATAGAGAAACCTCTGATAGCTAAGTAGCAATAAACAGAATAAATTTTCATTGTCTTTGCAATATGCTCAGATTTGCTTTTCTTTTCAAGAAGAAATAAATGATTCTCCACATAATAGAAAATTGGCTTTACTATTTCTAAAATGCTCTTGACATAGAAAAAAGAAACATATTTTAATATTAGTGCTTATCACAGCATTTAAGGCATCACCATCCCCCCTCAAGCTTTCTACTCTTAAATAAAAAAGGAAAAATCCTATTGTTTTCCTCGGTTCAATTTGCTTCTAGTGATTGATGTAGAATTTTACTGCCATCCAATGGCAAGGACCTATTATAGCCTAAGTAAATGTCTAATGCTTTTTGATCAAATTGCAGTCTAGGGAATTTAACTTATGTAGTACACTTAGAACTTACATCAATACATCTCTGTTCGTTACACAGTGAGAAAGAAATATGACTATAGTTTCAATTTATTCTGTGTTCCCTAATTCAATTTTACTCTGAATTACTAATATTGTGGTACATAATTACCTAAATGAATAAATCAACCTAAGCTACTCACTAAAAAGAACATTAGTGTATAATATTAATTTTTGCCTGTACCTTGTCATATTAGTTTAAAAGATTCCTTTCACTATAATTAAGAGAATTTTCCTAGTTGTTAAATATCCTTTTGATAAAATACTCTTCTCCATGCTACTTACCATGTTTGGAGATTTCAGAGTAGTTATTGTACACTAAAGAATTGCTTTATGATGCTCAAATGTATAATTGTGGGGGGTTGTGCATTTTTTTTTTCCTTTTTACTCCATCACACAAACCTCTAGGGCAGAAAAATAACTGTTTAAAACTATAATCTGAAATATATGGATTATGGTATACTTTTATCGTCTATGCTTTCCAGAATCAGCTTCAACTGGCAGTCCAGCCTAACAGTCATTTTTAGGGTTTTAAGAAGCAATCTTAAATTTAACACAGTTCATTTTTCAAGTGTTTATTTTACAGAGGAAACAATATAGATACATGTAAAGGAAATAACTTCAGATCTTTGCCAGAGTATAAAGTCAAACCTCCATCTTGTACTAGTAACCAAAAATTTCAATAATCAGTGGCTGTTAAAGGAAAATAAAAAGACCTACCAGGATGGAGGAAAATATAAGCTTAGAATAAAAGAGAAAAAATAAACAAAACAGACAAGGAATAAACCCTGTTATTTCTATTGTTTTATTTTAGCTAGAAGACTTCTCATGTACTGTCACTTTGTTAAGATTGCTCTCCATTGCCTGTTAAAGCCAATGGACACTTCCAATGACATAAAAGAGCCCTAAACCTTGTCCCAGTTGTTCATTCACATCTCCTCGCACAGATGGCTGCCTGGTGTGCCACAGGTGTATTTCATTTCAAATTTATTTTAAAAACACTTTTGGTTTCTCACAAATATGCAAACAGTGGATATGTATTTTAAGAATCAGAACACGTGGGAACATTTCCTAAGATGTTATGTTGATCTGTTGCCATTATTTCAATTCTTTTTAACAACTCCATGGCCACAATCTTTGACTATTACCATAGCTGTATAGATAGAATAATCTTTGATTAAATTACATCATTAACCTGGAGCACTCCACAGCATGTAAGATTATTGGAGATGAAGCAAGAAGCAGAATAAAGAACACAGTCCCAAAAGACTCAGACATATGCCTTATGTGTCCATGCCTTAGACAAATTCTACAGTTATGAAAACATTATAAAATTAAAACTTTCCTTCTCTAACTAAAATACACTGAAATTAATCAGAAAAAAGTCTTTGTGGTGCATGGGCAGAGAAAAGAGTACCATGCTGAATGTTATCAAAATTAAAGTAGATATCCGTACACTGTTTGCTATTGTAGTTCTTTAACACTAAAAGAATAGGTATAAAAGAAAAGTACAATAAGAAAATTAGGATAATGGGAAGTAAGTTACTTGTATTATTTTATTTATTCAGTAGTTATTATCAGGATGCCAGAACTGCATTTGGAAAACACAGCTTACTCTTCTCAATATTGCTTTATTAGCAATTGACTGGAAAATGAGTGATACACTTCTCTACACTTTTAAATTTGAAAATAAAGTTTCATGCAATGTTGATGTTCATAAAATTTATAAGTGGCGGAAAACAGGTATAGATTGCCATGATATCATGACATAAAAATGTGCTTGGTTCTCCCCACCCCCCTCAATTTAGATTGTCAAAGAGCACCAATCTCAGAAAAGCAGCATAGGTGAGTACAGCACACATGTTCCTTCTTGGGAATACCCTTTTACTGCTAGATAAATTGCTAATTCATTTTCTAAAATATTACTATTGCTATAGTTATCAATGTTTTGTGTATAAGCTTATGCAAATTTATCAAGTGAAATAAATTCTAAATTAATTTGTGCAAAAAGCTACACTTTAACTTCAATTTTAATAGTCCAAGTTAATATACCTTTCATGGAGCAGATACTTTCTCCCATTCCTCAAAATTCACTTAATCAGTTTCTATAAATGGACAGCAGGAAAAATTTAATTTCAAACAATTCTTCTTTCATGTTTTGAATAGTAGGTTGGTTTGTTTTTTTTTCCTTCTGTGTGCTTTGAAGGAAAGGTCTGTGTGACAGCTAACAAAGCTGCACTGGCTTTGTAGCCCTCATTTTATGAGACGTGAGATAAGATGCTCTCTGCATGGGTCTCCACGAGTTCAGCTGGCCACAGCACATGGGCAGGCTTCAGGAAATGGAGACTTCCCCCCACTTCTGCACACAGATGTGTGTGTGGGGAGATATCTGCTTGTGAGGGGCACTGCAGACCACAGGCATAGCACAAAAAGGGAGTCCACGAGCTGGGTGAGGTGTGCTTGGGCGAATCTGGGGCCATACCATCACTCCTGCACTCCTGCCAACAGGAGCAGAGCTGGTAAAGTGCAGACCATGGAGAATACAGCATGGAGCATTTGTTAACGGGCTAGAGTTGCCTCTGCTCAGCTACTTCCCCCACTGCAGGAAATATCATCAGTCTATCTAGCCGTGATTTCTCTTGGCCAAGAGGGGTGGAGAGACCTGTGTAATGATGAGAGGCAGTACACATGGCCCTGCCACCAGCAAGAGGGAGCACCAAGCCACCAACCTCACCCCAGGAGAACTTTCTGCTCGCCATCTCCCCGCTTTCACTCTCTCCACATGTTAATGCATATTCAAACAATTCATCAAAATAACCGGAAGGCAAACCACCACTGAATCGCCCTCATTCCTGAATAAGCTGCTCACAGTCAATTGCCTTTTTCCTAGTTTAATTTTCTTTGTGCATATTATAATGCTCCATGTGCTCAGTGACAATCACTTCTGCAAAGCTGCATTTCATTTCCTCTGACCACTAAAACTGTGATCTGCTTTACTTGCCTGAAACAAGTATCATGCACAGATTTTAATTATTTAGTCATGATTTAGCATGCATGATATATGGGTATCATTATCAATGGCTGCAATATCTCTTCTTTTGGCTATTTAACATGGGGAAGATGCTCTTTGTTATTAACATCTGTTCATCAGGGACACAGACCTTCTCAGCATTACTAGCACCTTCTGTTTTTGTCAGGAGAAAGGAAAGTGATCAAGAGCCTCATCAGAGCCTAATTTGGCACTGATGTGTTTTCCTTCTCTTACCATAGCCTAGATCTAAATTGTTCCTTAAAATTACGGTAGCTGTTAAAATACTGCTCAATAACTAGGTCTGACTAGGCATAGACTAAGATGGCAGAGATACGAATGTAACATTATTTAAATGTTATGGTTGTGTGTGGGCTACAAGATGAAAAATAAGTTAATAAAAGACATGGTGGAATTAGAAAATAAGATTAGTGAAGTGCTTTAGCCGTGAAACCATCTTCTAGCTATGAAAAAATGGCTAATCTTATTTTTCCCCCACTAAGCTCATGCCAGTTTTTCTGCAGCCCAGTGAAGGCCTCACAGCAGAAATGTCCCCTTTACATTTACCTTGTTATTATAGTAGGCATTTTATTAAGCCTTTAAAGGATGGATCTTGGGTTCACAGTAAAACAAGATTTTGGTCCTAGGTTGTTATTCTCCAGTGCTGTTATGGGAGGGGCACCCAGCTTTTTGCAAAAGGGAGTCCCTGCTCAGCTGCTTTCCAGGTGGGTTGACCCTGAAGGGATGGGTATACTTTGAGGACAGACTGTGCTTGAACTTTTTTGCAAAGGTAAACAAAAAAAAAAAAAGAGTTTCTATGAAAGTGTTTGATTCTGTGAGTGCTGCCAATACAAAACGAATATAACAACGTTTGTGCTCCAGACCAGGATCTTACTTCTTCCTAAAAGAAAGCATCAAAATCTGATCATGTAGATAAAAGAGGAAACTTCTCATGAATATACTCTACGTGATTAAAACTCCAGCTCCCTATGGTTTAGACCTGGAAGACATTTTAATTATCTATCTAACATCTTGCTATTTCTGGAATTTTGACTGCAAACGTGTCTGACATAGTGTTTCATGGAGTATCCCTTCCTCATATTGCGCTTTTTTTATACTCCAGATGTACAGTAAACAACAAAAGACTGTTTTATCTCTTATCCTTCATCAGATGAAAGTGAAAGATAACTGAAAGGAAAAAAAAACCTTTTAAAGACTATATTTTAATCATAGACATCCTGCTTATAATCTAAAGTCCCATAACAGTCTCAAATATGCTTTACCAAATAGACCCAAACTACACAGAACTGAAAAATTCAAACATTAACACTACTGTAAACAAATTATTAAAAGATCAGCATAGAAAAGCCTTACATTGTCCTCATTTTGCCAGGCAAAAAATATTCAAATTTTTGCACATAATTATTATTTTTAATCAATTTTAGCAAAATCAGTAACATCCTGTCAAAAACTAGCAGCACACAGGCAAAAAATTACCATGATAATCATAAGCATGTTTTGGTTCTGAATACATAACTAAGAGCAACTTAATCACCAGGGTGATTTTCCAAATGTAATCCAGCCTATGGGATAATACTCTTACTAATAGTATTGCGAATGAGAACATAAATGCAGCGTATAACCTAAATGCAGCATATGAAAGGTAGATATCAAGCTTAGAGTGGAATGTCTTTAAAGTTCATATTAGAGTGACCACACAAATAGTGCTTAAAATCAGGGAGTTATTATACACACTGAATAAGAAATATGAAGTAACTCAGGCAGACTCAGCCTGTGCCCAGTGCCTGAGTGGTTTCTAAAATTGCCTAATAGCTTCTTAAACTAGAGTGTTGGACTAAAGGTTTAATATACCTAAAATCTTGTCAAACATTTTCTCAGGGACTAATCTATTTCGTACATTAGTACCTGAGTCTAATTGATATGAAGCAAATGACTGATATGCCGGGCCAGGGTTTGGCCCACAGAAATCGTCTGTGCTGTGAAAGTGAATACAGTGACACGCTGCATGAGCTGGTGATGATCAGAGCTTGCAAAGCAGAACTGTCCTGTGTAGCTTGTCCAAGCAGGGCTTACCTTTGTTGCCCAAGCAGTATTTGCTGCTGCACTTGGCAGCCTCTGGCAGGACGTGTTAGCTGGAGCACAGCAGCGCGCAGGCACGGCTGGCATCTGAACCGGGGACTCCATGACAGCTGGCGCCCAGAGCTGTGCCAGCACGGGCTGCGCTCTGGGACACTTCACTGCTGCTGTGGCCATTATCTTCAGTCAGATCAATAATTAATTCAGGATTTGCAAAAAACTTTGTAAAAGAAATCTCTGAACTGGAGGTGGGGGTTTGTAAGATCGGGCTATACATGTGACATTTTCACGCAGGGGAGGAAAAACCAAGAAGAAATAACTAGTGAATTCATATGTACCTTGTAAAACCAGATTAACGACTCTGATGATAAACTATCTGGTCTTTATGCACATATGTACATCTACAAATCCATTGATTCCTACATCCATAGTATATCTTTAGTAAGCCTACCTTTTTAAAAGCAATCATGTCAAAATCATCTTATATGATGAGCCTCATCTGATATCCTGGTGCTTGGTAGCAAACACTTTCAGAAGAAGTTATTAAGTTAAACATTATTAACAGAAAAATAAGCAATGATGTTATTCTATTTGCATTGTCAAAGATGCCTGTTATTAACTAGAAAGGAGATCTGCAGGAAATTTTTCCTTTACCTTTTGGCTGCTGCCTTTTTTCTGTTCACCTAAGGAGAAATGGGCTTTTGGAGGCTGATGTGGTCAGCTTTCAGTCATCTGAATTAGAGTTATTTGTGCCATGAGTGCAGGGACAGCTCAGGACCACCTGCTCAGGTGCAGCAACAATGACACTGCTCTCGGGAGCAGGCAAGTACAGCTGGTCTCCTGTCACATGAGGCCTGAGCCAATATACCATCTAGATCTATGATGGCTGTGTATGTGCTCAGCCCCTGGGTTGGCTGGCTGTGTTTCTGTGGAAGGAGGCAGAGGAGAGGTAAGTTATCCCAAAGTTATCCCAAAGCCAGTCAGATCAATCTGGGTCTTCAAAGTCTGCTCAGGTTGTCCCCATTAAATGAAACATATGGAAATATTCTTGGTAGCAGCCAGATTTCAGAAGGGCTATTTTGGGCTTTAATATAATAAACTCCATGAAACCAGGTGCTTAGAGCATAATGCAGGTATACCAAATAGCTCTGCAGGAGACAGCTTTGATACAGCAAAACTTATACTGTTTTGGAGGTAATTGGTTAGTCCAATTGAACCAAGCCTGATTTCTCACAGAGGTGCTGTAAGATACAGGTGTACTGCGCTGGGTTTGAATTCTCTAACACTTCTCTGCTTCTCTGAACATTTGCATCAAATGTCACCAAGCCCCTTGCTCTTAGAGAGCAAAGAGCTGACTGTATTTGGAGAGTTGCTGGCACACACGCACACATTATATGCAACCCATTGGGTGCTGCTGGTGAACTACTCTAACCAACACAGTCTGTGGTAGCAGTGCCTTTAAACTGAGTAAAAGTAAAGCATCTGGAGTAGCTCTCGAAAGCAACAATGTTCCATGAAAATCTTGATTTACTGCTTCTTACCAAAAACATCATTCAAACTTTGTTCTCCTTGGAGCACAGGAGCGTTTAAAACATGCATCTGGGGCAAAGACAGCTTTCAAAAATGTCTTGCATGCTAAACTCTTATTCTGATCCATAAATTGCCCTACACTTACGCAAATTCTGCTAATTTGTGGAATATCATAAGAATTTTCTGAGCAACTGCTTCTGCTCAGGATCTCTGCACATCAGGCCATGTACAAAAATCATTCATACAAGGTTTTGACCATTGATGCTCTGATATGGTAACAAGTCACTGGGCTATCAAAACTCACTGCTACCTCTTAGCAAGGCATCCTTATGTTGGTAAAGATAAATGCAGGGTATTGAATTAGGGGTTCTTTCCAAGTATATCTAAATTTTAAACTAATAGATTAATGAGAGCTATGAAAATGCCTGAAAAATTCTGGGATAACCCATATCACATTTCATGTTCAGAATGAAACATATTTACTTCTGAACCTGGTTGGGTTTGGGGCTGTCACAGTTCCACCCATGAAGGGTTAACAACAGCACTCATCCTGTACAGCTGAGGGGCCAGCCCCACCCAGATGGTGCTACTAAGCTCTGCAGCCCAGGCTTGCCTGACTGGTTGCTGGAGTAAAGTGGGGAGGTAACTCTAGCTACTGCCCAGGAAACAGCTGATTTGGAGGCTTTCCTTGTGCTCCTTTGGCTTGGAAACCGGAGGTATTGACTGGAAGTGGTAAGTGATTTACATGGATGTTATGCTCACAGCCCCATGGGTAATGGAAAATGTTGCTGTTTTAAAGAGGGTTGGCAATAAGGAAGGACATGTTTGTGAAGAGGAGAGTTCCCAGTAGCAGGTTAGTCTGTTGAAGTGGTAATTCCTGTAGCTGTCAACTTCTTTCACATAAGGGATTCTGAGGAGTTGTAAGTGGGTTTAATGAGAAGGGCTGTTTGGCAGAGTGGAGAATATTCATTCATGGTCATCATGAATAAGAATGAGTGAGCGTGGACCTCCAGAAGCTTGTTGGCTTATTCCCTGAAAACCACTTTTTCAAAAGTGACTACTGTTATATTATTGAAGGACAAACAGCCAGCCAGCCAAGAAAAAACTAATTGCTCTAAAATGTTTTATGTGGAAATTGTAAATGTAGCGGACATATGGAAGTGTAAGGCCTACAGTTTGGGTAGGGTAGGAATAGTGAGTAGGACATCAGTTCCTGCATTTTGACACAGCTTTAGATGAATGTAGTATACTGTTTCACATCAAGTGGAGTTACCGTGATGGGAAGCTAATTTTCTGGTGTTGGATGATGGAACTGGGTTGATTTTTCTCATTCTTTCGTTCAAAAGCACCTTGTGAAGAATGACAAGATAACATCAGGAAAACAAAGTTTGTGAAGTGTAAACAGTAGTGGGTCATGTGTCCAGATACTGTCTTCTGTGTGTTTTCTCTCTGTTCTGAAAGCAGCTTTAGAGCTTGAAAGGCAGTACAGTCTACTTAATCATTGCTAATCCAAGAATTCAAAACACAGAAAACTGTTATTTATGCCATGAAATTGCTCCAAAGGTTAAAATGTCTTATGTGCCAGCACAGCAAGTTTCCCTTGAGGTTCTGTCAAGTCTGAATTCAAATGGCTTTGAGTCCAGGTAATTCCAGGCCAATTAGGTTCATCCACACTGAACCTGGAAAATTGCCTCTTTCAGGAAGTGGTGAGATTCATGCCTAGAAAGCCCCACTTGTATTCTGCTCCAGGGGCTGGGTATAAATCTTTAGTGTTCTCATTAATCTTTTAAGCTGGGGAACATAAACATCTGGAAGCTTGCACTTTCAGAGTTCTGTAACAACATCTCCAACTGGTTATTTCACTTCTTTTGTCTATAATAATGCCCCATTTTATTCCCCATGTATTATTCATATATACCTTAAATTTAATCACCAACCCACTAAAGTTAAAATCACACTACACCTGAGATATAAACACCATCACACTGGAGTTGAGAACACATTATGCCTTATCCATAATTACTATCATGCTGGGGTAAGGTTCCCACCTTTTTTTTGTGATACTGCCAAAGATTTTCTGGTTTGCAGTGCCTTTTCATACCTGTATAACAAATGCAAAATGTTCTTTTTCTCTTGGGTCCTTTTCTCTCAACACGAGGAAATTTTTTTCATTTCATGCTCAGCTTTCTAGTTAGTTGTTTTCTGCCACGTGTGAAAGTGGTGTTTGCCAATTAGGGATGCGCTGCCTTTGATTGCTGAAAGCACTCAGGGTGTGTCCTTCGTATTCCTCCCACAGAAGCACCACTGGGGGCTCCTTGTGTTACACAGGGAACATTTCCTTTGCCTGAGCCAGCAGTTTGTGTCCTATGCTCATCTCACCTGGCAGTCCCTGTCTTCACTTGCTCCCTGGACAATTTTGTGATTTCAGTAGTGAACAAAGACACTACTATAGAACTTGGCAGAGTATTTCTACAGACAACTCTTTGGTATTACTGGGACAGAGATTATACCAGTGCTCCTGCTGCACAGCTGGCAGCATGCCTATGCCTGCAGGGCAAAGGGCTTCTGCTACAGCCCTGAACATCCCCACTGTCAGTGGCACCATGGAATAAAGCTGGTCTTGTCAGTTGGGCATTCTGTTTAATTACTGGATCTTACCTGAAAGTCCCTGGACGAGCTGGCCTCTTACCTATTCAGAGTCAGATGTTTCTACAGATATTTGCTGTTGGTTACCTGTCTCTTCTGTAGTTTTCCAAGAAGCATAATTTGGGGGTTTTTTTGTTCTTAGTTCTCTAGTCTCTTCGAGTCACCATTGCCTTACTCAGCTGTCTTGGCTTTTGATGTTGCCTCTTCATAATAAATAAACATGAATGTAGATATGCTGCTTAGAGATATGGTTTAGTGGTGAACTTGGCAGAGCCTGATCAGTGGCTGGACTCGATCTTAGAGGTCATTTCCAACCTAAATGATCTATGAGTCTATGTATAATACATATATAATATAATCACAGAATTTTAGAATAACCTGGGTTGGAATGGACCTTGAAGATCATCTAGTTGCAGCTCACTCTGCCATGGGCAGGGACACCTTTCACTAGACCAGGTTGCTCAAAGCCCCATCCAATCTGGCCTTTAACACTGCCAGGTATGGGGCATCCCCAGCTTCTCTGGGTAACCTGTGCCAGTGCCTGAGTGCCCTCACAGTAAAGGAATTCTTCCTGATATCTAATCTAAATCTACCCCCTTGTCCTATTGCTATCTGCCAATGTAAAAGTTCTCCTCCCTCTTTTTCATAAGCCCCCTTTAAGTACTGGAAGGCTACAGTGATGTATAATAATAAGCAATAGATCCTAGGTGGACAATTATTGCAGGACTGCACTTTTATCTTGTTTTCAACTTGTATTTTTGTGAGGTCACCTGACAAAACCCTGGTTCTGAGGAGGAAAAAATGTCACAAAACTTCGGGCAGGAAGTAATCACATTTAAGTGGCTTAAAAGCTGCATAGGTGCAACAGTTTTCAGTGTGTAAGTTTCAAAGTTATTAAAATAAAAAGTGCTGGAAGTTTGTACTTTGAACATTCTTTAACTTAATTTTTTTTTTTTTATGAACAGCAAAACTAAGTTAAATGCAAAAAAATTAAAATGGGCTTGTGTCTGTGTTAAACATGAAAATATTATGCTTTGTTCAGTTTCTTGGTATTTTAATATGCTTTATATGAAGACAATATATGCACTTGCTGCTTTATACAGAGAGCTGAACTTGTCTCCTGTCTTTTGCAACACCTGGGGTCAACAGTGCAGAAACAGAGTGAGAAAATTTTATTTCAGTTTGTTGTCTGGCTATAATTAAATCCACTAATATTGTTCTAATGCTGCCTTTGTTCCAGAAATCACAGTGGTGAGTGCTACATCTCACCTTATGTTATCTTCAAGAAGCCTTTCATGCTTATGTATTTAATTATCTGGCATTCTTTTAATGTATTTGTCAAGCAATCTGAAATATATTATTGCAATACCATATCTGCAATAGTATCTCCACATAAACAAATGTGCTTCTTAACTACAGCATTGAGAACTCCCTCTGGTAGGATTCCCAAACTGCTCTGCAGGTTGCTGGCTACAGCAGACTACCAAAACAAATCTCTTACCATGATCAAGGTCAGAGCCAGGTCAGTCATTCACAGAATATTACATCTCTTCTTGGAAGCAGGAAGCATTTGATATTTGATTTCCCTATGCACCATTCTTTGATGGATTTTCCTTTTCTTTCCTGCAGAGGGAAGAAACTGTTATGTTAAAACTGTTATATGTATTTACATATAATGACTGATATTTATTTAATATTGATAGTGTCCTGGAAAACCATTAAGGAAATGCATCTTCTGGCTCTGCAAAAGTATGTAGTGTGCTATTCTAGTGGAGTCTAAGTAATCCTTTGTGAAAAAGTGCGTTCACATGAGGACACTGGTTAAGGTGCTTTACAATCACGTCAGTTATTTTAGTAAATGTTTAATCCCCAAGTAGACTTTGTCAATGATTTATGAAGGATTTAGGAAAGGAACACTGCTACCATTTCAGATGACCAAGTTACCTTGGTAATTGTGCTAGGCTAATTTGCCAGGATAAGACCAAGGTTTCCATTTTCTGTTTACATATGTCTATACAGCTGTGGAAAACTAGCTGACTGATACTGTGGGTGAAAACTGAGCATTGTGTAGGTATGCTTCAAAATCCTTTGAATCCTACAGTTCTGGCAGCAAAAATACCAAAGGGATTATATGGAGAGAATTCTAATTTTTATTGCATAGTCTTCTCCCTTTTTAAATTCAGAGTTGATAAAATGTTTATTTTGAATAGGTTTTTTGATGTGGGTGATGTGGGTATTTTCATTGTGGTTTAGGTGAGGGTTTCTTTGTTGTTTGTTTGTTTCTTTTTTTTGAGTTCTACTTGCCTTACTTTACCCTCCCCTGGCTCTTAAATGCTAGGGCTTCCAATGTCTTCTGATATGAGGAATAATGAAAAATCTGGATAGGTTGTGGTCTACCTTTCATCTTTCTTAAGAAAGTGGTCTCTTGTCAGTATGCTGTGAGTGTTATGGTACTGGAATGGAGGAAAAACTTTGGTTTTGTGACATCAGAAATTATTAAAAACCCAGTAAACTGAAACTAAATTCCTCTCTGTGACAAGATCGGGCAGCTATGTGTTACAGGAAAGTCCAAGGTGATGTGCTTGATGGCAAAGTCTTCTACTGACTTAGCAGCAATGATGAACACGATTCCCTGGTAGAGAATCCTCCCTTATGCTGTCAGAGTCCTTCATGAGGGACCTCAACACACAACCAGTGACCAAAGAAGACTAAGATCAAAGTGCATTGACCAAAAGCAACACTCTGGAGAGACTAAACTGCATGTAACTTAATTCTCTCCAAATTCAACCAAGTGCAGAAATGCTTAATTTTACTAGTTAATTTGTATCTTTTTTGGACTTATGTGGTGCTCTAAGAGCTTGAATTTCTAGAAAGATGGAATTCACAAGCTATGCTCTGGAGCACATTACTCTTAAAACTGTACAACAAACCCTGGAATACATTAATTTTACAATATTACAATTTTACAGCTGATTAAACTAGGAAAGAAGTGTCATTTTTTTCGGTTTAAAGCTAAGGAAACTTAGACAGTGTTACCCAGATTACACATGTTGAGTAGTAAAAAGGCTGCAAGTATGAATAGCAATCTGAGTTTATCCTGATAAGTAGAAAGAAAAATGAGAAGTCGGATGACAACTGAACTAGTGTGAATCATGGCATACTGGATGTATTAGAGAGGAACCAAATACCTCACTGTTGCTGGTCATCCTAATCTTGCTGTGTGGAAATCCTGGGTCATACAAATAGAAATACCAAAGATTCTTCTCCTAGCTTGACAAAGTGTGTAATCAATGATAAATTGTACTTATTTTGGCATTTTTGTCTTGTTATTCATGAGAGATGAAGACTAAAATGTGAAGTAAATCCTAATACAGAGTGCCTGTGATGGATGGTTGGCTTTGTCTTATTGTTGCTTATAGTTCTTTAACTGCTTGTCATTAAAGACCGAGATGGTAGAAGAGGGAAACTGCCTTGGAAGTTTTTATGGCTCATTACCTTCCTATTTGTTCTCTTACCCTCCAGTGTCCTGGGCAAGATATTAAAAATCCTTGTTGTTCTTGGAAAAAAATCCTAAAAGCAATCTTCGCTAATTTCTTTGCAATCAGTTTTACAGTTTAACTGACCAGGAAGCTCAAGTGGAATTCAGGGATGCCAATCACTTTCCATAGTTATTTTTGGATAGAAAGCCTGATACTTGAGGCAGGCACTTCTGCCAGTCTTTGATGAGGATGGTGACATTCACAAAGCTACATATGTAATTTTCATCACTTGCATTAAATCAAAACCTGAGACTTTCTTCTGTTGAGGAAACCTGTAGTTGCTGGATTAGTGCAATAAATACAGTGGTCTTTCATCCAAACAGCCTCCCTCACTGAAAGAGAAACACATAGATGCACATAATGTACCTTTTTGGTTTCTTCTCTCCAATTATGCTAACAAGCTTCATGCTGAGAAAGGATTAGGGCTGATGGACAATCAAAGACAATGCTTCCTTCTTGGTAAAAAGGTGTGAAAAGATATAGGCACTGGAGCTGGAGTTATTAGGCATACCTGCAGGAGGCCATATGACTAAGTTGGGCCATGAGAGACTGAAGTATAGAAATTGCTTAGTCACTATTCTAAGCTCTTCAATGACATCTTTAACACCTTTTGATTCGAAAGGAAAAGCCACAATGCAAACATTCCCCTGGCAGGTTCTGCTCAGTGTTTGTGGCTCAGCAGGGCAGCACAACACCTGGCTGAGTAAAATTCCCAGTGGGAGACCTGCACTCGCCCTGCCAGCAGGGCACAGGCACCTGCAGGTGCTCAGAAAGCAGAGCTAGAGATTAAAGAGGCAGGAAGGTCCTATGGAATAAGCCCTCTACCAATTTCATTCTGTATTCCATAGTGGGAGAGAAGTGAATTAAAAGGTAGAATAAAAAGAAATGTTAGGTAAGTCCCTCTCATATTTTTTCATTAACTGTATTGTTGCTTCTTTGGAGCACTTCAAAGCAAGATGGTCAGAGAAAGACAAAATTTTCTTGTTCAACTTCATTACCAAGCAATTATGACTTTTTAAAAATAAAATGTCTATGAGATTTCAGTCCCCTTATCTTTTACTCAGGCTTTCCTGAAGATATTTTACTTTAATTTCAATAAGAAAGATTTAAAGATTGAATCAATTTTATCTCTTCTTCGTAGCTGGCTGTTTATTATCCCTTTGAAATGTATTCCTGACTTTTTGTGTGCAGTTCTTTGGAACTCCATATTTATATCTTGCCTGCTCTCTGCCTTTGTGGACTATGGTTACTAACTTGTGAAACCCAGTGGTCTCCAATTGAACTAATCATAAAATACTATGTAAACATCTCCCTGCATCAAGGATATATATTAAGTTACATTCCACACAGACAATGCGAAATAAAAATATTGTAACTGAGAAATGGGTATCTAATACAAATGTTATTAATGTACCTCCCAAAGACTGCTCAGAGGCAAAGGTGACCGCAGGGGCGGAGGTGGATGGTTACAGGCTGCCTTCTCTAACATCTGTGTAAATACTGGAGTGGTGGCCCCTCTAAGTTACAAGGGCTGCAGTTTCAAATATTAAACTACAAAAAAGTCTGTCTGTGACTGTACTAAAGAAATTGCCTTTAGTATCTTTTATTTTTTCTTTTTGGCTGCTAGTATTAAGAAAAATACCAGAAGACCACCAAGGAAGAAAAGGGGCAGGAAAAGGACATAGGCATAATGAATGAATGCCAAAATTTAATTGACACAGTAGCGGCTCATACTGTCTGTTCTCTTTGTGGACATGTTACTCTTTGTATGTTGATAACAGTAATCTTCCAAAGAACCATATCAAATGGACTTGTAATCCTTCCAATCATTAAAAAAAAAAAAAAGTATCTTCTTTAAATCATATCCTTTTCCCCAAAAGTCAAGTATCCTGAACATTAAAACAGCTAAGCAGAATGTTTAGAATGAGTTTTGATATCAAGGAGACAGAGTTAACTGTTAAAAACAGCCTTACAATGATCATTGCCATAGAGGCACCAGTAGTCTAGAGGAAGGTATAGATAGATGGTTTAAAATGGGAAACTAGGACGCTAAAGACCTATGCTTGATTGCATGTCTTCCAATTTTCCTGGTAGACTTCTCTGAAAGACTTTTTTAAATTCACATAAGCCTGATTTTTTTCACCCCAAGCTTCAGGTTCAGTTTGCAAATAGGTGCCAGGATACCCATGTAGGAATGCAAACATTTATGTGTGCTACAATTTATAAGTTGCTCCAGTGTGTTGTTTTAAGAATGAATGGAAGGAAAATGTGGTTGAATATAGATGCAGCCTGCTCTATGTGTAGGAAAGCATAACAGGCTGGAAATCACTTGTTCTAAATTTCAGCATTTTTATTTTCTCTTCAGTGGAAGGAAATGTTGACACAGGGAGGTCTTGTGACCAGTCCAAATAAACACATATCAGTAATAACAAAAATAGAGAAATTTTAAAGTTTTACACTGCAAGTAGTTACATGAGCTTAATATCAATTACTACTTCTGATTTTACGCAATCTAGGTGAAAACTGCTTTTTACAGCAGAAATCTTGGGTAGAATATGTATAAGAAAACATTAGATTGGATCAGAACTCTTTTGCTGCACATGGGAAGTATTGTGGCATTACTTTAAAAGTTGCCTTAAATGAGGTGGCTCCATTGTGTACGAGGAATTTTTCTTAAAGGAAATGGTGAGGTGTAGTAATGATCTAGAGAGATTTTCCCTGGACTCGTAATTATCTCTAAGACCTGAGCCCACTGTGATGGACACTGTGATTTATATCCATAAACACCACTTTGAATATTTCCATCTCCCCCTCTGTGTGTTTTTATATTTACCTGGAAAGCATCTATTTCTCAGCAATACAGGTTTAAGTTCCAGTCTAAACTGAAGCTTATATCTTCTGGCTTCTATTGGAGGTGGGAGGGAAGGCACACAGGAACAGGGGAGGACGTATGGTACAAAATTGTTAATGTCTCTGTGATAAGGTAATTTACCTGGTTAGCACAGAGATTAAGCCGGTTTTTAACAACTGGAGGTCAAAGACAAAAAAATCAGGAAGTTCACAACCATGCACATAAAACCATTTTTGCACAACACGTGGGTCTTCTGTATAGAACTCCTGTAAGTTGTATTGATCATGGTCTTCCCCATGACTGTGTCAATGGAATAATTTATGTAAAAACCCCAAACAAGCAAAACAAAAAAATCAACAACAAAATACTAAAAAAAACCCCAAACCCTCAATTTTTGTGATCCTTGAATTTGTGTTTAACAAATGAAGACCGGTCAGTTTGACTATTTCATTTTAAGAACTTACTTGTCTCCAAAAGAAACCAAATACACTTCAATTAAAACTAAAGAAAATCTCCAACCACATCTCTTTCTGTAATGTGGTCTCTGAGGGGATCCCTGTATGGTACAGTGCAGTCCAGTGATGATGTGCATGATCCAGCTGTGTCAGGCATGCAGGGTATCCTGTTAAGTGCATCTCCTGTGCAGTGATACTGCCAGTGATAATGTCCAGATCCCAAAACATTGCACCACATAACACTGCCCTCTTATTTCCTCAGAAAAAGACATTTTAGTTATGCCTCATTATTATATTTGAAACAGTTGGGTTCAGAAAAGTACAAAATTAACTATGCAACTGCAATAATGTCAATGCTGAGTATGTATATGAAGATTTTGATTGCCAAGCTGGCAGAAGACTGTACTAAATTTCAATACATTATCTTTAAGTCCATATACAATACAGCTGTGGATTTAGTGTTGGAGATAAGTCTCACTGCTTATCATTAACACCCCAATTCTTTTCGTTCCACTGTTTGCTACCTCTGATTTTTGTGAAGCAGCTCCTGAGTAATCATTATGTTATTCAGATGAAAGTTTTCAGGCATCTCAATCATAGCCATTCAAGGGAGCCAGAGAGTAATATTTGAGATGAATCCCCTTGTATCTAGGAATAAGTTGATCTAGCCACTGGGCTATGCATAAGAAAGTATTTGGCTTTTTGCAGGATGCTTCTATTGGAAAGATAATTGTTCTGACACGTGCTGGGTTCAGCAGTCTGTGCCAGCCTGAACCAGAACATGGGATGAGAGGCAGGCAGACTGGAGTGAATGGCACAGAAGTGCTGTGCTGCCATTGGATGTCTCTTCCCAATGACTTTCACACATGCAAGAGGATCTCTTCTTCCTCGCTCATGAAATAGCTGCAGAAAACTGATACTGGGTGAACTGCCTGCTTTCAGCTGAAATAAAAGCAATATTTTTACAGCAGTATGCTGCTTTATTGACAAGAACATGAGCATTTTTTTATTGTATCAGCATTTACCATTTTCCAAATTTTTAATTGGAAGTTAATGATATATGGCTTTTCTAGTAACTAAATGAATATTTGAATCACTGCAAGTTGCTTTAATAATTGTTCAGCTAATCGTTTAAATTGTCTTTACTTGTGCAAAGTCATATAAATGGTAAAAATTAAAAATTAATCAACTTGATTTACGTAACTAAAAGCTGCCATCTAATGGATATTTTTCAATAGAAGACAGCAGTAATTATGCCGAAAAAAAATTCATTCCTGTAGTTTGAACGATTATAGCAATTTCCACTGGGGGATTTCGCAGTCAGGTTCCAGTTCTGGGCAACAGTGATTAATATAATGGTTATTAATGAGAATTCATTTTTGTACATTGAGGGGTGTTTGGGTGTCAGTGTTCCAAAAGCAATGTGGTTAGCATATTAATTATAAAAGATAGCATTGTACTGCTGACTAAGTAACTATATTGATTTTTTCTCATTTTCTGTGATGTGAAAGGTCAATTAGACTTATAGAAACAATGGAGCCTTCACAGCAGGAACTATCGTTTCACTGTGCTGACATCTTTTTAGCCATGTACAAAGTTCATTAAATGTGCAAAGGTAGTAACGTTAAAAGGAAGAAAGTGATTGGGTCAGAGGTCACCAACCATGGCAAGCTGACAGCCTCTTGTGGATTACACCACGGGAGCTAAGTAATAGTGAGAATTGCCTTTCAGGTTGCCCACTGGGACCGAGGGGAATGAAGTCATAAGCAGCTAATACTATTGGGTTAATTAAAAGGAATATTGACAGCAGCTTTGTTTGTCTTGCACTGAATGGGATGCTGTTAACCAAGTATTTTATTGGGTTACATAACATTAGCGAATTTTTGTCTTAAATAATAGATTGCCAAATTTTAACATCCACAGTGTTCCAGTAAACAGGTATTGAACCAAACATGTCTGACACTTTGTACAGTCTTCTGTTTCACTGTCTCTGTTTGCATGGCATGATGTAATCTGTTCAGGTTATTTTCCTTTCCATTGAAGTTGGCTCTGCCAGATGTTAATGTCCAAACATTTTCACAGGAAGGTTACAAGCAGCTAAAGATCTCCCCTTCCTGAAGCATCATGGCTTACTAAATAATACTGTGGTGTCTGTCATTTCGCTTGTTTGGTCAAGAATTTATAAAGCTTTTAACACTTTTAGCTTCAGTCTCATTTAAAACAGTAAGACCCAAAGCACGCAAGGCAAAGCCAAAATCCCTACACGAAGGACAAGAAGTATTGTGATTTAGGACTTGATTCGATTTGTATTATTCTAATGTTTGTGGAACAGCTGAGTAAAACATTCATGACCATCTTGCTGAAATTAATAACTTTAAGAGCACATCTGTAAAGATTTTAAAATTGATTGCCATTTCTGCATCAAAACAACAGGTTTTCATAATAAATGTTCAGGAGAATAGCCTTACATTTTAATAAGTTTTCAAAGTGTTTTTCTTCACTGCTACACCGAAAGCATTATTTATATGCTAGATGTGACTAATTTGCTTGTAGTCTTCATCTCAAAACATCAGTGTTTTTACTTTTCCATGCTAAAAAGAAAGAACTTGATGTGAAGTCTCCATGTAGCAATATATGTCTGATTGCTTCGAATTTTGTGTGATCGTTCTTTGATTTGAAAATGAGCTCAGAGCTGGCAGTGCAGAGATGTACAGGTAGACTTCAAAGCTGACTTTCTTCTTCCATTTTCTGCTCTGACACTACCGTCCCTTTGGTTTGTTTTGCAGAAGCCTACAGTAATACATACTTCATTATCTGACAACGTTTAGCAAAAAAGGGAAGCAGAAATATAATTATTCTCTTTATTAACCGAGATATGAAGGAAAAGTGAAGATGGAATCACTCCTTGCATGTACGAGAGAGACACATTATCAACTGTATTTATATAAGAAAAATGTAAAAACATGCACTATTGTGATATAACCAGATTGTTATGAAATAGTAATTTCTACCTTTTGAAAACTGCTCCTATTGCAAATCAGGAGAAGTGCTGGGAATGGTAGGAGACTGAAAAGGAATTGTACATCCAGATTATTAGAGTTTGGTTTTTTATGTTTATGTTTTAAGGGTTGGATGGCTTAAACTGTGAAAAGGACAAATTTGACACCTGACAGAAGCTAGTCTTCTGATAAACAAAACCTTGCCTTTCTGCATTGCTTCAATAAAATAGGTATACAGCTGTAGTCAGCTCTGTTTTAATAGTTAGACAGTTGTGAGGATGTGCACTCTGCAAAATGAGCTCAGGTCATTATTTCTTGCAGTGACTCTTCTCCAATCCCTTTTTTGTGGCAATGTATGAATGAAACCCTTCACTTTGGGCTGTGATCATTGTCTTGTAAAAATCCATCCAGTCAAAGCATCCAGGAATGCCCTGTAATAAGAATTTTGTGCTGTATGTTGTGTTAGGAAGTAAATCCTTTTATCTTGAAGGAATTGTCCAGGCTCTTGTGAGGCTCCAAAGCCCTGTGAGATGCAGGAATTTTGCTAGTCCTGTACACAGGGACTTCGGGCAGAGTCTTGCCCAACATGTCCCAGCTGTGTAGTGCAACAGGTATCTCAGGGCAGGGCTCTCATGTCCCAGCTCAGTATGCGAACTGTAAATTTATGTGCTCTTTTCTAAGGACTGGATGCTATTTTGGTTGAGGTAGGGTCCAAGAAGCAATAAACCTCTCTGTTTCTATAAAAGCTGAATAGTAATTGCTCAATGGACACCTTAGCAGACATCAAGAAGGTGAGATGGAAAAGCAGATTCTGTTCACAAATATCGAGTCTCTGAGGTAAAGCAATATATGCATGTTCAGTGGATGAGCACTGCGCTCCGGAGAGAGAACTTGACACTTCTATTCACATCTTTCACAGTTCTCATCTGCAAGTGATAACTTTTGACACCACTGCCTGTGTGTGAAGGCTACTGATGGCCAGAGTAATGCACAGTCACTGTCCTCATACTGTAAGGCTGGCACCTGAAACAGGTACAGCCCTTCTAATGAAACAGCTACATGGGTTTGCACTCCAAGCTTACGTGATCTAATTTGAAGGCAAGTAAGTGGGTCATATCTAGTACCTAAGCATGAGCCCTCATCATTAGTGTGCCTGTTATCCAGTGTTGTGTAGCATATCTGCAGGGGTGCAATCTTGCCTCTGGGTGTCCCTGATATTTGTGGTTACTGATTAGTTGCTGCCACTGGCTCTTCCTGATAAATTCCACATGTGGAGGCAAAGACTTGAAGTAGCCTGATGTTGTGATGCACTGAAAGTGTGTAATGAGTAGCTTCTTCTGGAGCACTAATTTGTATGTTTTTTCATAGATACTTTTTAAAGGTGTGTGTCTGACTTGTTGACTGAGATTTATGTACAAAAGCAGCATTGCCCGAACTCCACCTGCAGCACGGGTTATACTTCAAAGCTGATGCTGCTTACAAAGCATTCTTTTGTCTCCACAGTGGATTTTCACCTGAATATCAAGTTGGCTGAAAAAAACAATGGGGTGGCAAGGATTTTAAAACTAATCATATTAATTCATCTCCCTTTGTAGTGATCACAAATGAAGTACATTCTCAAAGCGGCAAGTTTTTATTCTGAAGTGATCAAAAGGTTTTGCCCTAATGCATGTTTATTCATTTTAAAAAAAATAATAGTTGGACCTGTGAGCTCAGCTGAGCGTAGATCGCTGTGTGCTAGCACCATGCATGTTCCGAATGGATGGGTGTAAGCCAGCTCCAAAATACGAGCTATAACTGCCTGACAGATGTCCCAGTGTGCCAGTGCATCACTATTGCTTCCAGACAAACACTGGCTCACACGTTGCCCTCCTGAGCCACGGATATCTCTGTGGTGGCTCTTCAGCCAAGTGCTGAAATAGTTCATGTTCATTTAAGTCTGATAAATGTCTGATGTCTGACAGGGAGACCACTTTGAAAACCCATGGCAGGCTGCCTTTCAGACAGTCTGTAGATTTACAGCCTTCAGCAGATATGTTGATTCTGTGAGGGAATGTGGAGCTCTTCTGTGCTGCCCACGCTTCACTGTCATGTTTCTGAACCTCCTTCTGAACAAAATCTTTCAGTCTTTTTCTGGATGCTCTCTTGTCTAGGTATCACAGATTTTCCACATACCACCCCCCACCCTGTTTTAAACAGTATTTTTGGATAAAGTGCTCCTTTTTAAGCAGAAAGCTCTGTAACTAATTACAGCTCAGCTGTAAGGTGTAGAAGTTAGACAAAACATTATTCTGCAATTTCAGACATGATTGCTTCTCTATGCACCTTTCTGTTGCCCTTCAGGCTGATGTCACAGTTTCTCCACCTACAAGTAACTGCCTTATTTCAATGTCATATGAGAAATGAAGAAATTATGTAAATTACCTCCTCACTCTATTATGACATCATGAGCTTGAGGAGAAATGAACTCATTTATTTGGGAGGAATAAACCATCCCAAGAGAAGTGCATGTCTGGCAGTTACTTTTCCATGAAAAGATAATGGTGTAATAAGGGAAAATATAGTAAACATTTTTTTCTTTAAACTTCTGTTTCAAGGATGCTGCCTCAGTGTGGAAATGGCATTTCATCACATCCACAAACTTTCTTATTGAATCTGTAGAAACCAATAGGATTAAAGCATGTGATTTAAGCTGTTCATGTGCCTGATGGTCCCAGGCCTCTTCACCTTCTTTATAAAGCTGTTTAGTGCCAACTCTTCATTTGCTATTGTCATACCTAGTGACTTGTACTACTCTTGAACCAGATCCTCAGATTTATCTTGGTTTCTAAATTGTTCAACAGAATATGAACCAGTGTGTTAATTTTTTGAAAAGCAAACTCAGTCTAGTTATCATCACAGTCCAGAGGAAAAAAAAGGTTGTGTTATTCATTTATGCTATGACTGTACTCCATTCAATTTAAAAAATAATTGTGATCCTGCTGCAATGGTGAAACAAAGTTCTATTCTCTATGAGAGAAAATGACTTGCCGGGTATCTGTTTTCAGGTTGACTCCACTAACCTGTACCACTGTTTGTGGAAACAGAGTGATAAAAGTTGCAAACTCCCAAAGTAAAAAAGTGTACACAGCAGCCAGAAATCAAAAGAAGCATAGGTCTTCCCCTCCTCTTTATCAAAAGTAATACCAGAAAATAGAGGTTTTGAGATTCTGGCATTCTAAAATACCACATTTAAACGCTAAAAATGCTAACATTTACATTTCTCTTTTTCTTTAAATCTGAAAGTTAAACCACCTTGAATAACTGCCAGATACTTAGATCTATGTACAAATGCAGACTACCAGGCCATTCCCCTTGACTCAGTATTCTGACTCTAATCAAGGCTGGTATTTAAAAGAAATGGCTGAGTTATGGAGTTAACTGTCCACAGGGACAGTTTTTCTCTAACCCTCATTATTTAGATTTGGCTTACATTCCGCAGCATGATGTTAAGCAACTAAGATACATCATCAATGGTGAGGACATCTTAGTTCTGAAAAGCAAATTATTTAGGTATATTTTTCAAAACTTATTATAAATCAATCTACATTTCTTAAATGGAAAAACCATGAAATTCTGGAACAAGTTTCTTTCAAATGTATATAGTACTGCAGCATAAAAATTCTATAGGAAACAAACTTACTCTTAGTAAAGTCAGGTTTAATGTAATAGCTTCCACATACTTCAGGGTGGAAAAAAGTTATATACAAATGTCCTCAGTCTTTTGGAAAGGCTGTGACCTGCATGATATTTAAAAGTCCACAGGAGTACGTAGGAATGAACACAGCAGTTGTTCCCTCATAGTATGTTATTACAAAGAGAACTGGGGGTCAAATTGCATGAATGATAAATGGAAGGTGCTTGAAATGAGTTGGTTCTTTTTTGAACATTATACATTGACCTTGGCAGTTTTGACAATTACATCCATCATTTCTAAGAATCCATTCCAGAACACCCGTCTGTTCTCTAATGTGGCCAAGTAAACAGGATTTGTGAATACACGAATCAAAGATTGATCTCCTGTGCCTATACACTGATTAACAGTTGGTTTCTTGGTGCAACTTTTTCATTCTATGAATTATGCGAAGATCATAATTCACCATGGCACACCTGTAGACAAGCATGTTGGAATGCTTTAATCTTCACTCACAAGGTCTTGGTAGAATCGATAGTTGGCTTCTGAGTTTCATAAGCAAAATGGAATAAAACCATTAAAAAGCACATTGTATACAGCAAAAATGATGTTTCACTGCCTTAGCGTTCCCCCTAGCAACAGAACTTGCTGAAGACAAAGATGGAACAAATCATGATGGAAAAACCTAGCTGCCCTCTAACATCAACATTCTCAGGCACTTGAAAAGTAAAAATAAGCATTTCTGCCTGGAATTTACAGCTTATCCATCTCAGACTGACCATGTAAACAGGTCTTATAATCTGAAAATGGGTAACAAAGCATGCTTCCAGCAGCAATGTTTAACAGGGGTGTATTCTTGGGTAATACCCTTCTCTTCACCAGAACATCTCTATTCATTTGAAAGGTGCTGAGCTGAATCAGCGTTGGTTTGTAACTCAGCAGTACAGAAACACATAGAATCACCTGTGTGCCTTCCAGTGTACTTCTACAGTCTTTAACAAGAAACATGGAAAGCAATGTGAGCCTTCACTGAAGGGTGAGGTGACTGAAAACTTGCTCACAGCATAAATGGATGGAGATTGAGTCTGAGATGCGAGAAGAGTGAGACCCAAAGCTCTGTCACCTTGGAAGGGAGCCAGGTAGGGACCATCCAAACATAACTGTGTAAATGGCAAAACCTGAGTTTGTGGAATTAATGTAATGGTATTAGTTATGAAGGCAACCCCTAAAGTAGAGATTTATCCAGCTTTTAGTTCTCCTCAGGAGATATGGCAAAAGTGAGACTAATGAGAGCTCCAAGAGGTGGCTGGTGTGACAGGGTGCAGGCTTTGTGGAGATGGGCTTAGGACAAGAGCTAGACACAAGAAAATATGATATTTCATCTCCTTAGCTATGATATAAAGGTTTTGTAACTTCTGCACTCTCACAGGTAATTGTGTAATACTTAATTTTATTTTTTTCTTTACAAAATTACTCAGAGTTGGAATATATTAGTAAAGTGAAAGAGAATTTTCACTCTGCAAAACCTCACTAATTCTTAATTTTACCTGCTATTCTTTTATGCTAATTTTGGTAGGAAAATACACTTATGTAAAGTGTATTAATGAAGGAACCAGACTTAAAATGCTTGCTAAAAATGGTCTGACTGGAGATACAAACCCTAGAAAGGAAGTATGTAAAGCACTATAATGTCCATAAACTATCTTTTTGCCACGGACTTCCTATGTTTATCCAGATTATCTGTAGGTTTATGTGACATTTGAAAATGGAAAACTGTTCCTTTTTTTTTGTAAGCCAAGCATTTTTTTCAGCCAGTTTTTGTCCTTAATAGAAACATTCCTTTGCCTACAATTCAGACTGTGTAATACGGATAGAGTTTTTTCTCCTGTTTCTTGGCTCCCACAGAATATTCTTATTGCATATTTCCTTGCATATTCTGATACTCTTTCATTTTCACAATTTTATGATGTGGCTTTAGAAAAACCTGCAAAAAATCCATCCACCATGACTATATCTGTTATTAATTTTGCTATTAATTTCACACATTACATTACAGGAATTGACAATCTACTACACTGATGTAAAGTTCAGTCTTCCCCTCCTCCTCCTCCTCAACTGAATGAACTATAAAGAGACCAAAATGGTTATGTGACAAAGAATTAAATGGATTGCACCAGGTGGTATCACAGGTGCCTGCTTAATTCCTGTTGACAGAGTCTGTAGCTCAGGGATGGGGAAGGATGGAGATTCCCTGACTGCTTGTTAGAATTAGGGTAGGGAGAGGGGAGTCAGATTAATGGCTCTAGCTCAAGCCTTGAGCCTATTATAAGAGATTATTATTATAAGTGGAATTAAATTTACTGGAACAGACCACAGGTCCATCCGGTTGAGGATCTTGTGACTGGAAGAGGTGTGTGCTGACGCTTTAAATGAAGCTGTGTAGCATTCTCTTGCACTCCTCTTGATAAAGGCAAAATGGTCAAAACAGTGTTGTCTCTCTCTTGCTGGGACAGAGGCATAATTTCAGCAGTGTGCTTACAGTTGCCTAATGAAAGCACAAAAATGTTCAAGTTGAGACAAGCTTAGTGTAGCTGCTGCCTTGGGTCAGGGGGTGAGTTCCTCCCCAACCCACCAGCAGCACTGCTGAGTTTGGACCATAAGGCTCCCTGTTGGGAGCATCAGATGTCGCTGCATGAAGGACATGCATGGAGCCCTTCTACCAGATGGGGTGCTTTGCTAATCAGTTAAATCTGCTTTAGCTGATCTTCTCATGGCATGGATGGAAACCAGATTTTTGAGTTCATTTGAGCGGGAATATCTAGCAGCCAAGTACAAAGAGTTCCCTTTAGACTGCTCTGCTGAAACAGGAAGTATAGAGAGATTAATTTCCCAAATCAAGGCAAAGGTATGCATTTAATATAAGTGCACCTTTTGGTGAGGATTGTTTTCATTCAAATCTATCTATTTTAGCAATAACCAGTTAAAATTTATTGTGGCCTGGTGTAAACAGCTCTTGCCTTTCTATGTTAATGTCTAATAGTGATGGCTTCAAGGAAAATTGATTAGTCTTTGCTGAAAGACTGCAATAACCATCATAGCAGAGAATACCAAAATCATATGTGACAGACAAGGTAGCTCCCTTTGTGAAATTTTTAACTGTGCAGGTGATTCTGGCTGAAGAATGGTGAAAGCCTGCTTGTTCTCTGCCGTTGCCCCCAAGCACTGCCTGCCCATTTCTGTGTCCTGCTCTGTGCACCTGCCTGTACAGACAAGCCTGTGCATGGCTGAGCTTGGCTGTGTGGGTCAGGATGAGCTGCAGCAAAGCTCAGCCTCTCCAGGAGGCACAGCTGGGCTCCAGTTTGCTCCTGCAGTTCAGTAACTGCTGCAGGTAATACACAGGGAAACACCACTCACCTGTGACTAGGGAAAGTCATCCCTGCCTTCTGTGTGCCTGCCCTGTACAGTAGATGCAAAAGCCATGGAGAGAATGCCCAAACCACATATTTAAGGATGTTTTGAGACTGAAATTTAAGTATAATTGTCCATCTGAATCTCTAGATCTGACTCTGTGTGCCTTGTCACAAAGACTAAGCTTTAGCTAGATCCCAATTTATGTATCTGATGGAAATGTGCTTATGACACATAAGTAGTCTGTTTTAAAGGGATTGCCCTTTATTGAGTGATGAAGTTGTAATCCATGCAGAAAGAAACCCTTAGTAATAGGCATACACAAGAAATGCACTTTAATCCAAATTATGCCACACATGACTATGCAAGGAGGCCATTCAGGTGAAAAGCTGAGAAAAGATGGGGGGTTTTTATCATGCACTGGATTATAAATGATCCACTTTACATTGTTGTATTATTATTTTATAATGAATAAATGTACCTGCTTTACTGTTGCAACCAGTAATCTCACTTCAAAATGTTTTGAATGTTTTCCTTGTGCTTAGTTATTAAGGTCAAATTACTCTGCTTGGTTTTCCTGGTTTGTACATTGCAAATTGCGAGGAAATGGATGAAGGGGGAAAGGTGAATACCAGTTAAATATGAGTGTTGTTGTTTTTCTATGTTGTGATGGAACTTTTTATCTCCTTCAAGAGACTATTTAAGTAGTTATTAACATGTAGCCATCTTTCTTACTAACTAAAAAACGTTTAGTTTGCTCCCTAGTAACTGGGAGTTGAGTTTGCAGACAAAAGTTGGAAAAGTTTTAATGGGGAATGATCTTAAAGGGAAAAAAGTTTTCACTAGAGCTATCTTGGCCTTCTTGCCTTTATCTAACACTACTAGTTGGAATCATGTCTATAATGAAGTAATTCTATATATACTATTAGGTAAATTCCTTAGTGCTGCTAGGTGAGTATCTTTGGTGTTAAGCTCAATATGGATGAACAATTTCAGTATTTGGCATCATAGACTGAGTTTCCTGATGGCTATCACAATCCAGCAGTGTCAGAACCTGATAACTACAAACCAGCTTAGCCCTGTCTATGTAAGCTGCAGCCACAATAGCCAGGGTGCCCAGAAAACACTAGCTGGTTTTTATGAAAGCACTTGCCTGTGTGTGCTCCAGCCTCAAGCCAGTTGCTGGGCAGATATCTGAATTAATATCTGACTAAGTTGTACATAACTTTCCTTAAGATCCTGTGTTTTTGTGTAAAAGGCTCAGGCCTGATTTCTTATTCAATTTATGCATTTACAGTCTGCTCTGTAAGGTCTGTTGCCTTGGTGTACCTATATGATAATGGCTCAATACAACATATGGATGATACTTTTTTCTTGGGTGTATGTTACATTACATATGCATGGGGATGGATTATGCTAAAGCCTATGCATAGAAGATCACTTCAGAATTTCACATTTCTTGGTGTAAGAGGCATTAAGAGGAATGTGGAGCACAGTCGTTTGTTTTAGGAGAAATATCTAGAGGCTTAATGTGTGGAGACAATTTACTGTCATATGTACAGCTATTGCAAAAATAATATAAAGATATAAAAGGTATAAAGAAAATTCTTTACCTAGTAGATGGCACACCTACTGGCATTAAAAAAGTTATTTTCATATTTTTATGATGATACCTAGTAACCCAATGTGAAAGAAAGCATAAACCATTACTTTTTTTTTCCCTACTAACTCACTGTAAGTGTTAGAGTAGCTGCATCGTAAGAATCAACAAGGGGCACCTCCTTGCACAAGGATTTTCTAAAATTTGCAGTGTGAGCTAGATTTCTGTGTATGTGCTACTCTGGATTTGGTAAATGCTGGATGTAGTTTTCTGTGTTACCTGAAGCACTGTGACAGGAACAGGGACAGAAACAGTTCTCGATTGAATTGAATTTTAGGTGTAGCATCTGGTGAAAGATGAGTTTAAAGCAGCAGTTCCAAGACCATGCAGTGCCTTTGGGCAGGGATTAGTATTTTGGTGATGAGTTTAAAGAGTTCCCATGCCAATGTAGCCCTGGTAGTTTGATTTTTATAATCTTTTCCTTTTGAAAATAACAGCTTTTGGTCACTTTATACTTTCTGCCCTCACTAGAAAGTGCTGTATGTTTTGTTTTCATTTAGCGTCTATATATGATTTAACTATTTATTTCCAACTACACAACATATCTGGAGTCTAAGAATATATTTGAAGCAAAGAAAGTAATGATTGCTATGCCATAATACTATTTTTCAAGAAGTTGAAAGATTTACACTTTAGATGCCAAACTTCAGGTCTAGCAATTTTTGGTAAATAATAGCACAAGATACAAAAATTCATGGAAAGTTACTCTAGATTAATGGCATGTTATTTTATTGTGATATTTGATCTCTTTGGTTTGAAACAGTGGCTTGCTTTCAGCCTTGTCAGGGGTTCACTCCTTGACTGCTGCAAGTTTGCACAGCTTACCTAAACTCAATGATGACATTAAATTAATAATTTAGTCAGAAACCACGGTGCATGCATGACTCTCAAAACCAAATTCCAAGCAGGTTTCCTCTTTCAGTAAAGCAGGCAGTTACCATGGTGATGGGAAGTGTGCAAGAGCTAGAAGAGACAGAACAATGCATGACTTCAAAGTGCTCCCCTTCCCACCAAAAATGTCACTGTTCCCCATTCCCCAGCAATTTCTATGCATCAAACAGCATACGCCAAAACACCAGAGGAGTTCTAAAAAACCTTTTGCACAAGCAGAAAGAACAGCCCTATCTTCTGTCAAGCCAAGTCTTGCCATCCTCCATGTGCCTTCTAAACCTTCCAGTGTCTTGGAAAGTCTTCTGACAAAACCAACATCTTTATTCAAAAATCAGAATTAATGTAACCCTCTCTCACTACATTTCAATTTTAAATTACTCAGAACAATGGAATAATTAATAAAAAGACAGCAAAGCACATACTGAAAGGAAGCAACTAGTTTTTGGTTTGGAACTTAATCCTTCCTGCTCTGAATTTAAACATTAATCAAGGCATAGTGGTAATGATAAAACTATGAAGAAATAATACTTGATCTCAAAGGAATGTATTTTTAGTGTAAGATTTAAGACCAACTTTTTTCCTGACTCCCACCTACCATGACGTCAAAGAGGAAGCAGTATGATGAGAGCCAGGGTAGAGACTGCCCTGAGAGAGAAGCTTTGAACAAAGAGAGGAGGCCTGGAGCTTTGCAACAAAGAAAGAAATGCCTGTGAATAAATGTGGAACCCTGTAGGCATGGAATTCCATTAAAATGTGGAAAACAAGCAGTGAGCTCTTGGAAAGGTGGTGTGAGTGTGCAGTTGTTGTGCTCTATTCCACTTTGATTCCCACCAGCAGTGGGAACAGATGGTGCATTACACCTCCTCCCCAAAATGAACCATCGTCTGTGCTCCCACCCACCAATCCCAGCGCTGCAGAAGAGGCAGGGACCTTGGAACAGCGCTCCCTCATGCTGATTCTGTGTTGGTTTATTTCCGCTGAAATGATTTGCATAACACTAATGTAAAAGGGCTAGAAAATGATCATGTTGTCTTTAGGATAGGGAAGAAAGACTCTCGAGGGAAGTATGGGAGGGCATATTGAACATGCCTCCAATTTTTTGAAGCTGAGCTAGTCAAGAAGCTTAACTTCAAAACTGTTGTAAAGTCTTGCTGCAGCAGATATCACCAAATAAGGTACCTAGGGGAAAACACAACTTTAAAAAGCAATTTCTCTTGAGGATGCTATGTTTTAAGATGTGTACCAGAAAACCAAAGAAGTCAAAACCATTCACCCAGCCCCTCCATATAAAAGTATCTCTCAGACTTTAACAGAATTATCGCATTAAATAGGCATGCTGTCCTGTCAGTCTCATGAAATTATCCTGACCACAGTCACATTGGCTAGGCTAGAAGTGAACTGAATCAACGCTCATTAAAGTTAATGCGAATATATTGAAACTTTGGGTTGACTGTAAGCGAACATCTAGGCAGAATTTTTCACTTCAAAAGCTTTATTGCCCAGAACCTTTCTTTAGGGAGACTTCAAGGAGCTCATGCCTTTTGCATGGTTATATTGGTGTTTTCTGGTCAACTTGTTCTCCACATCTGTGTTCTGGTGTGTGTTTCTGTGATACCAGGTCACAAGAAGTGCAATAGCAAATGGTTAATAGAGGAATATTATACACAATGCCCAAGAAGTCACAAGTCACGAGCAAGCTGTTGGTTTTCTGGTTTTGTTTTCCCCTTCTTTTCTTTCCTTTTTTTTTTATTTTTTTATTTTTTTTTTTTTTTACTTTTTACAGCTGCAAGGTGGAAATAAACATCAGAGAAGCACAGATTAGCAACTGGCTGCTTATCAAGAGGAAAGCAAACTAATAATCCTCTTGCTTTTATATTGTTTTGTTTTGCCAAGCTGGCTTAGCTGGATGTAATGGATACCTGTGTTGCACTGCACAATTTTGGGTTGTACAATGGGTGTAGAGCACCCTCTGCTTTCTTTTGATCAAATGACACTCCTGGGCTTGAAGAGAAGGGTGTGTAGGGGGAACATCGAGGCTGTTTTCCTGTAGATTTTTGTACTGAAATCAGAAGAAAGAATTTGTCTATAGGGTTCATTAACTGTTGGCCTCTGCTGGCAGTAACCCATGTTATATAGGCCACCATTGTGCCATCCTCAAAAGAACTCCCTGAAGGAGGCAAAGTCTAGAAGGAGAATATCTACTCTGAAGTTTCCCACCTTCCCTGAACTGTATCTGCAGAGCTACCCCAGGAGGGGAGAATGTGGCTTTGAAAAATAACACCTTTGTTATTCCAAGTGTTAGAGATGAAGCAGAGTTTTCAGATGGCCCCAAGGTTTTTGCACCCTTCACCAAACACAGATGGAAACTGGACTCTTTGAACTGCTTTGAAAATCTGTTACCCTGCATTGCTGTGGGGCCTGTGAAGCAGCCATTGCTAACTTCTGTCTGCCTGCAATTTTTATGACCATGTGATGACAAGGGATTAAATAGCTTCATTTTAGAAGCAGACAGCTTTTAAATGTAAAAATGAAAACCAAAATAAAACAAAAAGCCCAATAATTCCTTGCTCAAGGCAAAACCTTAATAGATGCTGAGGTAACATTTCAATGAATGAGGTGAATTCTGAAGTAAAAATGTGAGCAGTTAAGAATTTAAAATTGTATCTTAGGCAATAGTTGCAAAACCTTTATAACGTTATGATCTTAGTAGATTGGAATCCAGAAAATATAGATTATGCTTTGTTCCCCAATTTAGGAGCTGCTGGAATTATGGTGTATGATACCATCACTGTTCCTTGTCGTGTTTTCTATTTAGTGCCTGTAATTTACATGGAATTATTATAGAGGTGGTGAAAAAATTTTCAATTTATTCATATAATGAAAACTTCTTTGACTTCTCTGAACTAACTGTGTAGTTGATGGCAAATAGTGTAGAGCTTTCTACAGAAAACCACATTCTTTAACATTTTTATTGCATCTTATTTGTTCTTTCAGATTATCAGAAATATGTGTGCTTATATAGCTGCTCTTGGGTTATTAAAAAAGTGATAACCTTTACGCCAACCTAATTTTATATATTGGGTTTAACTAGCAATAATTTTTTTTCATATTTTTCTTTATTCTAGAAGCATTTAGTCTATCTATTAGGAAATAAAAAGTTTTTTATAGAGACAAAGTAATCATTCAGATTTTGTTTTTCTAGTTCATTCACTAGGACTGATTTCAGATGCATGAACTAGATGTGACATGCTACAATTTTCATCCAGTTTTCATGAGCATGACTGCTTTGGGCCAATTCAACAGCATGCTAAACAGCTGAATTATGTGGGCCAACACAGACCTCTGACAACCTATGCTGCACTCTGCTGTATTCTCATCCATCCAGGATATAAATCTGATGTGTGTGGAGGGTCTGGGTGGAGCGGTGGGCACAGGAATCCCCAGACTGTGCCACTGTATCCTTTGGGCTGGAGCTTCCCTAAAGTCTCTTGACTCCAGACCCTTTTCATCTCAATAAAGTATGAGGATTGGCTTTCCCCTCAGCTGAGATCCTCTTCAGAGGTTGATTTGATGACCCGATTTTCTCCCCAGATGGTGAAAATTCGGACAGTCTGTGTTGGCAGAGTGTTTTGTTATAAGAGCTGTGAGATGTGTTTGTTAGCTAAGTGCTTGGAGGTGGAGCAGCTGATTGTACTCTGATGTAGGCAAAAAATAACATGTTTTTATACCATGCAAATGTCTTTTATAATGATTAGTTTTTTCTTGAAGCACTCAGTGGTTTGGTGCACAGGAATATACTAGTAGTTTGAGAAATCCTTGTCTAAAAGCTCTGGAAGTTTGAATTAGATTTGCTGAGGAAACTCTGCTTTTCCTCATGTCACTTCAGCAGTTCTGGCCCTGTCAAATGTTAATTTTTAGTTCAAAGTGCCTTACTGCATAAAATATAATATGACATATGCAACTGCAGACTATAAATTAGTTAAAACTATAAATAAATATTTTAGTCTGTCATCTGTTAGGAGCTGTTGTGGTGGCTTCAGAGGAGGTAGAGGAGTCACCTAGAACACGAACTGCCCAAGAGAGGAAGGGAATACTGCAAGTTCTCTGCAGGCTACTCATCCCAAAGATGACAAAGGGCTTTTACTTCTCTTCACCAAAGGTTTCCTTTCCCCAGGAACCAGTGCTAAGAATTACAAGTGTGAGAAGCCAGTTTGGGTCTACTGCCTTTCTGGATGGCACTTGTTACCACAGTGAGGCTGTGAAGTTCACCACAGTTTTCCTCTGTGTTCAGTGCAACTTAAGCATGTACATGTTTAGTACAAAAGAAGTGTGTACTGTGTTGAATTGCATCACATGAAATGTCAGTAATGACAGGAAATTGTATTACAACTCAAAGAACCTCATTGTCATAGTTGCAGCTTACCTGGAAAACTTAGCTTACAACAGATTTGTCATATGTAATAGATTATTCCCCCTGGAAGTAATTTTTTTGCCTTATTTTAAGTGTTACTATGCAAACAACAATTAAGGCATATACAGGGTCTCGTACCTTATCCTTTTCATGTTAACATGAGTGCAAAAAGTGTGCATGTGTGTATAGACTACTATAATTGCTAAAGAAAATAACAACAGAAAATTTTTTACCATGCCAGTGTCCTTTTTCACTTGCTAATAAAGGCAGAGGCAGTAAAAGATGCCAGCTGGATAGTCAGTAACACAAAGTGTGGAGACACAGGGACAATGTGAGCAGTGATAAGCTGGTAACAAATCCTTAGTACTTGCTTGCCATTAATATTGCTGGTATTTCTTTTATACTCTAATTGAAATATTTCTTCTAATTCAGTGAGGTTTGAACTTTATCACAACTCATTTTAACTTTGAGGACAGGTCAAGAATATTTTCGTGTTTGATCACAAATTTAAGCTAATACTAGAAACATAAGGGTTTAAATTTTCTTTAGTAGAGGTCCTCCTGTAATTGGAAGGGATACACTTTCTCTACAAATTTTAATCACTAAGTTTAAAAGCTCTGTTAAGATACATGAATCTTCAAGGGCAATTGTCTAGATCATTATTAATTTCTTTTTTATCTCCTTAGTAAGGGTCAGTCTAAGTCATATGTCACTAAAATCAGTAAAATTATGTAACAACATTTGGAACAAGAACAAATATGCAGGCAGTGACATAAACCCATTTTTCTGTAGGTTAAGTAATTTTTCTACGTTTTAAATCATAAGGGAAGTGTTTTTAAGAGCTTATTTTGCAACTGTGAAATGTTGAAGGTGGAGGTTTTACTCACTTCTTTTGCTTGGCAAACACAGTAAAATTGTTCTTTCAGATACAATCTTTTCTCCAGTGCCTTCCCAATTTCTCTGGGTCTTTGTATTATCCTTGTTTACTTTTCTTATGGATCAGTTCCATGCATATACATTTTGGTGGGGAGTGGTGGGGAGATAAATGACCACACTCTCTGGTTTCATGTTCTCTTCTTTTCTTCACAATTTCAAAATAGAGGAAGGTGGGAACTTGCCCCTGAGCCATCTAATCTCTCAGTTAATCAGAACTCGTTACTGTCCTCCGGACCTGGATTTTTTTTTTTTTTTGAAAAGTTATTCTAGAGATGAACATACAGGCACAGTCAACTATGTTGAGTAGTCAGAAGTCATTGCTTCTGTCTATTTCAGGATCCCCTTTAGTTTAAATTTTTCAGTCTGACTGGAAAAAGAAGGAAGGAAAAGTTACTGTGCAATAAAAGTGAAAGAAACAAGAAGAAAACCCTCGAAGTATTTTATTTTGCACATTATTCTTTTACCCAGTGTGGGAAGCTTCCAAAAGAAATATTTTGTTTCTGTTGTTCTTTAGGATGTTTTCACTTTTTCATAGAAACACATCACTACTAGGACTGCAAGAATTTACCATTTTCAAAAAAGGCCCTGATCTCTGACAGATCCTAAAGATGTTTTACAGCTCAGACTTACTTTTGGACTGGTGGGTCAAGCACTCTGGTGCAGGAGGGATTAGCCTCAGTTTGTTGCTCCTGCAGGGGAGTGCCCTGATGAGGCAGCGAATAATGATTACAGATTCCTAATTTTGATCAGAAATTGCACTTCCCAGAGAAAGCCTAACAATAAAAAACTCAACTCAATTAACACATACCTTTATAGTATTATATAAGTTCTTAGATGCCTTTAGTTTTGTAAAGATTCAAAGGTTCCAGACCAGTGGAAAGCTGAATCTTGGCAGTGAGGGGGGAATGGAGAACAGTGAGGAAATGTAAGCACAGTTATTGCTCTCACTGACAAGCTAAGTGAAGTTCTCATATGCTTCAAATAAAATCCTTCTGGGTGTAGTGAGGAAGTGGGAAAAGGCGTATAGGATAGCATCCTGCACAACGATGTCCTGGCTTGTACAAGTACAAGAACAAGTCGTCTGTTCCTTCATTCTCTCAAAGTGCAGCCTTGCCGTGGGCTGGGAAAGGTAAAATCCCCCACTGGTGATTAGAACCCTCGGTTTGTTCTGGGAGACCTGAGTCAGTGCTCAGTTACCCCCTGCTTTGTATAACTGATACAGGGTAGCTGTAAGTCCTGCTGCAGGTGTAAATCTCCTGCTAATACAGTCAAATTCTCTGCTGAGGTATAGAGAAATGCCATACTGCATATATTCAGTTCACATTGGCCAAAGCATTTTGTAACATTCAAAGATCGGTTCATAAGTCTTTCCCTCTATGAACTTCATGCACATGTATCCCTTCTGCCTTTGCTGTATAACTACATTGATCCCAACTAAATACTAGATCAGTTGGTCTTTTAACAGACTGTGCTCCTATCCCTCAAGGAGGAAAAGTGATCTGGTGTTTTGCAGCTTGGATTTGTAAACACTGTGTTTTCGAAACATGTCACATACTTTGGGGAAGGGGAGGATCTGCCTTTCTCCTTGTTCAGCTCTGCTTGGCAAACTATGTCTTTCTCTCATAGCACTGTTTATGATACTTTGAAAGAGATTTTAAATGAAAAAAAGGTCATATTAAGGCAGCTCAGTTGGTATTAAGTGCAAGAGCCGGATGGCTTGACTACAAAGGGACAATTGGGGGAGGCTTAGTTTAATAAGATACTTGTAGCTTATTAATGCACAATACTACAATCCCTTCTCCCTTGTGAATATCCCACTCAGAGTAAATTGATCTTGGTTACTGTAGCTTTGTTCTTCTCTTAGGCTCCAACACAGAAATTGGTTCTTGCACAGTGCAATATATTTTAGACTCTGCATTGACCCTCAGTTGACTCATGAACTTTGAGTGCCTTTCTGTAGCTGGTCCCACGCTGCCTGCCTCGAGCCACTCTGTCATGCAGAAGCCCAGTGCCCTCTGCCTCCTCCTTCACCTGGGAGCAGGGACAGATTCTTCCCTTTGTGTTCTTAGGAAAGTGGTCCCAGTTCTTGGTGGTGTCAAGAAGGCCCAAACTAGCATTTTGGTATGTCCTTACCAGGCTTGAACTGTCAGCTTCTGGGTAAGAGAAGGCACCTTCAATCATCTCTCTAAAACAGCCAAAGCATTTGGTGTGATGCACTGATTGCTGCTGATTGCACCAGATAAATGCTACTGATGTAACATATTACTGGCCTGTAGGTAAGTAATATGCTTATGTAACTATGGAATATGACACAAAACTTGGATACATCCTAAATATATACCTAAAGAGAGACAGAAAATGACTGAGGAGCAGCAGATGATATTTTTGAGGCTCTCAGTTTTAAATGTAGGAAGGGAATAGACGTGAGCATCCTTGCAACCAGCATAGACATATTAATCCTCTAAACAATAATGGTATTTTTGCCACTATACTGTGAACAAGAATTGTCTAATGGACAGATACAGAAACCTCCAGTGAAACACTGTTGATTCAGCCCTGACTCTTTACAATCAGAGACACTTTCATAAGTCTTGGAAGAGATTTTATATCTAGGCCAGAATGAAATGCTTAATTTTTGGAGACAGTGTGTAATCAGAATCACTCTTCCTGATGTTACACTATACCTACCAGTTCCAACAGCTTTTTTAAATAAAATGAGATTGAGCTAGGCAAGTCTTTCCTACTTTCACATTTCAAATTGACTAGTCTTAAGACTGTGAATGCCATTTTCTCTAAGGAAGTGATGAAATGTGTTCTACATTGTTAGAATCCCGGAGAAACATTCATTTTTCATAAATAGCTAATGAATGCTGACACCTGTATCTTGGAGGTTACCAGACATGCAAGAGACAGTAAAAATGGTCACTGTGATCCAACTAGTGGGAAGCCATTATTTTCACAATTTTTTTTAACACTCTTTCTAATGAATCTGCAATATTCACTGCTGTAAATGACAAGCAATGTAACATCTCAGGTAAAACTCCCTGGTGTGTGGCTCTGCAAGATTTAGACGTAGTCAAGTAATACTTTTCAGTGCACGAATGACAACTCTACATTTTGTTTTTTCACCTTATGCTGAACAAGTCACAGTAATTTGCATGTAAAACACTTTCTGTACTGGCAGAAAGTCTTTGCTTTGGCCTCTCACCAGTGAGTTAATCCAGACTTTTAAATTGTTAATAACTGAATAAGTCTTAGATCCTGATGCCTTTTATAATCAGTCACATAAATATAAATTATGTGGAAATTTGTGCTCACCAGGGATGAGAAGGACATGAGAGCCTTGGCAACTATGAAGTAATTCACTGGCACCTTTCTAATGTCTTGTACAATGTATAGAAAATATAGAAGCAAGTGAAAATAGTATTTGTTGGATATGATTTAAGAGAATGCAATGTATTTTAAATTTCTAAAGTATTCTTAAAGGAAGTATTTTTGAAACAAGTTTCAAAAATTAACTTTTTGGTACTCAGGCAAAATATGCTAAACTATTAAGCAATTTGATTTTAGTAAACCAAAAAGAAACAACTTAGACTAATTAAATGTAGTCAGCACTTCTATAAAGAGGTCATCAGGGAAGAGCAGTAAGACAGTTCTTGGGAGCAGCTGTAATCAATCTGAACACTTCAGTCTGAATGTGTGTGTGTGTAAAACTATTCAGAAATTACTTATATGGAAGAAGTTAAGATTTAATTCACATTTCTTAAAATGAAGAAAATCTGCCTGTTTTTAAGGGTTTCTGATGAGGAATGCTGGGTGTACAGAAGCTGAACCTGTTGCGTATCTTTTCGTGGCCTTACAATCTTTACTTCCTATTTTTTTCTTTATTTTGGCATCGTGCAACTGTAGTTCAATGTCTCATTTTCCACCTTTTTTTAATATTAAATACTTAGTTATTCCTTTGAGGCACTTTTCTCTTGAAGCATTTGGAGTGCTATATTCCCAGCTGGCTGAAGTTTCTGAACTCGCTGTTGTTTCAATATATTCAGGTTTATTTATTCACATGAGTTTAGAATCAGGGCTTGGAGTAATCGAGGTTTTTCTTTTTTTTTTTTTTTTTTTTTAATGTGAACTTAATATGTAAATGTTCTGGCATCTCTTAATGCTAAAGGTCACCTGGCTGATTTTATTCTTTCTTTGGATTGCAGTAACTCTTGAAGACTGTTAATTGATTGTAATTGTTTTAGTTAATCAGTTTCAGAGGATCAGGAACCTATTTTACATGCAGGAGTTGTTCGCTTCCAGGCAGTTCACAGAATTGGTAAAAACTACCTTGGGTTAATTGTTCCTTTATTTTAGGAGATTAATAAGGGGTTTGTATGTAGTGGGTGACACTGGGTTTGGAATACAGAAGAGCTGTGCTATGAGGAGAGTATGGCTCCTTCATTTACAAGTTGGAGAAAAATATCTGAAACCTGTTTATCCCCCACATTTTCTGTTTCTTTGTTTTTGTTAAATTGAAGATAAATAAAAGTACAAAAGAGAGGAACCCTCTCTGGGCTTGATGCTTCTAGCAGCATTCAAGGCTGCTTCATTGATAAGGACATCAGTGTCTTCCTGGCTTTGAATGATCAGTCCTGTTCTTTGAATGAAAGCTTGAGGTTTTCAAAATGCTGGGAAATATGTTCCAGAGTGCCAAGACTTCCTTAGAGGTAGGGTGAAATCTAAGGATTTCTGTGCAGGAATTCTCATTTATTTGCATCGGGTTGTTTGTTTAGGACAGGACATCAAAGTGTTTGTGGGAAGGGTTTATGAACTGTGGCCATGTAATAAACTCTAAGGGCAACTTTCAGAGTTCTTGATAAGCAGACTTTAACTACTCAAAAAATTTTGGGATAGAGGAAAAGTCTGTCCTCTCCTACTTCTCTTCCACTGCAATTTCATTTTCCCTATCTGCCAGTCAAATAAGGTGCATTGTCTGAAAACAGGCCAGTTAATGCATTGAATGTATCTTGTTGTGTATGGAATGAAAGCAAAAGTTCCCTATAATTGGAACATAATATGGTTTTTAGAAATCTTTGGCAAGTAAACATTTAAATCTACCAAAGTGACCTTTCCCATTAAATAAAAAGGAGGAACTTCTGGTTTCATCACTGAGTTCCTGACACAGCCCACAGTACAATTTCACGGTCTGCACGTCTTAAGCCAGGACTATGCACATTAGAGCATAAAATGGGTTGGTTTTTTGTTAAATGTGAAGCTGGCTTTTGTATCATAAACTTCAAATAAGCTGCAAGGCTACCCTTTTTCTCTCCCAAATGTGCATTTTTCTGGATTTCAGGAACTTGCCATTCTTTTTTCCCATGGCTCTTGCTATCTATGAGGTAACATTCAAAATTAGCAGATGTTCAGATGAATTAGAGCAAAATTGTGAGAGGAGAGGGAAAGGGCTTCTGACCCAGAAGTATAGATGGCTCACTGAGGGGAATGCTATTAGCAGAAAATGGAAGGAAGGTAGTTAATGCGAATCCCAGATTTCTGGTAGGAAGAGAAAAACAGAACTGTCAATGAAATGAAATTACCTAAATGAAGAAATCTGCATTTTTGGGCTAAATAGTACAAGTATCTTGCAAGAGGGGGCTATGAATTAAATAATGAGTGAAAATTTAAAGTACACAATGTCAATGAAGGAGCAACTGCAGCAAGGATGCATTTTTCCTGGGCTCTTGTATTTCTTCCTTCTGCCCTTGCTGTCCTTCTCAGAGCCCTGTCTATGACTTGACCTGTGTCTGCTCACAGGTACCATGCACAGGTGTTTCCTCCTATGCTCCTGGGACCACTGGGAATGAATGATATTGCTGTTGGACCCACAAAACTGGGCAGAAATCAAGCATGGATACCTGTTCTGCCTATATGCTTTAAGGTGTGGATGATGATTTGACATCAAATTGAAAATCACCTAAATTTAGGAGTCCTAAAGTCCAACAGTGAAAATCTTTCTACTCAAGTAAATAAAATCTGATGGAGAGGGAAAATATGGCTACAGAGAAGCAAAACAGCAGCAATTAGGCTGGCAGGTGAAGATCTTTGTGTCAAGTTCTAAATGTTGTCCTTTACTGTGTGTATTTTGAAGGGGAGCAGGACTATTCCTGGGACACATTCTGATCCCTTTCCTCTTGGGTGAAGTATCACTGCAATCCCTAGGTCTGTTATGGTATGTACATGGAGCAGAATTTTCAGGAGAGTAAAAATCAACAAATGCACTTTAAAATAAATTAAATTAAAATTTATTTGTGAAAAACTATTAGACTTGTTCTAGCCTGCTAACTTCCAGAAAGAAATGGGAGTTAAACTGCTGCACATTCCTTGTGATTTCATCTGCCTCAAAAAAAAAAAAATCACAAATGCCTGACTCATTTTATATACCTTTCTGTTGTTAAGACAGGCAGGAAATTCGAGAACAATATAATTGTCAGTATGATAAATGAGAAGGCAAAATACTCTTGAACAGTAGAGGACACCGGGTGTTATTATGGCCCATTGTTGCTATGAATAGAACCACCCAGACACCAATTAACATCTCATTGCTATGATTACTTGCTACAGTATCTGTTCCACTAATCAAACTTGCACCTTTTTAGTCCATATTTTGATTTCAAAAAGTTATACCAAGAAGAGATTACATTTATCTCAAATGCAAATAAATGTGAAGCTTAAGAAGCTAATTAAGTTTATAACCACTGAGAATAACATTAAAAAGAAAATTAAATTGCTTGGTTTGGAGGAAAACCTTTCAGGAAACATTTGTTGAATAAACATAAAAGAAATTCTCCTAATGTACTCTTATGCAAATAGTGTTCTGTTTATATTTTCCATATGCCAATCATATATATAAAACTCTTATGATTTTTCCTTCACTAAACATTCTTCTTCGTAGGAATATTTACTATCAAGCAAATGACATGTACTAAGTACAACAGCTACATAAGAGCAGCATGATAGAGCTTCCCAAACTTTTTGAGAACAGAGTTTGTTTTATAAAAATGGCAATGCCATTACAAATATTTAGTAAATAATTGCTTTTGGCAAGGAGATGGAAATGAAGGATTAACCATATAAGATATTACTTCCTGCATTTTCCTTTTTTTTTCTTTTTTTTTTAGTAGTCATAAAAGGTACCATATTGAAAGCTCTGAAGAAAGGAAATTTCTGCTTATGTGTCAGGCAGCAGTACTGCAGAATTTCTTGGGCTGGGTTCCATCTTCCAAAGCACTGTGGTGTTGTCCCTGGTCTAATAGACTGCTAAGACATACTCACTATCTGAAGTCAATGAGAAAACAAGGGTAGCTAAGCAGACCCTTAAGTGTTTTGCTGGATCACGTTGCTCAGCTCCTTGGCAGGCTGAGCGTGTCCCCCAGCAGCACCTCAGCTAAAGAGCTGCCCATGCTGCCTTCTGTTGGGAGCAGTCCTGGCTGGCACAAGTTTTGTAGCAGCTTGCCTCCCAGCCCAGAGCTTCTCTCTCATCCCAAATGGATTAGCTGTGCTAGTGAAAGATAAGATTTCTAGCTACAAATGAAGCTCTGCTTCATTTAAGGAAAAACAACTCTTGAAGGAGAAATGGGAATTCATAGTCCTCAAGACAAAAGTGGGGGTGACATGACTTCACCTTGAAGAGTCCTGTGAATGGCCTTGACTTATCTTCTGCTGCTCCTGGTCTTTCTGTCCCACTCTTCTCTCTGTGGAGCACAGGCTCTGAGCACAGCCTGCACCACCTTTCCTTGCAGCCAACTCTGGCTCTGCTGGGTGTGGAGGAGCAAAGCACAGTCTTTGTGACCTCCTGGTGCAGGTAAATATGGAGAGGGGCGTGGGTCATACTTTCATTCTTGATTCCTGTGTACTGTGTTTAAGATTTGACAGTAGCAAAATAACTTAGAGGGAACCATGTCAACAAATCCTGGTTTGACTTGCCCTAGAGGGATGTCTTGGCTGGGCTGAGTGGTGGTTCTACCCTCTGCTGGCAACAGCATTCATGTGAGCTGGACACAATGAATATGAGGAGGAAACTGTTCTGATGGAAATGGTGGATATGATGTAATTTCTGAGGCCTTAAAATTGTTATCGTTGTTAATCTTTAATACATGCCTTTATCTTGCCCGTGCTCAGAGAGCATCACTTTCCCTGCAAGGGTTTCAATTATGACTAGAATATTTTGAAATGTGCCCCTGATGATCCATCACAATTTTTTTTAAAAGCTTTGGACATGGAAGAGCAGTGTTGAACTTGGAGCTTGAATTCAGATATAATTTTTTTATAAAGCAGCTGACAGGTTTGCTGGATTAGTGTTTATAATACTTATTGACATCCCTTGATACCTTTCCATAGCTGAGCAGAGTTTAGATTGACTCTGGAGTATTAGTACTTGATGAAGGTAATCTGTTTTCTTGGCTGAAGCTCACAAACAAAGCAGTTAAATCCCCATTACAAATGGCTAAACAGGGACCCATTAAACTTCTTATAGGCCTGTCTCATTTCTATAGCCCTGAAACATTTATAAAGGGCACTGTTAAAAATTTACAGAACCTTGAGACAGTGTCTTAAGCAAAGCTACTCTATGTACACTACCTGAAATACTCAGTCTTCCTTTAAAAAGTAAAATAAAAGTAGAAAAACACACTTTTTTTATATGCTTTGACCTACAGTAATTGTTTTGGCTTTTCATGATTTATTTTCAAAGTTTTATAGAAAAATAAATGTTACAGGTAGGAAAAGAAACAACGCATGCTTTAGCTACCATAGGAAGGTGCCAGCTTTGGTTATTAATAATCAAACTGTCTTTGTTAATGTCTGTTTCAATTAGTACTTCTCCAATCACCCTTTTTATATGTGAAGTCACTCTGGAAATTGTTGGCACCAAATTTGAGATGAATATGGTAATAGTGGATGTATCATGTTAATGAGAATTTTCATATTAAGAAATATAAGACACATTATTTTAATGATTCTACTGGCATCAAACCATGGAAGCCACAAAGTTATTTTTTTAATGAAGCAATCCCCACAGGCCTAAAGTAATTGTGTAAAAACTGTTGGGCCTTTTTTTTTATTCCAGTAAAAGAACAGCCCCAAACTGAATTTATACTTTTCAGTGGTTTAGCTGATGTTTTGGAGTATTTTGTAAACCTCAAAAGAAAGAGAATGTTTAGAAGAGCACTGGAGTGGGGAGATTGATTCAGGCCTCTCAATGCATGTCAATAAAGATGTGATAATTAGAGAGAGAAAAAGCAAAGCCTTCATTAGGCCACAGATTATTTGAGTTGCACGGGCAAACTGTCAAATTGAACTCACCAGGGATGACAGTATCTTGTGAGACAGCCTGTACCTTCGTGCATGTGGATGGTGGCATTTATTTGTGTAACAGGGACATGGTACTGGAAGAGGGAGGGGATGGCCAAGAATAGAAAAGCGCTGTTGTCTGGTTTGGTTCATTATATTCTTCTTCTAGTCATTTTCTCTAGGAGTTTAATCTTCTGCTCGAGTATTTTAAAAATAAATAAATGAGCAGTTCTGTCTTTCTAAATATGGGAGGTGATGCTGGAGTGTGGGGAGTAATGAAACCACACTGTGTATATATTTTCTAGTTCCTGTGAACTTTGATAATTTCCAGATGGTCACTTCTAAATGTATTCATCAAACGCGAAGAATGGTTTTAGAGTCTGCAATATATATTCTAGGACACCCCTAAAATGTCTAGAAAATTTGAATCTTTATGTATTGTTTTTCTCCCTCACCAACCACTGATGCCACAAGGCAAGGAGTAATAACAAAGAAGTTCATATGATAATGTGCTTTTTATTTTCATGGACCCTGAAAATACATGCTAAGCCATCTACACTATCTGCTCCACTAAGGTCAAAGTCCCCAGCTGTACAATCTCAGGAGTAAGTGCTGAAGAGCTGATATCTTATATGAGCTAAAGTTGATGTTTTAAGTACTTTCAAGCAAGTCTTTCACAAAATTCAGGGATGCAACTGGCACTTGTAAGCATACACCTTCTGAGTTTTAACTGTTTACAAGTATCTTAAGCAAGGTACAAAACTTTATTTCTCAGCTGGGATCAAAGAAGCAGAAAGTGACCCTTTCCCTCTGTGGTAGATAGGAAGGAAACTACTGGTCAAAGAGCTGATGAAATGTCCAGCATAATTTAGCTGGGCAGTCTTTCAGTTTAACAGTTTCTACCTGCCCAGTTCCAAAATACAGTCCAGCTGTGAAAATGCCTCCCCATGTTGGTTTCCTTTCTCTTCCTTTTTGTGCTGCTCTTTGTTGGTTATACGAGCACAAGACACTAGGGAATCATACAAATCCTCATGGTGCTTCTTTGTGGTCCAGATACTTGTTTTAGACCTGTGTCCTGTTCAAGTGGGGAAGTGGATCATTAAACACAGGACAGGAAGTGGAGGAAATCAGCAGCAGTCTCCTTACCTTAGGATGGTCAAATATCCTAGAATATCCTAGTAGGATAGTCCTTGTTGCTACGTAGCTTATGTTATCTCTACTCTTTTGAACCTTTTCAGATAAATATAGCAGAAGGAAAGGATTGCAGAGCTTCACACCAGAGTTTGGTCTTCAGTTCTACTGCCTTAGTTGGCTTTCTTCCTAGAAAATCCCATTCCCTTGTTACACTTGCTTTTGCAACCTTATCAGTCTAAAATATTTTTTATTAGCTGGGTGAAGCACTTTTAAATATAAAAGTATTTCCAGCCCTGTGCATCTTAGCCATACAGTCAATCTATAATAATTTAAAAATAAGAAAGTACAACTGTGGCATATGACTGAGTTGAGCCTAAAATTACAAGGGATAACCTAATGCTTTGACACAGCCTCTGTAGCCTCTCATTGTATTCTTCTCAAACATTAGTTCTCAATTCCAGAATCTGAAAGCAAGCCAGGAACTCCCACCCATTTTGCCCATCTCCTTAAGTGGGCATTCCTAGATATCAACAAGCATTTCAGTGGTTACATCTGGCAGCCTGTGTTTGAAGGCAGTGTTGAAAACAGAACTGAAAATACAAATATAATATTTAGAAATGTTTCTGAGGGAGAGGAGGAAAAAAGAGTCCGCACATACCACATTTCTGTTGCTCTGTTGTTTAGCAGTTATGCCAGTATGACACACCAGAATGTTTCAATCATCAAATTATTGTTATTTGTTATTACCAAATAGAGAATTGGTAATACTTGATTCACTTCTTTAAATGCCGTCTTACGCACATCTGATGAACTGCTGTTTGCTTGATACTTGCAGGATCACACAAAGCCTTCTGGGACCTGAGGTTGCCCATTGGAGTGTTATTTTGATACCACCAGTAGTTTGAAATAAGCCACTTTAGGAGTCCTCTGTGCGTTCTTCTGCAAATCGAATTATCTCCTCGCTAGCTGGGAGAGCAATAAGATGCAAAAGACAATTTGCACGAAGAAAGGAAGGCACAGAGTAGGGAACTAATAACTCTAGTTACTTCATTTGATATATCCCTGCAAGAAAGGGATGTAAATCTTGAATCTGTCCACAAACACTGACCCAAGTGCAGTGGTACAGGTCTGTCTTGCTCCATTCCTCTTTGCTGAAAATCTCTCTATGCAGTTGGGCTCCAGAGCAGCCTTGCTATAAGTTATTTGAGGGCCATTGAGAAGGCCTGCTGTAAGGCCCCTCAATTACTGGGACTTGATTTTATTTTTATCTCTGAAAAAGGTGTGCCCTTTTCTACTTTGGTGCCAGCACTGGGTTCTGAAGTCAGAGGGGTGAATTTAGGCAGTAAAGTCTGACAGTGTTCTATGGAGTCTGCATTGCTCTTTCTAGATAGGCTTTTAGTGACTGCATGATCCCAATTCATCAAAGTGTTTAGATTAGGAAACTAGTTTTCTACCCCTTGGTGCTTTTGTGCCAATAGAAATTCTTAATTTGTGGTATTTTGGTCAAACTTAGCTACAAAAACCAGACTGCTTTTCGTATGAGCTTTAACTATGCATGTGACATCAGGAGGAGGCTGCCACTTTGTTCTCCCACTCAGATCAATCTTTATATGGACACAATAAATTGCTTTGGTAGGAAGGAATTCATATTGAGGAATAGTCTCCCTGTTAGAATTAAGGTGATCATGACAAACTTTTTCAGTTTCTGTTTTATGTGTAAGACAGTTCTATTTCAGAATTTTTGATCCTGCTTTTAAATTTCATGCCACAGGTAACTTTTCAAACATCAAGTATTCGTACGAATATGGTATAGTTGCACCAATGCTTTTTGGAAAACCTTTGTACCTCTAGGATAGAATTTAATGAGACTTGACAATGCTCTCCCAAAAGGTCACCACCCAGGTGGTTGTGTCATCCTACTCAGGAGAACTCAGCAGCTCAAATTCTTCTCTTCCTATTTGGGTTGGACATTAGATTGAGAGTTTTTATTGTCTCTCCTGTTGCACCCTCTGAGCTTTCAGAAATGGCTGTAACCACATTCTGTCCCATAGGATACTGAACTCCTTGGCCTAATTCAGATTAGGAATAAGTCTGGGCTGTCACAGTCTTGAATATGACCATGGGAGGGTAGGGGTTCTTCCTTTGCCTCATTTGAAAAAGGGTTTGGTTCTTACCTCCTTACAAGGCAAGAAAATTACTTCCTATCTGTTCTGGTTTCTTTGACATTATTTTTCAACGGGAGATAATGTATTCACAAATGAGCTTCTACAAAATAGTTCTTTCTGGGCTGTTTCTCTACATGTGTAGGAGAAAAAAGGGAATGGAGTTAGAGTGAACACCTTGTTTAACTTGTTATTAGAAGATGCTTAAAGGTAGCATTGTAGGAGCACTTATGTAAAGTGTTTTGTAGGTACATTACTCTGCATTTCCTGGGCACACCTGCAGCCCACCAGAATATATCCCAAGCCTCCCAGGCTGTGAATGTGCACTTCCCTACCTCAGTGCACACTGTATCATGGAAGTTTTGTCTGGGCTGTGGATTAATCTTCCTGTGAATTCAGAGAAGCCACACTGAGCCAGGGCTGGGTGCTGAGTGTGCCAGGCTGTCCTGTTCTCTCTCTACGAGCCCCCAGGGAGCACAGAGGGCAGGTGCCAGGTGTTTTAGGGGTTCAGGGGTGAGTGCTGAGGACCAGCACAGCTGAGCAAGGGCTAATGTGCCAAATCTGGAGTGTCTGGCTGTGATGCTCTGATGTTACCCAAGATTTTTGGTTATTCAGAGTAACCCCACATAATGGGCAAGTGGTTTGTTTTTGTGGATACAAGTAACTTTATCTATAATTCTGTGGAGTTCTGTAGATGTTTTAGAATCTCTTAGAAGTAGAGACAGTCTTTCTTCTACAAATCATGACTGCAGGTGCTGTGAAGCAATAGTGGCTCTTTCATATTGTAAGATATTTATTTGTATGAGGAATGTGTATCTTTGGCAGACTGCTAAATATTACTGCTTAAATCCATTACAAGGAAGCACAATTTTCTGTAACTTAATTTCCTAAGCCTAATGAACCCAGTAAATTTCCTCTGATGTCTTCCCAAGTTAATATATTAAATCTAATTTATTTGGCAAAAAATTGGACAAATTTCCTCTTAATTCAATTAACCTAGAAGAAAAAAATGTATTGTTATGGAAATCTGTGACTAATAATTCACAGATGCGAAAGTCCTGGGTTTGGTTCCATTCATTTACTAGTTTACAATTGCTATTTTTGTTTGCTATAATTTAACTCAAAAGACCTAATTGTACCATATATATATTTGAAAAGTTTGATAAATGATACCGAATTAATTTCTTGTCATTAAATGTTGCGGAAGATTTTTCTGATTATTTGCATGCTTATTTAATATTATATATGCCAATTGATTTTCTTTATATTTTGTGGGCACTGCTAATGAGTGGATGATGCATTTTCATGAGCAGAAATATGTCCATAGCAATTTTGCTAGAACTCAAAGCGGTACAAAAGAGTTCTCATTGTTTATGTCTTAATGTCGGGAAAACCAAAGCACTACGTCTCCACAAAAGCAAAAGAAAAACTGTGACAGGGAGTGGGTCCTGAACACAGTTCAGCAGCAACACTCAAACATGAGCTCATCTATGCATGCTCCTTTGATTTTATGTGAACAGGATATAGATGAGGGATACAGTTGCATATACTCCTGGAACATAATTCATATTCTTCATGCCAACAGCTTCCCTGCCACTTCCTTAAGATGTGTGGAGAGGTCTAATGCAAACAATGGAGCCAAATCTCTGACAAATAAATTACAAGGGCCACTAATGAGTGCAAATCCATGTATGACCTTTAGAGCATTCGTGCAGCTGTCTCCATGCTCTGATGCGACTTGTGCTGGAAGAAACTTAGAGATACCTAGCATTTCAAAAGGACTGTGTGTATCGACATAATAGAGTTGGTTCCTTTCTGTTTGTACACCTCGACCAATTTCAGAGAGCTCAGGAGAGAGTTTGGCTTCAGCACTGTAGACCAAAGATCTTTAAGGTTCCTGCTTTTAAAGCCACTTAGTGATACCCAAGATTATTTTACAAATGGTCCAGGAGTTTTCCTGCTATAAATTTTTATCCAGGCATTTATATCTTTTCCAGCGCAATAGCAATTGTATGAAAAATAGTCAATAAGCTGCAATACTGAGGTCAACAGTTTTAGTATTAAAATCAGTTTACAGTATGTTTGCTTGAAGTGCACATAAATTCAAAGAGGCAAGAAGTATAAACAGAATAGCTGGTTTCTTGGATGCACTCCAACATAATTATAGCTATTCACCCTTGTGACTATTTGTGTGTGTAGCTTAAAGCTATTTGCCTGCCCTAAGGTACAGTAGCAGTATTTTTATACATCTTTGTATCTGATTGAAATGCAAAACTCAGTAAACCTGGAAAGGATGCTAACAAGCTTAAAGAAATGTATGAGTAAAATTAACCAGCAGATTGAATGTGCATTTTGACATTTGTTAGCAGCACCACCCCATTCCTGGTACAGGTATCTCTCATTCTTTTCAGTTTGGAAACTGAGATATCCCTTAAGGATTTGTCACCAAAATAGTGTATTTCTAATAGGCAATTATGAAAAAAAAAATCATCATCAATCACATTTATTGCAAACATCTCATAAAACAGTAAAACATTTATGTGGCTATGGAAGGCAAGTATGTTGCCATGTAATATACTCAGATTTGCATATAAAGAACAGCAGGCAGCAAACAAGTCTCTTTCCCTTTCTTATGCCATTTATACAAATGCCTTTGATGCAATGTATCTATTTAATTTACATCAAAATGTTATTGCTGCAACACCTGAGTGATATTGGCTGTCATTAGGTCTCGGAAGCACACACTGGGAAGGGAGCGGGTGATGCTGCTTCCTCCAGGTAGGGTCCGTCAGCCGTGTCACACCTTGTCACAACCTATCTGTCACCCAGGAGGCAGGGTTTGCCTCAAGCTGATGTGCACCTGTCACTGATATATATATATATATATATATGCACACACACATATACATATATATATATATATATATTTTTAAAGAAAAAAATTTCCTCCTCCCAATATCAGTTTTTCACCAGGATCATTCGTGTCAGGATTTAGCTTTCAGACAAATTACAGGGATATTGAGACTCTATATTGTTTCAGTGTGAATAAGAATAAAATGCAGTTGCTTGGAAAGAAACACAGCTCTTTTTGTGAGGAGCATGTCAACTGACTATCAATACCAACATCTGCTAATCTTCTCCGTAATCATTTGTACCTTGTGCTCGGAAAACACTCAGAAGTCATTTTCTTGAAACTTTTTTTAGTAGCTCAGAGTGCATCTACCATGGGGCTACAGGATATAAAATGACTAATAAAATGTAAGGTTATTTGTGTGTCAGAGTTGGTAACAACTGTCTTTATCTGGATTTTTCCACAAGCCTCAAGGTAAAATGAAGCAGGCAGCATTGCAGAGAAGAGAAAAATGAATGACAACACATTGTACAAATCTGTGGGATTTTTTGACACTTGACTTTGTACTATCATTTTAAAAAATTCTCCCTTCTATTTACTTGTCAGAACTGGATTTAATTCTTATATGCTGCAAGGAATTCGCCATGTTAAGATATTGATATAACAAATTGCCAAATGTTTTAGAGATTGATTCTTGCTGACCAAAATGGGCTTTCAGATTGGAAGTCTTTTTTTCCAGAAAACACCTGCTGAGATAGAAGTCTGACAGCTACACAAAGGAAATATACAGTTTGTTTAGTCTGCTCCCATCTAGCAATCGGCAGATGCTATCAAAAATTGCATTTTAAAAATGAAAATTATCTGAGGATTTGGCAAAGGACCTTGGTTAAAATGGACTGAGTGGCCACTGTCAGGTGAGTATTACCCAACTGAGTGGTTGTTACTTCTGTCAGTCTTTATTCAAAATTATGACAGGCCACACAGCAGGGAGCAAATCATCATTAATACTTCATCCCCTGGGACACAATAAAGTTCCCTTCACTTGCATACAAATAAAATATATAAAGCTTGTCAGATAAGATGACAGAAAAAGGTGATTTTTCAAAATGATTTTATACTACAGTGGGATGTGATCAGTTGTTTCTGTACTGTGTGGTGTATGATCTTGGCAGCAGCATCTTTGAATTCATTCCGGTTATAAATATATTTTAATACTTTTTCCTGATGCTTATTTTATTTCATTAGAAGAACATAAGATTTTGAACACTTCTCAACTATACAGTGAAAACTTAAAAATAGATTTTGCAGGAAAATACTCTTCTTGAACCAGCACTGTTTATGCCATCTATACCCAACACCAAAATAACCCAGGCTCAGGTGAACACAGGCCGAGGTTAAAAGATGGCCATTGGAACAAGGATTACCAAGTTAAAAGAAAAGCTGCTCTAGACTTGAATAAGCCATTTTCACATCATTTTTATAAGCAAAAAGTCTAAAAAAAAATAGTTGTTCTGCTGTATTATACTTTTGGTAAGGTCAGAAAGAGGCTGGAATGTGAGGTATTTGCTTAGCCACTGCTTCCAGTAATGCTTCTCTGTTCTGGGAAGTGCACTGAAAAAGATAATTACTGATTTACGAGGAGATTTTGCATATTCTGCCTATAGGGGTGTTTTGTTTGGAGTTTGTTTGTTTGTTTGTTTGTTTGACACATCTATCAATGAATTATTAGGTGATTATTGCACTGAAAGTTTTGTGTAGGCCAGGCACATAAGGTTGCTTAACCAGTCAGTGTGGAGCCTCATAATCTCACTGTATTTACAATGAATTCCTTTGATATTTACTGGAAAAACAAATTTTCTGACATAGTCTTTATGTTTACCCCCTTTCCTCCTTTAATTTTTCCCATGGAAATTTATGGGATGCACTGTATATAATTTTTTTGCAAACATTTGTTTGAAATATTCCAATTTTATTAAAACTAGATTTTTTTAGGAAGCAGAACATGTTTCATCAAATATTTTTACTGTTTTGTGCAACTACAGCAGTTTCTATCATATGGACAGATCTCATCTACAGAATTTCGAGTTCATACTTCATTGCTTATTTCACTTCCAAGGCAGGTGCAGAAATTTGCACTTTTCCTTTGCCAAAACTTATTCCAAATTGATGTTTTCACAGTTTTGTTCTGCTTGGCTTTTTCCTTCTCCTGGTCGTGATGGTAAAGAGAAAACTTACTAATGAATGCTGTCTCTTAACTGAGGTAAACAAGTCCTGGAAATTTCACAGGAAAGGTTGGTAGATCTGCCTGTATTCTCTTCTTGGGTTTCTGCCCCTTTTATGTCCCAGTGTCACTGTTGGTATGTAATGTCACCTGCTTTAGAGACCAAATCTCTGGCAAACCAAACCACCTGTCAATGACAATGTCATTCAGTACCTGGCACTCAAGCATACACACCGATTGTAAAGTTTTGGTGATGAATCTGCCAATATTGTGTAAGAAGAAAAAGTTATGCTTTAGTAAACCCACAGCATCACTGTGCTTGACTGGACAGAGAAGGGAAATAAAAATGCTAATAGAAAATACTTCTTCTATCAGTCCTGCCACATCTTTAATTTTTGTTCTTTCTTTGTACACTGAATTACCCTGATTCTAGACACAATTTGGGAATGGAGACACAAAACTTAAATAGCGCTCTGGAAAAACAGGAGGAAACTGTGATGCAATGTGATTTTTCCCCTTTTATACACAGGCATTAAACCAGTTGTGGGTTATTGTTTTTCTGTCATTGAAGAAATGGAAAAACATCTGCTGATTTCAGGCCTAAACAGAAAAAATAAATAGTATTTTTAATAAATAAATTTTCTTTTGGCAGAAGTTTAATGTAAAGATGGATTTTTTAATAGAATTTTGAGATAGACCTTTTATATTAAAGTCTATCTTTATATCAAGGGAACACTCCATAGGGTAAACCTGGAGACTGAGAGCAGACTGGTTAAGATAATGACTGCCTTGAATGCAGTGTGAAATGTTGTTAAGTATCATGGCTTACATTGCTTGGGGATTGTGAAGTTCAGTGATGAAACCAGGTTGGGGTTTTTTTGCATAGTAATTTTGCTTCACCTTCCATAAGTCCCATTCCTTCTGCTTTGTGCATGCAGAAGCATGAAAGCTAGGACTGATTAGGTGGCATTGGCATTGCAAAATCCCAAGAAGAATACTACTGTTAATGAGAATTGTACGTATAACCCCCTGCTTACTGCAATGACAATTCACTTCTATGATTCTGTCAAACACTGCAAAAAACAAATAAACCTGATGGCTCAATAATAAATAACTGCTCAAGATGCTGCTGCCTTTTTTTTTAAACTTTAAAATGCAATAGCCTAAATCCTCAGTTAAATTGAATTCACCTCTCTCCACTGAGTTCAGTGCAGATAAACTGATTTACAGTGTCTGGGGAATTTGGCAGTTGTGAGTCAAGCTGCAAAGTATGCAAAAGTTTTGTCAAATCTGTTTGGAACACGAATGGAAACGAATACAGGGGTTTCAAATGTTAAAAAGCAGCATCGGTTAAAAAAAACCTCAACAACTTAAACCGCTGCTGGCAAATCCTGAACTACCACTGCATATGTTCCAGTAATTTGCTCAGCCATGCAGTATGTTGTATTCATCGAATGAAGAAAACTTCTCGTGAGAATGTTTAAAATGTCACTGAGGTTCAGTCTGGCTCAGGGTGCAGGTGGCTCTACAAAGGCTTTGCTGGGAGGATGTGTTTATACAGTTGCTGCTGACGGATGGTATTGATTGGCCAGGCAACTCATAAAACAAGCGACCTCACTTTCATCTTTGTGCTTTCTGTTCCTTCAGTAGGTAGAAAAGTGGTTTTAATTATTCACATCATCCATTTTAATATCTTTTTTTTTTTACTCTTTTCCACCCACTCTCTTACAACAAAGTAATATTCTCATCTTCTCATTATTGTGCAAAACTTGCAAAGGGGGCAAGAGTGGGCAGATAGATAAGAAATTTCTGAGAATAAAAAGTTGAAGCTGCTTCAATAGTAAGGTTAGCTGAAATCTCCACCCTACAAGACTGCTTGAGTCACCTTTAGGATTACAGACCACTTGACAGCAACTGAGATTTAGGTATTGCCACAGTGTCTCTGGTGTTTTGCTTGTATTTATTTTTGACAAATATTTTTAGAGTATCATGGCATCTACATGTAAAAAACAAATACTTGCAGCTGTTGTAAACGCTTTCCCTCCCTCTTCACTAGATTATTGCAGAAACCTACAGCTGTTTGGAAAGAGAACAGTAAACACATTTAATCTAACACTTGGATTTCCAGGCAAAAAGTATATCAAAAATAAGTGGTGGGAAAATAAGACTTAAAGACCATGATGGTTAAAAGGGACCTCTAATTCTATTGATAATAACCAAGTCTGACTATGCTTCTGGTTGTAGTATGACAGAGCTGCTTCTGGGTTTTGCAGTTTGTTCATCCTTAGAACAGAGAGATGCGATCTATAACATAATGGGAATTTTGATGTTTTTAATTGCCCATTTTTAAAATGTATTATTAGCTAATTAGGAGAAAGTGATATAACATGAGTATGTGCAAATCAGAAGACAACAATCAAGTTGACAAAACTAGAAAGAATTTTCTTGGTTTGGGGAACAAAATGTTCTTTGGCTAATTTACATTTGTCAGCTTTAGCTAACGTGAGCTATTTAGTAGATGCATGTTGTCATCATGACCTATATGTTCTACTTATCATCTTCACAGGCAAACTTATCAAAAAGTACTGCATGGGCATGATGGCTACAGCTGCTTGCTAATTCTGTCACACAGTGGGCTTGAGTCAGGCTTTCTGATGAAAGTGACCTTGAAATTATCTGAGAGTTTTGTACTTTGTACGTGCTTCCCTGGAACTGCTCTTTCAAAAAAATTTGCCATTGGAGCTGTGAGCTACTCTGCAGTTGTATCTTCTAAATGCCCATAGCCTAAAATGCATATATAGAAATTATGAAAGCTGCAAGATCTTTGCTATTTTCTGGCTTCATACAAAAAGAAAAATGCATGAATTAAAGAAATATGGGATATGATAGAGCAGAAGAGTTTCTAGGTGAACTGGTTGACAAGGAAAAGCAGTAGGTAGAGAAAGAGCATTGCTTCTGTCCCTGGAATGGCCTTACAGAGCTCTAAAGCAATAGCAGTCTCAGCTTTGTTACATAAAAATGCACAGGCATGTTCTTGTTCAGAATTACTTTCATATTTATGGTACAGCAAAGAAAATGAGATTGGAAAGTTCCTTAGTCAACTAGTGGAAGAGATTGTTCTGACAGAAATGTAGGGAGAGTGACTTTTCAGTGTTTTGTTTTCTTTTTGAGATGCTCCATTTTCCTTCAAGTTAATTTTAACTCTAAACCAGCTGTGATTATTTTCTTTTTAAATCAAGTTGAGCTTTAAAGGGAAGGGAGGCAGGGAAACAAGAACCAAAAGCTGCAAGGTAGGATCCCTCCCTACTGTATGGGGTCTGCTGGAGAGCACAGTTCTAGAGGAGAGTCCTGGTGAATGGTAGGAAAAGCTGCCTCACTCTCCCCATAACAAATAAATAAGTAAAAGGATTTAAAAAACCCACAAACAACCAAACCAACAAACAAAAGACCCAAACAAACAAACAAGCAGCTTTTCAAAACCTCATTTCATGCTTTTTTCATATTTAGCACTCCAGTCCTGAATACAGTACTGGTTTAGAGTACATACATATTCTTTTTATGCTTCTTTGGTTCCTCTGTCACTTCAGACTGTCTGTCAGAAGTAATAATTTGTGCATGGAAGAAAAAAATTCGAGCTGATTATAGAGGGTGCATATTCCCCATCCCCAGTAAAATAAACTAGGAGCCCATGTAAATGAAGCATACGGTTTATAATGAATTGGGCTGATCGCGATGATGTGTTCAAGTGTATTTCCCAAAGTTCATTAACTTAATGTAATATAGAGTGGCAAGAATGATACCTATGATTACTCCAATTAAAATTATAGTTTTGTGCTTTTCTGTGATGCAAGTTAGTGCTGTGAAAACATGAAATACACCTCATAAATGCCACCCAGCTGCAAAAGTGACAAAGTGAGCCTGCCAGCTTTTCCCAGCAGCATTGAGAATAATAGGCATGGCTGCAACTGGCTTTTGTTACTTCTGGAAGCTCTGGCAGTACACCCAGCATTGTAAGACCAAGGCAACAAGGTGATAGCATTGCTCAACAAGTGATTAAAATACACTAGGGAAAACATGGAAACATATAGTCTTAAATGGAAATAAAAATAAAGCAAATATCACTGTAAGCATATGGTATGTGGATACCACTAAGAGAAGGCTGTAAGATAGCACACCGTCCTGCTCAAAAGAAGTATAGGATTAAAGCTTTGTTCTGTTTTGAGCTCACTGCTTATTAATAAAGAGTGGATGGTAACTGAGGAGATGAAGAGACTGTATTGTGAGACACCACAGAGCACGGCATGTGTGATGTTCCTTCTGAAGCCATAATAACCATTTGATTTCTGACCCTGAGGTGAATTTTGTATACTCATATGCATGAAGGAGGTGAAAGGATATGCACTGAGCTATGCCCTTCTTTCCAAACTGTGTTTTTAGAAGCGATATAATTGAGGTATAAATAAAATAACAAAGAAGGCTTTTGTAGATATGTATTATTATTCGAACTACCAACAGTTGTCTTTGCACTTGCTGGTATTTTAGAGTCCTGAATTTTAAATGGCACAACTCTCCTTTACCATCTCCTGTAAAAAAACTCTCAATAGAGAATACATCTTAAGGGAAAATTCCAGAAACCAGGTCTGTATAACCAAAAGTCCTAGGAACTTTACTTGACTTCCCTGCTCATTTCCAGTTTGTCCTGTGACATCTCTGCAAATAAAAAATACAGTCCTGAAACTGGCACTTAACAATAGGCGAGTCCGTATCCTTTTGCCAAAATTAAAATGGGGGCCTAGTGCATGGTAGTTGCTTAAAGTGTCTGCCATTATGTGGGATGCCAAGAGGCCACCCCCTGCCGCTTTCCATCCAGATGAATGGGAAACCTATGGATAAATTACCACCTGCAGCGTGTGATCGTGGACATCGTAAGCAGCTGTCACTGTCACTCTGTAATTATGCAAGTATTCTTCTAATATTATGCAATTAGATGGCCCCATCTCCCTTTCTTTCTCTTGGTAATGTTTTTGTAGGTGTCAAGAGCACTGAACTCTCCCCTTGGTTCGATCACTTCATGCAGTACAACCAGCACTTTGCTGGTGCTCCTGAGGCTGGCACTCTTCCCGTAGTGGAGGTTGTCTTCTGCTGCTTTTGTTCAGTACTGTGTAAGTGTTCTGTATTGTGAGATAGCAAAACCCATGGGGATTGCTTTCAGTAAGCGCTCACACCTTATTTCTGTCAGAGATATCAGGCACTGTTTGCTGTTAGAAGGATGCAGCTGGCTTTATTCTCTTTGGCAGAAGCTTTTTACCAGCACTGAGTGGCTGAAGTGTGATGTGAGACCATGAAGTATCAATACATCCTTTCTGCATCTGAGGAATCTCTGTACTGAAAGGAATGTGAGAGAAACTGGATGGTATGAAGTAACATCAATTTTTTCAAAATTAAACATAGACTGCAGTTCTCAGGTGGGAGAGCCATCTTAGTAGAAAATTGTTAGTTTGTTCCTTGAAGTGGTTCAGAAAAACATGTTTTACCACAAAATGTTTCTGCCTTTCTCATTATAATCTCCTTTTCCTCTTCTCAGGATGACAGTAATATGCAGTGAGTTTATGAATACTAAAAGCTTGACATTTCCTAAGAATTCAATCCCTGCCGCCAGTCCCCGGGCCTTTGCTGGCTGTGTGGAGGTGTTTACAGGCAACGTCACAGGGGCCCAAGAGACTGGCTGAGACCTGGTGGCAGAGCCAAAGCAATTTGGGTGGATATTCCAGATTACAGGTTCTCCTGCAGGTGCCTGATGTGCTGTGTGAAGGCACAGGTGGACCAGAGCTGGACCAGAGCAATCCTGCCCTCTCCCATCACACCTGCAGTTGCATTTCTTTTCAAGTAAACAGTAAGGAAATACTCTTATGCTGTGGAGAGCCCAGGACTCTAAAATTGTATGGTTTTTCTCATCTCTTCCAGAAGGTTAGTCCCCTGCTTTCTTTGTACATTCACTCAGAAACAGATTTTTGACACTTTACAGATGAATCTGCACATTTCAGAGCACGTAAATGGATCTAAATGCAGGTAATAAGAAAGGGTGCCTATCCCACGTTTTGAATGTCCTGAAAAGGACTTTTGAAACAGCAGAATGTACATAACATAGTTTTCTGTCTTTATTTCTTGCATTGGTGCAAAGACGGGGATTTTGAGAGCTTGATGAATATGACAATAGCAGAGCATCATTTTAAACTGATAAATGAGAAGAACAAACCATGGTAACATAATGCCCCCTATGGTTTGTAAGGAAGTATGTGCAACAGCTTTAAGGGCAATGCTTCCCTACCTACCTCCTCTCTAGAATTAGAATTTTATGTTATGCTCCTCTGCTAGAGAGGAAAATAGTCTGGCTGGATTTTACTAATAAATAAGTCAGATGCTGCTAATTTAGATGCTTTAAATCTCCTCCTTCTTTTTGGAGATTCAAAGCAATTGGGATTAAAAGTGGTTTTGAGTAATGTAGTAGCAGCTGAGTTATTACATGTACACACCAGACAGCTCAGAGTAGGAAGTCATCGCAGGGGCAGAGACAGGCAGCCTGGTCCGCAGGGGAGGCTCTCTGTAATTGAGGGAACGGCCGCTTGATGGCAACATCTTACCGCACATAGGTAAACCCAGCAGAATTTGACAGTGGAAACTATAAACACCTGGAAACATGCACGTTTCCTCAGGATATGGCATTGCTTTTCAAGAACTTCTGGACTCTTAGCCAATGTATCTTGTGTATATCTCAACTGAATGTCCGTTTAGAAATTTCCCTTGTTAGAGGATTTCATTTAGCGTGTTGGTAGGTCCTTCAGCAAGTCAGCCCTTTTGAGCCCCAGTGGGCAGAATGGGATGGCAGGTTTGCAGAGTGGGGAGTTGCCTCAGTAGGAACTTACACAGAAGATGATGTGTAAATAATTATAGTTGATTTTGCTGGTCCATCAGTGCTCATTTTTTATCCTGCTGCCCCATCTCCAGTTCAAAGGCAAGCCTTCTGTCTCATGCTCTCAGTCCATTTATGGTGCCAGTGAGGGCAGAAGCACCACTTTAGCCCCAAATGCAGGAGCAAACCTGCCCATTTACCAAGCCCTGTGGGGTGAGGGCTGTGCCCAGCCGGGCTGCCCTGCTCTGCCCATGCATAGGAACCATGCAGGTGCCACCCACGGCTGCTCAGGGCAGTGCAGTGAAGGGATCTATCACCTAAACTGGTTTAAATTAATTATGCCCGCTTTGAGCTGTGAATTGGGAAATACTCCAGGGCTGGTTCTCTTTCAGTTGCCACAGAGCCCACAAATCCCCTTTTAAACCTTCCCAGTGAAAAAAGAAACCGCTAATCCTTGTATGATGGTGAACTTGCAGCAATAAGGGGAGACCCACAGGTGCCTATCAGTGCACATACAAAGTGAGAAAAAAGTCTATATAGGTTGTTGCAGGTCTCCAAGGAGCCCAAGAGCAAATGTGTACAAGTCAAGCAAGTCTGATTTGTGAAATGTGATGGAGGAGGTGTCTCCCAGGCCCGATGTTTTAGGATTGTGTCTTGGATCATTTTATGTTGTGAGATTTATTAATCTCGATTACGCATTTCTTCTATTTCAGTAACTACTGAAATAATCATGGTTTTCATATATCTGTGGTTTTGCAACCTGGGGGCGGGGTGGGAGAGGGAATACAGGAACAAAGTGGCATTGACTCACTGGGAATAACTATTGCATGTTGTTAGAACATCATGAAAATTATTTTGATCTTGTGCTTTTAAACTGGCATTCTGTTAGTAAACTATAAGCAGCCTGATTGAGCAGTAAGTACAATTAGAACTCTGAAAAAACCCAGACATTTCATTTCACTGACACTTTTTGATAGTGACCCTCTTGCTACCTCTCAGGTATAGCCAGTGCATAGCTGGATCAGGGAGTGCCTCTGCTTCTTCTGCAACAGTTATTTATGTATTGGACTCAGATTGAAAATACAATTTGTACTGAATTTGGCACAGCTAAGGTTGAACAATTGGTTATTTGTTATTTCAGCTGCTGGTCCATGAGCATATATACAGTTAATATTTAAAATCCATGAAAAGACATAATCACAAGGTTTGTGAAAAATGAGGCAGTTTCCTTTCCGTTAATGGCAGGGATCTCAAATGAGTTGTGTTGTCAATGGGAGAGCAAGAGGTTATATAGTTTTCCATAATCTATAAAGCTTCTTCAGAATCATGTCATTAGCTTTCCTGTGGTAGAGCACAGCAGAGCTAATAATGCAATTATGGTTCATGTAGTTAAACTATGCTATTGATATTTTTTTTTCCCAGGAGGCCTTCATTTCTGGCAATTCTAATCATCTTCATTGTACAGCTGTATGGATTCCATGTTTCACTATGAGGGAAATAAAATTGCAAATAAATACCATCTTTCCTAATGTCTCTGTAAATGCCAGATTTAGTAACCATTAACCAACTGCTGCAGTCTATAAAATGTATAGTTCTTTGGACAAATATATATATATACATACACACACACACACGTATAAAAGAGGACACATTCACATAAACTATTATGCTGGAGTAAATGAGAGCAGAATTTCATCCAGTATGTGATTATTCTCATTTCTTGCTGCTATAATTAATTACGTGTTCTGGTTTTGGTACACTAAGTCTTTCCCTGTCTGTCTACTGTATTCAAAGTGTAAGTATTAGAGTAAAATAGTATAATTGCCATATGAAAATGGCGTGTGTATTTAGCAGGATGGGGGTTCTTCTTTTAACTTCTCATTCTTTTGAATAAATCTGGAACTTGAAGTTCTTTATTTTTACTTGATATACAATGAGTATGAGAGCTGGAAATCTAATTAAGATGTTATTATTTAAGTCTATTATTAAGCATTAATTTAGTATTCTCACTAAGGAAAAATAGCTTTTCTTTTTTTAAATCAATGGTTCTATCTGTGCCAATCCCCACTACAGCAAAAATATCAATCCTGAGATGTTGGAACACTAATTAAGAAACATAAAGTATGAAATAAGAATGCTCACTGCTTCCATGCTCTTGGTCTTCCATGATTAAGGTTCTTCTCAGAACATAAATTATTAGAGCAATGAATCTGTGAAAGAACCACTCTATTTTCTTGGGGGGGGGGAGAGAGGGGAAGTTTCTTTGAACTTCTCTATTTCTTCTGAGTAAACTACCAAACACGTTAAAAAACCTAAAGATACATAAAAAAGTGATAGTATGTTAATAATTTTGCTGAGAAACATCCTTCTTTAACATGCCTGGGACATAAATGGTTAGAAATAAACACAGAGAATGATTGCTATTAGGTGTCTGAGGAAAAAAAAAAGATATGAGAGGGACTTAATAATTAGGCTTCCTTCACGGACCACATGGAGATGAAAAGAAAATGAAATAAATAAAAAAAAAGAAGCAAACAGATGAATATTTAGATATTCTTGCAAGAAGTTGTTGTCTATGATAATGAACTGTCCATGCTCTCAGTATCCTTACAGAGAATACCCGTCATTTTCCTGCATACATCAGAGGCAATGCAGCACCAGGGTGTCACTTAGGGATCCCACGGGATATACAACAGTGCTGATCAAACCTAAGGGAGCTGAGATGAGGAGACAGCAGGACCAACTTAAACTATAAGAGCATCTTGTTATGGGTACAGAGCAGTTCCTGCCATTGCAGTCTCCGTGACTGATGGAAGCCTGGGCAGTGATGGAGCTGGCAGACTTTTCCATTACAACCCATGTTTTTAAATTGTTCATCTCTTTCTACAAATTTGATTAATGCTGATTGTTTTTCTGTAACATAATAACTGGTTTGGCTTTTGTTCTTCAGTAAAGCATTGAAAACATTCAACCTGATAATTTGAAATAAATAAGCAAAATGCTGTCAAGGGATACTAATTAGAAAAATTGTGCACATGCAACCTCCTAGTGTTCACTTTTGCTCTCATTTGTTTTACAGATGGTACTAGGTCAAAGAAGCAACCTGTCTTTACAGGACAAACAGTTCTGAAGTTATGAGCATCTATCCATTTTCATCTATGCAGAAATTTTCCACTTAGCTTTTTTTGCTAACCTAAGCCGTTGGTGATTTGCTGAGGTTTTCTTCTCTTCTTTTACTTTGTATAACAGGAAATCCTGTGAAGTGCTTTGTTGGAATCTAAGGTACAAAGTTGTTGCTTTTGGAATCAAAAACAAATGGAAAAATTTGCTGTGATTTTTTTGCCAGTAAGTGGCCTGTGATGCAGGAAGACAGGAACATAAAACAAACTTGGGAAAAAAATAATCAGGTTTCCAGATCTGCTCTGAGCAGACTAATGCATTAATATGTCCATAAAAATGTGAGATTGGACTAGTAGTATAGTGGCCACTCTGCAACCACTGAATGGTCCTGGGAAACTGAGGCACAAAGCACCTGCTGTGCAGCTTGGTGTCCCAGATAAATTCCTAGAATTTTATTTGACCCAGTTGAGCTGCTGATGGATAACTGTTATTGTATAGGTTTTTTTGAAAATCAGCACTAGATAAGTATTAAAAAAAATTCTGTATGTTATTCCTATTGGTTATCAGTAGAAAATAATATGAAAAATAAAATTACCTGGAATCCTGCAAAAATTAGTTTTCTTAGTGGGCCACTGCTACCCCTTCAAATAGGTAGAATGTCTTAAATACAATGAGTGCAAAACCAAAATATTTTCAAATTAAAAGAAATGACTAATAGTTGTACTGTATTACTGGGTAGAATTTCAAAACATTGGTACTAAATGTAGACAATAAATTGGATTAAGATTCTTAATTCCTTTTATTATTTTTTTTAGGGGATGAAAAGCTTTATTAGTACGAAGCTCATCTAAAACTTATTATTCTTTCAGTATGCTAATTAATAGAGCAGGATCATGGATTTGTTAATTAAAATAAGATACCTCAGGGAAACTGAAATTAATTTTCATGTCCTAATAGAGTTACCATTATGTCATTAAATCTTCTGGATATCTTATCCACTTCTCTTTTTTTCCTTCCCTCAAAAAGTGAAATATGTTTTATTTAGTTTGAATTTAGAATTACAATATTGAACGGTGGCTTACTGAAAATGTGGAGAAGATCAACTAGTAATCTTGGAATAGCTACAGCTGTCATGGTAGCGTCAGGACTCATCACCTCATGTGCTCTGAATGAGCACAAAACTGTTCACTTCTGGATCACTGGGTCTGTACTACTCAGTATTACCTTGTAAACAGACACTCCAGTAGCCTCCTAGAGTACCTTGGTAACATTGGCTTGTATTTTACAGATATGGAACTATCAAAGCTCAACCACCGGACAGACATCATAATGATTGCCAAAAACATATTGCACCTTAAATGAAATGTCTTTCATGGATGGAAGGTGTTATCTGACAGCAAATACTGTGGTCAGCAGGGTATGTCCATGTTAGTAATTTAGTTTGTACAGAGTATTTTAAGGGAATCTCCTGGTCATCTTGACTTGCTGTACTTGAGTGCAGATTTGAATAGTTTTTTCTGGAGTGTGCAGACTGATTCCTGCTGGGTGGGACCAAGTTGGAGGATGTGCTCCAGTCGCACACCAAAACCTGCCAATGATGGTCGACTGAAGAGCCACACAAGAGCCAGAGCAAAAGAACCACTGAGCATGGGGAGTCCTTGGTGCCTGTCTTCTCTTTCTCCAGGTCTGCTGCTGTTGTGCTGTGCTGTTGGCTAACGTGGACAGGGCTAGGGCCATCCAGATCTTACCTGGTGCCTTGACAGGAGATCACACTGTTGATGTGACAGTTGATGCAAATCTTCATTTTAAAGTAAGTCACTTCTACCCAAGAAAAAACACCTAAAATATCCTCAATGTTTTCTGATACTCTGATTTGCCAGTACACTTTCTTCCAATTTATATGTTTCATTGTAGAGAAGGGGAAAAGGAGAGGTATGAGAGACACTAGCTTTCCTTCTACAGCAAAGCACCGTTCTCATTTTACTTGATGAATTTTCAAAGCCAGCAAAGAAGTTCTGCATCATCACCAAGAGTGTTAATTGCAATTTGTGTCCAAGACGTCTGTCATTCAGTGTACTAGAAGACAGAAATAATCTTATTAATTAATATACCAGTGTATATTGTGTACTTTATCCCATTTTATCACAGGCTTAAATAGATAAAATTTAATTAGAGACAAGCACTAAATCCAGTTGTTAGGGGCTGCTGGGCAGTTGCAGTTTGGTCTTGTGGATGCTTATGACTTCCCAGGAAGAATGCCTCTTTTTACTTTCAGCCTGCATAGTGTTCAGAGGGATTTGGTTCCACATAAGGAAGGGCAAGATGCAGTTTTGTTACTGTTGAGTCTGTGTTTAATCAGCAAACAGAAATTCAAATGGTTTGTGAATTTCAGTTGAACTTGGCAGATGGTTTCAAGCAAAAATAAAAATAATAAGTTCATTTCAGCTTCTGCAAATAGATTAATCTCAGTTTACTAAAGTAAGCAGAAAAGAAGCATAAAATCTCTTTGCTTCCAATACACAGTTAAATCAAGTAAACTTTGTATCTCCAGCGTGCTCTTGCTGGAGAGCTATAAAGTTATTTATGACGCTCAGACATAATTACTACTAAAGGATTTTTATCTAGAGCAGAACAGATCTTCAGGATAGATTCATCTTCAGGATAGATGTAAAAAGATTTCCTCAGAATGTTCATGAGTTAGGGCAAATTCACTCAGAGGTGAAAGACCAGTTGCAAAATTTCCTCGTGACCAGCAAGGAGTGTTTGGTACAGGTTTTGATGCACGATACAATCAGGTCTTCTATACTGCTCCTTTCTGGCCTTATTTTTTGCTTAAATCACATGATCTGCTTACGTAAATCAGCCTCTTTATGACCACACTTCCTCTGCTTTTAACCTAAAACATGCTTAATATGATTCAAATTGAAATATTTGGGACTGGGGTTGAACTCAGTATTCTGGACAAATTGCTTTGTGCAGCTGTTTCAGAACTGCTGGGAAACCAGAATGTGCCTGAGCTCAGTAACAGTGCCCACAGCCCCTCAAAGGCTGTATTTTCATAAGAACAAGATTTTACAGGTGATTTTAAAACACCCAAACAAAAAACCCCAATGAAACAGAAATCCAGCGCCCCCCCCCCAAAAACACTTGACAAAACCAAACACTTGCTCCACAAAAAAACACCAACCAGACAGATAATCAGCCCCTGACCCCCTCAAAAACCTTGTCCAAGTCCTGTGTCAAAATTTGGTGTGGAAACTCTTTTATGAATTTCCAGTTGATTGCTGTATGTTGCTGACATCTATATTTAGTTTCTCATCCCTATCAATACTTTCTGGGGGGGTAGCATTAAAATTTCTGATTCATATTCTGTACCATGTACCATCTCGAAACATAAATACTTGAAATGTTTCTTCCTTGATTTTTCCTTACACAATCACTTTAAGTTGCTATTTTAATCCCATTTCTCCCAGTTCAGTTACACGCAAAATAAAGATCGGACTGGTGAAGCGTTGTTGCTTTAAAGATTGTATTTTTCTGTTAATCCATGCACAACAGACACCTCGTGGAACAGCTACCTAATGGCAGTGCCTGATAAAGCCACCGCCGACAGGCAGGCAGGGAAGGCAGTTCCGCAGCGTGTTTGCTCCGTGCGCTGCCAGCGGGCACTGGCTGCGATCCAGCCCCTCAGCGCTGCCGTGCCGGGGACCCGGCTGCGGAATTCCAACATGATTGCAGACGTCCTTGGAGGGGAGGAGCTCCTCTAGACACCAGCTGAAGCAAGACGCCTCACAAACCAAAGTTCAAGGTGAGAACCGTACTTGATGGTAGCTGATTTAAGAAAATTATTCCCCCCTCCCCTCCCTCCAGTGCAGAAAGCAATACTGGGTAAAAATATGTAACTTGGGGCTTGTTATTGCACAGGGTCACAGTCTGATACTTATGCTTACGCTCAGCATGTCTCCCTGTACTAAAGGCAAGACTAGAAAAGGGAAGAAAAAGGCTATATAATTTCCTATTAAAAATTGACAGTAGCAGTGCATTTTAATGCTGGTCACTGATATTTTGAGGAAAGGAAATTTAAAATGGAAACAGTGATTAGCAATGACCCCTCTTAGCAACAGGGAAGCTCAGGCATTGCTTGGTGAGGTTGGGGTGCATCTCATGATGCCTGCGTGCTGCTCTGACCCTGCTCTTAACACTGGATGGCACAGTGTTAAGCGCTTTTAACACCTGCCTGCTTGGAGCTCAGTAAGGGCTGGTTGGGAGTAGCTGAGTTCTTACCGGAACTCGTCGAGACCGTTTGGAGAAGGGCAGAGGCAGTTTCTGCTTACCTGGAGGAGATGATGTGATACAGTGGGGAAAGAGGAGTGTTGTCTTTTCCCTGCTGAGTACAAGGGCAAATGTCTTGCACCAGGCTCATGGAACAGTTTTCCGAGCAGCAGGGAGCAGGACAAGAAATCAAACAGCTTTTCCTAATACTTTGAAATTTGTTGCTGTCTCTTGTTTTTCTCTTGTGAAGGTGTATTTTGTGATACCATTGCCACACTCTGGCTGTGATGCCTGAAAAAAATGGAAGAGTAAGTAGGCTCCAGAGAAACAGCACCTATGCTGAGCCATATGGCATTTTTGCTCTCTTGATCCACCTGGTTGACTATTAATACATGCTTTCTGGAGGAAAGTCTGCGTTTTAGTTCTGTGCTAGGGACAATGATGTCTTAGTCCATGGATAGGTATCCTACAGGCTGCAGTATTTTATGTAATTGCCATTAACTGCAGTGCTGTTTGTACACCAGCTCAGCAGGGATGGATCTCTGAGCTTTTTAGAAGTGGTAGTTATAGAAAAGATAAAATGTACTTTTTCTTTAAGGAAAAAAGGAAGGTTCTGGATGTGTAAACTCTTCCAACCAAGCCCTGCCTGCCCTGATCTGAATAGTCTCATTGATTTTAGTGGATCCATGCTAACTTGCACCTTCTAAGGATCTGCCCATCAATTTGTATTAGCTTTACAGCATGGGATAGAGCAAGAATATTGTGCAGGTAGAGGGAATACATGTATGTACACTCAGTTTCTTTTCTTTTTTTTTTTTTTTTTTCCCTAATACCTGTGAATGTGTTTCAGATATCCAGCACATTCACAGAGAGGAAGGCAACATACTCTGTTTTAGTGCTCAGACTCCAAACAATAGAGGCAATGATATCCTTCCCCAGAGTCTTCTTCAGGGGGCAGGGACAGCAAGCTTGATGTCTTGGTGAAATTCTCCTTTGCATGCTGCTGCTCTGCTTTCGGAAGTCCTTAAGATTTGGTTAGAAATAGCACTACACAAATCTTGTCCTCATTTCTTGTTTTTCTTGTGCATGTCTAAATAGCACCAAAGTATGGCTGCCTTTGTGCCTGGATAAAGCCTTTTGATAAAGTCTTCTGTTCCCCGTGTCGTAGTGAGACTGCTTTTAATCTTTTCTGGAGCAAATTTTGACCAATATGCGCATATTTATTAAAAAAAGGCACCAAAAATTCTGATTAAATAAATATTAAACATGAAGTTTTACTACTAAGGGCCTATGTCAATGCAAGACTATTGTTTGCAAATCCTACAGAAATCCACTGATATAATCTACTAAAATTATTGCTTCAGAATAAAACAGTAGGAAGAGGCTAAGAGGGGACATTGTAAAAGGTATGGAAATTTGTGAAAGAAATGAAAAAACCATGAAATATACTTAAAGCCAAGTTTTATATCTTTTTTTTACCTACTTACTGCAATTTTGTAAATAATGCCAGAAAACTAGTTCTTTGAGGCAGAACTATTTTGGGGAAATGTTTATTTTACGAGTGGCAGGATAATGAAACCTGGCTCCTGCAGGGGGGGGAACCTGCCTGTGCTACCATGGTAGCTCTTGCCTAGAGCCTGTGCCAGAGCTCCAGCAGCTCCCCACACATCCAGGCTGTCCTGTCCCACAGCCCACCAACGCTGCAGGAGAGACCGGGGCTGATCCCCTGTTATGGGCACCAGTACAGCACAGTCTGTGTCTGTATGTTCCTCCAGGTCAACAAATGAACTGCTTGGGCTTCTCAAAAAATGCTTTTTAAATTTTAGAAACATCTTCTTTCAACATATATGTTTTTGGTGTGTTTTGTCTATTTGAGACACCTTTCTTAATGTACTACACTAGTTTTATGCATTGACAGAATTAGTTGGCCTTTTTGTTTCCTTTAATTTTCTGTCTTTATTCAATTTTAAAGGTAAATGAGTGCCATCTCATCTGAGTTTTCATCTATCATTTCAAAGTTAAGTTTACTATTATCCAGAGTTTTCCCTCTCCTCTTTCTTCTTTGTTTAGGCTGTGTGCCTGCTCTTCAGGTTAAGCCTCTGCTCCAAAGAAGCACATCTTTGGCAGGGAGAAAGAAAGCAAAAACTTGAGGTCATTCTTATTTTTTTATTTCCAGTGATGTCAAACTTCCTCCTAATCCAGAAGGATTTGTTTAGTGCCCACTTTTCAGTCACCAAAGTTTTTGCCTGTGGACTGCCTTTTCTGGGTGTTTCCAAGGGTGAGGACAGCTGAGTGTGGCTGCTGGCCTGCCCTGAACTTGGCTCTGCACTCAGAGACTTCTCAAGCAGGCAATGATAAACTCCTGGGAAACTTCACATAGCCAAATCCATAAGTAGACCCAAGGCTCTTGCATTTGCTAATATAGTCTATAAAAATCAGCTTCCATATAATTTGAGGGTTTTTTGGGGGTGGATTTTATATATTCTTCCTGCAGGGAATCAGCATCTTCCTGAACTGTAGACTCTGGAATTTAATTTGCTCAACCTTGCTCCTGGCAGGCCATTTCAAACCACTGGAACTTGCAATAGCAGAGAGAACAGAAAATGGTCCCTAACACCTCACTCTCCTCTGCTGGGCTCTGTGCTTAGGCTCTGCCTTTTTTGCAGCCATGCATCACCTCTGTGTGCAGATCTCGTGATGATCTCCATGGAGGCTTGGGCACTCAAGGCAGAAATATGAGCAGGTAAGTCAAGGTTGCTCTTCCTTCTCCTCCATGTAATTACATGTGCTATGTTTTTGTGTGGATAGTGCTTGTCTGCAGCAAGCACTGACAGACTGTTTTAATTCTCCAAAGCCAGTTTGAACACCTCACACAGATAAGCAGAACCCTGTGTGGATATCTGGATGTGAGGGGGAAGGCATGGGGGAATGTACGGGTAATTTTCTGGGTCTGGGTTTAGACGTGACATCCGTTGGAGGACATCCCTTGGCTGATGCTAAGGATGGAACACAGTGAGAAATCCAGGGCAGCTTTTCCTCCTTTGTGCATGGAGAATGTTTACTGGGGTCAGCAATAGGGAAATTATAGAATCACAGAACGGCCTGGGTTGGAAGGGACCTCAAAGATCATCTAGTTCCAAACCCTCTGCCACGTACAGGGACACTTTTCAGTAGACCAGGTGACTCAGAGCTCCATCCAGCCTGGCTTTAAACACGTCTAGGGATGGGTCATTTACAAGTTCATTGACTCCTTTGTCTTTACTGGATAGTTTGAAGAAATGGAAACATAAATATTGAATTACAAAGATGCGTTTTCTGTAGTCTTAGAATTAACACATACATGATAAAGAAGAATTTTAGGTCTGCTGTGTTCAGTTAGCCAGTGGGTACATTAAAGTTTTGCCTCTTTGTGCTCACAAAGCACTTTTCCCTCTTTCTGTTGGTGCAAATGCCTTGAAATGGATCAATGTTCCCCTGGTCCGTTGGCAGCATCTCCCCCTGTTGTCCAGCTCAGACAATGCAGCGCTCTGCACCATGAGGAAGGCGACACATCTCCCGTTCTTTGTGAGCTGATATCAAGTAGACAGACACCTTCTGAAGTTTTGTGCATGCTGTGCGCTTTTTTTCTTTGCTGCAACAAGAAAAGCCTTTTCTTTTAACCTGGCTTCCTTTGAAGAAGTAACTCAGGAAGCTTCATGGCCTCTCAAGGTAAGTGCATCTATAGTCTGTATTTTTAGATCATGTTTACAGAAAACTACAGTCTTGTACGTTTCCAGCAATCAGCAGTCTGATGAAATGAGTGTTTCAGGCTAAAACCACATCAGTCAAAGCACAGTTGTTTTGCCTTCCTTTAATTTTTCAGCATCCAAGAGGCTCCTAAGGAGACTAAAATCTATACTAGGATGTTATTTGAATAAAATATGTTATAAAATGTTAGCATCTGCATTCAATTATAAAATTTAGTGTTTGTATCTTTGTGCTTAAACCTATCGGTACAGAATGCATGGGAAGGGTAGGTACTGAGCCAAGGGTACCCCTGTTTTTGCACACTTCTTCCCTATTCCACTTTGAAAATACTACATCAGCAAATGATTTTCACATTCAAAACTGGCCAGAATCCTGCTAACCATGTATGGAAAATAATATCTGAAGAGTAACTGAATTTAATCAGATTACTCCTATCTGGGTTTATCTTTGTCATGTATTGACTTTTAGTAGCAGCTGGTTGGGTACTCAGGTGTGCGGAGGCAGATATTGGCCTAGGGAGTTTCAGCAATATCTATCTATGTTTGTCAAATTTTTACCCCTCTTTTTTGCTCCAAAAATACTCAAGACATTCTGCATTTAGAGCATTAAAGGTACACAGCAGCAAGCACTTTTTACAGCATTGTTGTACTCTAGCTATATAGGTGGGGTTTTTTATTTTGCTTCACTTTAGCCATATAAGAGAGATCTGGTTTTGCATATTTTTGATATGTATCAGTTAGTAGAAGCAGTGAAATAGTAATGGTGTGAAATATAGTATTTAGAATGAATAAATTTGATAATATACCTCATTTAGGAACATGTAACTCTATAAATTATCTTTGTACAGAATACTCGCTGTATCATACAGTAACTTTTAAGTTTTTCTATATTAGAAATGAAATGGGAATCATCCATAAAAATAGTCAAAGTGTCAGAGTAGCTCGGATTGTCATTAATATTTAACGTATTTACTGTTTGATTTTTGTATAGCTTAAAATTTGACAGGTAGAACTGCAATTTGTTGTCTTTTTTTCTCTTTATTATTCAAGAATAACACTAACACTGGGCCACTTCGTGGCATTTCATGTAACAACAAGAGTTACGGCAGTAACAGAACCCTGTGAGGTAAAATGATGCAGAAGAGCATATAAAATATTTATTACCCAGTTATACATTTTTAAAAGCCAGCTACAAATTCAAAGGGGTTACTTCTTCCTGTGGTCTCAGACTTTGAAAGAAAGCAGTGGCTGCAAAGACAAATTAAGATCAAAATATTATTAAATGATGAATCTTTCACAGTGAGTTCAAATAATACTAAAGGATCTCATTTAAACCCACAAGAGCAAAAGAGAGATTCAGACTTGGAGCCAAAATTCCTTCTGGACCTCAAACCCCATCATGCCTAAGTGTTGTCACACATGAGATAAAAATTATCAATTTGGGGACTGCTTTACTGCAGAATCACAGGGGCTCAGCTAAATACAAGGATTTGCCATATATATGGAGAGAGCTTCACAGAATCAACTAGGTTGGAAAAGACCTCTGAGATCAACTACCACCTTGTCAACTAGACCACGGCACCTAGTGCCACATCCAGTCTGTTCCTAAACAAACCCAGGGACAGTGACTCTGCCACCTCCCTAGGCAGCCCATTCCAATGCCCAATCACTCTTTCTGTGAAGAAATTCTTCCTAATATCCAACCTAAACCTTCCCTGATGCAGCTTGAGACTGTGTCCTCTTGTCCTGTCACTGGTTGCCTGGGAGAAGAGACCAACACCCACCTGACTACAACCTCCTTTCAGTTAGCTGTAGAGAGTGATGAAGTCTCTCCTGAGCCCTCTCCAGGCTAAACACCCCCAGCTCCCTCAGCCGCTCCTCCTAGGGCTTCTGTTCCAGACCCTTCACCAGCCTTGTTGCCCTTCTCTGGACATGCTCAGTGGGGGAACAGCTCAGTGTACACTGGCACATAGGGCAGCTCACAAGGAGCAGTGCTGGGTGACCTGTGCTGAGGAGCTTGTGACCACCCTGTGTGTGAGTCCAGACCAGCTCCAGCCTTGTCACACAGGCTCTGTGCTCACAAGCTGTCTGAGGAGATCAGGTGCTCTCCAAAACCACATCTCCTGGTTTAGCTTCATCTGCAGTGATTCCACTTTGCATATTCTAAGGCTGCTTTATAAAGTGGATCAGAGTGCTTGAAGTGTGGGACCATCAGGAAATTTGTTTTGGGTCCTGATTCCTGATCTGAACTAAAGTATGGATAGAGTCACATGCAAAATGTGATGTTATTGTTCCAGGTTTGATCCAAGAAGCTAGCTGCTCTTTGGCCTTGTTAATTTCTAATTTTTTTTTTCCTTTTTTTTTAATGTAGAATCTCGGGGACAAACCAACCCCATCTTTAAGGATTACCTCCCTGGTTCTTCTGACATTCCTGAACAGAATAAGCCTGTTGAACCAACAAGTCTCTGGAAGCAAACATCACACACTCATAACTTGCCACCTGGTCTAGAGTACCTGAACCAGGTCCTGAATCTTTCCAAATGTTAGAAATTTTATGTTTTCCTCATATGCTGCTTTGATACCTTGGGGGATGAGGTGGTTTTTGGTTTTTTCCTTGGGGGAGGGGTAGGTGGAGATGTAGAGGCTTTTTCTTTGTGTGATATTACTGTGAAATAAGGAGCGTAGGAATAACAAGCTCTTTCTTCATTGCTGTCATTCATTTCTGTAGATATTAATTTGTTATGCATGCAGCTCTCCTTGCACCAAAACCATTGTTTTCTTCCTTCTAGGACATTTTCTAGGTCATAGTACTACGAGTCTCATTGTTCCCCCAGTTTCCTTCCAGCTCCTTAAGAGCTCACCCTCAGGGAAATGGCTGTTAAACTCCAGCTGGCCTCAAAAAGACTAAAACAGGCAGTGTGTGAAGGAACTGTCACCTCCTTATATCTCATTCTTTGAGGAACATCAGAGTCTTCTGAGCAAGTTCCTTCTGCCTCTGCAGGTTAGAGGCTTGCTCTCCTCAGGAGGCAAGCTCCCAAGGAGACAGCTTAGTTGAGCGTAAGCCTGGGTGGCTACAAACCTGCACCCACCCTTTGTGGGGTTGAGGGGGAGGAAAGTGCTAATGCCTGAGAGAGGGAAATGCTTGGAAATGGGAGCAGACAAGTAGGCCACAAGGAGGGAAGGAGAGGGAATGCTTAAGTCTTCTTCATCCTACTGCTAAGTGTGTTGCTGTTCCTCTCACTCTGTGAAACCTCTCAGGTCTGGGAGCTCACAGCTGTGACGATCTGCAGCTTTGGTGCATAAGTTTCATATCTTCCGGAAATTTTCTACCAGGAAGGTCGCTCCCTGGTGTCACTTTGACACTGACTCCAGTCTGCATTTCATATGTGGCTGGATTCTGCCACTCTCATATATGCTGTATGAGGCGTCATACTCTCTGCCTGGTATGGGCAGGGACAGAATCAGGCCTCCAGTGTAGTCAGGTCATAATTCTGTTACCCACATATCTGCTGTGTTTGGATTTTGGTGATGATGGGAAATGTTTACTTCACTCAAGGTCTATATTTTAAGCACACGTTTCTAGTAGTTTTGTATAGAAGCAGAAATTGAATGTATTTTATATTTGGAGCTAAGTTACCTAGCTAGCTAATGAAACTGGAGACCCTTCAAAAACAGTCTTTCCTGTGGAGTTATGACTTTCATTTCAAGGTGCCCAAGCACAAAATGATATGTGTTGTCAATTACACGAGCATTTGCTTACAGACTGTGGAAGCTACATTTTTTAGTCTAAAAGTGATTTTGATAGTAAATACTTGTCAGGTTACATATCCAGGCTCCTGTACGAACATGAATTACACCTCAGATTTACCTAGACAATGTGGGCAAGCAAATACTATCGCTCCATTTTATAGAAACTTTACATCTGATATAAAGACAAAAAAGCAAGTTGCTTTTAGAACTGTAACTGGAACTGAAGACCTCATTCATGCTTGCTCTTGGCCCCATAACCATATGCCTGTGCTGCTAAGTGTTCTTAATTTTCTCTGCAGTCTGAAATGTGGGAAGCGTGTGTGCCATGCTGATTGTCAGCATATACCCACAGCACGAGTTTCTGTGCATCACAGAACATTTTGGTGTGTGATGCTGAAGTCATACTGTCTGTGTGACTAATGAAACAGGCTCATATAGGATAGATTGGAGCATAAAGGAGATCCCACCAGCAGGGAGAGGGCTGTCTGCAGAATGAATGTGGGATTCACAGCTGCCAGAATAATCACTTGGGATTTATCCTGATGGACTCAGAGATTTTTCACGTAATGAAATTCTCCAATGAAGATGTTTCTAGCAGAATTGGGAATTTTTTTTTGTGCCACTAGAAGACTGTGTATCCTTCTGGTGCTGTCTGTATTGGGGAAAGGTGGGTCCAAACTGAAACAGGCACAGACAGGTGCTACTGGAAGGGCATGGGGAATAGAGAACCTGCTTTAAAACGAGACTCCAGTTGTTTCATCTTTTAGACTAAAAAACACTACCAGAGAGGGAACCATGACTGAGTACCTAGAAGAGTAAACAACTTGTGGGAAAGAGACACATTTAATTTATAGAATTATATTACTGGAAGAAATATTATATAGAAAGTGGTTGTGAATAAATACAGGATATCAAATAGAAAGGACATTCTGGGATTATCTCAAGCCTGAGTGGGGAAGATAGCTGGATAGATTCGAAAAAGCTGAATATATTTCTTAATAAGAGCATGATATGTTTGACTCTGAAACAAGGATGCAGATTTAGTGAATCTCAGAGGGATCCCTACAATCTTATTTTAAATAGCAACTCAAGGACACGGCATACAGTGTTGAATGAGAGGAAAGGAAAATATCTGTCCTATACTTTAAGGCCTGACAGCAATATTTCACTCTGCAGATACGGAGTTCAGGTGAAGGAGCAATTCAATCAGCTGTTTAAGGTGCACCAGAGAAGGGCAAAAACCTGCTTCTGCCTCAGCAAACAGATACCATGCTTTCTATAACTATCACAAAAGTAACACTATTTAAATAATTTCCAAGCAAAATGTTACCCAAACCTCATTATCATCTTCCAGATCACAGCCATAACTTAAAGAATTGTTCAGTGTCCATCATAAAAATCAAAGGAACCTTTTCCAGCAGCAGGAATAGACAAGAGAAAACTCGGAGAAAAATTTTCTGACTAGCTCAGCCTCATGTTGTGCCACCATTCAGGCTTAACCAATTTTGTAAAAAACTTCTTAGTTTAGGCTTGGTTAGACTGATCAGATGTAAATGTAATGCCCACAGAACTGAATACTGAGAATTAGCTGTGTATAAGGAATTGTAACATATCTGAGCTTGAGAGGACCAGACCCTTGTAAACCAAAGGGCTTTGGATGCTTTCAAATGCAAGTGCAGAATTCCCTTAATCCACAAGTGCCTCAATAAAAATGCATCAGAATAGCTGTCTTGCAGAAACCAGTGAAAGGGAAAACAAGGCTAACAAGTGGTACTGCTGTGTTGTCTCAACATTGTTTATACATTGGGCACAATAAACCAGTACACAGACCAAAACCACTCAAAGCTTTTAACAGTTCAGGCTCATTAATTTTCTTTTCCCTGTGAAAGTCTACGTGGGGCAAAGAAATCCATATTAAAATAAATACTAAAATATTAAAATAGCCCTAATATCTTTAACTTGTTTATTCTATTTTCATCAGCAGAGCCCTTCCTGTGAGCTCCAAGAGTTCACATGTCTCATGAAACCTAAACAAACAGCAAAGAGTCTTGGGAGAATATTTTTAAGTCTAAATATTTTTTATTATTTCAATTACTGGCATGCACATTTCAGAGATTAATGAAAGGGATAAAAAAGTTCCTCTTTTTACCAGCTTTTCTTTGCAGCCTGAACTAGCTGCAGGAGATGACTAGAAGTGACAAATGGCTGCAACAGTTTGAATACGTACCAGGCAAGATTTATCAATTGTAAAATATACAGGCACTGGAGAGCTGTGACATGCTGGTCTCAGAAGGTTGCTGTGTGCTTTCTGTCTGCAGCTGTGAGTAATGGCAAGACCCTGTGCCAAGCGTTTGCCCATCAGGAATTTACGGAAAAGACTGGTAAAGCCTAAATATACTGTCACATAAAACAGGCATTAAAGTCACATAAAACTGAAAGGTAGACTGAAATTAAGTCTTGCTGGTTTTATAATACCAACAACTGTTCTCTAAAGAAGAATAATGTCAGAGGGGTGATAAGCACAGCAAAGCTGGGTATCATGGCAAGCAGTTTTTCTCCTGCATTTGTAACCAGCTCATGGGGTAAGAAAATTTCAGCCAGCTAAGGTTTCTTTGTGGAGCTCCTGTTTTGCTCATTCTGTCACCCTGGCATGACCATTTGCCAGATTTAGGATGCAGAGCTCCTGTGCCTGAGATTAGAGCACTAAAGCTCTTGTGTGCCATTGTTGGCATCCCCTGATTGCCCTGCTGGGCTGCTCCAGCAGGGCCCTTTGAGATGTGGTTGCAGCACATTTTAAGCTTGGATCCAGACTTGTTCCTTCCTGTGCTGCCGTGGTGCCCAGCACCAACCTTAGCTTTGGGGTAAGGGGCTTCCCCTCTGCCAAGGAGGAGGAACAGGAGCAAGAAATGGATCCTGCTCCTCACACACAGCTTTCTATTGCTGTTGCCTTCCTTATTCCCCCAGGAAGATTATTTTTATTCAAATGTGTGGCTGAATTACATGGCCACAGCACCCAATGTCACATTCTTCAGCTGTCATTTCAGAGAGAATTCTAAAGTGTGATTGAGACAGCCCTCAGGCACCCAGCCTGTGCACCTCTGGAAGGAAAGAAATCCTAGTAACAGGGAGAGGAGCAATAAAAATAGACAGGTGACCACTGGCAGCCCCAGACCTATCCAAGACCCACCATCTTGTTTATTTTTTTTAAACAGCTGGACCGGATAATTATTCATCAGCAAGTGGAGCTTCTGGAAGGTATGGTGCAATCCTTGTCACTCTTTAACAATGCTGCTATACAGGTGTCTCCAAAAGGCTTCCCAAGTCTTGCCCCTCCTCACTGAAGTCACTGTGAACCCTCTCAGTGCCCTTGTGTCAGGCTGTAATGAGGTGACAGTGTGGGAAAGGCTCACTTTATTGTATGCCTGTTCTGCAGCAAACCACTGAGAAGAGAAGGATTACAGGGAGTAATCTGTACAACAGTCCTAAATTCTCTCCCAGACGCTTCCCTCTCAGTGTTATTAAAGTTTGACCATCATTCCAATCCATGGAAAAATTTATTGTCTTTAACAATAATTAACGTGTTATGAGGAACAAAGCAAATAGAGAAATGAAGATCAGAAGACACAAAGTGAAGCATAAGAGTTTCTAATTACATGGTTTCTCAGAATTTCAAAGTACTGAACAAGTATTAAGTTCTGCAAGTAAAATGCATTTCTCCCATTCAAAATGATTTTGATCTGATTCTTGAATGACCCACTGGGTGAAAGCTTAGTCACTGAGGTGGGACAGCCTCGTAGTATTACTTTTCACAGATAATACAGTAAGAAAAAGCCTAAACCAAAACTCAGGATATAAATTCTGTTTTATGATGTGTACTTTAGCATACAGCAAATCAAAGTCTTTGAACTAATTTCTTCAAAATACAGACCTGGCATTATTATTTCTTTATAATTGTGTATTTTTTTGTGTCATTATTTCAAAACACTTTTTAAACAATCTGTTTAAAAAATTTGTATCTTTAGAATATATACCCGTATATGTATAGACTAACATTATACTAAGGTAATGACTAACATTATACTAAGTTAATGTTCTACTTGTTTTGCTTTATTAGCCATACTTGGCACAGAGACCTCCAGCAAATATGAGATAAAAAACCATTTGGGACAAAGAGTTTACTTTGCAATAGAAGAAAATGATTGCTTTGACCGTAACCTGTGTTCGCCTATAAGGTCGTTCACCATAAGGATCGCGGATAACACGGGCCGAGAAGTGATTAGAGTGATCAGACCCTTGAGATGCAACAGCTGCTGGTTCCCCTGCTTCCTGCAGGAGGTGAGGGAATCCTAGATGCTTTTTGTTCCAGCGTCCTGCTGTATGTGCACAGCATTAATGAAGCTTCCTGCAGTTCTGCGAGGGTGGCAGGAAGGAATTCACAGCCACTTCTCATCCTGGGGGATTGGAGGCTCTTGATAAACGAGGCCCTTCTATGAGCTACGTTCCCAGTGCACCTCCTCCCTTTCATGGAACCTTGCTTTCCTTGCATGCCACTTAAAGCTTCTGTGTCTGATGATACAGATGTCTTTCCATTCACATCACATCCCAAAATACTGCTTGCCCTGACACAGATGGAGATCACCCACTGTGGTCCAGGAGGGTGACGGATGGAAAATCCCTGGAGGCCATGAGTGTGTGTGGGTATGACTGGGAAGCAGCTCTCTGAGGAGGCTGATGCTTTGGTCTGTGACTCTGCCTCTTCCAGGCCACACATCTCTGGGAGATTGCAGAAAATGGAAATGAGCTGCTTGGAGTGAAAAATGGAGATACCGTAGAATATCAGATATTTTTTAATTGACTTCCATATTTTTGACTTCTTTCTTGTTTTATGAAAATGTTTTACATTACACTTACCTTCTCAGCCCTTCATCAGGATTTAAAAAAAAGATCCCTTGGTAGCACAGCTACTTAAAAAAAGCTTATAGGATACTCGCTGATTACAATAACAAAATCTTTTCACAGTGTATGGCTTTTGTAAAGTCTTACATATAAGATGTTCAATCACTTCTGGTGGAGCTTTTGATCTTCATATTTTCCACTATATTTAAAAAAAACCATTAGACTGTTTTGCAATATCCAATTCACTGTTTGGTAAATTTATATATCACTATATGCAATAAATAAGTGTTTTGGCATTATATAAACTGTATGCTATCATGGAAAAATATGCTATAAATTTAGTGTGAAACATTTTACTGGTTTTTTTTTTCTTTTGTTTGCTAGTTAGAAGTTCAGTCCCCACCAGGTACAACAGCTGGGTATGTTGTACAGAACTGGGACCCTTTTCTGCCAAAGTTTACTATACAGAACCAAAGTAAAGAAGATGTACTAAAAATAATTGGCCCTTATGCAACCTGTGGCTGTTTTGAAGATGTTGACTTTGAGGTATGTTTCTTATGAGTGTTAAGAATTTAAAAGTTTTACTGTTTTGAATAAATTTCTCAGGTGAGAGGGAGAATGGGAGATGCTTGAAGAAACCTTAAATGGAGTTTTCTGACGTGAACAAAGTGCTTTGCCTTAGTTGAGAACCATAAAGGAACTTTTGGGTTTATCAAGTTATTACCCAAATCAGAAGACTCCAGTGGGTACTGTCTGAAATTTCAGTATACTGTGAGAAGCATGCAGATGGCTATGTCATTGAGAATATATCTGTCCCCTGAGGGGACAGGGGTCCACAGCAATGTGATGAGGAGCATATCGGGAACACGAGCCAGGGAAAAGCCAACACTGTGAAAGAGGAACAAAAGTGTAAACTTTCACAATTGCTTTCCTCCACTTTTCTGTCAGTTCTAAAGATGCTGATTTCCAAACTTGAGACCCTTTCTTGTGTGCCACTCCTAAAGGCAAATTTGACACTAATAGAACATCTCGGCAATAAGAATAAAAGAAGAACCTGACAACTGTAGCATACTCTGCATGTCAGGGCACATTCATTAATTCTGTGGAGATGTCATCAGTGTGCACTTGATTTATTTACATTTGTGTCTGTTCCTATTTTTTATTTGTGCAGGTAAAAGCTCTCAATGAGATGACAACAATTGGCAAAATTTCCAAGTACTGGTCTGGATTTGTAAACAATGTCTTTACCAACACTGCCAACTTTGGGATCCAGGTCCCTGTAGATCTTGATGTGAGAATGAAGGCAGTAATGATTGGTGCTTGTTTCCTCATTGTAAGTATGCACTGTGAAAAGGTAGACCTCTAGAGGTGTGCAGACTGGGGCCAGAGGGTCCATTGGTATCAGCTGTGATCCTACAAAGGTGTAAGTGCAGTGGAAAGCCAAACCCAATACCTAAAAGATAAATTAATTGAAAACATTTTAATTTTTATGTCTGCTTTTGTTTTTTAGGTTTCTTAATTTTTTGTTTCTTAAATAGTTTAAATAGTATTACACATGCAGTCCAATATTTTATATGGCAGGATCAAATATCAACATGTCAAACCTACAAAACTCCCTCAAGCCCCTTACTGTTTTTGAACAAGTGTATGAGCCAAAAAAAAGTTATGTTGTTTCTAATGGTAATTTCAAACCAATTCAATAGTTCTGTTGAATGTTGCATGTAAGACCTCCGGGTCGTATAAAAATTCCTACAAAAATTCCCTTGTGAAGATGATTGTAAGATAAGAATTTTATGAGAAGAATACTCAGTGTTAAGGGTAAAGATGAAGTTAAGATGCCCATTTTCTAGAATTATAAACTGATATTCATTGTGTACCTCTTCTGCCAACACAATTGTGTCAATATTAACATGCAGTGGTTTCACAATCATCTGTGATACTTACAGAAAATATAAAATAAAAACCTATTTAAATTACTCACTGAAAAGTGTTTGCTTTAAAATTGCTACAATTCAGAAATTTTGCTTTTGTTAGGACAGAACTGACAGTTAGGGTTATTGAATTGTCCCCTCCAAAACTCCTGTTGCTCAGTGGCAGTGATAGAAAGTGATTGCCTAATCTAATTACTTTGTGTAACAAATGCCTACAAGTAAGAGTTTTGATAGTTATTGTTCATTTTTATGCCTTCCATCTCTAATTCACAGTTTGTTTATTTGTAGGACCTAATGTTCTTTGAAAACTCTTTGGATGGATTATAACAAGATGACAGAAACAATGAAATATGCAGAATGTGTTTCAGTAGGTAAAAATGAACATAAATTGATCGTCTTGCTTTGAAGACTTATACATTAGATACTTTCTAATTCTTTTTCATTTTCTTCCAGAATTCACTTGAGCTTTGGACGTGATTTTGAACTGCAAAAATCCTTGTTCCTTATAGGAAAAGATAGGGAGCTAATGATGATGTTTATTAAAATATGTCTCACGTAAATAATAATTTGCCACTTACACTTTATGTGTGTTGTAGCTAAACACATACTTTTCACACAGAGCACTGTTGCTTTGGAACAGTGCTATTCTCTTCTTTCTCTTTTGATGTTCCTGCATGGAAAATCATGAAAGGTTAGATGAAGGCTTGCAGCATCATTGATGAAAGTCTGTGTTTAGAGAAGCCTTTGATGTTTTGCAAGTGCTGGTACCAGTTACTAACCAGAGTGTGTTCTGGGGGTGTTGCTTCTTTATAATTTTAGAAGTAATTTTCTGATATTTTATTTAATTAATAGTAGCAAACTGATATTGAAAGTAACAAATATAAGGACATCATGCCATGGGAAGTTCAAGATGTTACCTGTTCCAGTGTGTTGAAAGGAGGGAAGTTATGTTGGCAGGTAAATTAGTTTTATGACAAAGATTGTTTTGATGAGTGGCAGCCAGAAATTAGGCTTCCAGCACTAGACTTGAGAATGTTAGCTCTATTCAGAAAATCTGGGCTTCCTCTATTTCCACTGAAGGTAGGCCATATATAAGATTTGAGAGATGGTCCTCTGTGTGCTAGAGGCACACAGAGCACTTCACTTTGAACGATTTAGTGTTAAGGATTCTTGCTGCCATCCACTCAAGGTTTTCCTTAAAAGGTTTGTTCTTCTTTATAATATCTGGTGGTTGATAATTATTCATTCAGACTTGCCTGAGGCCATCCTAGAACAGAATTATTCTTTTCCTTTGGCAGGCTCAGGTATTTTCTGTGACAGGGCTGTGCAAAAGGAGCTTTTTGTAGTTCAGCGGTTGTACATAGCTGTTCATCCCTGCAGTAACACCTCATACTGTTCCCAAACATTCCCACTAACAGGTTTTTACTAATACAAGTTCATTTGTTGAAAAATCTGTGATATATATAGAAGACATAAACAGAAATTTTTTTTTTTGTTGCAAAATATTTGCTGTATGAACTTGCTTATGCCTCCCAAAAACTCCAGGGGGTCCTTCAAGAAGCAGTCCAGTACCCTACAATATTAGTGGTAAACCCAACAAAGTCACCAGTCAAGTTTCTAAGGGGAACATTTTACAAATCACTGGAAATGCTGGATTTTTTTTTTTTTTAGTGTGAACCAGTAATTCAATTCTTGCAAACAACCAACACATCAACGGAAAGAGAGGAGATAATGAATAATTCATAAAAATGAAAAAGAGCTAAATTTATCAGGTGATTAATTCTCAACAAATATTTAGACTAATTTTAAATTAATGTTCATGGATATGAATTCAAACACAGTGAAGTCAGGAAGTTGCAACTAACGTTCCCATAGTGAAATTAACTCAGGAATGCTTATAGATTTAAACAGTATGTTTTAGATTATATACCACACTTAGGTATTTATACAGATTTACATATGTCTTGAAAATAATTGTGGTTAACAAGCTCTGACAATCATCATTATCTGTTAACCATTTCATTACTGGCTCTCGCTGTAACTCTCAGCAGTGCAATCAGGCTGCACAAGTTATGAGCTCACAGGGAACCATTGCTGCCACCTTTCCCAGGAGGAATACCCTGTAAGGTTCGTGGGTAAGAAGCTCCCTCGTGTGGAAATTTATGGTTTTGCAGAGGAATAAAGGATGCTTTTTGCTATTCTCGCTAATTTCACACTCTTAAATTCAGCCCTTTAACTCCTGACTTACTCTAATGTAGACTGAGAAAAAGAACCAGATCTTTATATTATTTTTTTTCTTTAAATCCCTTTTCCATTTTAGACAGAAGTAAGTATTGTTGTAGTCCATAATCTTGGGTCTTGTGCAAAACCATGTTCGTGCACTGTTGTCGAGCTGTGTGTGTCTGAACTCTGAGCTGGATACAGAGCCTGGTAAGATCATCAGGATCCCTGCCTCTCTCTCACTTTTCCTCTGCAATTTCAGTCTTCTTATGACCTTTAATAAGCCAAAGACACTTCTGAAGCAAATCTGTCCTACCTCTTTTGAAGTCAACACAAAATAGGGTTTATTTACCTGCAGGGCTGAGTTTGGCTGAGTGTCCACATAAAAACCTTGTAGGTAAGCAATACATGAAAATATTTTTTTTATGAATTGCAACCAGATGATAATACTGGATTTCTTGCACTTAGTGACTTTATTGCTGTTTTGTGTGTTAATACAACTTTTTTTGCTGTTAATGTGTATGTATATGAGTATGTTTGAATGCCTCTGGTTACACTTAGAGGCAGCCCCTAGGACTTACAGAAAGAGGCTCAGCCCCTGAATAAAACAAGCACTGGGGCTGGGATAGCTCTTTCTGGTTAGAACTCCTTCAGCAGCCTGCTTGACTGAATTTCTGGTAGAAATTCAGTGCCAATGCCAGTTCTTTTTTCAGCTGGAAGGTCGTTCATCCAAACCACAGCTGCCAAAGGCAAGTATTCATCCTCAGCAAAGATGATGGAGTTCTGAGTGATATTACTAAAGGAGAGCTAACATGTACCGAGATTTTAATAACCTGCAGCTTATTAATAGCAATGTGTTTCACATTATGGGAGCTATGCATGCTCACCTTTCCCAGTTCCCCCACAGGCTAGGCATGGCTCTCCAAAGGAGAATTCAGTATTTCCCAAAGAGTCACAGGTATTCTCTAAACCAAATTCACGTTCTGGTTATACTCTAGAAAGAAACATGATAGTTCTAATGAAACAGAAATTTTACTTAATCCAGCCAAGCATATATTTTCACTCGTTATCACTAGCCAAACTGTAAATCTATGTAGCACACACTCCTTGTGTTCAGTAGATGGCAGCAACAGCTCATTATGACAATATTTACCTTTTCACACATCATAAGCTGTACCCAGGATGCTGATTGAAGTTCAACATACCTTTAACCTCTAATTGAATTCTATTCTTAACTGGAGGATTTTATTTTCTGTGTCTGATATTAAACCTTTGTCACACGATGCTGGGTCATCCTTATTGTTTGCAACTTACAGCTGAACTGTTGGTTATTTTATGAGATGTGGTTGAGGCATGGGCAGAATACAGTCTACCATAAAGTGAGCTCTTCTGGTCAGCACTAAACCTATTTTTTGCACCTGGAGCATCTCTCCAGCTTCCAGAGGTGGACAAAGGAGAAGCCCCAGCCCCAGGGCACTCCCCACCTTCTGCAGAAACAGAAAGTGCCATGTCTAAAAGAGATTGCTTTGCGGTGGTGTCCCTAGAAATGCAGACGTTTTCTGTGGGTAAAATGTCATGTCATGCCATGTCATGACAGTCTGTCACTATGTGCTGTACTGAGACAGAGGGATGGAAACCCCCTGTAGTGCCACAAACCCAGATGACACCAATACCTGGGAAGGAGCTGGTTTGTCCCTGGGAAGATCGTAAGAGAGTAGAGACCCATTATCTCTGTAAGTTCTGAGATTTTTTTGTTGTCTAATAATTTGCTGGCTGCAAAAGTCTCTTCATAGACTTTGATGTGTGTATTGAAAAAGTCATTTTGTGTCAATTGGGTTATTTGTTTTAGGATTAGATAAACCTGGAACTGATCCAAAATACAGATTTTCTAGTAGACTAAGTGGAGCTGTTTGGGAAAAAAATATATATGAAAGTTTCTCCTCCTGACCCTCATCTTAGTTGTATTGATTTCTTTTCAATTAGAATGGTATGTTCCATGTTAGAATGATAAATACTGGTTTAATCAACTTTAGGTTTTAAAATGTGCTTTTTCTTCCCTAAAACTGGATCCCTTAGAGGGCAAAACCCACTTGAGCTCCTTAGGGAAAATTACCTCTATACTGTGAAAGGAGATTTTTTTTTTCTGGAATCCTGAATGTTTTTCTAAACTTGATCCCTATTAGGAATAGCTTCCTTCATGCCAAATCATGACTGAAGTACTCTAGTAGCACCTGCCACAAGACAACACCTTATTCATGACTTGTCAGCATTTTATTACTTCAGTCATCTGAAATGTAGTTAACAAAACAATTTTAAACATAATAGTAATTACTTTTTGGAGAGAGACAGCCCAGGACAGATAAAACTTTCCTCTTTCTTATGTATTTGTTAGTATTATGCTTACAAAAGCACATGAATGTTCACAAAAGAAAGGTTAGAAGGACAGAGACTGATGGGTGCCCAGTGGCTGTGCCCCCAAAGTATGTTCATTCCTTTATCCCAAGTGACAGTGAACTCCTGCCACTGTGAAAAGGAGACCTTCAGGTGACTTTACATTGTTATGCATCTCCTGAATTGACGCTGAAAATTCATCTCAATTCACAACTAGGTCTTATTCTCCAGTCTCTCTTTGGAAAAGCAATAGAGACTTCTCACTGCTATTCTCACTTTAATTTTCTTCTGGGAAAGAAGTATAAACATTATATTACACCATTTCAGTAGGAATCAAAGTCCTCATGTGCTCATATCCATCAGACCTATTTGGAAGTTGCAGATTTCATACAAACCTTCTGTATGAAAGTACACAGGAGTACATAATCCAACCACCCTCAGGTTACACTGACCATGGAGAGATACAGTGAGGTTCATGTTGGTGGACTGTGTTTCCAGTGTGGAGTTCCTGGGGTTGGCTACAAAGCACTGGTACTCACAAAGCTGATTTGTCAGTCTTGATTTTGGAATAACTTTACTGTATGACATGGATTAAATCTATCCCCTTCATTTAATATCCTCCTTCATGAGGAATAAATAAGTGAAGCACTCTTGTATAGATCCAAGTTCAATGCTTTCACAGGCTACAGGTTCAGCTCTGTGCATTTCTTATCACATGGGATCTGGCACAGAATATGTCCCAGAATCTGAATATTGCCAAACATATAAGCATGGAGATTACTCAAATGCTTAAAGCTAAGTGAGCACTTCATGGGCTTTTGTTTCAAAAGAGCCCAGCTCCTTGCAGGTTTAATCTTTAATTAACTGTAATAAAAGATGTTGATGAGACACGTGTTCTCACATAAAATTTTAATTGGGAGGAAAGTCCCCACTTACTTGAGTGACCTTAACAGTTCTACTGCTTGTTTATGTAAAGTAAAAGTAAAGGTTGACAGATTAGGCTTGCAGTAAGGATAGTGCTATGAAAAACTGTAGAATAGTCCTCTTCTCCATCCCCTACAGGGGAAGTTGCACTTAGGGTACTAAGTTAGGCTGGAAAACACAGAAGCACACACCATACATTTTCCATCATTAAGTTTCTATAGGCCAGTCATCCTATAATAATGCTTTTATTCTGGCAGCTGGGTGAGTATTGAAGGAAAAATCCACCTGCAAGTCATTTCATCAGGACTCATTAATTTGCTGTGCTTTTCCACTTTAAGATACTCATTTGAAGGACATCTTTTTCTCTGTGCCAGCCACATTAGGTAAGTGCTCTATTTACATTGCTGATGTTTTGTATTAGAAAAGCCGATACACAACAACAACAAAATCACAAAAAACCCCCCAAGCTTCTGTTGCAGACATTGCTCTATTGAGAAATAGAACTGACCCTGGGCATTTTCTCTTTCTGCCCCCTCCCTTTTCCCCCAGATCATACAATCACAGAATGGTTTGGGTTGAAAGGGACCTTAAAGATCACCAAGTTCCTACGTCCTTGCCACGTGCAAGGACACCTTCCACTAGACCATGCTGCTCAAAGCCCTAAAGAAAATGTCACAGTGCATGTATCAAGGTGCAGTGTTGCTTCATATGTCTTTTCTTAGTAATTTCTGGATTGCTTGCAGAAGCTTAGGGAAAATTTGGAGAAGGCTAATGATTGCATTAGTTTTCTATCCGTGTGTTTTTTCTAAACCCTTGAAAAATTATATTTTACCATCAGGAATCATTTTGGGCACCTGTCATGATAATGACCGTAAATAGCAACCAGGACTGGGAAAAGAAATCATAGAATCATAAAATCAACTGGATTGGAAAAGACCTCAGAGATCATCAAGTCCAACCCTTGATCCACTACCGCTGTGGTTACTAGACCATGGCACTGATGCCACATCCAGTCTCATCTTAAAAACCTCCAGGGATGGTGAATCCACCACCTCCCTGGGCAGCCCATTCCAATGTCTGATTACCCTCTCTGTAAAGAATTTCTTTCTAATAACCAACCAAAACCTCCCCTGGCAGAGCTTAATACCATGCCCTCTTGTCCTACTTCTGGTTGCCTGGGAGAAGAGACCAACCCCCGCCTGGCTACAACCTCCTTTCAGGCAGTTGTGGAGGGTGATGAGGTCTCCCCTGAAATGCAGCCTGGGATCAAAATAAGGATCACTACTAGAAGTGTGTGTTTCACACTTTTCCAGCATTCAAAGTTTTGAGCATTTTTTTTTAATTCCTTTTGGGTTTCATGAGGAAACCCAAGCATCTTAATTAAAAATGAAAAATCCTCTTTACAAATTCAGGGGAGGTATTTTGGCTATTATATAGGCTAGGAGTAAAAAACGATTTTTTAAAATCAGTTATAATCATTAATAATCCAGAGGGCTAGAGCACCTTTTCTATGATGACAGGCTGAGAGAGTGGGGTTGTTCAGCCTGCAGAAGAGAAGGGCCTAGGGAGACCTTATAGCACCTTCCAGTACCTTGAGGAGCTACAAAAAAGCTGGAAAGAAACTTTTGACAAGGATATGTAGTGATAGGACAAAGGGCAATGGCTTTAAACTGAAAGAGAGTAGGTTTAGATTATATATAAGCAAGAAATCCTTTACTGTGAGGGTGGTGATACACTGGCACAGGTTGCCCAGAGAAGCTGTGAATAACCCATCCCTGGAAATGTTCAAGCCCAAGGTTGGACAGGGCTTTGAGCAACCTGGTCTAGTGAACGGTGTCCCTGCCCATGGCAGGGGGTTGGAACTAGGTCTTCAAGGTCCCTTCCAACCCAGCCTGTTGAGGAATTTACTTATTTAATCTTCTATCTCTAGTTCCATATAGCTGTAGATTAAGGATCAGAACACCTGGGTAAAGTATGACCCACGTGAGATGCATTTCTAGCCTTTGGCATTGCCCAGGACCGGGTCAGCAACACTGCACCTGGAAACCATACCATTCCCTTGAAAATAAGATTAGTTTTCAAATGTTCTAGTTTGAAATTCAGAGGAATTTTTTTAAATGTCAGTATTTAAACCAAGAACTATATGTGCATTTGAAACACCTTAGCGTTTGGAACAGTTTTGATTTGATAAATATTTGATTCTGAAATGTTTTCACTGAAGTGAGCCTACCATACGAGAGCAGCATCACTTCAATGCTCTGAAAATGCAACAGCTCAGATAAAACCAAGTTCAGCAGAAGCCAGGACAAGTGGGTTATTACTTAAATTAACAATTTAATAAATTAATTAAATGGTTCTCTATCAGGAACAGTTTTATCTTGGGTTTTACTGCTTTCAGACTCTCAAGGGCCTGATATAAAACAGCATCATGAATATAAACTTGCAGAAAAGTGAAACTCCACCAAGAATTAGTGGTGTACAGTGTATTTCATCCTTCTGGAATCAATGGCTATTGTCCTGGCAAAATCAGTACAGTCCCACAGTTTGATCACTTTACTTTCCTAATTGAGCCTAATAGAAGATTAAAGATATTTTTTCCTTTTGATGATCTGCAAGATGGGTCATTTTTGATGTCTTTCATCTACCTGGATGCTCATAGAGTATTCATCATTGTGAGACCAGACCAGTACTTGCATTGTTAAAAACACATGCAATGTGTGGGGATTCTGTACTTGCCACTGAGGAGAAAGGTTGAACAGGTGCATTTGCTGTGCTAAATAACTGCAAACAGTGCATGGAGATATGATGTGAAAGTTTCATGGTAATAAATTAAGGACAAGAGACACTAAATCTAGGGACGACTGTAGAGAGAAGCATTTGTGTAAACAGACAGGGTGTGCCTTTGGGAAAGACTTTGTTCCATAAGAGCAGAAAAACACCAACTGATACGCCAACATAAATGTGCCAGCAGGTGGGACACCTAAATAAAGCATGTGCATGTGATCCACAAAAAATTCTGTCAGATGAAACTGTTTGCTTTTAGCTGCAGTGGTTGGAACCAGTGGGACCTGGTGTTTTGCCCTGATTTGTGGTTTTTCAACAGATGAACTTATCTCCTCCAACAGGTATATGCTTTTGAACTTCCATACACATACGTGCTGTTGTCACAGAGAGGTGTGGTTATATGGCTGGGGCATTAAAAGGGCATATGCATGACCTGACTAACCCGCTCACTCCAAATGGTCCCATAAAATGGTTTATCTCACTTCTTGCGGTCTTTGGCACAGTTCTCTCTTGCCTGTACTGTGTTTGACTGGTCTAAACATAATGTTTTAGTTGAGCTGTCACCTCCCTGGGTGAGGCCCTTCACCCTCTTGAGTGGGAAAGAGTAAATGATTGTGGAGCTTGGAAAGAAGAAGAGTCTGATCAAGACAAATCCTTGCGGAACCACAGGGTAACTTGAGCTAAGGAAAGAGCGAGGGTATGGGAACAAAATTAGCAGGGGGTTAGGAAGACACAAGGAGAATAAAACATTTTTATCAAGTGTAAATGAATGCTTTCAACTAGCTGTGAAGTCTAATATGTTCTTTATAAATATGTACTCAGTAGAGTAATGGATCTTTGCTACAAAATAAGCATCTGCTTGGTGGAGTCATGGTTATCTACTGCACTGCTGAACTGTTCAAGCTATAATGTTCTCTTATCTTGTACTTCTGGAGTATCACTGATAAGAAATGATTAATGGAGAAAAATGTTTAAGAAAATCTGCAGACATGCAAAATGCCTCATGCAGCAATGATGTGCTTGGCACAACATATATATTTATTACTACAACTATGTGTTAACTTTCTTGGTAAACTTTTTAATCTGAATCACTTGATTATAAAAAGCGGTAATAGAAGCCTTTCCTGAAGGAAATATATCACTGCAGAAGTAGTAAAAAAACTCCAACAAACTGTAAAAAAGGGCTTAGACTCCTCTCTTCTCCCATGCTCTCCCAGAAATTAGATTTTGTAAATGGCTGTGTTCAGTCTGTCACTTATAAAGCAATGTCATCTCAACTGCAGTCTTGGTAGACATAGAAGGGTTTAGAGTTCCAACACCACAGTGAAGCATTAAAATCACAAGTCTTTATTCAATCCTGATAAAATGTTAGCTCTTGGATCAGGTCATTAAGGCCTTTTGTCAGATGAGTCCAGACTAATTGTAGGCAGCTCTACCAGCAAGCATTTTATATTATTAATTCAGAGAAAATAACTAGTAAATGGTGTAAAACATTTGTTCTATAGCCATAGGAAATGCTGATTAATGCTAATATAGATCTTGTTAGGCAGAAGTCACATGCCTTGAAATTCTGGGAAGGGTCACTGAAAGAGAACCATATTGAATAATTGTAAATTCCAGCGTGAAAAAGACTTTTACTTCAATTTTGAAGACCTGCCTCAGAAGCACGTTGGTTCCAGAAACCTGCAGAGCCTACTTGTATAGACTTTGTAGGCTACCTTATCCCATCCAACTGCAAGTGCAGGGGACTGGACCAGGATCAGGGGGACTACAGGTCACTATCCCTCCTCCTGCAGTAATGCAGGAGCATTGTGCATCTCGGCAGGGCTGGCTCCCGTTGATACAGTGTCCTCCAGCTGCAAACCTGTCCCATCTGGAAGGGAAACTGCAGTCTGGCCAGGAGGGTGGAAGAATCCTGCTGCTACCTTGCCAGCAGAGACATGGTTAAGGGGAGAGGAGAAGAGAGGAGAGGGCATCTGCTTGATCAGCAACAACCAGCAGCTCAATTATACTAAAAAATTGAATCAAAGATTGGATGGCAAATACAGTTTATAATACCACATGATACAGCAACCAGGGAGAAAAATCTCCTCATCTGTGCGTAACAAATCTGTCAAACTTGATATAAGAAATAATAGGACTAAATGTGAATCTCCTGAAAGCTGTGCTCTGGATTTCTGAGAAGTGGTCCTGGCCTGAGCATGAGGTCACTGCTTCGATTAGCAATTTCTTCATGTGTGATTATTCCACATCCCAGGTAATCAGTATGAGGTTAGAATTTACAGTACCTGACATTGGTGTCTAGGTCTTAAAAGTGAATAGGGTTTATGTCTGATGTAAATATTTTCCATTTTCCTTTCCTTGTATTTTCTTCTTTCCAGCTCCCAAACTTTCCCAAATCCCCCAGCTGTCTGTGTGAGAAGCAGTGTCGGGTGCCAGGTTTCCTCAATTTTCATTCTTAATTGAGCTGTAAATTCACCTCATAAACTCTTGCAGATCTAGTGTTTCTTCTACATTTACAACTCCTTAATTTTCTTCTTAATTAATGAAAGCTTCAATGTCCCCAGTCCATTTTTATCAGATGAGTCTTATGAAACATGTTAACTTGGACTTCTTCACTGGTTTTAATAACGTCCTCTCCTCAGCCTGGTTCTGTGTTTAGGTATTGCTCTATTTGTCCTCATGCTGATAAAAGAAGTGCCAGTGCATATCACAGCACAATCAAACCCAGCCTCATTTACAGCTGCTTCTTTATCAACAGCTCCTGGACAAGCCAAGAGTGCCTAATCAAGAACAGTAAAGTTAAAAGGCATTATTTTTTCATAACATTGAATTCAAATGCAATGTTAGTGTCCAAAAGACTAAAATACTATAAATGAAAGCAGATGTGGGCCTGGGTGCTGCATGATATTCTTTGCTGTTTTCAAACAGAGATGCACCTGGGGAGTGGGGGCTCCGGAGGATGGGCAAAGAGAGCAGAGGAGACTCCTTCTCTCAAGCCAGAGGTACCCTGTGCACCATGGCAATGGGCTGCTGCTTACAGGCTTCCCTATTTTATGTACATTTTAAAAGGGAACATGTCAATTCAAGGGCCCGGGTTGTCCTATCATAACTACTTTATACAATTCCAGTTCTATAGCAGCGTAGCAACATCAGTTCTAGAGGAATTCAGACAGTGAATCCCACCCATGTATGGAATGTGCTTGTGAGGAAATGTACTGGAGAGAGGGAGTGTTCAAGGACTACTAGCATGTCACTGCTGCTGTATGATCTAGTGCCTCCTGCAACAGTACTTAAATGAAAGAACTTGGCTTTGCAAAAAACTTAAAAAAAACCCAAACAAACCCAACCCCAAATGCAGATAACTTTAAGCAGCCTGGAAATTCAGAGTGCCAGCTTCAACACACAGGAGCTGGACATATATCCAGGATGGGGCATGTGGAATTGTCCTGATTTGACTTTTTTGGCCTGTTGTATTAATTATGCTGGAATAAATTATGCCTTTTAGGAAAAAAAGAATCATGCCTAAGAAAATGTTCCCTGTAAATATCTATTTGCAGTACCAATATCCCTTTAGCAGAAAACAGGATTTAAACAAGCTGCATTTTAAACTCTCGGTATCACAGTTAATCCTAAATGCTGTAAACTGTAATGGCCTATTTCTTTATGTCGAGTTGTTCTTTTTCTCCCTATATCCTGTTTTCTGACTGCAAAGCAGCTTATGCTGGTTCATCTACGGTGCTGACATTCAAAAACTTGCATGACTGGCAGCAGTAAAACTTTATTTAACCTCCTTCTCAGTCTAAGAAAGAAATTGCTTTGGCACAAAAACATTTAGTAGCAAAACCCAATGTGATGTATTGTTTCTATTGTTATTTAATTGTTGTTTTCCCCTTGTGTTCAAATGTCTTGAGGAAAGGCTGATGATGGTGGCTGACAGCTCACTGCGGGAACTGCTTTTCCTCTGTAAGTGATTATCACGATTGTAATTGACAGCCCGAGGGGATGTACTGCTGGTCAGTATACCTAAAAATATAAGGACTGCTGTTTTGTATGGTTTGGAACTCATAACTGTCCAATCATGCTATCTGGGTGCTGAATTAACAAAGATAATACAGTACTAAAACCATTTTCACTCAGTTTTCCTCTCAAAGGAAAACCCAACCCTCATTTGTTAGACTGCAGGCTTGATGACTGACTTGACATTGTTAAATGAAATCAAATACGTGAACAGTCCTGTTACCACAGCTACAAATCTTTAATACAGAGATGATGTGTTAGCTGCTCTTCTGGCTTCATGAATACATATTTTATTATCATAGTGAAGGTCTAATTACCAAAACAAAAAAGAGAGCTGCACTGAGACTTGGGGGATGTCAGGTGCCTGTCAGCTGTTAGCAGGATGGAATCCATTTGCCCCAGTTCCACATCAAAGAAATAATAATAATAGCAATTTATCCACTTTTAAAAATGTTTGGATTTAAACTGCCTTTTACTGCCTGTACATCATGTCTGTCACACTGGTGGTGGTCTGATATTAGACTCATCATGTTTTATTAAAATGTAGATTTTGCCTATTGCAACATTTTATTATTTGCCTATCTGCTTTCAAAACCACTACTAGTTTGGGTATAACAAATTGTTTAAATGGAAAAAGGAAAAAAAAATTGATTTTGGATAAGATTCCTTCAATGTAAATATTTGGGGTTGCGGTCAGTCTTTTAAAATCAAAACTCTCCCAGCAAATTCTAAGTATTGTGAAAATTGTATCAGGTAATTGTCACTTTAGTCAGATTTTGAAAGTGCATTTTTGTTTGAGTGTAAATGGTGTAGTTTTTACCAGCAAAACCTGTGCAGTGCAGAGCAGCCAATATTGCCATTTCTGGTACAGTCAGGATCTACTATTCCTCCTGTATTCACCAATTTCCATTCAATGGTGGAAGTATTTCACAATACTTTACAGGAACTGAAGGTCCTGGACTTGGTCAGTACCTTTTCCATTTCTCTGTGTACATGATTGGAGTGTCAGCAGCCTTTCAGACTGTGCACAGTGAGGGATGGGAAATAGCAGAAAAAAATGTCCCTCTTGGCTGGGGCTCCCCCCAATGCAGTTCAGGAGCCTTTCCTGGCCTAGACAGGGAGGAGGAAATCTTTTCCTTTGTTCCTTCTTTTTCCTTTGTTCCTTCTTTCATTTATTTCCTGGCAGCACCTTCAATTTTGTGCCTCAAACCTCACATCCTCTGTCTTTTCTATATTTAGGACAACAACAGCTACTCACAGCTTATCTTTTCTGCATCTCCCATGACTGCTTGCTGTTACAGGTTTGCTTTCCAGATCACAAATGCTGGAGAAGTGAGTCTTCTGTGGGATCATGTCCACTGGCATAGAAGGCAAACCCAACAGGAACTGCTTTTATTTCCTTTAGCAATGCAAACAGTGCCTTTCCTGAGTTTAAATGAGGTTAAACAGATTTTGAGCCTGCACAAAGGCTGTTTGCACTCATGAACAGCCCTGAGTGAACTTCCTCCCATGCTCCCTCCACAGACTGTAGTGCCTGAGCACTAAGGGAAAAGGAGCTGCTTAGGTGGTGTTATGAGGAAAGATGAAAGCTGCTTTGGTGAACTCAACTCTATCCAGCTACTGGGGACCACTGTATGTGAGAAGCTGATAGAGGAACTGATACCATTTCTGGTGTTGGACAGCACAGGATCAGTTGAGGTGCTGCCATTGTGGGCATCAGAAGTTAAGCAGTAGAAAGTAATGCTCTGAGTGTGTAGACCATAAGCAACATACCTGAAAATGACCTAGAAAATGGGGTCACGAATCTACAAATAACGTTTCTTTTCAGGTAAACATGCTTAAACCTAGAAGACTAAATTACTACAAGCATGGTCACTTTCTCATTTCTCTTGAAGTGATTCCAACTTCTTTTCTTAATGTGTTAGGCGTTTCCCTGCAACACTGATTAAGTCTGCTCACTGGAGCAAACAAAAAGATACTGAGCATTTCAATCCACTGATCTAACAGAAAAGCACTGGCTGACAGTCATAGCATCAGTGATCCTAGTTAGATAAGAAACGAAGTGGAACATTATTTCATGTGGGAAAGGCTAATAATTTACTGTGTATTGTGTTCATCATGGCATCTTTTTTTCTGCCACTGCAGGTGAATAGGTATTTTCCTACTGATAAATGCCTGAATGGAAGAGGAAGACATATGCTGCTATCTCTGTTCTCTTTGATAAGACAATGATATTCTCATCTAAGAAATAACATTCATCCCTATGTCGAAAAGTCATGTTTGCTAAATTTCAGCATGTGAGTCTGAATTCAGCTAAATATAACTGTGCTATGTTCCTGTAAAAGATAAAGGTAGTATCAAATGCTACCATGTATTTCTAATTTTCCAACCATGTCAAAATAATTCTATACCTATTTCTTAAAAGATGTTTAAAACCTATTTCTGGGTGTTTGCTATTAATCCTCTTAGTGGACTCTATGCAGATGTGTGGAAAAATGCTAGTCAGCTTTAGATTAGATTCTTCTGTACCTGAGGAAACTAGCAAAATAAAATCCCCAAATCCTTGTCATATCTGGTGTTTAGGTGAAGTTCAGTGCAGGGCTAGAATAATAATGGGTTTGGGTTTTTTGGGGGGTGTTTTGTTTGTTTGTTTAATTTTGTTTGGTTTTTGTTTGGCTTGGTTTTGTTTATGGAAAGTTCAATATTGAAATGGACACCTTATTTTGGGAGGTGGAAGAAAAAGACAAAGAGTATGTAAAGCTACAAAGTCACCTGCACTTACTAATTTCCATTTTCTTTATTAAGGACTCAAATTGAATCCTCAGTCCTGGGTTTCATGCATGCACTAATTACTGTGACCAGATTTGTGTGCTTTAGATGAAGTACAGTTTCCTTTGTATGTGGACACCAGCAGGTCACTAGGTAAATTTATAGAAAAGGATGCAAAGACCAGTTCACCAACGCTGTTAAATCAGGCTGTGAGCCAACTTGCTCCAAGCCCTTTGTTTCCCGAACAATTCAGTATTGTTTGTTCTTGTTCCTGTAAATGAAGTCCACGTAAATATATTTTTTCCCCCCCTGGATGGTGCCTTATAAACAAGCTGAAATTTTTTCAAATATCATTTGCTTTCCTTCCACAGTGGGCATGCAGTTTGGAGTTATCTCCTGTATGTAACCTGATATTCTGTGACTAAAAGGTAAAAATTAGGCAATTAATGAATTATTAACTAAAAAGGCACGGAGTCGGCATTGATGCTGATGGAGATGGAAAGAGTAAATGCCACAAAGAGTAAACGCCACTAGCTCGGTAACCTGTGGAAATTCCGGCGTTTCCCCGCAGTACTCAAACCTCAATTTCCTGTCTGGAGCAAGAGCTGCCCTCGCTCCCCGCCCCGGGGCGGCATCGGCAGCCCCGCCCCGCAGCGCTGGGTGTTCCCGAACCGCCCGGGAGAGATGTGCACAGTCACCGCAGGGCAGAAGAAAGGAGGTGAGCAGAGCTGCGCCTCGGCTTTGGGAACGGTACTTTTTGCTGTGGTTATGTGTCCTCACCGCCCATGATTCCTTCTAGGCGGTCCTCTCAGGCATCTCTGGGGATGCTCTAATGAACATCAGGGCTGTGACAAGGGCCTGATGGTCAGAAGGACCACATTTTCTGGTTGGGAATTGCACGTTAAGTTAGAATTTAGCTCTCTGTAGTGAAGTAACTCGCTTGCAAAGACTGGTTTAAGGGAAGCTGTTGCTGCCCAGGCTGTGTCGGGAGAGCCCTGCCCGAGAGAGCAGCAGCAGCAGCACAGTTCTGGCAGCAGTGGTCCTGACCCCAGCAGTGAAGTGAGCAGTGTTAGAGATGTGCCTTCGTTTCAGTGAGGCTGGATACCCTGGGTGTGACCTGATTTTTTGGCTGCCAGGTGTCTGCACTCCTAGGTTTCAGGAGAGATGCCAGTGTAAGGGCAGCATCAGAACCAAAACATTTTGAGTCAACTTACAGCTTATTTAATTTGTGCCTTCTCTGAAGACTATTTTCTTTAGATCAACTGGATGATTTTTAAGCATACTATTTCTCCAGCAGTCAAGGTTAAAATCAGGTGGCTGAATAGTCTAATGTAACCTGACGATGAGAAGAAATGCCACAAAGCTGGCTGGGGTAAACAAATGTATGACTCACAGCTGTTTGGCTTTCTAAGTCTTTTTTTTTTTTTTAGTGTTAAACCTCCTTGGAAAGAGTCTGGCTTGATATTTAAATGGAACCATGTGTAATGTTTGTGCTTGGGGGCTTATGTCAATATGCTTTTGGCAGCATTTTAATGAGCTGGATAAAACCCGAAACTGCCTGTTACTCTAGTATGCTGTTTTCCTCATAAAAAGCGGAAGCTCTGTAGTTAATGTAATTATGAGGTCTCTGAATTACTGGAAGCATATCTACTGACTTGTGTCAGAGTGGGCTGCGTCATGTAGTTCTGGAAATGAGAAAGTGACTGAAAAAGGAACATGGACAGTCTGCCATTCATAAAAAAGGAGCTATCTAGGAATGTTATTTCCTTACTCTGTAAGGAGTTGATTGTGCTGTGCTGGGTGAGAGGGTCTAGAGTATCCCAGCAATTGACTGCTACTTCTGAGAGCAAAGACAAAAAGTCTGGGAACTCCTATGGATGTGGAAGAAGGCTGGCAATATGGGTTCTAGATAGTACAGTATAGAGGGACAGGGTATGAAAAATTGGACTTGTTGGTATCAGTTCCTTTCTCTCATGAGCAGTACAGCAAATGAAGGGTGAGGTCTGCTGCCAGTGTGCCAACCCCCAGCTGAATGGCTGCACATGGCATATAAAAACTGTTTCAGGGGTTGATGGTGGTTCTTCTGCCATTTATTTCCTCTCAGCATTCAACTGGTTGAGATTGGAGGCCAAGCTGTGGGGCTCAGGTTGTGAGTTTCAGGAGGGGCATCTGGCAGTGCCCACCTTTCCTGATCCTAGTGCTCAGGTGCAGCAGGGAGACCCTGGGCCATCCAGGAACTGTATTTCATAAGGGTTGCTCATTATTAGGCAGCCACTTTCTGTGAAGCATCACCAGTTCCCCCAGTGCCTCCTTTCTGGCAGCAAAATCACTTTTGTCTTCCCCTTGTGTAAAGTTGAACCCAAGTATGTCCCTTACTTCAGAGAAGAGAGATATTTATATCTCATCTGTACTCCTTTGGGAGAGTGGACCCATAGATATGAGTTACTACAGGAATCTGTCAGGAAAGCCAAAACTTGATGGCTTTTCCCAGCACAGGCTCCCTGGCACATCCCTAGCCCAAGGGAGGGGTGAGGCTGGTCCCTACCACTTCTTGCCCTTCAGCACTCAGCTGTGGGATTTTGGTCCATGTTTGATTAGCAAAAACCTCAGGTAGTGTAATAAAGTGTGAAGGACCCTTTGAATCCTTGCAAAATTTAGGTTCAAAAGGATAAACTTTGGACGTTATTTTGTTTCATCCCTCTCCTTAAAGGCAGCCTAAATTCAAATTTATTTTGTGCAAGGCCTTATAAAGCACTTTACAAGATATATTACAAAGATATACAGCTGCTTCTTCTGGAACATCATGGCCAGATTATTCACTCCAACACACTTAATCCCGATTTATATTGTGAATTCATGTTGCAGCATGTCACCAGTATAGCACAAGGGATTCATGCAGCTGCTGTTTTTGTTGAACCAAAATGAATTCCGTAATGTACTTCTACTTGCTGAAGTACTTTACTTCCTTTTATATAAAGCCTTTATTTTAAATAAATCTTATGATTCTGTCTTTCCTTCTACCAAAGGGTTTAGTTGTAATTCTCAGCATTTCACTGAAGGTCAGGTAGCTGGAACATCTCACAGTATAAGCTGATATTTTGCTAGTTTAAATAACATTGTTTATTCTTTTTTAATTTGTGATACTCCTACAAGCTGGTAGTTTTGTCAATATAATTAATATGGCCATGTATTAAACTTGTCACTCTACAGCATAAACTGTGAAAACAAGGTTTGAGTTTTGTAGTTTGGATGTGTTCTTTCAGATTTTTAAATCAAATATATAATTGTAAATAGAAGAAAAAAATACTGAGAAAGGATAGCCTTAAGAGCAATTTATTAAACAAAGAGGATTTTGTGTAGGTTTTGGGAAATGAGCTAGTTCCGTGCCATCCCAGAACCAATAAACATCATTCCATGATATCTGCTTTTATTCTGGGAGGGAAAACGGGAAGGAATTACTTTCAGTTTCAGTTTCATTCCCAGCTTTGAACGACGGTCTGCATTGAACTGAAGTAGTTAGAAGATCCATAACAGACAAAATATATTACTAGTTTAAATTAAACTGGATTATTTTTGAAGAGGAACTAGGTTTATTATTTTTATTTTAAAGCTTTTGATTCTATTAAAAATTAGTGCCTATTCCATTCTTTTTTAGACTTCCCCTGAGACTTAAAAGAAGTATCTCTCAAGGTTGGTGCTGCTATTAGTAAATGTTCTTTCTGGTGTGGTGTATTTCTGTTTGGAGGGGGGGATGTGTTTGTTTGTGTTTTGTGGGTTTGTTTTGTTTTGTTTTTGTTTTAATTCCTTTGGCAACCTGGAAGAGTAGAAGGAAAAAGACAAGCAGTTGGCCCTTTCACTCATGGCTCAGCATCTCACTCCCCTATGTGAGCCCACTTTTTTTATCTTGTGAAGGTGAAAACTGGATAGGTGTTATTTAGTAGTATCACTTCAGAAGTGGGATATTTTTAAAAGAACTGAGTAGGGGGTAGCGTGGCAGCATGGCTGCTCCAGTATTTACCCAGCAGGTTTTGTAGTCAGCATCAATACACTGAAGCAGCTGCTCTGAAATTACTGCAGTAATTTGTTCATATGAATTGCATGATGTTTCTGAATGGCTACACAGTGGAGTCTTGCACATCCCAATGCTTTCCTCTGACTTAGGGATGATTTTGGGATACTCAAAGCATGAATGCAGGCATAGATAATTCAGATTTATGTGGAATGGAGACATAGCTTAGAAGGAAGCTGAGACATTTAAGGTTATTTTACCTTGTATTTGTAATTCAGCTTTCCCATATGGTTTAGACAGGCAAATATCTTTTATCAGTAATAAATAGAGAACACTGAGTAACTCTTTTGTGAAATTATATATTAAAAATGTTCTTTTGCAGAACAACTGTAAACAAGCAGATCCACGATGATGCAAGGTGAGTAAAAAATAAACAAAATGTCATCTTTTGTTAACATCAAAGATAGCATGGGTCCTTCCAAGGTATTCAAGCAATATTAGCTTAGCTGTTAGTGTTAAATTGAAATTTTAATATTGAATATTTTACAAAACATAGAGCTTACATTTTCAGTTCTTGATTTCTGGAGTGATATAAAAATAATAAATAAGTAATCCTAAAGTTCAAGTTATTTGTGCTTAAAACCTGAAGTTGGTAACTGTTTTTAAATTCATAGACCTCCCAGTGTGATGGTGAGGTAGTACTGCAGTCTGAACTTGAAGAAGTTGGGAGAAGCTGTTTCACATAGAGGGGAGTGGCTCATTTCCATGTTCTGTACTGGAAGGCAGCCTGTCAGTTTCCTGGATTTAAAGCTTCCTTCTAAATATCAGTGAACAAAGGCACCTCTGGTGCAGACAGAGTGAACTGATCCTGCTTAAGCGGGGCTTGGACTAGGTGATCTCAAGAGGTCCATTTTGAGCCAAATGATTCCGTGACTTATTCATGACATCATGGGCAATACCTGCCTTTTTTTCCTGAGCTTTAAGGACCAGAACTCCTCTAAGTTATACTGATGTTTAATACACACACTGTTCATAAATATGAGCTTGATGTACAGTTTTTGCTATACAGAAAAGAGCTGCCTAATTTATGTGTGTATTCTGGAAAAGGGGGCAGTGTTGGGGATCTTGAGGAAAAGATCAATACTCAGAGAGTATGTTCCATTCTTCCAGGACCTCAACCTGCCACAGCACCTGGAGTCCCCTTTGGCTCCCCTCAGCACGTCCCTGGGCCTTACCAAGGTAGGTTGCTTGGTTACAGACCTGCGATACTATTAGGAAATAACCATGGGGAATATGGGGTTGTACAAGTGTGATCATCTCCAATTTACTGCTATTCATTCTATAAAGTTTCTTTTAATTTCTGCTTTGCTGGAAAGTAATTTCTTTCTTTTTTAAATGTATGCTGAGTAGTACCAACAGCAGTAGGAGTTAAAAATGTCAGATATTCTTCTGTAGTCACTGTGGGGAGTTTGCTAGGGAGGTGTTTTTGATCAAACTTCCCTGCTAGGGAGGTTAACTGATGCAAAGCAATTGATGTGTGGCAGCTTCTTACTGATGATCAGATTTTTTTAATTGTTATTTCAGTATTTCACTTTATTTTTCTCAAGAAATCCAGAACTGAAGAAAATTGTTTTCCTCCTACAGTTCTACTGGTCCATGTATTCCATTCCTGTTTCTTGCTCTGTTGCTGTACTTAGCATGTGGTTATACTTTATACTTTCCCTCACTTGCTTTTCTCCTTTTCTTTCTTATTTTCTGTTCTACATTCAAAATGCAACGCTCCTAAACAGCTTCTCTTGTTCTGTCAATGACTGCTTTCTGAAGCACCGAATCACAGTGTACAATATCTAACAATCAGGCTCAAACCATAAATTACAGATAAAATGCAAAATGTTTGGCCTGAGTTACTGTGCTGTTCATAAGTTAAAGCTTTTGCATCTTGCAACAAGGTAATCTGAGGTCTGTAAGTACAGTTGGCATCAGCAAGGAATGAACATTCACTGCCTGTGCCGTGAAGGTCACGGGAGCATTTTTATTTTGAATAATTGTATGTGCACACACTTGCACACAATAGCAGTAGATAATTTATGTGTAAGCCTCAGATGTAAAAGTGATTTTGTATTCTCAAAGGGTGGATGATTCTTCTCTGGGGTGAGCTGACCACCTATGAATTTTAAGCCACAGCTGTTTACATCACCTGGTTATGGCCACAGCCTGATCTTTCACATGTGACAGTCCATGTATTGTAACATAATGTGCAATTTGGTGCTGAGCTGGTGTGGGCTAAAGATAAGTCTACAAGTCAGTATCTCGAACTATTTATACAGCTCCACAAAAATAACTCTTTGTGCCTTCTGCACTGTGCTCACTTCTGAGTAAAAGTGAGTAAAATCCTCTGTGTAAGACTGAAAGCCTGTCTGCCTACCAGAAGGTATTAAAAAAGGGAAAAAAATACAGTTGTTGTTCTGTAACTTTCACTCTCAACTTCCGCAGCTTCAGCGACAGGGGTGGAGGAAGGCAGGGCTCTGAGCCCAGGGGGACAAGGGATGGGCCGTGACACCAAGGCAGTGCTGCCTGTGCCATCTGCTGGGCTGCTGAGCACTTACACCCTGCAGTGCTCCCTGAGAGCTTGTTTTCTGTTCAGCACCAGTTGGAGACTTGACATTCACAAAACGTGGAACTCTTTCCTCCTTTACTATGCACCTCCTCTGTGAAGGAGTTGTGCATTTTCTGGGTTTTGACAGAGAATCCATTAAACAAATGGGAAAGTGCAGTTTTTAGGTCATAGACTTCTGGTTTGAAAACTACAGATGATCTTTGCTAAAAGGGCATTTCCTTTCATGTAAGTAGAAGGTGTCATTTCAGGAAAACTTTATCTTAAAATTACTCATTTGCTCAACTGACAACTTGTAAATGCCAGTGCTTTTCTTGGAATTTAAAGCCTTCTGTCTTTTCTACTTAGAAATAACCTTCATTCGCCTATCTTTATGTGAATGATATTTCTGCTATATTCAAGAATGCTGCATTTATTTATTTTGTTTGGTTTTTTTCTGAGACATTAGAACTTCCCAATCCAGTGTAACTTCCTTCATGAAGGTTGTTGTATTCATAACTGAAATATAGAAGGTATAAGGATCTCCATAGTTTAAAACAGTGAACCAAATAATCTTTTGAAGATCAATGGGGCAATTCTTTTCCAGTATCTAACTTTCATAACTGTCTCTCTCTTACCATACCAAATGTCTCAGGTGCAGGGAACTATGGCTTCCAAGTACAGCCCATGGGATTCCCAGGCGGACCTGCTTTTCCACCTGTCCAGAACCAGCCCGTCATGCAGGGGGGGACAATTTGGATGCCTATCCCTCCTTCTATTCCCAACTGCCCTCCTGGACTGGAATACCTCACACAGGTACCTGCACCTTTCCTCCTTCCAGAGATGGGGGATTCACTTGGGAAGCAGCCTGCATCCATGAAAAGGCAAAATAAAGCATCTGGCTGTGTTGCAGCTGTGTGGGTTGCTGCTTTTGGGCTGCTAAGCAAAGCGTCAGATGCATCTCTGAGTGTGGAGGTGCCTGTTATGGCTCTAGCACTTGTCCAAGTAAGATGCTAAAGGACAAGGGGCACAGGACTATCGTACATCCTTCCCGTTCCTGAAGCTACTGTTCGTGAGATGTAACATGATTTGGCAAGGTGTATACAACAAATATCTGTAATATAGGCAACTGTAGAACATTAGAGGTGCTTAATTTTCTACATGCTTTTTTCACACCACTTCATAATGTTGTTAGTAAAGTGCTAGTCAGACTTCGCAACCTAGAGAATGCTAATAGCAAAATTGTTTCCATATTACAGATATGTCCTTGTACTATAAAATACAGTTCGTCTCATCACTGGCAAGATTAACACTGCATATTGTTGCAAGTTCTGCAAATTGCTAAAAAAGAAAAGCAATGATGAGGAGAGGCTGATTTTCCCTGAATTTCCCTCAGAGCTGAGCAGTAGCTGAGCTAAACTCTAAAGTGTCCACTCTAAAATGTCTCAGTTTCCTTCTTTTGTCTGCATGGAGGCTCTGGGACCTGTGATGTTGGATCTCTGTCAGGCTCCGAGTCCTGAAAGGAGCACAGGCATGTTAGTCCTGCATGCTTGTAACCAGACCAGTTTGGGTACAGCTCCTGCCATCAGCTCCAGTGCTCTGGAACACTGTTCTGCTGAACTGACAGTGGACAGGACAAGGAGGGGGTGTGAACTACTCCCACAGCTTTATTGGTAGATGATCTGCCTCTATACAATGTATTGATCCACAAATTTTCATTCTGAAATGAAACAGCAATGGCTCTTAAAACTACATTTCTCTTAGTTACAGCTTGTTAACTATTTATTCTGTTTAATTTTTGAACCATGGACAGATTGACCAGATATTAATTCATCAGCAAATTGAACTTCTTGAGAGTAAGTACAAAGTATTTAAATCTAATAATCCCAAAAACAGTAAAGTTTAGACTTTCTTTAACACTAGGTATTTAAGGTGGATCATCACCTTTCACTTTCCTGCCTCTGGTAACCTGTCTCAATTCCTGCAGAAGTTATGGAGGAGAGGAAGGAGAAATAAGAGGGAAGAGGATTTTAAGCAGGTTCTACACAGCAATGAAACTGAATAATCTTGGTAGCTAGTTATAGATAAAGTCACACATTTCTAATATTATTAATTTACAATGATTTCTACTCTCCTCTCTTCCCTACTTAAAGATCTTTTCTGTCATATCCCACCTAATTCCATAGACTGGCATGTGGCTTTGATGCTGTTTACAGGCAATCCTGCTGTTTTAGCAAACTCAGTGGCTTTTTTTCTGTTCCCCTCATTCCGTTCACTTTAAGAACATCAAAGTCATGTTATCATTGTCTTTCAAATAGAAGAAATAAAATGGACCATACATCTCAGCTGACACCCAATGTTACTGTATTTTCTTTCCATAAAACTTAAAAGAGTGCTTTCATTTGTTATAGAAATTAATTAAAATTTCTCTCCTGGTTCTTGTTGCTTTCAGTGTGCGCTGCTGTGAATCTTGACTGTGAGGCTTTTTAGTGGCCTTCTCATTCTGAACATATTTGTGCCCTTTTCTGGCTTCACCCCCAGATTCACAAGTGTTTTTAATTCTCATCTGTTCAGCTCTTCCCTGAGAATCTTCCATGCTGTTATTGGTAACTGTGGTGCTTGCTCTGGCAGCAGGTGTCCGTGTCTGGTGGGGGGGGAATGGGGACTGGTGGAAATCTCCATGCTCTTTCCACCTGTCCCTGTTCATGGTAACTTCTCTCTGAACTTCTTCATCAGGCTTCTCTGCTTCAGGGTCATTCCTCCCGTTACCCTTTGCCAGCAGCTGCCTCTGAAGGACTTTGAGCGAGGCTTGCCTTCCCAAAGGGTAGCTGTGGAGTTAGCAGGGAGAGATTTCTGACCAGACTTCTCCTATTTTTCAGTTTTGACTGGCTTTGAAACACAGAACAAATATGAGCTCAAGAATGCACTGGGGCAAAGGGTGTACTTTGCAGCAGAGGACACTGACTGCCTTACCAGGAATTGCTGTGGGCCATCACGACCCTTCACCATCCGGATTATAGACAACATGGGCCGTGAGGTGATAACGCTGCAGAGGCCTCTCCGCTGTTCTTCGTGCTGCTGTCCCTGCTGTTTGCAGGAGGTGAGTTGCTGCCTCTCGCCGCCTTCCTTCAGATGGCACAGGGACCTCCTATGCAGTTTTAAGATGAGGATCTTGGATCAGGAGGTGAGGTGAAACAAATCAGGTTTTGCCCATATGTTGTGGAAAGAGAGATTGGTGGGATTTATGCGTGGGATTCTTAGTCTGGGAAGAAGGAAGTGTGCTGCAACACTTGGACTCACCCCGGACATTTCCAATTATGGTAATGAAAAATCTGATTGAACAGCATGTCAGGGAACTTGTGGTTAGTGCTGAAATCTGCACTGAAGGTGGACTTGGAATGAAAGAGTAAGACAATGGCTTTCATAAAATAACAGCTAGATCTTTCGTTCTACAGCTGTGAAAGCTACAGTGAAATTCAGTTCACAAGATCATGAGTTTTTTTAATGATAACATAATTCTGGGGTGATTCAACTTCTGCAACTTTAAATCTGAACCTACTTAGAACTATTACTCAGGGATTTGTAGTAGCTGCACCCTCTAATGTCTTCACTTACTGTATTTCTTTCACTGGACTTTGATGTTTATACTGTAGATGCATAGCTTGTGTCTCTTACTGTTTTCTTGAAGGCAAAAGTTGAATTTGAGGTCTGCAATCTGAGTGCAGTCTTCTGAAAACGCTCACAAAAAATTCCATGCAGGTCATGCATTGAAAGGCCAGATTGTTGTGGAAAAATACATTTTGGTTTCTTTGTGTGCTGTTGTGGGTTTTGTTCACAAGCATATCAAAGCATGAACACTCACTTGGAGGTTTTCTCTTTCCTGCAAAGGTGGAAGTTCAGGCACCTCCAGGAACAAGAGTTGGTTATGTTGTCCAGAACTGGCATGCCTGCCTGCCAAAGTTTACCATTCAAGATGAGAAAGGAACGGATATACTGAAAATTACTGGCCCATGTGTTGTCTGCAGCTGTTGTGAGGATGTTAATTTTGAGGTATGGAAAGCTAAAAATTGTTTGCGTGTATCTGTTTTCAGATAGTAGCTTGATAGTAGTTTGTAGCTCAACTTATACAACAGTTCAGTAGACAGGTAATATATTAAGTAATTAGTACATAATCTTTTAATGCTGGTATAATCAACTCACTTCTCTAGATATCTAAATTACTCTAGATAAAACAGACAAAATGCCAGAAATTACATCTTAAAGCCACTCATTCATGATCAGTGAGAATAATTCCCTGTGGCTGCACACAAATTAGTTAATTAAAATATTGAGGAGCAAAGTCTTTTTGAATGTATTATGTTAGGCCCTAACAAAAAATATTATTCTCAGCTGTATTAGGTATTTATTGAAATTACTTTCTACAATCACATATTTAATAATTTAATAATCATTCAATGAACTAGTAAATCAAGATAATTTAAACCTAAAATATAGAGTCGAATGACTGAGAAGTTGCAACTTTCACTTTAAATTAATAGTGATTAATGCACATTAAGTAGTAGATATACTAGCCTACCATTTAATATTTAAAATAATGTTGCAAAGGGTTACTGAAGTAAATTTAGTATGATTTTATTTTGGGAACTAGTCTTTCAGATGACCCAGAAGACTGGACCTAACTTCAGGAAACATAATGTCGACAAAGGGCTAATCTCTGCTTTGGAACAGAAGAATGTAGTTTGTTTAATTTTCACTTGAGCAGTTCCTGATAAATGGAAGGAGAAAATAATTCACCCTCTTGGCTAAAAGACAACACTTCCAGGAGAGTGTGTGTGTGTGTGTGTGTGTGCATGTGGTAGCTGTCTCCCAGCACATTGAACTTGCAGTCAGATTCAGAATTAAATTCATGGCTGTGCTACTAAAGAATGACTTTCTGATAGTCTGATTGCCTTTTGGTACAAACACTTGCATTCAGTAATCACATTAATTCACATAACATAGTCTGAAGCTTTCAAATGGATCTACCCTGAAATGGATTTGGGAATATTATGAATGACAAATTTCATGATGTTGTTTTGATTTTATATTAAACCAGGTGAAGTCTCTGGATGAGACTTGTACTGTTGGGAGGATTTCTAAGCATTGGACTGGGTTTGTAAAAGAAGCCTTTACAGATGCAGATAACTTTGGAATCACATTCCCAATGGACCTTGATGTGAAAATGAAAGCTGTTATGATTGGAGCTTGCTTCCTTATTGTAAGTCTGTTGTTCTCTAATATTTGAACAGGAACTTACTTTTTCATCTTCATGTTCAGATTGTACTGGTAAAGGATTTGATTCTGAGCTCCTTGAAGTGGGTGACAGCTTCTGAACTTCAATGTGTAAAACTGACCATAAAAGGCAATACAGAATTATTTTAGATAATAAGCATGTTCCAGACTACATGAAGTGCTAATTGTATTTAAGAAGAGCTTTGTATATAATGAGACTGAAAAAACCTGTAGAGGGAAGACTCCTTAAAGACTCAGTAGCAGAAGAAAGTAAGTTTATATGAATGTTAAAAATACAGAAAAATACAGATCAGCAGTAGCCAAGAGACCCATGCAAAGCAGTGCAGCCTGCTGAGCTGGTGGAGAGTTGAATGCTGCAGCCAGCTCATCCTGACTCTCCTTGGAAGTAAGTGAAGCACTGAGCTGAGCAGGACTAAATGCTCTCAGAGGAGTAATTTCCAAATGGAGAGGCTACTGTGGAGGCTAAGCACGTTGAACTTGTTAGAGCACTTCTCAGCTGTACTCAGAGTCTGCTGTGTCAATATTGCAGTGCAGTTCTCTTTGCTCTTTGAAAACAGGGTGCAACACACTTGTGTTTCCACTTACCTGTGCAATTCTGCATCAGTATAATTTCAAAACGTGCACTGCTTCTGTGCTGGCAGGGCTGCAGAGGGGGAGGAAAGGGGTATGTGAAGCACCTTGCGTGTGGGAAGGTCTCACCAGCCTCTAACAGCCCTGTGCACAAACCAGGCTTTGTTTAGCTGTGTGTGTTCTTGTGGATCAAGTACAGCATTAGTGAGTTTGAGCAAGCCAGGACTCCAAGCACAGAAAATGGGCCCCCCACATGTAAACTTAAAGATAATCATTATTACAGTGGAATACAGTTTGAGGTAAAATGAAAGAGACTGAGTCAGGTTGAACAAAGCCAGGGCAAGAATCCCAAGTAAAGGATCACTAGCTTTGGCTAGTGATAAAAGTTTCCATGTTGGTCTTTCACCATCTCTCTCTGTGGGTGTCCCGTGCTGAGAGACTCAAGTGATGAGGGCATGGCAACAGGCACCCCCACCTTCTTATCATTTGAGGTTTCAGAGAGGAAGGTGAACACCTTGCAGAGCAGCCAGGAGATTTCTGAAATAAGAACCACATTAAGTATTTGTTTGTTTGCTTTTTTTTGCCCCCTAAGGACTTCATGTTTTTTGAGCATGGTGCTGATAAGAACCAGCGATCGGGAGTTTGGTGATGAAATCTAGAAGTTTTATATAGAAGAAAGAAGAACCTGGATGTCCCAACTTCCCAGTGAATTGCAGAGCTCCAGTAATAATGTGAGAAATGTACATATTACAGTTACATTTCTAGAAGGGAAAAGCTTTATGATCTTCTTTTTCTTGGTTTTTTGTTTTTTTTTTTTTTTTTGGTACTCTGGTGAAATAGTTTGTAGTGTTGAAATAAAAATCCTTTATCTGCACAGGTGAATACTGTGATTTGTAGAAATATATGGCAACCTTTTTATTCCCGAGAGATTTGGAATTGTAAAGTAACTACTTATAGTAATACTTTAATTCCTAAAAAAGAGGACTACTTCTATATTCAATATTAATGTTAGCAGTGAGCCTAATAAAGAGATGCTGATCTTTTCCTGTGTATCCTTTGGTAGTTTTGCCTTGGTGTTCACATCCTGTAGTTTTCAACTTCTTATCCAAATATATCAAATATATACATTCAAAACAATGTAATGGATGTGAAAAGAACTATCTGAAATCAGTGTAAAATTGTATTAATTTGGTGTATTGGATCTGGCTTCATTTTGCCATAGCTGCCCTCCCAGTGCTGTGCTTTGTGTTGGTAGCTGGAAAGGTGTTGATAACACATCAGTGTTTTGGCTACTGCTGAGCAGAGCTGGCACGACATCAGTGCTGTCTCTCAACATTCCAACCCCCATCAGTAGGCTGGGAGTGGGTAAGATCCTGGGAGGGAACACAACTAGACCAGCTGACCCAAACTGACCAAAGGGATATTCCATACCATATGATGTCAACTCAGATATAAAAGCTAAGAAAAGGAGGAGGAGGAAGCAGGGGCATTAATGTTTGCCTTCTGGAGCAACTGCTACATGTGCTGAAGCCTTGCTTCCCAGGAAGTGGCCACACATCACTTGCTGTAGAAGAAAGAAGACAATTAGAAGAATATAGTTGGTTTTTTTCTCTTTGTGCGCACACAAACTTTCACTTTTGCTTTAGTAAACTGACGTATCTCAACCTATGAATCCTTTTCCATCTTATTTTCTCTTCCCTATGCAGCTGAGAAGGAGGTATGGTAAAGTGGCTTGGTGTGCAACTGGCATCCAGCCAAGGTCAGCCCACCACATCTGGTGATAAATATGTTGTCAAGTGTGACTCCTGAGTGTTTCCTGATTTTGGTTGTTTTGAAACTTGAAGTTTATATTTTCAGTAATAGAAGTTAGAGGAGACAGGAAATATATATGTCCGTGTTTGCTTCTGTTTAATAATCCTTTAGTAATTGCTTTGTGCATGAGTGTGTCCTGAGGCAAGGAAAAACTAGTTAGTTACTTTTCTGTTTCTCCAGTTATCTTTCCTCCTCATTTTTTCCATGGTTTTCATGGATTTTAAGTCTGCCTGTTGGTGTGAGGGTGCAGGAATAATAAACAGAACAATTCCACTTCAAAAGCAACACATGAAATGTGTATATTATGCCTTTTTAAAGTTAGCTTTTGCTGCTAAAATTCCTTGTATGTGGAATTGCTGGAGGTGCATTTTTAATTCATCAACACTATTCTTAGGGAATTAATTTATATTATTATTTTGAAAAAATTTTGTGCTTTAATAACCAGCTATTAATGAGATATCAGAAATTCAGTCTCGCTAAAATCTGCTAAACGTTTATGATTGCTTGAATAAGGAATAGAAGCTATATATATTAGAAACCAAAGTAAAAGACCCAGGACCAGACCTGTCCTCTAGGGATTCATATGGGTAAGTCCAACATTATCACCCCTGCAAAGGGGTGACACACAGCTTCAGTTCTGCCTGTAGCTCTGAAGTCCCAGGCTCAAGCACATTTGATAGCTGACTTCAGCAGAGAGCAGAGTTACTCAAATAAATATTCCATAAAGGTTGTTTTGGAGATACTTGAAAGGACCTATTTACTTCCATGGCAAGTGCTGCATAGAGTTTAAATTTACAATTTGCATTAGAGTGAGGTCTATGGCTGTTTGACAAAGGGTTTGAATAATACTTTGCAAGTAAGCAAAGCAGGGATCCCTTTGCCCATGGTAAAAAGAACCTTAGTATCATAACTTCATCCACTGTCAATAAACTGGGGAATGTATGCAAATTTAAGTAAGGTATTAGGAGCTTGGGCTAATACAGCATAACCAGGAGACTTTATTTTCATTCCTCCAGGTAATTAAATTTTTTTTGTTCAAATGTTGTTCTTAGGTATTCAGCATAAGTCCTGAAAACTCCATTGCCTCAACAGTCTTGCATATGAAATTACAAAGGAAAAATCATGTATATCTCTGCAGAGCAGTAAGGGAAGAATGCAAGAACGTAAATGGTTAAGAACGATCAGCTTCACGTCAAGATGTGGTGGAAAAAAATGTTGCAACTCTCATATCTTAAGGAGAATTTCAGTTGCAAACAGTAACAATTCTGTGAAATATAATCAAAGCAAAGATATCTGTGCTTAAAACAGGTTTCTCAAATATAGTGAATCCCAACAATGAAGTTGTGCTGTTGCCATTTAGATTTTTGGATTTTATGCTGCTGAAGTCTAGTGGTCAAATTACTCCAGCTTGTTCCTTTACCACGTATTTAGCAAAATTAGTAAATAAGGTGAAGAATTAGATAACCCAAGAGAAAAAGTATGCGAATCCAGCTAAGGAGTAAGAAGTAGAAGCTAAGAATCTTAGATTTGCCAGAATTGTGGTAAGAACAGGAAAGAAGTTCTGCAATCTTAGATCATAAAATGATAGAGAGAGCATTGGACTAGAGGAACTTGCCATTGGTTTGGTGACTGAATAGCTCTGATGCTGGTTACACACCTCATAAACTGTCGTCTTGTGAAACAGTTCATGGTCTCTTATGAAGGCAAAAATATTGCATGGGAAGTCCTAACTAAAACTATCAAGGGATAACTCTTCAGTTAACCAAATGGTATCTTATCACCCTTGTAACCTCACTTTTTTTTCTATTGCTATTTAGTTGAAAAATGCTTAATCCTTAAATTTTACAAGAACTTCGGGAGACTTTCTCATTTCTGAAACTGATTGTGCTAAATGCAGAATAAATAATTCTTTGAGCCGTCTTTCTTCATTTTGAAAGAACCCGTAACAGCATCCATATTTAATAAATCACCAGACCAGAACTCTCCACTCTTCATCCATCAGATTGTAAGCAATAGAGCGATTTACCCCCCATCCATAAATCCAGGCTTTGGAAAACATCAGAAGACTTTCAGCATGCCACCTGTTATTCCACAGCATCTCAGTGAGATGGAGCTGTTACATAAAACCTTTACAGGGTGAGACTTGCAGATGGATTTCTCTAGTTCGGTTAATGATCTTTCCATCTGTATCATCCCTGTAAGTTTTTAATTTCCAGCTGATCAGGAGATGCAGTCACTTCATGAAACCCCAGGGTCTATATAGCACAGAAAGACATAATTTATATGATGTTTCTCAGTAAAAAAAGCACAGTTAATTCTGGTTTCCAGAAACCAAAATTATAAGTGTAAACAAAAAAAATTTACTGCTTTAGTCATAATCAAGATTGGTTTTTTGCTAATTGAAGAGAGAAAATAATCTTACTAATTGAAAAAGAGAAGGAGCGTTGTTTTAAAGTACATTGTCTAACAGTTGGTCTTTTGAAAACATTTTAATTCATATTTGCAAAAATCATAATAAGGTCTCCTTGGGTCTTTTTGTTGACCCAAGGGCAGCCCTTACATCCCTCACATACTTCATGTTGGTTTTACTAAAAAGAATAACTTTGACCAGGAGCTGAGAGTCGAGAAAGACTGCACAACAAAAGGTGAGTCAGGGAAGGAGAAAGCAACTCTTTTTCCTGAACTGAATTTATCTCGTTTACTGTAGGTACAGGTACATTGGAAATATGAGTGATAATAAAGAAAATCAAATCTATGTTCAAGAGAATTTATTGAAAAATTGCATGGCTTAAGTGTTTGACTACTAATGGGCATTGTATGATATGGATAGTTATAATCTGTGACAGGAATACTTATGAAACTGATAAATGGTAAAGGTAAAAGCATGATGCAGGGATGGAGTTGTGGAACCAGAGAAACTTGCAGATAAGGGAACCTCTCATGATCATGGCAAGGAAACAGGTACAGGTTGCATGCAGGGGAAACCACCACTACACTACAAGATGAAGAAGCCATGTCAAGCAAAAAGCAATTATGTGACTGGATCTTAAAATTAGTGAGACAGGAGATAAAAAAAAGTACAAGAGCACCACAGAAAAGAGCAAGAGGTCGGAGGGAGAGAATAACAAAGAAAAAAGTGCAGCTCTCTCAGGGTGGAGGGAAGAGCCCATCTAGTGGAGAATTCTGTTGGATTGGATCAGGGCTTTATGTGTTCTTTCATGATATATATGCTTATGTACTGATCAGATTGCTTTAAGGCTCTAGTAGCTCCCTGTCACCATTCACAGGGAGACTTCCATACATTACTGATTTTGTTCTGGAGAGAATTTATCTTCTGTTCTATAGATATATTTGACCTATCCCTTAGTTCTAGTTTATTTACATGTTTCACCTGATAACACTTCATTAATGACACTGTTATTAAAGACAGCAGTGATGATTAAGTATATATGAGAGCATTGCAGCATACCAAAGAGGGAGAAGAGATGAAAACAGGGATATATGACTGTGTCTCCTATTTTTCGATGGGTGGCAGTGTTAGCACAGAAATTATTTTTTCACTGCTTAAAACCTGGCTATGAGATCCACAGGCGGTTTGCTTAGATGTCATTCTGATTTTCTTAGTGGAAGAATTTCAGATTACACTATGTCCAAAGTATGTATTCCCTACATGAGTGTGGAAAGCTCGATGTGTCTTTCCCACCCAAGCAGTAAAATCCTAAGCTTCAAATGCAATTATGCACCACTAGGAAAATTAAAAAATGTGCATGAAAGTATGTTAAACCATGATTGATTTAGAATACTTAGACAAAATACTGTGTAATGTCCTTAAAGTTGCATTAGTCTTGGTAAATGGTATAATTTGGAACTGGACTATGATTTCTGACAGAATTTACTACTGAAAGCAAAAAGTTAATAATGTACCACAGCAGGGTACATCAAAGCAAACAGGCTGATTTCATTGCTGCTTTAATGTCACTGATTTATGTCTGAGGTGCATTTAGCCCCCTAGACATGAGATAGGCTCAGTGTGCATGGCTATGACGTGGACCACACCGCAGGGCAGTGGAGGAGAGGGCGAGGGACAGGAGACCTGTGCCAGGCAGGTCTAGGAATCTGCTCCAGGCTTCCCCCCAGGCTTTGGTTGTGTTTTTCTCTGTTACATTTAAACTTGCTGCTCATGCCTCAGCTGGTTTAACCTTTAGCTGACCTAGTTATTGAACCAGGGCAGCTGGTAGCATCTGAGGAAGTCAATATTTCTCCTTTGTTGCTTGCCTTTTACCGAGGAGCAGACGCACAGACACTGGTGCGAAGCTGAGCAGCACGGAGGGGAGCCTGCACTGGTCCTGTATACACCAGGACCCTTGAAGCTTCTTGTGTCCCTGCCCCTGATGCACAACCACCATCAGCCCCTGAGGGCAAATGCAGGCCAAAAAAAAAGAAGGGAGAGTGAGCTAGTGCAGTGCAGGTACTGATGGTCTGGCTGCCTTCTGTCTAGGAGCCTCTTCTTCCCTGATTCACATGCTACAGAGAGGGAGTGACACAGAGATGTTCAGCAACAGGAAAATTCCCGTGCAACTCTACATCACAACTTCAAGGAGCATGGACAAAGTTTTATTCCAAAGGTAAGTGTTCAAATTACCTTGAATTTTATTCAAGGTAAGTGCAATGCTGCCACAGCACTGCGTGAGGAGCTGGGAGTCAGCACTGGCACGGTGGTGCTGGCACTGTGGTGGTGCAGTGAGCTGGCACAGGGCCCCAGGAGGGAGCAGTGGGTGGCAAATGCTGTATGGAAACTCCTAAACAAACTGGTGAGGCTGAGGTTTGTGGTGAAGGCTGTAATTAAAGCTATTTATAATAAGAGAAGTATAAACAAAAGGTAACTTGCTAATTTAAATGACCCAGTTATACTTTTTGACCCTGAAGACACTAAAGACTTTGGGGCTGCCTTGACTTAGTGGCTTACAGCAGTGTTTTGCTGGTATTATGTATGACCTGCACGTCAGTGCAGTGGTGTTTTGTAATTGAGGTCCTGGCTGCATATTCCTGCTCTGAAGTACAGTCCCTCTTGTGTAAGTGTGCGGTTTCTCCTGAATGTTGGGATTTTTTTTGGCACAATTTGAACAGCACAACTTCCCAAGGTATCTGACCTTGCACAAGCATTGCTCTGTGCTGCTCCACTTTCTGTTTAGTTATACCCTGCTATAGAACTGAGTTGTCATATACATCATTGAGGAACTCACTCCAACAGTCTTTACAGGCTGTAAGTTGCTCCTTCAGTTATTTATGAATCTTTCCCAACCCCAGCTGATATTTCAGTATTTCAGCTCAGGCTCTGTCTCACTGTGGCTCTCTCCAGCCATGTAGTACTACAAGGAACAACACTTGCCCTTGGGAATTTGAACAAAATCAATCCTGATACTGTAAGGGGTGTGTATGTTTGCCAAAGACCTACACATTAGCACGTAAACCCTGTCTTTTTCTACTTGTGCAGCCAATCCTGCTTTTTAACTGGTATAAAACTTTTCTTTTTTAATCTCATTGATTATGGCTGTACAATGGAACCAAGGCACACTGCTTTATTGTGTCAGCAAGTGTCTCATTTTTCTAAGAAGAGAATTTGTGGCTCCTGGAAAATATAGGTCTTTCAGCAGACTGAGGCTGAGCTTGCTGACACTCTGTTTATGTCCGTATTCTGCTTGTTGCCAGCTTGGGACAGAAAAGAAATACAAGCAAAGTTGTTCAACACAGACAAGGGCTCACTGTGCCCTGTCCTTTCCACTGGACAAACTTTGGAAAGGCTATGAGAGGTAGTAAGCTAATATTAAAATGCAGCAAGAATTAAAGCCAGCCATTGAAATGAACAAGAACGTACCTCTGTGTTGCAGAACACATGGGAAAAAAAAAGGAGCAATTAGTTAATGTTTCAGTAGTAGAGAGGAGTGCAAGACAGAGAAAGGTAAAATCTCTGTTGACTAAATCAACTATATTTATGAACATTGTTTGTGCTCCATTTATGGTGTTCAGCTTCTTAAGCGATAAGTTTAGCTGAAGGAAATATTTGTGCAAAAGTGCATATAAAAGAAAAGGAATGGAAAATAAATTTTAAAAATGTCAGTGGTTATATATGCTCTAAGGAAGCTACTATGATGTGGTGCCACAGTAAAACAGCAACTAATCAACACCTCTTAAGCTGCTAATACGAAATCTTTACAGCAAATTGTTCTTCCTGGGGATTTGCACTTCAGTAATTATGTGGTGAAATTTAGCAAAAGCTTTCACTATCAGATAAACTCAAGCCAAATTTGTAGATGGAAGTATGCACAGGTCAAGTTTTTATCTTTTCAGAAAGATGTAATGAGGTGTAAACATCTATAAAACATGTTTGACTTCAAAATCCTTTGAGCTAAAGCTCTGCAAAGTCAAAGGCAGTTAGCTACCTGGTCCAGAGGGCACCTAACACCATGTAATCCCTGTATCTCAGCTCAGATGTAGCCAGAGCAGTATTTCTATCCAGGTACAGATTAGGTGATTCTTGGTTAATGTACATTTATGATTAGAATTTGACCATTTAGAAATGCAAATATAGCTGCTGACAGTGGGAAATAGCAAGAGAAGGGGGGCTAAAAATATCAGCATAATCAAGCTGCAGCCTAGAGTGACTGGATAAGAGAGCATGATGAGGGCTTTCCTTGGGATGTGCTTTCCTGGAGATGTGCTTTGGTCCTGCCTGATTACAGGTAAAAATTGGAAAACTATTGCAATTCCTGGAACTTCATTCCTCCCCGAGACCATTATCTTGTGCCCCAGATAGCTCCTGAACTATCTTCCTGCAATTCATATTGATTCAGGTGCTTTTTGTTCAGCTAGGAGGAAGAACAAGGTTTATCCACCCAGCCTACAAGAACTGATTCTGTCGGTCCTTTTGCTGCTGAGGTAAATTTGTATTGATAAACATTTGCAAATGCCTTCTTACAAACTCCCACAGCAATTCTACTAATAGCTGATGGCTGTCAGAATGGCATCAACAGTTAATTCTGCTGAGGACCAAAATGTTTTAATCTAATGCATGTTCTTTTTTGGCTGTAATATGAGTGTATGTAAGAGGAATGCAGTGAGTGGGCCATTCTGGTCAGAACACCTGATCAAGTGTCTCTTCTCAGGTTAAAATATAAGAACTATAATTTTTTCTTATAAAAGAAGGAAAAAAAAGAAGCCATGAAGAATGATGAAGATGCTCCTCTTAATCTAGCAATTTTGTGCATAAGGTTTTTATATTTTCATATACAATGGAATTGTCTAAATAAGATACTTGAATTAATTGTTATATTAGATTTAGTTGGACATTGCCCTGTTTATTGGAGATTTCTGTGACTGTGGAGCAGTAACTAAGTTTCTTCCAAGTCCCATCGGTTCCATGGTAATAATGGAGTAGATCACAAGTGCAAAAGATTGCTTTGCTTTAAAAGTTTACATATGCAACTTGCAAATGAGTTTTGGTGCGAGACTAAGAATTTATTCCATAAATTCAAAGTCTGTAGAAGGCTGGAAAGAATTCACAGGAATCATTTCCTTAAAAGTCGTATTCACTTCCTCTATCACCACTGAAAAGGCACAGGGTTCCCAGCAGCACTGCTATGGGGAGTGATCTCAAGGCAGGTGGGGAGGGCCAGGGTGTTGCCAGAGGGGCTGCAGGTCCTGTTCCCAGTGACATGTGCTGTCCCCCAGTGACTTGTCATGAACTGGCACCTCAGCCACAGCATACTTGGAGAAACAAAGGATATTTGCTAGTACCTGTTTTCTGAATCTTTGCTTGCTGCCAAATATTTTCCAGTGGATTATGGGGAGACCACGTCACAGAGAGGTGCTGCTTCCTAACTCTCACTCACCCATCATCTAAATTAGGTGTTTTATAAATGTTTAATCACATCATTGAAAGTGTCAAAGCCTTTCTCTGCCCAGTCATGCTCTCTGGTTATGGAACCCTAAAATGATGGGAATCACAGACTGAGGTTTGTGTGGAGTTAGAAGTGGATGGACAAATTCAGAATCAAGCCTCCTCCATAATGAGAGACTGATAAATCACGTCTGCTTTCCTCTACAATGCAAAGAGGAAAAAAAGCAAAGGGGTGACCTAATTTAGTCATTGAGATGAATGGTGTGATAGAAGAGTGTTCCTAAAAACACACGTAAAATGTAAATCCTTTTTTTCCTGTGAGTGCCTGGGCAGCAGTTGACTTCTGTGACTCACTTAAGAGAAATTCCATAGGAAAAAGGTTAGGCTTTCTCTGGGATGAAAAGAACGAGAGTAAATGATATAAACGGTGATTGTAAAGCAAATCCCTGCCTTATATCCCATCTACACTATATGAAAAGCAAACTCAGACAGTAAAATTTTAATTGCTGCAGTAGGTTCCCTGTCTTTGAGAGGTGAACAGCACAGACTCCCAAAAACAGAGCTCAGCTTTAAAGGCCAGCCTGGGAATGTTGATCCTTTTCAGAAGAGAAAAGAAGTGCATCTTGTCAGAGGCTTTTGGCATGCCCAGTGAAAACCGTGGACATTTAACCAGTAGCTTTTTCCTCACTCCAGTTGGTTGTTGGTTTGATATGGAATAACCTATAGTGGAGTCACAGCCAAAACATCTTCCCCAGCTGGCTTCAGGGAGAAGCAGCCAGAGTGGAAAGAGTGTGTGGATGGCCTACGTGCAGTTCAGTTCCAATGCACAGCGTTTGTTTATAGAAGCTTATATTCAGCTACACCATCAGCTGTCTCAAACAGTCCTAGAGCACAGGGAGAATAAAAAGCTGAAATTATGTTTGAGAACTAGAGGATTGTTTATAGCAATTCAACAGAACAATTGCATATTGATATACAGCAATCTGGGCTGCTTTTGAGCAGCCAAAGGAAGATATGAAGAGCAGGATTAAATGGCCCACTCTTACTAAAACAACAAGAATCTTCATTCTCTCTGATACTGATTTGGAAAAAGACACATGAGGTATCAAGGACAGAAAGAGGCTGCCAATGAGATTTTGCAGAATCCTGGCTTTAGTAGCATATGAGTTTTCTTGAATTTCTCTGATTTAAAGGGGAATTTTTTCTGCCTTTATATTGTCTTTGTTTTGCTTTGGAAATTGTGTCATAATTCTTTCTCTGGCTTTGGTAGCTACTTGGAGCCTGGTCCAATTTAAAGATTATATTTTGTTGTGGAAGCAAGTGGTTTCTATTCTTTAGACTGGAAAGCTGGGGATGTTATCACTATTACCTCTTGGGGGGGTGAACCTTAAAACTGAGTAACGTGAATAGCCTGTGGCAATAATAATACCTCACAACGGCTTTATATAGTGATTTGAGGAGTCCTGATGGCTCAGTAAATATTTAATAACAGTTTCAACATCATCATTCAGATTGCTAGCCTCACACTATCCCTGGTGGTGCTCAGTAGGTTTTTGCAGGCTGTCACCACAATGCTGAGCACAGTGTGTCTGACACTCTTCTGGAGTCAAACAATACCATATTTACCTAACTGGTAGCAATCATAAAATCAAATTAATAATAATCTACTAGGATTACTTCATGTTTCCTGCTGAGGAAAAATGTTTACTAAATATTTTTTTTCCTCCAAAATACTTCCTAAGATGGTTATAAAAGGGATGTGTTATTTATGAAGGCAAGGTTGAAAAATAAAAAAATTGCCTAATTGCCTTGCCTTGGGATGAGAAACCAGTAACACTTGTAGGAGTCCCTGGTTTCCTGCACACAATACAATTTCAAAATTACTTTCATGGACACTATTTTGAGAACTGGAAACCATGGCTTTTATGTTATCTGGCAACTTGAAATCTTTTGTATGGCACTAACCTTCAGGGGCCTGATCAAAAAACTGCCTGGATCTGCATTCTGTGTAGGTATAAATGCCCCAACTGGAGTATAAAAGTACATGCAAAGTGATCTGATTCTTCCTTCTCATGAACCAACAACTTCAAAAGCATCTTGATAAACAATGAAGGCCACGAGACTGGAAACGCTGTGCTTGTGGCTGAATCCCTTCACCAAGGGGCTGGAATCACATGCTGATGTTTCTGAGCACTGTTCCAGGTTGGAGCAGACTGGTGAACTTAGAGACAGTTGAGTCATCTCCACACAGAGGGGGCAGGACAAACAATTACACACAAAAGAGCGCAACAGAGTTAAAGATAGTTACATGTCCCCGTCACGAAACACAGAGAATGAAATACGTATGGACCTGCAGAGCATTTATACTGAGACTGGGCTAATGCAGTTCTAGATACATATCATGAGGATATTGCAGCAAAAAAAAAAGTGAACAAGAAGCATCTTGAAAACAAGGATACATGAAAGGGAAATGATATGACAATGGCTGGTGTAATGGTTACTTTTTTGTTTATATGTGTATGAAATATCTCCGGTTAGAAACATTTTAGTAGCTTAACATAAATGTTTATGTAGCTTTTCCAAGCTACATAATAGAATAACTAGAGTAGTATTACTGATTTTTTTTTTCCTGAATCATGTGTACAAGTCTCACTCTGGGAATCTGAATGCAAGGAATACTAATATTCCTCACTACATGTGGGGAGCATTACAGCTGAGCACAGCGAATTCTGCAGGCCTTATTTCAGAAGAATTCTAAATTCTAGCATGCAGAATATAAGCACAATGAGACAGCCACATTAGTAAGACTTTGTGTATGTAAGAATTTTGCAGAGGTGATAATTTGCTACATAGCTGCCTGCCAGAGTCAGACATAGGGGCTAAAAGTTTTTCCTTATTTCATTCTGGCTACATCAAAAAACACTGTTAATGTGTAAATACCTCAAAGGCAAGTATATCCTTACATTGGTACAGGGATACAAGGAAAAGGGAGTCGTATCCACCCCTTTTCTTTGCTATGACAACAGGATGGATTTTACCTGGAGATTTACTAGGAGTGTCCTGGGGATGTGTGCTCTGTGCCTACCAAGTTTCCAGCTTCCTTTAGGCACTCTGGAATTGAGGCTGCCTGCATGGTTTATCTGAGGATACTATTAGGTTGAGTGTTGTAATTTTCATTCTTCTAAACCCTACAAAAGTGATTTTGGCTGCAGGAAAATATACTACACATATCCTCTTGATGGAGGGGAAAAAGACCGAGGAAGAGGAAAAAGCTAAAGAAGACAGAGACCCAGGCTTGCCAATGTGTGTTATTTAGTCTATGTGCCATCTTGGGCCACTTTGTTAATTCTGTTTGGGATTTTATAAACAGCCACTCAGTGCTGAAGCACTACAGGGCTACCTGTGACTCCTGCTATTTATCCATCCCACTGTTTTTCCCCAGTCTGGAGGAGGTTGCTGCCTCCTTCCAATACGTAAAGCAAGTTTGTTTAGTTTACTTTAAACAGGAAGGAATTTCATTCCATCACATTCCCTAATGTAGACTCAATCTGTATGTTGCCTTGAACAGCACAGGCTTTGGATTATCTGGAAATGAAGCAGCCAGATCACCCTCCTAAAGCCCAGACTACAGGAGCAAGATGTACTGCCAATGTCAGGTTTTGCCAACCTTGACACGTCATCAGAATTATTTTAGTTACAGACTTCATCTTCCTGAGCATCCAAACTAAATAAGCACAATTGCAGTCTCTGAGAAATTATTTCAGAGATTCAAAGTAGCCATCCTCCTGGCTTCTGTTGAGTGATGTGCTAAAAATAATTAAATTTCAAAATCTTTTGAGAAGAGTCCTCTTGAGGATCTGTTGGAAGTTCTTAATTTATTGTCATTCCATTAACAGCTGATAGGTAAGTTGTCTTGAATGCAGAGTGCATAACATTCATCAAAACTATGCTGCTATTCAAAGTTTGCCTCTTCTATGCCCCTTTCCATGTAAACTGAGAACAGTCAAGCTCCCAGCCTTAAAAAAAGGGATGTGTGCTTTTGCTCACTGGCCTGAAAAATACAATTGAGAAGAAGCATCCAGTGTACTGGATGCATTTCCCTTTCACAGTACACAACCTGTAACCTAAAACTTTTTCATTGCTTCAGTAGCTCCTTGCCATTTTAGTGTTAAAAGTCTGAATTTGTTTTGCTCTCACACTTGCCCTATCAGTGACTGAGTGAAGTGATTAAGTCCACAAGTGTGGGTTAACAGTTGTGAATGCTTCTCTGCAAAGAGTTTTCTGATAGTGATCTGAACCTAACCTCCCTTCATATCCCCTTTTATCAAATAAAACTATGTACACACACAATGCAAGATGGGAGAAGAGGATGAGGAAAAAAACCTCAAAGGTAAAAAGCTTCTAAATGTTTCTAAGTTTGAAAGCACATTCTCCTACTGATTCAGTCATGAGATTTTCTTGCTTGATTGCTTATGCCAAGGACACTGCTCAAAACCTCAGCTTTCCTGGTAACTGTATTTAGCTGTTCATTTAAAGATGCTATTTTTACTTTCCACACCTTGTTTTTATTGGCCACCACCTTTTTTCCCTATAAAGGTTTTTTTTGTCAGGAGGCAAAATAGTTAGGTATTGCAAAGCCATATAGTATTTTGACCAATGACTACATTAGGAAAGATCTGTGGTTCTTAGCTTTTCCTCACCTTTCCTGTGGTTGCTCTTTCACATGCTGCCTGCTGAAAAGTGGGAGCTGAAAGGCTCTGTGCAAGGGGACTTTGCAGCAGCAAAATAATGGTCAGTCCACCTCCTTTCTTTCTCTCTTGAATCCAGTGCTCCAGAAATGCTGCCAGAAGTTGTTTTGGGGCCATCTGGGATTCCTCATTTAGATCATACAGTAAGTATGAAATAAGACTAATTTAATGGCAACGTTGTTATAAATCAAACTAAATTACTAAAAAAACTACCTGTCAAAATTAGGTTTTGTCAGACAGCAGTTTCTATTTACCTTATACAAGTCAGCTGGAGAGAATGAGATCATTGTGGACAGACAGAACAGACACAAAACTCCCAGAGTAGAGGCAGGAAAAGAAACTTGGACCAAAACCATTCCAGTAACAGAGAATATGAAATCTGATGTCTTCCCGTAGGGGAATACTTGTGGGACATGCTTCTCTGCTCCAGCGGTTTTCCCAAATTGCCACTGTAGAACTCTCCACTAGTCTTCTGAAATCACAAAAAAAGTAGGCTTTAGGTCAACTATTGTAAAACACATACTGACCCCACCTCCTCTGTCGATCCTACACGTGTGACACACTTTGGCCTGTTCAATACCACAGGTGTGTTCGGAGGAACACTTTTACATTACGATCGTTTGTTGACAGACACAAAACTTCAAGTGCCTCCCCGCTTCATAAAATTTCTTAAAGGCATTTTTCTACTAGTTTCTATGAATCCCACAGTTAATGTTTAAAATTATTTTTTTTGCTAGTTTTCTTGATTGTCAGTTCATTTTCTGTTATATTCTTTTCTACATCCCAAAATAACAAAAGCAACACTTTACATTAGTCATTATGATTAATTGTGCATTTCAACACCTCTCATTTGAGAATCTGGGAAACATTTTATAGTTTATTGGGTGATGGGAGCAAAATCTTTATAAGATCAACCATGATCAGCTTAGTCTGCAGGATTTAATTCTTGTTTCTTTGCCTATATAAATAACATAAACATGAATGCAATGAAAGTGAAAAATGGGGATCAGATATTTGTGTCCACCAGAAGCAGTGACAGAGGTCTAATGCATCTGGTTTAAGGCCAGGTGAGCAGGATTTCTTCTCTTATGCTGCTCATTGACTTCTGTAGCACAGGACAGGCCCTTGAGGCTGGAGCAATCATGTCATAATGCCAAAGGATGGACCACAGACAAAAACTTAGCACGGCTTTTCATGAGCACTCATGTCTTCTTGCTCCCATCTCAGTACAGGAATGTAACTCTCCTTGTAATTTCAAAGCCACTCGTTCAATCTTTTTGAGTAATTATGGGATGACAGCCGATTATACCCTGAAAATGCTTGCTAACACTATTAATCTTTTGCTCATATGGGCTGTTTATAGCTATAATTATAAATGAGTGAATAAAATGAAGTAATTTCTGATTGGTTGATTTGGGAAAGAAATTATGACTGTGGCCCAAAGGGTTCACTCAGTGCTCAATAGCACAAGGTGCTGAGCCTCCACTGAAATCAGGGGGGCTCAGCATCCCTGAGGAGCACTCGGCACATCTTGGCAATGGGCTGGATCACACCCACAATAACAAGACTGGGGCAGCAACTCAAAGAAATGTTCTTATTGAAGTTGGGGATAAATTAAAGGGAGGCAACCAAAGAGAAACTATTTTCAGACAGCAAGTCTAGAATTTCAGTAACATTTAGCCTGATTCTTTGGAAATAAATTGTCTATGGAAGATATCTTACCAGGGTTTAAGTACTTAAGAGGCCCTTATTACAGGCTTTTATACACATAAGTCAAGCAATGTGATGCACATTTTAGTGCTATATTATTGCCAGATGGACTTTCACATTCATATTAATGTTTTTGTGAAAAAAGAAAAACCAAAATTAATTCTAGTTAAATTCTACTGTTTCATTGGCTTGTGGTCAAATTCAAACAACTTCAGGCATCTAAATGAAATATATCTGAAGAAGGTTGACTGAAAAGCGATTTTTAAATTTTTTATTACTTTAGAATGTCAGTTTATATTGCTATTATATTATACTGCTGCTGGGGAATTGTTGACAATTACTTCTGTCACGTGGCTTTCCACAGACCAATCTTGTTATTTTTCTTTTGTTTTAATTGCTATATAATGAACAATTTCAGTGTTATAAGATTAGGGAAGGAAGTTCATGTGACCAACACTTCTCCATAGTAGCATTTATTGAAAAGATATTCTAGTGGGTCTCCAGAATAAAAGAATAGCTTTAGAGGCCTAGATGCAAGATGAGGTGAGTTCAAGGACAGGCAAAGCCCAGTAGGAGCAGAGACTGTGTTTTATAAAGACAGTGAAATGAAGAGTAGTCAGAGGATGTGAAAAAGGTCCATAAGAAGTGTCTGTGGTTTAGAAGGCAGCTTCCTGCGACAGGGCTTCCCTCCCTTTGACTGCAGTGGTGGGCTGGTAATGGTAACTCTCTCTGTTTCCATTCCATGTGACACCATCTATATGCATTTTGAAATAAAATTGGTGGTGGTTTGGGGAAGATAGAAGTTGCCAACCCCGTGATAATTTCCTACAGACAACCAAGAAAGAGACCTGTGGATAGAAAGATACAGACAGGGAGTTGCCATGACCATAAAAGAACTCTCTAAACATCTGAGAAAGGGGCACTGAAGGAATTGAGATTAGAAACAATTCAAGAAGCTGTTGTCGTCTGCAGAGGTCCTGTTAAATTTTGCCCAAATACCTGCCAGCTGAATCCTAGTTATTAGTGCTGATCAGTTGAAAATGCACAGGGTCTGAAAAAAAAAAAAATTAAAAATTTGGCAACTGATTATAAGGTTAGAAAATCACTTTTCACAGTTACTTTCAGAAGTGAGGATTTCTTGCAAAACTGTTCTTGTTTTCCTCACTACTGCTGTAGTTTTAGGACAAGAAAACTCCTTGGGCTTCCACATTCAGAGCCCCACAGCTAAAACCCTCTCCTCTCCTCCATGCCTACTTAACCAAACTGATTAATTTCTTAGAATCATGAAGAAATAGTCTTGTTGCAGAGGAGAAGGAAAAAGGCTTGATAAAGTCAAAAGTCAAAAGAACAAACAGTGACAAGAGCAAGAAAGTGACCTTGTTTTTTGGGACATGTGTAGGAATTGTTACTGCAGATAACCTCTGTAGCATAACAGGTATATTTGCACTTTACATTACACACTGCTTATATTATTCTTAAAAATTATTTTGGTTTGAGCATAAGTTCCTACTTAGCAATTCAGAGATTTAAAGGATGAGTTGCTATAACAGTAATACAGTATTGAAGCAACAGCATCAGGAGAGCTGAAGACACTGCTAACTACCAGCTGCCAGTTCATGCCTTGAAGTTGGTATTTGTGGACAAAAGTAACATTTCTAATCCAAGTGTCTGTGAAGGCAGGGCGAGACAGAGCCCTTGGGCACTGCACAGCTGGTGGAGCTCTGTTCTGGAGTTTCACAAACATTTTCCCTTCCATCAGCCAATGTCCGAGTGAAGCCTCTGGGGGGAGGGAGATGTCTTGACCACATCTGTCACTTTGAAAGAGTGTTTTGGGTAGCTTTCAGCTCTGTTTTCTCTCTGGGGACAAAGCTTGCATTTTCTAAGAACAGTCAAAAATGAAACTAGCCTTCAAGAGACCAAGGAAAATGACAAGAAATTGTATAAGTTTCTAGTCCAAGTCTGGGCTTGCCCTTACAGGTACGAGCTGTGTTTATATCACAATTCTCTCAACCCATTTTCCTCATACATTGGAAATCTCTCTTTTCCAGCGATTTCCTTTCCTTTCATTGTTGCATGTTTACAGAGTTCTTTCACCAATTGTTTTCATTCTTCCCTGCTACTGTTTACGTGTACGTTTTGATAACAAAATGCCTCATGGGATCTCTCATGGCTGCTCCCTCCTCTTTATGCCTGTTGGTTTCCACCTAATAGTGCTGTTTCAGGACCTGTGTGTTTTCTCTGGTGAAACGAGGTGCTTATGACAGAGGTGAGGTGCCAGACTGATCTCTCAGAGCACTGTGTATGTACGTGACAGTCAGCTGCTGATTTTACTCTCAATTCTCAAGGCCAAAGCTTCATCTGCTTCCCGTCCCACCCATGGGAGCCATGACATCATCTCCATGGTATTCTGAAATGTTACCCAACGGTCCTGTCTTTTTCCTCTCAGACTTTAGTGATGAAATCAGTCATTTCTTTCAGGGATGATGGTATTAAGTGTGTTCTACATGTCTTTTCTGATTTAATCTCTTCTCAATATGTATTTACTTTTTTCAGCTTTGTAATTACACGTTCTTTACATCTCTCAGTACAAGTGTTACGATTAAGCTGTTCTGGATCTGAGGTGAGGTTTGATCTGTTGAGGACCTCTTTTGAAATGCTTGTTTAAACTGTTTTCTACCTTAAAACTATAGCTGTCCTATATTATTTTTTCCATCGTTGTTTTTCATTAGCAAAATTTCTTGAACTTATTTAAAAAACACAAACAAACCAAAGATTTAGTAGCATCCCACCATGGACATGTGCATAAATGTGGTCATACTGTTTACATTTAAAAGGTACTTGTTCTCTGGTGAATCTCTGTGTGCCTGTTGGAGGTGGCAGGAGAAAGTATGTCATGAGTAATTGCCCAAGAATTGGAGGATCTTTTTTGTTTCTCCATAGTTTGGAGCTGTGCCATCATCAATTGCATGACTACATTTTCAGCTCCCAGCTGCTGCTTTCATGGGCCTCTATGTTGTAGGAGCTCCTTCAGACCACAGACCCAGTCTTTTTCTTCGGTTGGCTCTACCTCCTTCCCTGCTGTGTGTGCTGCCTGATCGAGAAAGAATGAGCTCTCCCAGTTAAACGTAAAAGTATCTGGGCACATAATGCAGGCTCTGACTTCTGCCCTGGGTTCCAAAGGAAAGCACACAGTTCTTACAGCTGCAGTAGCCCAGGTCAAGTTTTCCCTTCTTTCACCCTTTTTTTCTTTTCTCTGTGGCTCCAGGGAAGCACATCTGTTAAGCCCATAGACACATTTAGGATAAAAAATGAGGTGTCTTTGATGATTATGTAGGTGGATCTCACATACATGACTGTTGCTTTCACCACTAATTTTTGGTTTGGATTATGCCTTTGGTCTTCAAATAATATTTCCAAGGTGTAAATCCATACTGATTCCAATAGGCTGACATCTGCTTTAATAATTTTACATGACTTTTAAAGATTTATGGCAGTTTTTTTGAATATACTTTGTATCATAATAAGAAAAAGAGTGGAGTGGGTCAGTACACCACCTTTACCATGGCTGTGCTTGCCTTCAGTGACTTTTTTGGGCGTTTCTTTAATGTTAAAAGTGTAATCGTCTTACGTGTTAAGCTTAGGCAAATGACCTGTGTCCTTATGGAAAGTTGAATGCTGAGCTGATGGAGTGTTTGACAGGTATGTCTTCCACAAGCAGAGGGGATGAGCAGCGCGGTCCCGATGCCATCAGGGCGCACATGCGAAAGGGTCGCGTTGTTTCTGTTGGCTCATGGAGCAGCAGCTTCAGGTGCTCACAATCGCCCGAACAAAATTAAATTTTCAGAAATAGGTTTATGGGGACATAACAGCCAATGAAAGCACTGAGCAACTGTCTAGAGGGGCAGGCGAATGTAATTGCCCACATGGCCAGCACTGGCCCCGCACCCGGCTGGTACCGACGCGGGGACACAGCGCGGGCCGAGCCGGGTCTCGCTGGTCCCGCGCCCCGCCAGCCCGGCCCGCTCCGCTCCATCCCTGCAGCTCCCACACCTCCGGCGGCGGGGCCGAGGCGGGGCTTGGCCGCTCGCCCCTCCCCGGCGGCGGCAGCAGCAGCAGCAGCACCGTGCGCCGCCAGCGGCTCCTGTTGCGCCGCCGGTGCCCTCGGAGCCCCGGCCCTCCCACCGCCGTATAAAGCCCGGGGCGGGCGGCAGCGCCCATCGCTCCTGCCCGCTGCGGAGGAGGAGGAGCAGCAGCGGTACCGCGCCGCGGCGGCCCCCAGGCACCGCTTTCCCCTCTGGTTTTCCACGCCCGCCCCTCTCCCCCCGCTGTCGGGGGCTGGTGGCGCGGGCAGGCCGGCGGGTGCGGAGGGGGAAGATGGCGTGGAGCGGCGCCCGGTGGCCGCGCCTCCTCCTGCCGCCGCTGCTGCTGCTGCTGCTGGCCCTGGCGCTGCGGGCGGCGGCGGAGCGGCGCCCCGGCCCCGCAGGTGAGCTCGGTGCGGTGCGGGGGTTGGGATGCGATGGCGGTGACCCGCGGGCGGCGTGTGCGGGCGGCGGGGATGCGCCGGCGGCTTTGTGCCTTCCGGATCGGTAACATCTGCCAGGGAGGGAAAGCCCTCCCGCCTCGGTGGAGGCTGGGACCCGCCGCTTTCCCGGGTTATTTATTTATTTCCCCCCGCCCCGCACGGTAACGCGCCGCTCGGGGCGGCGGAGCGGCTCGGCCGTGCGGGAGTGGCGGCGGCGCCGGCTGGGGCAGCGCTCCCCAGGTTGCTGACAAGAGGAACCGCTCGGCTTGAAAGTGCCTTAACCCGCCCAGGGGGTCATAGATGCATGATCACCCTTGGGAGAAAAGAAAAGAAAAAGGATTCCTTAAAGGGAATTGAGTCTCTTAGGCTTTTGCCTTGCCCGCCTCCCCCCTTTTCTTCCCTCTCCCTGAGACAAGGTGTTGATGAACATGTTTTTCCAGGCTGGGGAAAGCAATAGCGTCAGTCGCTGTGTCACTAAACTGTAGCAACTGCTGATGAAGTTTCCTACTTCGTGCAAAAGTCAGCTGGAGACTCACTCCAGTGCCTGCCTTGCCTTTCACTTGTGTTCTCTAGCAGCTTTAACTTCAAGGAACCAGAAGGTAGAAGAAAATTTTATCTTCAGCATGTAAAATAAAGGAACATATGCAGGAAATTCCCTCAGAGAGAGGTGTCCAAGCACATGTATGTCCATCAATATGCCAAAACATGTTTTTTTCTCTAATACTTTTTGAGAGTCCGTAGTTCTGATTTCTGTTCTAAGCGTACAAAGGTATTTCATCCCACTAGATTATTACCACATGATATCCAAAATAGTTTCATTTCTTGGCTTGTTTTACTCAAGTGTAATCAAGTTATTTTTAATATCTGGCTTAATTTTCTAGTGTGCATAAGGAGGCTGCTTTATTTGAGAAGCAAGTTTTGTCAGCAAGTTCTTTGATATGAAAACTGCTGACTTGGTTGAGAACTAGTGAAAAGTTAAAACAGTTAAAAAGAATGGTGTTGACGGATAGCGGACTCCACTCAATGAACTTCTCATTTCCACTTTTCTTGGTACTTTGCTACTTTTGGTCATTCAAGGGATTTATCTGGAGGCTGTGGTGTGGATGCTGTCTATCAGAGGGGTGTGAGCGTTACCATTCAGCCTTTACTGCCCCTCAGAGGTGCACCCCACAGGAATAGTTTTGAGCAAAAAGTTGAGCTCCTGTACCTGTTTTCAGGGCAGTGACTGCAAGTTGAGCACCTTTGGAAATCAGTTATTGCAAACACAGTTACGTTTTCACGAACATATCTATTCAAATAATGCTTTTTTAAACTATGCGCTTGAAATGTAGGATCTCAGGCTGATATAAACTAGTAGCTGGTATGGTAAGGATTTTTTTTTAATCCTGCTGCTTTTCAAATCTGTGAAAAGCAGAGTGCATAGTCCAGACAGCTCCGTATGATTCAGCAACCCAAAAATAGACTGCTATGTCTATATCAATAGTAAAAATGACGCTACACAAATTACAGTGCAAGAAAGCACTGATAAGTTTATATATAGGTGTTCACACAGGATGACCTTAATTCCTTTTAGTTTAAACATGAATAACCTGAACTGTAGAAATCTGTGCAGGGCTGAAACCACTCTGTGAGTAGTTTCTTGACCCCAGACACTTCCTGCTGTGTTATGTGTTTTTATTCCAGTTTTAACCCTTAAATGTTTTTCCTGTGCTGTATGGCCTGAAGAGAGGCAGACCTTATGGTGCCTCTAGTTCTAGAAATCTGTTTTTCAATTTCTAGTCTCTTGATACTTTGTACAGTTTGGTGTAAAACAGCAGGCGAAGACACAATTTGCATGTCGATTTTTAACACAGTCCATTCATATTGCTTACTTGAGACGAAAGCTCTAAGAGTGTCTGAAACTGACTGCCAAGCTGCATCTTCATAAGACTTTATTCAAAAAGTCTTTGGAAAGAGCTGCCTGTTGCACAGCACTGGTTACAGTGAGAGTCAGTGTGGCCCTGTGGCAAACAGTGTTTGCAGAAATCTGTCCTGCGCTCCTTCCTTGGCCACAGGTTTATATTTCAGGCAATTGCAGAGAAGAGCACTGTTGAGCTCTGAAACACTGGCCCCTGTGTGGTGAAGATGCAAAGTTTCTGTGTTAAAACACCAGTGTTGAAATATTTCCACTGCACCACACTTGCTGCATGCACAATGCTGATTGTGACACACAGAAAGACAGTGGAAATGACATTTATCATTGCCTGAGAGGCAGACACTGCTCTTGGCAGCAGATGCAGATGATGTTCTCACCTAAAATGTTTTGTCAGTCAGCTGTTTGCATGGGAAATGAGTTTGCTGCCTTTGAGTCTGTTCCCCGGAGCAGCTGTGGGGACTGGGCTGGAGCACGGCCGTGTTGAGGTGTTGGGGCCCAGGTTGCAGTGGCAGCAAATGGGCAGGTTTTGAGGTGGGTCCATGGTGTCTGGGTGTGCTCCTGAAGTGGGGGGGGTGGGCTGGGGGGAACAGGGCTCCAGCAGCGTGGGTGGCTTTCCAGAGAAGCCTGGCCGGGAGGTGGGGCAGCACAGCTGGCTGCGGGAGCGCTCGGAGCCAGTGGGCTTTCCTCCACCTTGGCATCCATCAGCTGCTGGTCACAAATGCTTCAAGCAGTAACTGCTGGCTGGCCTAGCTCTGTGAGGACTCACTTGAAGATACAGCACGTACTGTTACCATTTGTGTTGACTTTTTTTGGGTCAGACAAAATAGTATCTATGAGTGATAGCCATCGATAGAACTTCCCTTCTGGGTTGCTTGTGGTGCCCAAACAAGAGATTTTGGTCATTCAGCCATCTTGACATACTTATTAGAAGTACTGACAGACTTGGCCTGCTTGGTGGAGGAGAGATCATAAATACAGCACTCTGTGCCTGCCTCCATCTCTCTGCCTAATCTTCAGTGTCTTGCTTCTTTGCTGGTGCTACTTCTGTCTTCTCTTGTCACCACAGTACCTAAAATTGCTGCATAAACCTGTATTGTGGAAAAACCTCCTCTGGGTCTCTTGGGGCTGTGCCCTTTTTGTGGGGACTGTATGAAAAAGCTGCCACCTCCCCTTAGAGGTGAATGGTAAAAGCAGAGATTGATGAGCCCAGAACTGACCCTGCAGGAGACAGCACTTGGGTTGCCTGTGTCTGGGACACCATCATGCATTTAGCATCAGTGTGCTCCACTTCAAATAGAAGTATCTATTTCAAAAGATACCTTTAGCCTACAGCTTTGAAATCAATAGTGACTGACAAATGTAACAGTGTGTAGTGAGGGGTATGAGTATTTGGAAATAAGAGAAAAGTAAGAAAATATGGCTGTGGAGGTGCAAACCAGCAAAACTGTTCTTTCATCACCTCTTTTTCCCGTGAAAATACTCATCCTTGAAAACACCCAAAGTTTGCAGTCTGAGTTCTGTGTAGCACTTGTTTTAGAGGCTGCACAATGCCAGTATCTGTGGCAAAAGAAAATGTAGACATTTTTGTTCAGACTTTTCTTCCTTTCTGTAGGTAGAGGGAATAATGAGGCTGTGGAAGTAGACCACAGAGATGGATGTAACATTGTTTCTCTCTGTGATATACAGTGGAATTACTGCAACTTTGACTGTAAAATGCATTTTTAATTAAAGCAAGAAAAAGTAAAACAGTTGTGACCTTTATCATCAGCATTAGTTGCTGTAAACTGCACTGTAAAGGTACAGTGGAATGACTGCCATGATTATCTGAGCCGGGGGTGTTTTGTGTGAAATGTGTCCCTGTCAGGGGTCTGAACTAATATTATTTCTCAAGGTTGTCTTTATGTTCGTGGCACGTTCTGGAGGGTCATTATTTATGTGCAAGTTCTTGGCTTTTTCCCTCCTTTCTGCTTATTTAAGCAGAAGTGACTCAGTCTCTTCACAGGGAAGTGTTTAGTTTGTCTGTTGAACTAACACTGTTATGTTGTGTAATCAGAAGCCGTATCTTTCAATTTGTGTAGAGCTGCCAATCTGAATTACAAATTACTTGACATGCTGCTCAAGTGAATTTCCTTGTCATGAAGAATAAGTATGGTTGCAATAAGGGCATTTTTGTTTTTATTTATGTTGTTAGGGGTTTTTATAGTTTTTGAGTGACCAGTTGCAAACAAGTTTGAAAGTGAAGAATGTTTTTGATCCTTCTTAATTTAAACATGAGCAGGGTTCTCTCAAGCACAAAACACAGCTTGACCAAACAGATAAGACACAATCCTGCTACTAATGTGTGGGAGTGTTGTAGCTCTAGAGAATAAACAACACTTAATTATCAAGGAATACATGCTTGCAAGCACAGCCTGACACCACAAGTGGCTTTAGGATTAATAGAACTGCTCCTGGAGTATTTCCTTAAGGTGAATTCAGTTTTAAAAATATGGATGGTACTGGTCATGAGGAGACTAAATATGTAAAGATGCTGTTTCATCTCAGATGTCTGTTTTCCAGGAGCTAGAATTTGCTTACAATTTGTAGTAGAAGTAAAACAAACAAATGAAAAACAAATTACAAGTGCACTAAAGAAACATTATTTGATCATCAGAGTAATCTGGCTTCTTCATGTTTTCTGTGTGTGTGCATGCCTTTCTTGCTGTGAACTGGTTTTTTTAATATAATGTTTTAACACTGGTTACAATGAACACTAAGACTGGAGAAACTTAGGTACCTACTCATTGTTTAAATATTTAGATTATTGACTAATAATACAGTTGACATATTTGAATATTTTATTCTGTTTCTGCATGAACCAAAATTAAAGATACTCTGTATTACTGTATAATTTCTTTTCAGACGTGACTGTTTTTGTAATGGAGTTACAAAGTAATTACAGACGAATTTCCTTAATAGTTTAAAGCTAATCAGTAGAACTCTGCTTTGGCTTAAAACATTACTTTCGAATTTATAGGACAATTCTGAAGAAACTACCTCTATTTTAGTGTTCGCCCCACCAGCTCTTATGGTCTGCCCTTTGAAAATATTTGAGGGTTCATTCTTGGAAAAATTGACAATCTCTTAATCCATTGTGGATTTTCTTAAAAAATAGACATGGGGGGAAAAAAAGGTGTGTGGGGAATCCTTTTTGATGGTAATACTGATTCTTGCAATGATAGAGCAAGTATGTTTTTAAAGCTGCAGTATTCGTAATTAATGCTAACAAACTGTAAGGAAAAAAAAAGACACAGGAAAAAAAGCTAAACAAAAATAGGTTTGTCATTAAAGTACCACTCCTCTGAGAATGAATTCTGTACCTGTGGGTCTAAGTGTTAGTGTTCTGAATGAGCCCATTGTTGAAATCAGCTGTGCAAGAACTAATCAGTATCTGATACAATTGCTTTCCTAATTTTTTACTTTTTTAAAAAGTAAAAGTAGATTGTTTAGTTTTGTAGTTCACATGAAACTTTAATACAGTAAAGTGTTTCCTTAGACTGTCTTCATAAGCAATTTACTAATGCTGTTTTGCTTTGCTGTGAAGCAGCTGTACTTGTGTTGGATCAGAACCAGGCCCATAACTATGAGCTGAAGTTGCTGGGTCAAGTGTATTATGTTAAAAGCATCTTTAAACATGCATCATACATAACATGACATGTCTTGTGTCAGAAGTAGGACAGAAGTTTTTACTGCCATTTCATGATTTGAAGAACTGAGTTGTTCAAAACAGGGCACTGATCCCACCAGTGTGGAGTTTAAGTTGCTTGTTTGCACAGAAAAGAGAACTTTGAAAAGTATGGGATTTCCTTCCTTTCCAGGGTAGTGTGGCCTGTGGTTCTGTTTGGAGAATTTTAGATGTCCAGTGTTTGTACACAGGACCAGATGTGAAGCTGTAGGGCAGCTTTTTCAAATGAACTGACTGATCCGGGTGGTAGCATCTGCTTACAACATGAACCACAGTGTGGGCATGAAGGACAGCTCTGTGTCTTCAGGATGGCTCCAGTTACAGCTTAAATTTCTCTCTTTTCTTAAAGTAAAGACTAGTCTAAGGCGAAACCATTATTGCAAGTCCTAACTGCTGAGTTTCATTGATGGATTGATTACCTGTCAAAAAATGGACTTGAACAGTGCCTGTTGCTGTGTGTGACTGCTTCTGTTTAAACAGCTGGATTTGCTAAACGACAGCTTAAGAAGTAACATGCTCTCCTCTAGATACATATTTATGAGAGAAGCAGAGAGGGCAAGGCTACAAAAAGGCAGAAGCTGAGTAAACTTTCTCACTTAGCCAGCTGATGCTAATTGTGTCCTGCTCTCAGCTGCACAGCCCCGATGACAGTTTATAGCAGGGCCATCCAATCGGTGCATTCAAGCAAGACACAGCTCGTGCCATGACTCCATCCATTCCCACTCTCAGGAAGATTTTTGTGGTTTGATTGCTATCTGGGCACCAATAAACAGCTGTAACCTGATCTGCTCCACATTTGTCAGGAAGTTAGGCAGTTCCTTCATGCATGGCAATGATGTCATTTACAAACAGTTGATTTTAATTTTTTTCTCGTCTGGGAACTAAGGAACTCGTCTTATCTTTGCTTTACTACAGAATAACTGACTCAGTAAATAGGGTCTTATCCAAGTCCTCTGAAACTGATGGAAAAACACTTTACTCCTGCTTGTATTTGGCTTTGTTCAACTATCAAAACAAGGAAATCTTGCATTAGAGTGAGTGCAGGCCAGAGCACTGGCCAGTGCTCCACCCGGGACTGATGTGTGTGATTGATGAGTGCACATACAGTTCTTAATGAGCTCTTGTTGACTGTATGTTCAGTACTACTAAATTAAAAAAGTAAGTTAAGGGCTGAGACATAATCAGCTTTTAAATGTTTCCTGAAATCAGTTGTACATTAGGAGTAACTACCAATCCTTGAAGCTGTGTATAGGTAATGTATATGCATATACAGAAAAACAGTTACAGCCTGTGGGCTGTGAGTTTTTATTTAATTGTTTTAGAACTGGCTCTGTTCAACATTTGATCATTTTAATGTAATCATTTTAGGTGCTGTATCAGTGAAACATCAGAAATGATGTGGTAACAGACAGCAGTAAGCAGCAGCTCAGCAGGCTTGCTGTTGGAGTCAGTCCGCATGGGAGAGGGAAATGTGTGTTCACACCCTGTACTGTGAATTAAAGTATGAGGGAATTACAGTTTGTAGAAAAGAAAAAGAAGAGAAAAAAAAATTTAGTGTCCTGGCCAGGAGCCGTGTGTTAGCAAGTGCTAATCTAACATAGATTCTATAATAGGAGAAAATTCAGAGCAGCTCCTGCTTAAGTGTGTGTTTCTGCTAACCAAACTTCTTTGCTCTTTAAAACACATGAGAACAGGCAGAATGTACTGTGGCTGAGGAAGTCGCAATAGTACCAGCTATTTGAAGGTAACTGAAACCAGGAAATGATACTTTCTATATTTCTCTCCCTAGGGAGCTCCTGAAAACTTCCTGCATTTATTGGTTCTATTCCCTGGCTTGGGACAGTGTTGGCAGCTTTGATACCACTGGCTATTGCTCTGTAATTTCAGCAAGGTTTACAAACAACCTGGAGGAGCACAGGAAGGATTATCCACAGATAGCCCATGCATTGAGTGATCCTGATAACCATAAATGCCAGTCGTGGTCAGAAACTGTTTGCAACAGTTTCAGGGCAGAAGTTATTCTTTTTTTCCTGCAGGTTGAACCAATTTAAGGGTCAGGTGGTAGCAGGGATGATACATGTGTACCTCCATTAGTTCTGCAATAACTTTATACTAACAAAATAAAGACTTTCACAAATCTACTAAGAAGGATTTCTAAGTTTTTGGAAATCACATAAATAATGTTCGTGCTACTCTCTGTATTTTGCAGCAAGGCATGTGTGTATGCATGTATTGAAGTGCAGTGATTAAAGGGAGGTTTGTGATGCAGAGGAACACAGACCAAACTTTCAGAAGAGGTTGGTACAGGAAGGTCTGCTTCTTCTAAATCTGGCCTTTCAGAAGTATTTTAAGCATTGGTTCTTGCTGATATTTCATGAGTTTTTCAAGCATATTTTGTCTCCCATCCAAGGGTATTTTTTAGCATCAATTCAACCATGCTATTTAGTTGCAGAGAACCCAGTCTTACAATGTGATCATGGCTATGGTTAGTGGAACTTTGAAACCAGTCTGCCTTTCTGGGAAGCACAAAAATGTGGGATAAATGGAGGAATGCAGCAGTGTCCTGTGCAGAGCGGAAGTTGACTGTATTATATAAAGATCAGATTAAAAAAACTTCAGGACTTCCAAATAGGAAGTAGTATTGTTTATGCCCCATTCATCTTTCCCCCTCCTGCAGTGTAATGCACATTTATTTACTGAGAAAAGAAGATGACCATGTTTGCTATTTCAGCACATTGTTGCCTTTCTAAAGAATCCTAGGGAGAAAATAAACAGCTGTCGGATGGCTCTGTCTTTTCTCTCTTTATGCCAGAAATTTTACTTGACCAGAAATTCTTCTGTTGGCTTACTGCTTTCTTTGACCGCATGTACGTCACAAGTTCACACTGGATGGGTATATATGTTTAAAGCTTGTGTTTTTTCTTGTTGTGTACTTAAGATATTTGTTTGCTGCTGGATTACATTAGCCAAGTATATGTCTGTAGGTATAATGGTTACATTGTATATGATGGGTTTGTTTGCGAAGCCTAGCCATGAGATATGATGGGTTTCTCCTGTCTCTGTTTGTCATCTTTTCACAGTACATGGATTTTCAATGGGTTTATTTGATGCAGAATCTTAAGTTTAGGCAATAATCCTAAAATCAAGTTTCTTTTTGAGTAGTCTAATCTTGCCTTTGTGAAGGATAAGTGGAAGATCGTGTTGTGCTAAAAGATCTGGAGTCTGAAAGTACTCTTTGATATTTTAGTTGTCTTAATGGTTCTTTGGATTTTGAACATACAGTCTAAGTCCATATAAATAGGGAACAGAAATTACTGTTGGCACCACTGATGACTCTATAGCCATCTGCAGAGCTTCAGCTTGTCTTGAAAGCATATAGAAGAATGGTTTTTTGTGATCTTGAACTGTGACAAGAGGAATCCAGGTTGGAGTTTGTTTTCTTTTTAGTTTGTTTGTTTTTGTGGGAAACTACATCCTGTTGGTTTCCCATATCTCCAGAGATGCAAGAGACATAGTAGGCACAATTACATAGCTTAATCAATGGGCTTGGATGCATCTGTGTGCTTCTTCCAGTTATCTATCCTATCCATCTTCTCTTCCAGGCATATGCTTAAGTCATGCCTTAGTACTACCTGACCTTTCTTTGCCAGTGTGTGGGCTTTTTTTTTTTTTTCTTCCTTAAATCCATGGAGGTGTTCCTAGTATGCTTCTGGTTTCCAAGGTTTTTCTGTGATCTCCAGCAACTTGTTTATTAGCTTGCTGGAAATGTTTGGTGATTTATTTTTCAGTTATACATAACTTTACACATTTAATAGGAAGATGGATACACAGTCATTACTCTGTTAAGCAGCTCTGGGTGGGGTGTAATGTGCAAATGGGAAAATAGATTGTGTTAAATGTAGACACTGGAACATGAATAAAAATGTATTACAAGTACAAAACATCATTTGTTTACCATTATAGAGATAGATTTTAATGTCATAATGTGGTACCATGCACAGATGTCCTTTGATCTTCCAGCTTGCTTCTGTTCCAGAGAAGTCCATGGTACTTGAATCCAGGGACTAAATGTCAGCTTCCGTGTGGCTGTAAGCAATATCCTCAGTTTTGGCTGCTCTGAATCTACTATACTAGTGCCCACAACCCCTGGTAGAAATTATGTAGTAATCTCTGTCACTGTTCATTCAAGATAAATAAGAACCATGTGGGTGTGTGAGGAATGACTGCAGTTCTTTGCATGCTTCTTTGCCAGGATACAAGGAGAAAGGTCACTGCTACTTAAAGCAGTCCTGCCATGGAAATTCCTGACTGAGACCTTGCCAGGCAATTCACTGAAGACAAAGGCTCTGGCTTATTGTTCTTATTTCTGGAAATAAATATTTCTGATGCAGCCAGGTCCCTGAAGATAGCAGCACAAAAAAATGGGTAGAAGAGTCAGATGTTTTGATAAACCTTCACTGCATTTCCTAATGCACTGCATGTGCTCTATATGTGGTGTTTTCTGTGCTGAAGGGTTTCAGAATTTGCATATAAAAATGAATTCTGTATGTCACTGGATATACTTTCCTTGGCCAAACACATGCTGTCTCAGGCTTGTTTTCAAAACAGAACAGCTGTTTTGTGGGTGTAACTGTTGGAAATCTGCCTGAAAAAAATTGCATTCTAGTAACTTAAGCACCCTCATACCTGGCATGGAGCTCTGAGGAGATTTTTATTCATGCCTTCCTGTTGAACTTCAGTATAGGGTTTGCATTTCCTTTTTACACAAACTGACTTGACTTGTGGAAATAAATACCAAGCTTGGTAATCCCCTCCAGTGACTGCCAAGATGCCTCTGGCAGCCTGTGTGCTGGGGTAGCCCAGCCCTTCCAGGCAGCCTGTACCCTCTGTGGCATCCCAGTTCAGAGGAATGTGAGTGGGGAGGAATGTGACCACCTGCTGTGTTCTTGTTTTCATATGTGTTTGCACTTTGGGGATGCTGTTACTGTGGGAAGATATTACTGAGAGTGTATATTCATCCCCTTGTGTGTAGGGGATAGTCAGACTTAAAGTGTAGAGCTCAAGCCTATGTGTAAAACCACACAGCAGAGCTCCTTTAGGGTGAACACCTCAGTGGAGGGCAGGGGTTTGTGCAAAGTGGATGGTGAAGCAGGAACTTGCTGCAGCTAGAAATCCTTGTGGGTTTTTTGTGGCACTCTCACTGGGGAGTTCCGGGCCACAGTAGTAGCCTGGGGTCTGTGTAATTGCAGGCATCTTTCCACTGCTACACCTGGTCTTCATTGCACCCTGTTGGAGCCCTGGAGCTGGTACAGTGATGCTGCTGGGGACACTGGGCTGGTCACTCAGCCTCTGTGTGGGAGGGCTCTGGTACAGCCCTGAACCTCTGCACTGACAGGGCTTGTCCTGGGGCCAGACCTGCTCTGCACAGCAGGGACACTGGGGGTGGCTGCAGCTGAAATAGATGTAGCTCAGCACATCCTGAAATGGAAACAGCACTTGGATAAACTTACTCCCTTGGGAGTGTTGTACTTGCACTTTGACGCTCCTGTGCCATCATGAAAGTCACTTTGGATTCATGTTGCTAAACACAAATGGGACAAGTGTTCTAAGAGGTTGTTGGACCTAAATGTAGTGAGCAAGGAATAGATTTTTCAAACTGAATGCAGTTAAAAGGTTAAAAAGAAATTACCAGAAGTATTCAGTGGTCAGAAGCATTCTCTTCACTCACTTCCACTGGAAGAAACAAGTGTCTCCCATGCTACGTTTAGTAGAAGTCTGCCAGTGAAACTGTACAAGTTGTCACTTAAATCTAAATAAAATCACAGCAGCCTACAGGAATTAGATGAATGATTTTTATTAGCTAGAGGAAAATAGTTCTGCTTTCCTCATTTGATAATAATACCCTCTATAATGTGCCAAGGTAACTCATTTAATGCGCTTTGCATTGTCTCTCCATACACACTATATATAGAATAAAAACATGTTTCTCTGCACTTTGGTCAGACACAGCTTACTTCAAAAAACCCAAACAAACCACCACAAACTAAACAAATGCAAACAAACAGAAAACCCCCACAAAACAACAAAGCCTAAGTAATCTATAAAGAATCTCTAATTCTAAAGGGACTTTAAATCCTATAATTAGACTTCTGCTGCACTTAAAAATTATTTAAGTACCACATGCATCTAAAAGTCAGTGGTGCAACAAAGACATGAAAATAAAGTCTTTTAAACCTTTTAATCTGTAATTTAAAAAAAATGACCATAGGCGAGTATGTTAAAAAGAAAAACATTTTCAACATGAATAATAACTTTAAAAATAGCTTTCTTTTGTACTGTGTCTGTTTGCAAACCTGACTCAGACAGCCTACTTAGATTTCTTCATTGGCTGCCAGTGCAATACAGGTTCTTTTCCTTTTTCATGTCAGTATAAACTGCATTATTTGTCTGCTCAGCTTTCTTTTTATATAGCTCAGGTTGAAATCCCTTATGCTTTGGCACATTGTTCTCTTTCCTCCTGTTCCACAAAAGTCAAGTAACATACCAGGCCCCATAGTGATTCTTGAAATACATGAATAATGTGTATTCCATTAAGAGAGAGTAACAATATCCCATAAAGGACAGTAGATTATTTTTTGCTTGCCAAACTGTACTTGTATGTTACTTTAATACTTTTTTTGACTTAGTGACTATGGAGGGAATCTGATACAGCCCACATTTTGTAATTTACATGATGTTGTCAAGTACAGATCTTTGAAATCCTTGTTGCTAGCATTCCTCAGGAAGGTGTAGGTGTGAAATATGCCCACTCCAAACCAAATTCCATGGTTCTAGTCAGTGCTTGACTGGTCACCTAGGAAACTTTTAATAATGGATTCACTTGGCTTGGTAATGCAGTCTGGTATGATCAGATTTTTCCAGTTCCCTGTAATTTGAAAATGTAGTGCTTGAACAACAAAAAAAAGTCATAATTTAATCTGTTCCATAGAGGAAAACCCTATCCTCTGTCTTCTGTTTTAGTCATAATCTAAGATATCATGTTCTTTATTCTTTCTGTGGTGGCTTCTGTAGAATTACTTTAAATTGCATGACCTTTAGAATAAATGATTTTGAAGGTATTGAACCATAATTGCTGTGTTTGTGTCTCTCTGTGAGTCAGTTTGTCTGTGAACGCCTTGCATTGGAATCCTCTGTGGATGTCCTCCTGTCCTTTTGAGATGTGCTTGTGGGATTTTCTTCTGATTCTTGCCTACAAAAGGCTGCTAACACTTAAATGGGATAAAGATGGAGCAATTTATCTTCCAAATCTGTCTTACCCAAATTTTTGGATGTTCGAATTGATTGCAGCATTGAAAGTATTTATTTCCAGTTTCTTCTTTGCTATGCATTGTATTGCGGGAGTGTCAGTCTGGTTCAGTAGAACCAGCAGTTAAAATTGTCACTGGGACTGTTGAGGAAAAGGATTGTGTCTTGTCACCTGTTCCCCCACTCCCACTTGAAAAAGAAAAAGTGGTGTCAGGATGTGAGAGAAATCTATGAAACTGTGCGTGGTGGGGAGGGCAGGTAGAAATGTTGTCTGCAGTTGATGAACTTGGGCAGTGTCAGATAAAACTGTAGGTACTGGGTACATGGTGTTGTCACTGCTTAAAGGTTGCATCAAGGAGTGACTAGGTAAGAGCAAGGTCTCAAAGCAGATTGAGTGTTTTGGAATGTACAGAAATACCATCTAAGTCAGGAAAACCCTTAGAGACAAGGAAAAAAAAAAGGCAGAGAAAGCATCATATGTGGTTATCTTATCCCTGCTCTTCCTCACATACACCATTACAGCTGCAGTTGAGGATGGACTAGCCAGGCCTGGTAGGAGTGTTCTTGGAAGTGATCTGTTGACCAGGGCTGAATCTAAACTTTATTTCAGTGGAAACAGTCCTGGCGGCTCCTGAGACTAATCTCCATAGTTTGACTGCTAGTTCAGACAGACTTGAATTTCATTACAAGGGGTTTTATGTTTCTCTACAGACTGTGTGCTCTGACAGGTATTTTTGCTTGACTGAGCAGAGGTACACTTGAAGTATCCTGGTAGGGGGTTGCAGAGCATCACATGAGTAATTTGCAAGGTGCATTTCTTCCACAAAGTGAGAAGTGGATTATCATCTCGTGTGTTAATTTTGCTGGTGTCACATAGAACAAAATGGCAAGTGGTGAATGATTTTAATACACTTAGGATGATGTCTGGAGTGTCTGAAGGCTGCTAAGCCTGCGGTGGTGGGCAAGGCTGAAGGGTTAATAGGAATGTTTTCCATAGTAGCCACTTCTAGCACGTTACTGGGCTGGTGAAGATAAATCCAGAGGATGTTTTTTGAGAAAGTGAAGCAGCAACAAGCACTGTGTCTGGAATGCTATTTGTAGGCGATTGATTTTATTTTCTTGTGAGGATTGATCTTATGGGCTCTGCTTAGAGGGCAGCTGCTGCTTGCACTTGGACTGAATTGGGGAACTGCAGTGTTCTCTGGCATCCTGGCTGGTCTGATTAAATACTTGATTTTGGATAGGAGTCCTGTCCTCCTCGTAGCTTTGAATTGCATAGTTTGGTTATTCAGCGTAATGCATAGGGTTCTAAATTTTGTTTAGTAGTTTAATTGGGAAGCTGTTTAGTGGGATTTTGTGACCCTATTCGAACTGTGTTAAAAGCTCTGGAATGTGAAGAGGAAATGGGTTGCATGGTCATTTGCCTGCATGCAGTAAGAGGGCAAAATTACCACTGCTATAATGTGCATAGGCTCTGAATAAAAAAACCAACCAAGCAAACCCCTGCCCTTTTGTCTCTGCCCAAGGACTTAAAAGCACTAAATGCCGTCCTTTGGGGGACTGATTTCCATGACTGGTTTTTTTGTCTTGTTTTCATGAAGAGTATGAACCACTGGCTTTCAGGGGAGTTACTGAGGATGGGTGAAGTTCTCTGGCACCATTCAGTCCTGTGATAAGAGGTCACAGAATTAGCTCAGACTGAAAACTAGTAAGTTATTTTTGCTTTGAAGATTCCTTCCTGTCCAGTAGTCATACTAGCTTTGTATTTGTCCTGATCTAGTTATTTACAGAGTAGATGGGTTTACTTGCTTCTTCTCCCTGAGGATAATTTTAGATACAGTACCCTTGTCCATAGCAGTTCTTGTTTGGTGATGTTTCAAGCTTATAATATGACAGTGTATTTGCCTCCTCTGTTTGAATGAGATACAGGCAGGTCATAAAGCCCCCGATCCAGTTCTGTTCCATGTATTTTTTCTTATGAACTGTGCCCTGAAAACGTATTAATACGTGTTCCTTATTTTTCTCCCTCAGATAAACTACTAGTCTTTACTGTAGCAACTAAAGAAACCGACGGCTTTCACCGTTTCATGCAAACTGCAAAGCACTTCAACTACACAGTGAAGGTATTGCATGTTTTGTACCAAATATTCGTACTGTACATGCTGTAAAACAGAACCAGTAAAGAGTAACTGACCTTGTCTGAGCTTTCTCGTGTGCTGGGACAAGGTAAAATAGTTGCAGAGCTTGGGGGCAGGAAGGGCACTTGCTGCTCTCCCTGTTGCTTATCTGCTGGTTCCCCTCTGAAGCATCATGGGAGGGAGCTGCTTTACAGATTTGTAGCCCTTGTGGTCAGCATCCTCAGTCACTCACCGGTTCTGTCATGATTTATCATATAGCCTTGTTTTTCAGAGTGGCTGATTTTGTTTGCATGAATACTTCTGGAAGCTGTACTGTACTCATAGGGCTTGGATCTCCTTCCTCAAGAAAGGCTGGATCCCTGCTGCAAGGAAGGAGGGAGGGTCACAACTGAAAATTTCACTGTGTTTTCCAGGAACCTCTAATTCTGAGAGGACAGTGCATTTCTGTAATTCTTACCAGCCTTTTCTGCCTCGCTCCATGCCTCCATATGTCATGTTCTTAGGCTGGCCTCTGCGTGACCTTGGGAAAAGGGAGGGCACCAACCTTCTAAACTTTCCCCACAAATTGGTTCTGCCAAGAGAAAATCCAGGAATTCATATGGTGTTATGAAATTTTTCAGCTTACTTACCACAGTGCCTGCACTATAAATAGGAAATTATTTGGGTCTCTGAAGTTTGACTTCTACCCGGGAAGCCTGAGCTCTGGATACGTCTCTTAGCTTTGCAGATTTGTGTGAAACATCATGCAATGTAGTTCTTCCAGCCTTTATACGTTCCAAAAACATTATGTTCAAAACCCAGTAAGAGTTTATTTTTTTCTTTTTTTTTGACAGGTAATCTGCTATAGCGCTTGGCTTGGGAGGAATTTTTTGTTTATCTGATTTTTAGCAGTGAGCTGTATAGTGGGGAACCTGTCCTTCCCTTTTTGTGCAAAAAGACTGGAGTTTGCAATTTGAATTAGTTATACCCTGATCCACCAAAGTCTCTTGAGCCTCCTGTTCCTAAAGTGATTCTATTGATTTTTAAAGGTCTCATTCAGAATGTTTTTCTAATAGAAATTTTGGTACAATTCTTGCCTTTTTTCTTTCTGAAGGAGGCACACTGAAATAAATGGCAGTAGCAGGCAATTGCTCGATTCTTATTTGGTTAAAAAATGTCTCTCTCATGTTTTTGCAGTGATGTCATTGTGCTGAATGCTGCTTCAGACATGGAAAACTTACCATGCTGGAAACGATGGCTTGCTATGCCTTAGTGTGTTGCTTCTGCTTTAGCATCTGTTTTTAATAAGGGCCTGCTTTAAAAAAGCCTCATGGTTTTGGGTACTAGCAAAAAGTGCTTTTCTTTTTTCTTGTTCCAGGTTCTTGGAAAAGGTGAAGAGTGGAAAGGTGGTGAGCTGCCTAACTCTATTGGTGGAGGGCAGAAAGTTCGATTGCTGAAAGAAGGCATAGGAAGCTATGCTGATCAAGAGGACTTGGTTGTATTGTTTGTTGAATGGTGAGCAAACCTGTCTTTTTGTCTTTGTATTTTAGTCTGGGCAGGCGTGCAAAAGTAACTGCTGTGACATGCTGAAAGTTGCACGCTGCTTTTCCTCCTCGCTGTTTCATTCGAGAGAGTTTGCTTCTATTTTTCTTCATTCATAAAAATAGTAGATTGCTTTTGGAACAATCATTACTTTTTTAACAGATTTACAGATGTAAGATTTGTTCATAGTTCTACTGCCTCAAGGGGGTAAAAAAATGTTATTGAGAGCTGACAGGCTTTTAGGGAAGCATTTGTCCTCTCCTTGTTCAGCTGTGGTGAGAGCAGGATGTGGCTGCAGGCTGGGAGTGTGAATGGGAGGGGGAGCAAAAGCAGCTCCAGAAATAAAGTGGCCAGTAGGGACTAGAGGCATAATCTTGTTCCATGAAGTTATAGTGATATGGAGGAAGCTGGAAAATGGGTCCCTGAGGAAATCATTTAAAAGGAGAACTGCTTTTACATGTTAGAGTACCAAGACAAGAGACTTGGTGCCAGTTGTACCTGTCCTGTCTGTGTGATAGAAGGATGGAGAGACAGTACTGCTGTGTGCAGGTGCCAGATTATAGCTCATAGCACAGCTATGCTTGAACATCCTCCCTGGAGGCCAGATAGGTTTCTCCTTGTCACAGAAAACAGGGAGCTCAAACATGTTCGACTCACACTTTTTCCATTGCTTCCCTCTGCTTTTTTCTTCTCCTCCTCCTCTTATTTTGCTTCTGTGACAACAGCATGATCACAGTAGCTAGGAATACAACTTAGAGCAACTACCAAGCCCTTCCACACTAAAGTTAACCAGAGCAGGGTCACAGCTTTAATCTCTGCAAGGAAGGCATGAGACCAAGCCTCGAATCAGGGACAAAGAAGCTCTGATTGCAGACAGGCAGCCTTGGAGAGGTTCAGCTTGGAGAGTGCAAGCTTGGAGAGGTGCATGCATGGGTTCACACTGCTGGTACCAAGTCATATTGGAATGTCTGCTCCAGAATTGTCTTTAAACTTTTAACTTGTTCTATTTATTTATTTATTCAAATTTGACAGCAGAAGAATTTTAGGGACACTTTTTTGAGGTAGAGTTTTGATAGTATTTGTACAGCAGACATCATCACAAGACAGGAAGTGGTTGGACAGTAGCATTTTATGGATAGTTAATTTGTTGTTTTGCTGAAGTTATCACTTCAGGAAAGTTGGAGTAGCCTATGAAACTGGTAGCAAATTCAAAAATGTTACTCAGTTTTTTGTTATAATTCTACCCTTTGTGATGAGTTGAAGATAGACCTAGAAAGCCAAAAATCTAAATCATCTTCAGCAATTTATAAATAAGCATTATAAGGTACACTTTTGATGAAGATCTTCTTTATATGCCTAGTTGACTGTAAAGGTAACATAGTTTGAAGGTAGACATTCGGGTTGTGAATGTTTTTTGCTATTGACTTGATCAATTTTGCATTTGCTAAGTGGAAAAAGGATCTTTCTAAAAGTAAATATATTACATGTTTGTTCATGATGTTATCCTACTAACCATACATACCAATAGCTGAAACTTTAAGAGATTAATTTGGAAGATTTTATTTTTTACTAAAGCTCAGATGAATCAAACGTTTCCCAAATGTTTTCAACTTATATTGAATTTGTTTTCAAATTTATTATCCTGATTCATCACTATTTTCTTCCTATATAGTAAAGTATGCAAATTTGTTATCAGATTGCTATCAGGGTATAGCTCAAATTCCTCTCCAGCATAGTTTATTCTCTTGAGGGGCAGGCTGTCTGCTGGCGTGGAGTAGAGAGTACAGAGGGCCATGTGTGTCAAAGTGCAGAGGCAATAATCTTTCTTGCCATGAAAAATCACAGGATTTAAGGCCTCCCAAGTTCTCGAGATCCATAATCCCAAGTACATATATATTTAAAACTGGTGGAACTGTTTTCAGATAGAAGAAAAAAATAGTTTGCTGATTCTAGCATTATATTTTAATTCTAATGAGCTTTTTAATTTCCAAAAATCCCGGTTTGCAATTTAAGTGTTGATCAATATAGCAGTAAGTTTGGAAAAGACAAGTGTCATGAACTTCCTTTCTTCTTCAAGTGTTTCTTATTATATTCATTGTGAAGCATTTGGAATATTAATCTTGGGGGTGGGGAAAGGAAATGTCTGGTTTGCTTACTGTAACTAGGCAAAAAATTTCTAGAGAACTGTTTAGTTAAACTTAGTTTCTTGGGTTTTTTAAATAGCTCGGAATGCTGGAAATAATTTGAGCTTCTTTTGTTGACAATTCATGTCTAGGTGTACATAGAAAAATGTCTGCAGAGGGAACCTCATTTAAATGAGGCTTTTTTTTTCGCTTGAGCTAACTACTGGTTTATTTTGGACCATTTCAGATTGAACTGGCTAATGGCCAGTATAGACTGGATAAATTGGTTGATGCTGTGACTGTTCATCCAGAATTCCCACAGCCATCTCTTTGTATCATGGAAGAGTTTTGAAGCCTCTCAGTTTGTTGTTTGTTTTGTTGTTTTGTTTTGTGGGTTTTTTTCCCTAATGTTTGTTAAAATGTTAAATTTTAACAGTTTAAGGGATAAACATATCTCAAAATGTTTAAGGTGTGATCCTGGTGGGGATACAGTGTAAATGACAAAATAGCTGTGTGGCTGCACAATGCAGCTAAGATAGATGAGACAGGGGACCTGAACTGCTAGTCACTAGTGGGCCCTCTCTCATTTGTATTTTGAGCTCTTAACCTGCAGCTCCAATAGTAACAAGTTCTCATTGTTACAAAAGTTGTGGATGCCAAAATTGTATGGTCTGTTTTAGAGGACCCAAGTCACCGTTGCTGTTTCCCGTGTTGCCGGGTGCACAGCCAGGATGCTTTGCTGCTGCAAAAGAGGAGGAGACATGGGTAGATTCCAGTCCCAAGCAACTGCCATCTGGGAGCTTCAGGAAATAGGATTGGGTTGTGGAAACTTTTTGGGTTCTTTTTTTCCCCTTGCTTTCAGAAGGAATCAGAAGGAATTATGAAGAATAAATAAGAGTATCTGAGCTTTTTCCTGCTTGCCAAGGAAGCCTGCTTCTTTTTCCTGGATATATCCACACTCTTTTCTGTCAAATTTTGAAGTCCTGTTTAAAGCAAGCCATGTGCATCACCCTTAATAACAGCATAAACTGTAAAGGATAGTCCTGGGACCTGTTTTATGGTGGTCTTAGTGGTGTAGACCTGAGGTGAATCTTCCCTTACAGTAGGAGTTGAGTGCTGGATAGGCCAAATGTAATCTGACATAGCAGGTAAACAAGAAAAATGATGCATTTATAGGTTTTCATTTGACTCCAGGAGTTTCCCTGTTGCCTGGAGAGAAAAGTGGGAGCCTCATAAAGCAGCTGATGAGGACACTGGCAGCAAGGGGCAGAAGGCTGGTGGAGGTCCTGCCCAGGAAGAGATGTGGTGGCAGTAAATCACCTCTTGATAAAACAGAGTGCCTTGGACATTAATGGAAAATGTAGGTTCATGCTGGATTAATACTCCTGCATAATATCCATTGCAGTTTAGCAGCTCAGTACTGTGCTTTGGATTATAAACTGTACTGTATTAAGTAGCATATCCCTTTCACAAACAGAGCCTGTGGCTGGCCCAGCATGTTGCTCAACTTTGGCTTTCTTTTACAGAATGACAGTCCTAGGAAGCAATGTTCCCGGGCTATTTGGTTCCTTCCTGCAGCTGTAAGTCATAGCAGCAGCAGCACTAACCTGATCAAAGAGGAGAAGCACAGCCTGCCATAAACTATTAAGTTGAAGCCTCAGACAAATCTCTTTTTGTCTGCCTTCAACTTGTCTCCTGTTTCTTGCATGTTCTACAGGCTCATTCTGGCATTCAATCGGGCTACAGAAATCAAATGGAAAAGAGAGTGAAGTGTATTCCTGTATATTTGGGCAGAAACAGGCATTTTTTGCAAAACTGGGGAAGCTCCAAAATGTACACTATTTCTTTCCAGCATTCTTCTGCCAAAGTTACAGAAAAACATAACAGTGAGAGTTTTCAGAAACCCACTTACTTATATAGACTACATAACACACTTCCTCTCCAGGGTTCATACTTTGCTTTGCGGTGAAAATCTTTTGCATTTGTAAGCCAGCTGTTGTTACTTCTCTTAGGCCAATTTCATGGAATCCTCTTTGAATTAAAGACATCTTTAATAATTTCAGAACTATAATAAAGGAGTACCATAAGTCAGTAATGGTTGATCTGTTGGCACTATTGCTGTGTAATAATACATTGCAATGCAGAAAGTTCTGTGCCCTGCAAGCTGAAAGCTGCTGAAGCTAAAAGACTTTGCAAGAAAAACATCTTGGTCAAGGTTAGACCTTGATTTTTGGCATCTGTACCATTCCTTTGCCCATTATCAGGGCTGATGACTTTCAGTTACTAAGTTATATGTGTGGACTAAGAATATACCCGTATTCAGATGAGGAAACTTTGAGGCTGAGATGCTGCCATTAAATTAAACTATTGTGCTTCTTCAACCAGAGACTAATCTGTGACGTGATTCCAATTTTACTGTGTCATTCTTCATGCTGTGTAAAGTGAACCTTAAACTGGGAGGCACTGGCACAGGTTACCCAGGGAAAGTGTGGATGCTCCATCCCTGGCAGTGTTCTAGGCCAGGTTGGATGGGCCTTAGAGCAAAGTGGGCTAGTGTGTGGCATCCCTGCCTGTGGGGGGGCAATTGGAAATAAATGGTCTTTAAAGTCCCTTCTGACCCAAACCATTCTATGAATAATGCTTTTATATGTGGATCTCAAGTACAAAAAAGAAACCATATACTGTGAATATTTTAATACTTTATATGTATTTTGAGGTTTTGGTTTGGTTTCTGTGTGTGGTTTTGTTTGTTTGGTTTGGTTGGCTGTGCTCCACGACTCCCCTCCGAGACATTGGTTTAGATATGGTTCAACAACAAGAAACCACTAAGCTCGTGATACCACATTCTTACATGACCTTTGCCAACTCCATCCAGATTTCTTTCTGTTTTGGGGTAGTGTTGATCTTTGGCTGTGGGTAACTGCCAAAGATGAGCCCTCCACTTTTAGGTCTTTGTCCTCAATAGGAATTGAGACTCAAATCTGATCAACACATAAATACATGTATTTATGAAGTTTTTCATAAATACATGTTGTGACATTTAGAGTCTTTTGAGGTCTTCAGCACATTAAAGAAGCTTATGGAGAAATCTGTGTATCGTCAGGATGCAACATAGTTTATGTGCAACTAGACTTTATTGAGATCTAAATACATTCTTAATAATACTTTTCTGAAGAGTCAGTGCTATTGTGTTTTGGAATAAGATCATCTAGAGTTTCCCAGTGAAAGTCACCTAAATCATCTTTCAGTCCTACTTTCATCTGTTTTGATTTTTTTTTTTAATTGCTGTTCTTAAAAACATAAACAGTTTTCTAAAGGGAATTTTTGTTCTCAAAATATCTGAAATAGGCAAATTGATTTCAGGCAGACAAAACCTGAAGGAAAAAGAATGTCCAAAATGTGGGTGGTTAAAAAGCAGAAGGGGAAATTGTATTGGATAAATAGTGTTGATTGAAATTTTTCTCCTAGAAGAGTATAAAATTTTTTACATGGTGATAAAACATGATTTCACTGTAATTTTTCAGAATAAAAGGGCTGTTTGATTTTTAAAATTTGAATAGTCCAATGATTTTTTGTTTTCAACATAGAAGCATTAAAATTAAACTAATCTAATGAATGTATTTCTTTACTTTTCAGCTATGATGTTATCTTTGCAGGGGGCCCTGAAGAGCTCCTAAAGAAATTTCAGGAAACTAATCATAAAGTGGTGTTTGCAGCAGATGGACTCATTTGGCCAGATAAAAGGCTAGCTGACAAGTATCCTGTTGTCCGGAGTGGAAAACGATTCCTGAACTCAGGAGGCAAGTGTGATCCTCTTGTGAACCCATTAAACCCTTGGACTTGAACATGACTTATCTCTGTTATCTGTTTTATGTATTTGTATGTGAAACTGTTCCTGAATTCCCCAAGTGTAATATTGAGGACTGAGTCCTATTCTTCCTCTCTCCTTCCCACTTCAATAGCTGCTCTTCTGTGCTCGAGCATAGTTTTCATTTGAATTTGCATAGTTTGCTTGGCAATAACTTCTAAAAAGCAGGTAAATAAAGTGACAGCTTAGCAAGCAACTGTGCATTGCCAGGAAATGCTGTGCAGGGATGACCCAATTGCTTCAGAAACAATGTAGTGTTCAAGCCCAGTCAAAGCATCACATGATATTATTTATAGGTGCAGTTTAGCTGGGTCAGAATTTTCTGACTTGGCTGCCTTGTTCTTGTGGATCTCTGCATCCAGGAGAGGAGCTGGTAGCTCTGCCCAGCCTGTCAGCATGGCTGACATGGCTCATTCCAAAAGGAGTGGGAGTTACTCCTGTTAATCTTAATGATGGGTTAATTCTGGAATCCTCATTTAAATGCCAGTTTTGGTAATAATTTTGCAGTTGATTAATACATACACTGACACTGGTACTCTATAACTGCTGCAGAGCACAGAATGTCACTTCTAATACATGGAGTTGGGCAGTGTGCAGGTCTGGGAGTGTCCCTGTTTCTTTACCTCCTCCTTTACCTCACCTATCTGCACTATCTTTTTTTTTATTTTGGTTTAAAAATAATGTATATTGGTTTTGAGTTGAATTCTTTTTATATTTCTGGCAGTATTACATTCAGGCATCTCTGCCAATAAGAAGTGATTGATGAATAGCGAACTTTTTCCACAGATGGGCTTCTTGGGAAAAGTGGTAGTCTGATCTCTTTGGTGTTCTCAGGACCATCCTAAACAGATCTGTTTTAATTTTTCCTTAAAATACCATTAGTATAAAAGTAACCATTAATTATGAACTTTTTGAAACAGAACTGTTATGTATCACAGGAAGAAAACTGGATTCTGAGCCAAGTTGTATGAATTTCATACTTTTCCTTTGCTGGCACCAGTCAGAATGAAGTCCCTGACTGGTAGACAGCATTGGCAGGGTAGTGCTTTTTATGGAAATAACTTCTGTGTGTGTGATTTTGCAGGATTTATTGGTTATGCTCCATATATAAATCGTATTGTGCAGCAATGGAATCTGCAGGATAATGATGATGACCAGCTGTTTTACACCAAAATCTATGTTGACCCATTGGCAAGGGTAGGTAGTGAATGGCTTTCTCATTTCTTTCTGCTTGAAATAACATGCTACTCCTCCTAAAACACCAGGAGATAAAAAGAAAAGGAATGCTGTCTCTTTGTTCTGGAGTGCCATATTGACAGTTGTGTTTGCTCTCCTGAGGTTCTTACTGCTGGAATGATGAACAGGCTTCCAAAGGGTCATGACTTGATATATTATTTCAGGCTGTCTTCAGATCCAGTCAGGTTGAGCTTCACTGTTAGAAATAATAGCTCTGAGGTATATGATCAGACACATTCATCTCAATGAGGGTCCCATGTACTTGGCAGTTTGACGGCCAGAGAATGTGGCATTTTTCCAGGGTGTCACTGAACTACTTGCTGATCCAGTGTTTTATACTTTGGCTTGCTGCCATTTCAGATCCTGCCTTCAGCTTTTTGTGCAAATATGTTCAATAAAGCTGCATCGTAAATTTTTGGTGAAGACCTCTTTGTGCCCTAGCTTAACAAAGTTCTCTGCTGAGTAGCAGCATTAAAGCATGATAGATGTCAGAGGCATGTCCCTGGTGCTGGAAAAAGAGAGCTAAGGAAAGTTAGCAGTGTATTGATGCAAAAAGACTTTTAGAAGCTGATAAAACAGAATTTTGAAAATGATTTTGATAATTTGTATGCTTAAGGCAGATGCAAAGTTTTTGAAATATATACATGTTTTTCCTGGCATAACTTAATGGAAAATCATGTCTATTTGGATGCAGGTTCAGAAATAGAAGAGAATATTTCTGTTAGAAGGGACATACAGTGACCATCTAGTCCAACTGGCTGACCAGTACAGGACTGACCAAAAGCTAAAGCATGTTGTTAAGGTCATTGTCCAACTGCCTCTTAAACACTTGACAGGCTGGGGGCATTGACAACCTCTCTAGAGAGCCTGATCCAGGGTTTTACCACCCTCTTCATAAAGAAATGCTTCCTGATGTCCAGTCTGAAGCTCCTCTGGTGCAGCTTTGAACCATTCCCAGCAACTCAGCACCTCCTTCTCCCCTTCCCCTCCTCAGGAAGCTGTACAGAGCAAGGAGGTGGCCCCTCAGCCACCTCCTCCAAACTAGACAAACCTGGAGTCCTCAGCAGTTCCTCATAGGATGTTCCTTCCAGCCTTTAATGTTCAAATTGATTTCATGGAAGTGAAGTCAGATGCCAGGTATGCAATTGAAAAGACAGGGTGTAGAGACATTAAAGCTGACTCTGCACCAAAGTCAGAAGTAATATAATTAGTTGTCTAAACAGATTGTCTTCCAGACAAGAAATGTGTATCTCTGTGCAAGGCACTACTGCACCATGATTCAAAACACCTTCATGGTGCTTACTGTGCATTGCTACTGCTGTTTTATATGATAATGCCCAATGCTGTAGAATACGTGAGAAAATTTTGGAAGACCAAAACAAAGTGTGCTGTCTGTATAAGGGTTTTAACTGTGTTTTAAAGGTTATCTACTTTGATTAACTTTTTAAAAATGGTAAAACATGGTACTCAAAGTAAGAATTGAGGTAGGATTAATAATACAACATTAGAAAAATGTTTTAAAACCGCTAGTGTTTTCTATTCTGACATGATACTTAAAATTGACTTTTGTATTTTTGAAACTGTGAAACACAGTATGTTTTGTTGCTTGGCCAAGACTTGCTAATTTTCTTGAGACACAGATTTGCTTTGGCTTACACTGCTAAATTGCTCTTTCTTTGGAGAGTTATAACCTTTATCCTTTGGCTTTAAAGTTTTTGCATATATAAAACTGATTGTTATATAGCTGCACAACTCTGGAATTCAAAAAAAGTAACAATATAAAATAAAGAATTGTATTTAAGAGCTGAACATGTAGTGTAGTTTTGCCTGATTACTTGCTGCCACTGTGGTATAATTGCAACATTGCTGTAAAAATATTGGCTTTTAGAATGCCTCAACATCTTTGGTACTTTTATTTCAGGAACGCATTAACATTACTTTGGACCACAAATGTACAATTTTCCAGACCCTAAATGGAGCTGTTGGTAAGTGTATGATTTGCACATTGTGTGTTTTATTAACTGTTATTAACACTTTCTTTGCTTAACGATGAATGTAGTTCCCTAAACATATGCTTCTTTTAAGGAAATATTTGGATGGATAGACCTGATTAATAGATTAGTTACAGGTCTTTTCAGTTGAATATTAATTAATTAATTGATTTCTCATGTTGATAAAATATTTGATTTAAAATAGAGAAATAGTTTTTTAATAAATTAAGTTAGCAGTAAATATGGAATTAAGAAAATTTTTCATAAACTTTCACAAACTTAATTACAGGAGTAAGATAGGTAATTAAAATTGTATTTTAGATGTTCTCAAGCAAATGGCTATACATAATGAAATGCAATGTGGAATAATGTAGAATTTCCTTTACTCAAATGTCATGAATTTAAATAGAAAAATGCATCTGTGCAAACTTCTTTTCTTACATTTAACCTCCAATTAAGGAAAAACTCTTTGTAGTCAGATCACATCTGAAACAACTATGATTTCTCTATAAATATCATTTGCACTAAATTAAAATTATTTTTTAAGCAGATTTTATTCCAATACTGAAGGCTGCTGATGACAAACTCTGAGATTTTGTCACCTTATTTAGCATAAAGAGCTTAGAATTCAAGATCTAATTAAAAAAAAAATGAACAAAAGCTTCCAAATAAGTAACACTGGTAATGATAGCAACAGCAAGGTATATTGTATCAGCAACGACTTAAAGAACTCTGAAATTTTAGCTTTTATTTATGAATTTATTACTGTATGGCTTTGATTTGCAGATGAAGTCCTTTTGAAATTTGAAGAAGGAAAAGTAAGAGCAAGGAATTCAGTGTATGACACACTACCAGTCACCATTCATGGAAATGGTCCAACTAAAGTGAGTGGTAGTTTGTTTTTATTTTCTTGCAAAACCACAATTCTGACATAAGTAAAAAAAAAAACAAACAGTGGTAGAAGTGTCTGAAGTTGTCATAGCAACCACCACTACACATTTCCATTTAATATTAGGAATTGCAAGGATAAAACCCCTATTCTAATAGCTCTCTCAATCATGTTATTCTGCTGTCACTGTAACTTGATATCACTGCTGAAACAACTTGTTCTGCTCCCAAATTCATTGTAGCATGGGATATTAGGAGAGAGTAAGATTATGTTAATTTGTTCACTAACACAAAACAGTTCTTGAAGCTAGAGATGAATGTCTGTGTGGTTATTAAATTGTGATCAGAAGAAGAGATTTTCAGGGGGAAGATAAGCTAACCAAGAGTGACAGTCTGGGATACAAAACAGTAACACATCCATTCCTACCAGAGACCTGGGTGTGTATATACATATATAAAAACATATATCAAATACAGGCAAAAAAAAATTCTCTGTGTGTGTGGGTGGCTTTTGTTGTCTTCAGTGTCATTGATCACTGCCTGCAGTGTGCCCACGGCTCATGAGCTTTGGGTTCACGGTAGAGCAGTCTCTGTCCTGTGAAAGAGCTGTTGTGACAGATTCTGTTCATGTGTAAGGATTCATTGGTCCAGAGAACCTTGCACGGTTTCTCTGAGAGAAATGACTATGTTTTGGTAATATGGCAGTTGCATTTTTTTGCTCTGTGTCAAAGTGTAAGGGTGTATCATTTATAGGAGCATCTGGTGGCTGAAGGATTGGGCATGGCTACTTTCTAAGTTCTTCTGAATAAGTGTTCCTTACTATAGCTAGCTCATTGTTTTCAGAAAAATGGCTTTCAGGAGAATTAGGTTTGAAACTCATTAATATCCCAGAGATGGCTGCTGCTTAGCTTTTGCACTGTTTTTCATTTTTGGAATTAGTGAATATAATGATGTTGTTATCTGTTCGGCTTATAATTACTCACTAGTAGTGAAATATTTGACCAATTTCTTCCATATTGCTACAGTTATTTTTGCCTCAATTAAATCCTGAAGTTATCTGTCATCACTGGCTTTGCTGACACATTGCCAAAGAAAAGTTCTGTGTTTTACAGTTGGGCACACAGTTTAGGATGGAACTCCTTATACCAATCCATGAGTTATGTTACATTCAACAAAACTCAATCTTTGCATGTAGTGATGTGGTTTTAAAAACAAAGAGGAAATTCTTACTATGCATCACTTTGTCAGTGTGGTTAGATTCTTCTCTTTTAAACTTAGAATTGAATTAAGAGGACAATAGTATACTAGGATCGGAAAAATTTTTAATTAGTTAGTAAAGAAACTAGAATGAAAGTAATTCCCAGAATTTATTCCAAACAAAGTTTTTTATTTAGAAGATACTTCTGTTTCATATTTAATCTCTCCAATTTGCAGGTTAGTAAATAGCATTGGTTAGAGAAATTTTTTGAAATGGATACCAAATTATCCTCACCTTCTGACATGAAATTTTTTTTTACCTCAAGTGCAATGTCATTTTATGAAATACTCATTTTCATAGACTTTATAGTACATATATAATCTGTTTTGTAAAGAAAAAGAATAAGAAAAAGTTTTTACCATCTATTTTTGTTTGTTTCTTGTCAGTTGCCTTTAGTTACAAGAGATTAAAGAATAAGCCTGAATTGTTAAAGGTACAGATCACCATTTGCATACATGTTTCATTAATCCGAATTGTTCATTTATTTACCAGATTCACTTGAATTATTTGGGAAACTATATTCCTAATGCTTGGACACGGGAAACTGGTTGCAGTGTTTGTGATTTAGACTTGTTAGACCTGTCAACATTAACGGTAAGAAAACTCCAATCTGGAACAAACCCCTTTTGAATACAGTTGAGAGGTGTATAGTGATTTCGGAGGCAAAGTGGCTTTGTTATGCAATATCATGTTTCTTAGACACATCAGGACTTTTTTTCTGGTACATGAAACTGTAAAGATGAAATTGTAATTCACTGGAATTATCAGTGGCTTTAATATAGGCTTCCTCAATATTACTGAAAATGATCCCATCCCCAAAAGCCTTCCAGATCTTTACCTCTGTTACTGAAGGTGAATGAATAATTTTTGAATCATGCAACGTACAAGTGAATAATTAGAATTTTGGGGGAAGTAGAAAAACTCTTTAGATATTTCAGATTTTTAGCAGCAGACCTACAAAATAGTAAGTATGCATCAGTTCAACAATTTCTATTACAAATAGAGTTTAATATTTAACTAATATGGTTACAATTCCTATTTTCTGAGGTAAACAGTCAAAACTGCTTTACCTTGTAAAGGACAATACAGATATCTGTATTGTATATGCAAATGTGTTTCTGTAGAAAAAGTATAATGTGATTGAGTCTGGATTTCAGTACAGAATTCTTGTAGAAAAAACATACACATGACATGTGTGTATATCCAGTATTTGGCAATTTTGGCTCTTTGGCTCCAAGCATGATGTCTTTAGTGTCTTTATGAATATTTCAGCTTTTACTCAGTAATTTTAGGCAGAGTAAAGACTAAGCTCTACCATGTGGAATTGTGAGACTTGTACTTAAAAAGAAATTCTGATTTTTCTTAACAGGCTGTTTCCAGCAGCTGTTTTGTTTCTGTTCTGTACTGAAGTTTTGAATGGGAACAGGTCTTAGAAGGTGGCGTTGAGGATAGCATGAAAGAAGTAGTGGCTTGTTATCTTTGTAGTGAAGGGAAAAAGTGAAAGAATTTCTGGGCAATAAGTAGCTAATGGACTGGGATATAAATTTAAAAAGTCATTACTGGGATTGTAATAACTTTCAGATTTTTTTAATATTTTTTAATTTTATTTTTGTTTTTAAGAGACAACATTTGAATGGTGATTTAATGAAATAGTGTTGGCACTCACATCATAAAGTTTACCTGCAGAAAACAAATTGTCTAAGTTTTTTCTAATGGTATTGGTAATTAAAACATGGTTGAGGGAGCAGTTAAATCTTAAAGCCAGCAACAGGGAGTAGCTTGCAATGATTTACTGGACAGTTTCCTATGGTTTATGTACATCTACTTGGAATGTGTATTCCTTACTGTAGTGCATTCTTTGGACTTCATACCTCGCTTACTCTGCCAGTAGAAATAACAAGGCTTTTCTTGGCCTCAGTGGAAGTGTTTACTTCAGGCATTTTGAAGTACAAGCAGTATTTCATTTTCTGAACGTGCTTTCTGTTCAGGCCTGTCTGGTTGCTTCTTGACAAGAAATCCTCAGTGAAAAGAGCAGTACTACTCTGATAATTTTTCCCATATTGTTTTATTTAACTTTCTGCATTTGTACACTCATATCTTCTGAGGATTTTGCTTGTTTTTTGGAGTTTTGTTCAAAGGAGCTGAGAGCTTCATGTGCAGTCTTCTGCTCAGTCCTTCTGCCCTTCACAGAAACAGGATCTCCTGGGCAGTGATCATGGCTGAGGTGTGGAAACACGCAGTAGCTGCTTTCATCTGGTAATGTCAGCAGCCTGTACCACCCTCAAATTAGTTATCTCTTCAGGTAAAAGCAAGGTAATGGAAAATAAGTTGAAGAATGCACCTGGACAAAACTGTACATTTTTGCCACTTTTCTTAAGTTGTTGGTTTTTTTCATTTTTTTTTTTTTTTAAACCTAAACTAAACTGGACAACAAACTTAATTGCCCTAGAACTGCTTCTTAAGTCCTAAAGCTTGCTACTGCTATGAAAACTTTCATAGTTTTCAGTGCATCTGGAAAGGATGACCTCACTCATCCTCTCACTTCACTGGTAACTCCTGTGTCAAGAGATCTGGGACTTTGCTCTGTGTAGTTGTACTGAGACACTCTTCTGTATTTCTTCCAAAAATTGTCACATGCTCAACTACTGCTTGTGAAAAAGTAAAAATATGTGACCTCAGAGAAAACGTAACATCCTGGTGCAGACTGTGTTTCCAATGTGTTTTTGCTCAGGCACAACTGGGAAGAACCAAAACCTCTGACTTAATATACTCAAAATACTTGTTGTAATGTAGATTCAGATTATGCAGTGACAACTCTGTGGTAAACCAAGGTCTACATTGATGAACTCTACTTTGAGAAGATGCAGTTTACAGGAATTTTTACTCAATTTTTTAAACACTATTTTGCTTTGGTCACAGATTTTAGTGCAGAGCCAAGTAGTTCACACTTCAGTGTACTGAAGCAGTGTCAGTAATTCCTCACTCTCTGTATAAGCTTTGCAGGTCTAGCCTGAACCTATTTCCCTTTGTCCTAGAGAATAAGGGGAGAATGACAAAATACAGTTACTGCAGCAGTTCTACCGTTGGCAGCACATGTGTGTGCTCAGCTTGGTCCGATGGCTTTCCTGGCCATCAGTGGTACCAGTTCCTGTGACACCACTCTCAGGTGCCTTTTTCGAGACACATATGTCTTCATCAGTTATTTTGAAGATATTAGGATCTCCCTGTGAGTGCTTATTAGGTTTGCAGATGAAGCTGTGAATAGGAGGTAGTCAGGGTAAACACTGGTGCCTAATGTTTCCGATCTGGTGCCTTTGCCAGGGTGTTTCTGGATTTCCGATGTAGACAGTGACACTAAAATCTCAGCATGTGTTGATGGTTTATCCAGACACTCTTCAAGTGGGTGTTGGAAAGCTAGGGAAAGCTAACTGGCAGACTTTTATACTCATATAAGGTTTCTCTCTGAACCTTGTAGTGGATTAGACGTTTGTAATAATTGTCTGGGTTTGAGATGGAAATAATTTTTGTTAAATCAATGTATTTCTTTGTGTAGGAGTTGAGGCCTCTGAAGGTTAAATTTCTTTGTCTTGCATAATGTAATGCTATACTTTAGGAATCAAAAAGCACAGAGGTGCTGTCAGTGTTTGTTTTAGTGGTTATGATCTCTATCAAGCACAGGAATTCCACACCAGGAATTAATACCACTGTTCAAAAGATATGAATTCACATTAAAATAAGGTGGATAAAAGTTCAATATCTTTGGATGTGAGGAGAGAATCTCTAATTAGATTATCAAAGATCTTCCTAAAATCAGTGGGTGGGGAAGTAATGCAAAGCCCACTTGAAATGATCAGGGAGAAATAGTGCATATACATTTAGAGAAGGGTACTGCAGTCTTCATCCTAAAGTACAAATGACTAAAATATTTTGTGGTATTTATTCTTTAACTATTTTTAAAAAACTAGTCTTCCTTATATTTTCTTGTAAATGTAACTTATGTATGTATGTGTGTTATTTTCAAAAAATGAGTTTGCTGTGCCATTCTAGGTATATTTCCTTAAATGCTTCTTTTGGTGTTTTAGTATTCTTTTAAAGTAAGAATTTTAAAAAGAATAATACATTATTTTCTGCTTCCAGTTTGTTATTGAATTCAAAGAATTTTCCAGCAATATTAAATCCATTATCTTTGCTTTTTTGTGAAGCCAGTGAAAATAAACAGGGCACATAGCACTTTTGAGCTAGTTGGTTTTGATTGCTTGAAAGCTGTGTGGACTAAATTTACTACAACGTGACATTAGTTGCTCTTTAATATAACTAATCTTAGAAAGGAGGCAAATCTTATTGGTTATGTCAAAATATCATTTTTTTTAGGAATATCCAAGAGTAAAAATTGGTGTTTTCATTGAACAACCAACTCCTTTCCTACCTAAATTTTTAGACAGACTGTTGACTCTGGACTACCCACGGGAGGCACTCAGTATATTCGTTCATAATAATGTAAGTATGATGTTACTATTGTGCAAAACTTCAATTTTGGAAATTATGTGATAAATCGAAGTGCATGAGGGAGTATATGGATTCTATATAGGAACACAGTTAAAATGCATAGGAAGAGATAATTTTTCAGAGTTTAGTATGCTGCACTGTGAAAAATGCACAAATTAAATGAAATTGTGGCAGGGCTTACTGAAGTCTTTTTAAAGAAACTGCTTAGATTCTTTTAGTAATGAAAAAGAATGTGTTTTGAAGTGTGTGCTTCTGGGAGAGGTACTGCTTGACATAAAACAAGAGAAGAGAGTAAAAATAGAATAGTTCCAGTTGGAAGGCACCTACAACGATCATCTAGGCCAAGTGCCTGACCACTTCAGGACTGGCCAAATGTTATTAATAATTGTCATCTAATAATTGACATAGGTTTTGCTTTTCATCTTGATACTCCAATGCATTTGTGTTTCTCTTGGCATTCCTGGTGGGACCCATGGGAAAGACTGATGTGTTCAGATATAGTCTGATTGGTACTACAGAGAAGTTGCTTTTGAATACTTTTTGCTAATTACCTAATGGTCTGGTGTTGCTGATCCTTCACTAGTGCCTTCAGTCAAGTTTTGCTATTTTGAGCAGCCTGGTCTAATGGAAGGTGTGGGGTTGGAAGGAGATGATCCTTAAGGTCCTGTTCAACCCAAACCATTCTGTGATTCTGTGATTTTAGTGAGCGAGGTGTCAAATGTGTACGATTCTTTTGGAAGAAACTGGGCTGGAAGAGAAATGGGAGTAAAAATTAATTGTACCCTTTCTCACTGTGTGTATATTACTGTTGATATGGTAGCATGAAAGGGATAAGTAACAGAAGTAGAGCTTATCTTTAAAGCCTTCAATGTGCTTTCCTAAGGGGATGTTAAAGGTATAAATGTGATATGCACATAGGAATTGTAGGCTATTTTGTTGCTTCAGCCAGAAGTCATGTTATGGTATTTGAAATGAATATAAAAACTGAATAGCTTTTTATTACAGTGGGAGGAAAACCCCTACCCAATATTTTAATTATTCTAAAGTCAGGCATAATAGGCAGAAGCTACACTGAAGACACTGGTTTGGAAGCAGTGAATGCAGCTGAGCTCTCGTAAATAGAGGTAGGGTAAATAGAAATTAAAGAAACAATCAGTGTGACTGCATTTTAGAGAAACAATGAATGTGCCTGCACACTTTGATACAGGTGGCAGCTCCCTCTCTAAAGTGATTTAGAGTTGCATGAAAAACTCCTGCGTGAGGCTGTAGGATGGGTTTTAAAGATTGTAACATAAATATCCTGAAAAAATATTGCAGAAACAATCTGTGAATCTTGCATCATTGTACAGCTTTGATTAATATTGCTGATGTTCTGGATTATTTTGCTAAAATTTTGGACAGAAGAGCTTTATTTTAAATGTTTGGCATCTGTTTCTTTAGGGAAGAATACAATGTGTTCTTGGACACTTATGTTTATGATTTCATAGCAGTGTACTTTACATCTGCTATAAACAATGTTAACATGATTGCAGGAGGTTTACCATGAAAAGCACATCAAGAAATTCTGGGAAAAAGCCAAGAATATTATTAAAAATATAAAAATTGTTGGACCTGAAGAAAATCTGAGTCAAGCAGAAGCCCGAAATATGGGAATGTAAGTTGTAATTTATAAATATGTTCTACTGATGCATACTACTAGCATGTTTTCATTTTGCATGTATGTTATTTTGCATCTTAACCATTAACAACTTTATATATTCAGATATGAAAGTGGGAGCTTTTTTTGGTAGAAAAGATCTAGACATAAGATATGAACTGTTGAGTGTTTTATGGTTTTGTCTAATATAAGAAACTTTTAGTCATTGTGAAAACATCCTTCTGCTTTGGACTACCTAATAGCCTCATCTTCTGATGGAAGCATAGACAATGCATAAACAATAGTATTTGTTTTATTTTTGTTTTTTTATTCAAAACATTTTTAAGCTAACTTTTTATGGAATAGAAGTACCTGTTGCATTGGATATGCTTTTAACAATTGCACTTTGGTTGTTTTAGTCCCTACTCTTTTCCTCAAGTGACATTATATTTAAATAAACATACCGTTAAGGCTTGATCTGGGTGTGCAGGTGATGGAATTATATTTCTTCCTGTGGTTCAAAGAGGCAGGAATATTTTTTTAAGTGATCTAGCTTCTTCTTCCAGTGGGGAAAAAAAGAAAAAAACAAACCAAAACCGAGACTTGCAAAGGCAACTGACTTTATCTTATGCTTTATCTTGCCTTTTCTCTTTTTCTTTTTTTTTTTTTTTTTTTTTTTATTCTTACTAGAGTATCCAAAACTTTAGTTTTTAAACCTGGCACTTGCCAGGCCTAAATCTGAACCTCGGAGTTGGTATCCCACATCAGGTCTCCCTGTCCAAAGGTTTCTTTACTGGCTTCAGCACTGGCTGCTATCACAGAGTTGCTCGTGGCTCTTCCAGCACATCAGTCATAGTATAGAGTTTTACAGACCAGGATCCCACCAAGATCAGAGTCCCAGGTGGCCCTTGACCAGACTTAATTCTTGGAAAGTTGTTTAAATGGCATTTTGTTGTGCTGAAGCCACTTGGAAACTGATCTGTGGCTGAGATCCAAGCCTCTCCCCTTGCCTTTCTAGGAATGCCGCAGATGTCCAGTGTTAGTCTGTGCAACCATTCACTTGTTTATAAATAATTCTTTTCTTTATTTCTAATAGTCTCTAAAACAAATGTGCCATGTTTGCAAACTCTTGCCTTTGCCTCTTTGTTGCTATATAGACAGCATAAAGCAGAATCTTCAGTGTAATCACTATCTGTACTGTTACTAAATCTCACCCAAAGATCTTTAAACCTGTCATCTTTCGATAGAATATACCTACTTATGTGAAAGAGCTTTTGATATATGGTCTTTGATTGATCTATGGATAAAAAAATAGTAATTTAAGTGCATATTTAGCATGCTAAATAAATAAAAATGCTATCCATTTAGGTTGAACTCAATGATCTCAGAGATCTTTTATTTGTTTAGTCTTTTCCAACCGAGTTGATTCTGTGATTCTGTAATATTTACACAAAATTATTTTAAATTCTGTTTGAAAGGCAGGGAGATAATCACATGTGTGATGTGTGATCCCTGTGTGGATGTAATTTGACCCATGTTGCTCCCGTTTTGAAAGGCCCCTCTAATAAAGAGTCTGTCCTAAAGAGATACATCATATATAGAGAAAACATGAAGTATAATGTGTGTGGAATGAGACAATGGCAAAACACTGAATCATCCAAAAAGCCTGTGTTAGTAGTAGGATCTTTCATGTGGACAATGTAGATATAATTCAGTGGCTCTCTTCAATTTGTCTGAAGCAGATTCAGTTAATCTGCTGCTTGCTTTGCACACCTGATCTGCATGGCTGCCCTTGTGAACCTCACCAACTTCACTGGAACAAACACATTTCACATTTCTTTAAAAAGTCTAATTTGGAAGTACAGGATGTTCAAGGCAAGGGCAGTTACTCTAATAAATTATTTGCTTTTCAACCCTTCATCTGGCTTTGAGCATCATAACCTCATTTATTTCTCACTAATACTGCAATGGGAATAGCTTGAAAAGAGTAATTCTTCAAACTTGTTTATTGTTTTGATTTACAGAGATTGATATATTCAGTCTTCTGTTTAATTTTCTCCTGCCTCTATCTGCATTATTGACTGATAGTTTTGTTCCATCTGCCTCAAACACTTGCTTTCTCTCCTTTTCCAAATTAGCTGGTTTTAGTATCTCTGTTAATTTCCGGTAGACTTAGAATTAATTTGTTCTCCTCACTTGCACATTTCACACAGAGTCTATTTATTTGAAGAAGCAAAACAGGATTCAATAAATACAGAGAGGGGCAACTTAAGCATTGAAGGACTAGTTTTTCAGCAGAATACTTTGAGTATATAATGCAGTCGATCTACTTTTCTCATTCACATAATAAAGAATAATTGAATCATTTACTTTCTTGCTTCTTCTTGACATGGAAAGCCCTCTCCTGCACTTGTGAGAGTTCAGTAGGGACCAAAAATTGTGCAATCTGCAAAAACTTGTTAGAATTCAACAATACTGGGGAACAGGAGTGCACAGCTTTCCTTGTTGTGGGCTGAATCAAAATGGAAAGAGAACCAAGTAGAATAAAGAGAAGGAGGGTTCAGCTGCATGTTTTCTTAATATGTTCCCTGAATGTACATCACTTGATTTCTGTGTCTTTTTTTTTTTTGTAGCCTTTGTCTATAAGGTATAGTTCTTACAGTTTTTTCTTTTTCTATTTAAGAAAAAAATCTGTGATTTTTGCCTTGGTTGCAGATGAGATTTCAACCAGCTGTTACAGAATTTGTTATGTCAGAAAACATAAAATAGTAATTAAATATGTTCAAGCAATAACAGAAAATCATGAGATATGGGAATTTTTCTCATGCATTTCTGAGGCTTTATTTATAAAAAGCTTTTTATTTTGCATGATATTTTTTCCCCCAGTACTTAGTCTTCAGGGTTTTTCTTTTGGGGGGCTTGTTTCTTTTTTTTCTTCTCCTCCCTCAAAAACATTAGTAACAGAACTGTGTGCAGTTTTTCCTTAACTTTTAAAAAAAATTTCTTTTACCTCAGCTTTTAGTGGTAAAGTGCACATTTTAGTGAAAGTTTACACTGAAAGCTTTCCAAAGTTTCAGGAAGAGTCGATCAGAATCAGTTAGAGTTCATTGACAACACCGTTGAATTTTGAGCTAGATTTGGGATTTCCTGTGTGTTTCTTGAAGGAGGATATTAAATCATTGTCTCTGAGCTCCCATTTGGTGTTGATAAACAATGTCATGGACACAGGAGGACCCCCTTTCAGTCCTTTGAGTAGGGCAAGTGTCTCGGCTGTGGTCGAAGTAAGAGCAGGGGGGATTAAATCTTTTTCTCCTAGATGTCATGTGTTTTCCGTTAGAGACTTGGATTTTCTGGAGCTGCTTCTCCAAAATACTTCAGCATTTTGAATTTTGAGTGTTGCAGAAAAACAACTTTCCCACCTGTTCCTGATTTCAGTAGCTTCCAGGTGTGGTGGACTGTGGTAACAATACTTAAACATGAGAGGCAAAACTAAACATTAGTGCTGTTTTCTGGCTACATTTGTTTGGTTTTAGTGATGGTTGATAAGAGTTTCTTTATACTATCGTGGCTGCCTGGAGAGATGCAAAATGTGACTCTAAATGGCAGGTGATGACACCCTGTCTTTTGGTGGGTGTTGAAGTCTTGTATCTGGAACCCCTTTTCTTTCAGAGATCTGTCAGATGGTTTAAGTGCTCTCACTTTGGGCTTGCAGTCCACATTTGGAATTGTATTTTCAAACTGAGGGGTGTAAAAACAGTAACTTGATTAATTGCAAGTTCAAACTATGTCAAAAAAGAAGGTGGCTCAATGGCAAAGAAATTGGGTAGACAATATGTCTAACTCTTATAAACAGCTAATTCTTTGGAATATCTCAGTGGAAAGTATGAGGAAGAGAGCAGTGACACTTTCCCATTTTCAGATGAGGTCACTGTTCCAGATGGGTTTGTGGTTTGTAAACGAAGTCAAACATCACTCTGATTGCAAAATACTTCAAACTGATCTGCTGAGCTTCACTTTACACTTCCAACAAAAAAATCTTGGCCACCTTCTAAATTTTTGTTAATCACTACACTGAAATTACTCTATGTACAAGAATACAGCTTTCTTTTCAACATTTGGTCTTGGTTTAGAGCAGGTGGAGTGTAAAGCAAGTAGTTTGAAGGTTTTAGCCATTGCATTTAGGAAAGAAAGTATATTACAATACATATGAGCATTGCTAGAAAGCACTTTCCACTTGTTCCTTGCAGTGACCTGGATATACATAACAAATAGTCTTACATATGATCTGGAATTTCTGCATCTGGAGAGATTAACATATACTGTAAGAATGTAATACTTTAAAACATGAGAATATTCAGGATTACATTTATCTCCTTGAGAAAGCTACTTGGCAGCACTGAAAGCCTAAAGAGAAGATGCATGAATTTCTTGAGAGTATGTGTGCTTTATTAATGTTGACTGAAACTTTTAGCACTGTCTTTCTATCTCTATGTGAAACCTGTAGTGTTTTAGGGAGATTTTTGTTAGTGAGCTTAAAGCACAAAGGGTCACCAAAAGGCAAAACTTGGTGTTTTAAAGCATAATTGTCCTAGCATTTTCAGATACAAGTCATCATGTCAAATGTGAAGAATAAGTTTTACCATTTGGTGATCCAGTCTTCAACGTTGTAGAGAAAGAAATAGGAGGAAAAAAATAAGTCAGAATGGGAACTTTGACATTTCTGGACTATTTAAGACAGTAATGCTTTCAAGGAGTTTTCAGTAGATTACTGAATGAATGAATGTGACTTAGACCAAAGCTTTTTAGTATTCTGTGGTTTGGATTACTGTGTGAATGAAGAACAGGAGGATTTCTAACACTAAGCACATGGGACCAATTGTAATAGAATTCTCTGGTTCTGGATTTAAAGGGAATGGGGACGCAAAAAATAAAAAGGCAAAAGTTGAAGGACAATTCATTTCGCTATTATGCAATTAATTTTCCAGTTATGTTTATGTACAACTAACTATAAATCTGTTCCACTTTATCACATGTTTGTAATTAAAAATGTTAATTCCACTCATATTTTTCTTAGCAGCAAACAGTTTACCTGCTTTTGGGGACGTGCTGGCCAGTGTTGTGGCTGGAACCCTGGACTGGCATCAAGTCTGTTGGTCTCTTGGGTTTATTTTCCTCATTAGAATAATGACAAAGGAGCTGAATGTTTTTGGAAGAAAATTAACATCCAATGCCAAGTGCAATATAAAAGTCAGGTTACTATTAGTAATTGTAATTAAGCTAATGATATGGCTACATGTGAATTGCATTCAGTAGTTATAAAGCTTTGAACAGAATAGATTAGTAATGGAAAATGTCATAAAGACTGAATTGTAGGACCATGTTATGGCCAAAATAAAACCTGGTAGTTTCAGCTGGGGCAATTATGTGTGAAAGTGCTGATTAAGGAATTTCTGTCATAAAAATATATACATAAGATAGAAGAAAGTCTCTAGTTTTGCCTCAAAGGACAGACCAAAAATTTAAACTGAGGGTGTTGTCCAAACAGTGATCTCAGCAGTAGTGGGGAGACCACTTCTGATATTTGAGTATCTTAAAAATTTATCTCAGATCAATTATCACAGCTTTAGTGATCAGACTTGAAGAGGAAGAATGTCTTAAATTTATGGAATAAAAAAGCTGTACCTTTTATGATTCCAACCAAGTTACACCTCTTCAGTCCTTTGTGCAGGAGAAAGTTTGAACAAAAAGACTTATAAGATGTTGATAAGTAGTAGTTCTTATGGAACATTTAGTGCTAGGTAGTGGAAGGGAAGAAAAACAGGCAGGAAGCCATGCCAGCCATTTTCTTGACTTGTATGTAACCTGTCACATCCAGTGTTTATAAGATCTTCTGAAGTGACAGAGATCTTTTCCTTTGCAGAAAACAGTCACAATCAATCAAATCAGGTGGAACTTAAACTAAATCAGTATTTATAGATGTTTTAAAACAAGAAAGTAAAATAATTTTAGTGTTTCAAGCTGTTACGATGGAATTAAAATAGGGAAAAAATACACAAAATCAATGCCACCACCTGCATGATAGGAAGCTACTGCTGTAGTATTGACCTGAGGAAATTGTTGCACTTCCTCTAAAAGTATATTTGATTTACTGTAATCTCCTGCTGTTCTGATGGCATAGGAAAGCTAAATTCACTCTAGCAGGTATAGCCTAGCAAGTGCACCCTGACAGAAAAACACAAACCTGGTCTGTGTATCCTTTATTTTTACAGTAGAATGTGTTTTTTGCTTGGTGGCAGCTTTCTCTTGAAGGCCTGGGAATCTGCACAGATAGTTTATTCTTCTGAGATCAAAATGGTAACACAGAAATAGTGTGTGGACAAATTCAATTACTTTTTCTAATTTCCATTCACTGCCTGTGCAGTTTGTTTATATTTCTCTTTACCAACCCTGTTGTTCTTGTAAGTCACAAAAAAGATAAAGAAAAGGTCTTTAAATGTATATTTCTTTATACTTTTTGTCTTACACCTTCCATAAGGTTTCAATTACTATTCAGATCATCAGATCACATCTGTAGAATCTTTTTCCAAAGATAATATTACAACCACATGGAGTCTTGCTAGAGGAGCTTACTCTTACTTCACTACTTCACTATGAAGTGACTGTACCGATATCCAGCTATATAAATTAGTGGCATGATTCCCCCACCCTATTTTCCATTAGGAAACTGTATAGTAGGTATTACTGAACTTGGTAAAGGTTAGAGGTCACTTAGTTTATTAAAAGAAAAAATATAAGGCATCTGATCCATGTATTTAAATTTTCTTTTAGTTAATCACTCTACTGTAAACCAAACACACCTTTCTTTACAATACTGTGCTGCAGAGGGCTTTTAATGCAATGAATTAGTAGAGCACTTAGTTGTGGTTTGGGGTTTTTTATCTGTTTGTTTGTTTTATTGTTTGTGATTTTTTTTTTCCTGGACATATGGGAGTTAATAATTCTTTTTTTGTCTTTTTAGGGACCTTTGTCGCCAGGATAAAGCATGTGAATATTACTTAAACATAGATGCAGATGTTGTGCTGACAAACCCAAAAACTTTAAGAATACTGATAGAACAGAACAGGTGTAGTATATTTCTTATTTTGTAGAGTTTCCTTTGGGTTGAAAGGATTCTCTGGGGCCCGTCCAGAGAAAATAAGATCCCCTCTGTTCTCATAGAGTTAGATCCTCTTTGTTTACCTGTGTTATTTCATTGCCATATTTCATAACAGGCTTGGAGACCAACAATTCACAAAGCATTTTGTACCTGTCAAGCAGCAATTCCTGATGTGAATTTCAAATGCTTCAGAGTTTGATATTTTCTTATTCAAATATGTCATTTCACAGAAAGATAATTGCTCCGCTCGTAACTCGTCATGGGAAGCTTTGGTCCAATTTCTGGGGTGCTTTGAGCCCAGATGGTTACTATGCCCGATCAGAAGATTATGTTGATATTGTCCAAGGGAACAGAGTGTAAGTAGTTGTAAGCTAATTGTTAAAGTCAAGGCACCCAATACGCTTATATTGTTTTTCATTTTTAATTTCATAGAAATACGCTTGTTACTTCCCATTCACAGTTTAAAAAAAAAAAAAAAAAGCAAAGTGCTTAACCTAATGAGCTGATGTTAGTACTGGACAAAATCATTACTAGTTTACTAGTACTGGTCTGTTTGTGCCTGATTACTCTAGCAGTGCATAATACAGGAAAAGGCAGGACAAACAAATAGCAACCCCAAAACTTTTTCCCTGGAACCTCAGCCAAAAGGAACGATTGTTGCATTCATCAAATGACTTTGTCATCTCTTTGGGACAAATGCTTAACCAGTGGGACAACTGTAATTTCATTGTGTTTTTCATCCTGTATGTTTTGTCAGATATATCTTAAGGAGCTCTTCAGCAATACTTTTGTCAAGGATAAACTTTTGGGTTTATCCTTCCCCTAATGAATGTGATGTAAGTTGTTCCAAGCTTGACTTTCCCATGTGGTGATGCCTTTTCATTGCTGTGGAAGAACAGAAAGGTCAGAAACAGATTGACTGCTTGTTTTCAGTTGTACTGAAAGATGTGCTCGTGGTGCTGAGAGGGAGGAAATCTGCAGAGTGAGCATTCTGAAAGCAATACTTTTGTGTTGATATTGGCCCAACTCACATAAATACACAGCCTGCTGTGGTCCATGGGTATTTGTGTGAGGAGGTCAGACCAGCTGTGTGAAGTCTCAGTGAAGTCTTTAAACTCATTTAAAAATCTGTTTTGGAATTACTTTTTCCATCTGGCGGTGTAGAATAATATTTTAAGAGAGTTTGACTGATTGCTTTAACTATAGAAATATGAAGTAAATTTCTAGTTAAAACTCCATAGAGAATTTGACCTCTCTATATTTTTATAACAATACTTCATAAAAATTGAGTTACTGCCTACGCCTATGTTTGAGATGTCCAGATGTAGTTTTTCAAATGTCTTGGGAACCTTTCAGCTTCTTCTCCTTGCAAATTGCTTACTCTTGTCAGCAGATATAGAGATCCTGATTTAATAGAATAGGCAACAAATTAGTTTTCATAGCTTTAAAATATTTGTATGTGTTGGGTTTGTTTTTGGTTTTTTTCAACAGAGGAGTATGGAATATCCCTTACATGGCTAATATATACTTAATTAAGGGACAAACTCTCAGATCAGAGATGAAAGAAAAGAACTACTTCATGCGTGATAAGTTGGATCCTGATATGGCACTCTGCAGGAATGCCAGGGAAATGGTAAGGTGTATCTATAACAGCTTGCTTTCAAATACACTCATGTCTTCGTGTCCTGCTATACTTCGCTGCTTTACTTGATTGATCTTGGATATTATATTTTAATTCTAATTTAAAGTACTGGCCAATTTTTGTGAGATAGAACTCTAGGTTTATTTCTTTAAATTGTTGAGAACAGAGGTTTTTGCAAAGCCGGTGCACTGGTGCACTGACTGCATGATGGTTTCTAGTTTAAATTCCCTGGAAATTTCTGTTGAGGTTAAAATACCTTTCTCATTGGCGCAACCTCAACAGATGAAAGAGGGCTCAACTTCTCTGCTGTGTTTTATTTAAAACTTACCAATGCATTTGGACCACCTCTTTTATGCACATTTTTATACAGTGTGCAACTTGTAGTTGGAATATTTTGCAATTTTTTTTTATCTAAGTAGGTATATATTTAAAATAATGGTGAGCTGTGTCATATGAGAAGCCTAAATCATTTATCAAATGGTCGGAATCTTCTTAAGGAGCATGAATTACTCATTAAGTTTTCTAGATAGATTAAAAACTGTATCAGAAATGTGTTACTTGCATTAAGCTGTAAGTACTGAGAGAAAATGTATTTGTACTGTAAAGTTTTGAATATGTAAATCCACATTTCTACTGATATTTACACTAGTTTCAGCACAGAAACAAATAAGACCTAAACCAGAACTATTTCCAGACACTATAGCATTGAAAAATAATTTTGCTGAATTGAACAAGAAAAGTTGGCAAGTATTGATTTTTTTATTCCCTCATAACAAGGCATGATCTCCTTTGTTTGTACTGATTCCTCAGAACGTTCCTGTCCAATCCTGTTGTGTTCAAACCTTCTCAGCATCAGTTATTGCCAACTTGTGCTTTCCATGTGCTCATTAAACTAATCTGACTGGCTCCTCAGAAAATTGCTTTCTCTTTTCCCCCTTCTCAGTCTGGGCTGTAGGATGGTTTGGTATGTGCTTGTTTTTGTATTGGCAGCAGATAAGAAGGGGCTGGTGGAAACAGCTTGGACATGTGTATTAAGAGCTTTGCTTGGAGATGCATGTTGTCTGTAAAGGCATATCAGCTATAAAGCAAAGGCTGCTATTTACCTGATGTAACTGTGGAAACCTATTCGTAGTCAGAAAAAGAGAGATGATGTATCAGAAAACTGATGTGATGATTCTCCTTCATTTTAGACTTTACAAAGGGAAAAAGACTCCCCTTCTTCGGAAACATTCCATATGCTCAGACCCCCAAAGGTTTTGCTTTATTTTTTTTATTAATGAGTTATTAATACATGCAGTATTATTCTACCACAGGAAGATAACTTCTCTTCTGTCCACTCACTCTAATGAAATACTGCTCTAGCTTTCTCTTCAGTCTTCTGAGGTTCAAGTTTTTGCCAGGGACAGGTTCTTCGTGACCAGCTCAATGTATCTTAGAGAGGCTCATTGTTTCCCCAGGGAGGTTTCTTAGTGCTTCTGAGATCAAGGTGTGCTGATGCTGTGCCTCTGTAGCTAAAATTGATTCAGCAGTCTTAGGAAGGAGTAAAGCTCTAATCACCCAGTTCTGCCAGGCCCCCTCAGTGACCACAATGTCAGTTTAAGCTGTATTTCTTGACCCAGGCCCTCCTTATTCTCCTTGCTGCAGCTATTTTATGATTTGGTAAGCGCCCAATGATTTTGGGCATGTTTAACATAATCATTATCTTTCTAACAGTTTAACTCTTTTTCAGACAAAAACGTAGACAGAAGTACCAAAATGCCCAAATGATGTTGTCTTTATCCACTGCAAATCCAAAAGTCACAAACATTTCAGAAATGAAGTTTTAGTCTGAAAAACTGTAAACTAAAAAAGTCCCATAGAACCTAAGTTTCTTTTTAAAAATACTATTTTCTACTACTATTTCTAATCAAGAGAGTTCTGTTAATATCTTCTGTTAATAGCTTGATAATAAAGCTGTATCTTACCACACTTCATATCTTGCACATAATTACATGACCAGACTTCAAAGTGCCCAGCTATTTTGTATGCTGATCTGAATATTGTTGTATGCTGTATTTGCCAATATCTTTTTATTTCAGGCCAATTCACCAGACGGATCACGTAGTGAATACTCTGAAATAAGTTTCTTGTTCTGACTTTCAAGAGCCCTGTGATTATTAGCTTATTCTTTCAGTTTTTAATTGGAAACTAAACCCTAGATGTTGATTTTCTTGTGTGAGCATTTTCAGTTTGAGAAAAGATGCTTCCAGTGTGTCTGCTTAGGTTTTCTGGGAAACAAATCAACCAGTTGCTTCTCTGTTTTTTCCTTTCTATAACTGTACATGGTTTTATGTTCTCAACAATATATGTTTCAGTTTAATGTGTTTAGAAAATAATGCAACCAAATGCTTGTAAAGAAAATATTATGAACAGTAGCTGGTGATTGGAGTCAAACATTTGAAAATTAGGATGCTAAATGATCAGCACATATATAATAATGTGTGTCCAAGTGTGTGATATATTTTATGGAAGTGCAGTCATAAACAGACCTTTTTAAAACTTGGTATTTGCTAAGATGGACAGTTTTGCTAATGATGCTTTCTCTACTTGGTATAGGGTGTTTTCATGTACATTACCAACAGACATGAATTTGGAAGACTTCTTTCTACAGCCAATTACAATACTTCCCACTACAACAATGACCTCTGGCAGATATTTGAAAATCCTGTGGTATGCATCTAATTATTGATGAAAGAGTTATTTTATCAAGAAAAAAGTAAAGTTTATATATTATAAAGGGCTTAGGTTTTAAGGACTTTACATGGAGAACATTTGTCTGCTATGCATAATATTGATTATATACTGAAAGGTATTCTCTCTAACCCACCTAAGCAAACAATATAGCAGTAAGCTAACTTATGATGAGAGTAAGGAGTTGGAGATATGGCCCTGATGTAACAGGTTTCATGAGTTTTGACATTATAAGACCCAATTTTTTTATGGGTATAAGAAATTGTTTATTTGTTTCAATGCTTTCGATAGAGCAAATGAATAGATTTTTTGTCACTTAAATTTATTGGTTTTGTTGTAATGTTTTAAAATCATGGTGTTTTTTAGGACTGGAAGGAAACTTATATAAATCCAAACTACTCAAAGATCTTCACTGATAATATAGTAGAACAGGTGGGTATAAGTAGTTTTCTAAAAATTTGTGGAACTGACTGATAATAAATTGGCATACAGTAACTGTTTCCACACAAATGCTGTTTTAGTCTATGATTAAATTTTTTTTTTTTATGTTTTGGATCAGAACTGAATGTTTGCCATGACGGTCCATTTGGTCCAGGCTTCTTGCTTTCATGCAGCTGATCTGGACAGAGCCCTTGTGTTGGATGATGAGTTCTGTGACAATTAGGGACAGTGACTTAATGAACTTTGCCTCCTTAAGAAGCTGTCATAAATTGGTTTTGTGTTTAAAACAATGTTAAGTTTTAAACTGTTCCTCATAATAGCTTGTAATGCAGAAGATCAGGGTTGTTATTTAGAGCCATAAGGCACAGAATGTGTGGGTACATTGACACACCTGTTAATGCTGGGTCATGGCTTACAAGGTAGCTCGTACTTTTTGCTTTTGTGAGAATGTACTTGGGGATCAAGTTTTTAAATTTTATTTTGTTTATAGCCATGTCCAGATGTGTTTTGGTTTCCCATATTTTCTGATGCTGCCTGTGACGAACTGGTAGAAGAAATGGAACATTTTGGACAATGGTCTGGTGGAAAACACCAGGTAAGTGTCAACCTATATAAACATGACCTTAATGAGTGAGTACCTTTACAATAGTGAGTCACAGTGTACTGCAACAAAAAATATCCCAACAATTGCCAATGACCTCAAACCTCTGCTTTGTGGTGTAAAATGCTTAGTTTTGTCTAGCATGTAGCTTCTTGTTCAGTAGATTTAGAGGTATTCTTCAATTAACCCAGTGGTGGGTTGACCCTGGCTGGACACCAGGCATCCACCAAAGCCACTCTATCACTGCCCTCCTCAGCTGAACAGGGGAGAGAAAATACAGTGAAAGGCTCATGAGTTAAGGACAGGGAGAGATCAATCATTAACTGCCATCACAGGCAGAACACACTCAACTTCAGGAGATTAGTTTCCTTCCTACTCTGATTTGATTGATAATATAATGAGCGATGAAACCACATCTTAAAAACACCTTCTCCCCACTCCTCCCTCTAAGGCTTAAATTTAGTCCTCATTTTCTCTACCTCCTCCTCCTCAGCAACTCATGTGGATGGGAAAATGGGAGATTGTGATCATCACACGTTGTCTCCTGCCACTCCTTCCTCCTCAGGGGGAGGACTTGCACACTTCCTCTGCTCCAGTGTGGGTCCTTTCCATGGAGTGCAGCCCTTCAGGAACAGTCTGCTCCAGTGTGGGATCCCTGTAGCATCACTGATCCTGCTAGAACCCTGCTCCAGCGCAGGCTTCCCATGGGGTCACAGCTTTCCTTGGGCATCCACCTGATCTGACATGGGGTCCACCAGGGGCTGCAGGTGGATTTCTGCTCCACCTTGGACCTCTGTGGGCTACATGGGCACAGCTGCCTCACCATAGTCTGCACCACAGGCTCCAGGGAAATCTCTGCTCCAGCGCCTGGAGCACCTCCTCCCCCTCCTTCTGCACTGCCCCTGCTGTCTGTAGGGCTATTTCTCTCACATATTCTCACTCCCCTCTCCAGCTGCAATTTCTGTTGCACTGTTTTTTTTCCCCCTCTTTCTTAAAGACGTGGCCATCACAGAGGTGCTGTCTCTGACACCATTGGGCTTGTCCTTGGCCTGCTGTGGGTCTGTCTTGGAGGCAACTGACATTGGCCCTCTCAGATGTAAGGGAAGCTTCCAGCAGCTTCTGACAAAGGCCACCCCTGTAGCCCCACCCGCTACCAAAACTGCCACGTAAACCCGATGCAAGCTTTGAATTAGCAAATTAGACACTAACAGTAGTGCAGTTTCTGTAGTAGTTACCTGACAGTTACCCAAGGCTGATTTTTGGATAGCTGTTGATAACTGTTCCACAAGTTTTGCTAATTTACCACCTAAGTACTAATTTGTCAAATTCATCTCCGTAAGGGGGATGTTCTGAGGTATTGTGTCAGTGTTTTCAGGAATTTCAAGGTATTTATTAACTACCACTAAAATCAGAGGATTTTATTTGTCTAATTCACAAATGTGGTACCATGGAAATGAGAATAATTGTAGTCACAATTTTACTGAAGGTAGGAGCCTCCAGAAAGGATTTTACCATACTTTCATCTTCACATTATTTCAGTGTTTTTTGCCATGTCAAGTTGAGGCCTGTACTCTCTTAATCTGATACAACTTCAATTCCATCTGCAACTCAATAAATAAAACCATTACCCCAAGAAGCCCTCTTACTTACAGGCAACACATCCAAATATTTACTCATCCTTTAAAAAACTTCCAGCTTTTTCTGGAATTAATATCTCAGGATTTTTCTATGACAGTTAGCTGTGGAATTTGCTATACAGCAAGCTCACATATGCTCACTGAAGTATTGCTTTGTTGCAGTTCTGTGATTCTGTAGATTTCAAATAAATATTTGTAAAAATGCCAGAAACATTTCACGTTCATATTTCATGGCTGTTTGCCTGTTTTCATTAGGACAGCCGTATTTCTGGAGGTTATGAAAATGTCCCAACTGATGATATTCATATGAAGCAAATCGGACTGGATAATGAATGGCTGCATTTCATAAGGGAGTTCATTGCACCAGTAACGCTGAAAGTGTTTGCTGGCTATTATACCAAGGTATGGGATTAAAACTTTTGCAGATAATTACTCCGTGGCATGACTAAATTTAAGAATCTTATCAAATTACCCTATTTGATTTTGTTGGGGAGTTTATACATGGCATAGCAGTAGTTATAAACAAATGTGGGGTTTTTTGGTTTTTTTTTTAACTAAACTTGAAAAAATCCCAAGTGTCCTGTATGTGACTTGGCAGTTCACAACTTGAAGTCTGACTGTATGTTTTATTTCAGGGGTATGCTTTACTGAATTTTGTTGTGAAATACAGCCCTGACAGACAACGGTCACTCAGACCTCATCATGATTCCTCCACGTTCACAATCAACATCGCTCTCAACAAAGTAGGAGAGGACTTTCAAGTAAGTTGACAACTTACTTACTTACCAACTTAAAAAATGTCCTTTGAGTGCCCAATGTTATTTTCAAATTAGAGCCCAAATGCATATTCTTAGAGACCAAGATGAAAAGATGCACATCACAAATTGGGATATATAATGCCTTAGTGTTTTTTGACAAGTACTAAAGTTGCTTAATTGCAGGATTCAGAATTGTTGGTGCAGTCAGGCTGAATTGATCAAACTGGTTTCAGATGATGGGAGAGAAGGGGTTTAAAGAAAAACTTTGGAGATGTTAACCATTTCTTTTTTAATATTTCTGAATTCCTTCATTCCTTTTCAGGTTTAAATAGGGCCAAGTTGACTCAAATGGCTTTTTTTCTATAGAACTTTTTTAATGGTTCTCTTTTAGATCAGCTGCAGAATGAAGATTTTCAACTCTTTTACCTGATTAGTTTTTTTCTGAGCTATATTATTTTCTACTCTGATATTGATTCAAATAAAACAGTCCCCAGAGCATAGAGCTAGGCAGGGCAGTGGCAGTAATATCCAACATTGACTAGCAGAGAAGCTTAACCTGTTGTGTTTATAAGCCTGTGTCATCCATAGTCCTTAAAACCCATAAATGTGCTTGCCACACTTACTACTCTAGAAAGCACACCTTCAGTCTGAAAGCAGCAGCCAGATTAATTCATTTAAGATTTGTTTAAATGCTATCCTGGTTAGGGTTGCAGTCCTGAAACAAGGCCTGTGAACATGATTTGCTTCTCTCTGGTATAATTTACAATAAAATTACTGAAGATGTTTGTCAGAGTTGCTGCTTGAATGAGTTGTTATCCAGCAAACACTAAAGCAAAGCAAGGGGAAATCTTTGATTGCAGATGGATGTGTATTGTGTAATGCTCTAAAGATGGTGTCATTTAAATAACTAGTATAGTATAAGAAAAAATTAACAGCCTATTAATAATAGTAAAATATTTGAAGTCATGGATATATAAAAATGAACTTACTTTACTAAAACACAGGATAAATGTTTAGGGTTTTATTTTGTTTGTGTTTTTACTACAGGGAGGTGGATGTAAATTTATTAGGTACAACTGCTCCATTGAGTCTCCCAGGAAAGGATGGAGTTTCATGCACCCGGGAAGACTTACACATTTACACGAAGGACTTCCTATCTTGAATGGCACAAGATACATTGCAGTATCATTTATTGATCCTTAATTTTATTTTTTTTTCCCCTCTTCAACAGCAGTGTTCTTTACACAAACATTTATTTATAGATTTCTTCTGGAAGATGGTGATAAAAGAAACTTTAAGTTCTTGTACCTACGCAACAAAGGTACTTTGGGGAAAAAGAATGAAAAACAGAAAATGTTCTGATATTGTTGAAGATTTCTCGATATCTGCTCTGAGCCTTCAGTCACAAATAAACGTGTCCTGCTTGGTTTTCCATTCTGCTGACCTAAAGAGTAGGTAAGGAGGGCAAATGGAAAAGCATAGTGAATCCATGTCTTCGTTGAGAAAAAAACAAACCCAAACAACTCTAGATACAAAATCATCGGAAAAAATTGTTGTGGTTTTCGTTCAGTAAAGCGACACAGCTAAAGTTTGTGTGGTCTGTATATTTGGTACCAAGCAGTGAAAAATCACAACATAAAAACAAAATGAAGTGCATCTTGTTTACAGTTGTTTCGGATAAGCAATAATTGCATATGCTGGTATATACTGAAGGGAAAATATCCCTGTAGCCTGTTTCCTTAATTCATTTTCAATACTGAAATGTACACCTTTAGAAGAAAAAATAAATTAATTGCAGAGATAGAACAAGGATTAAATCATTTATCCAGGGGAAAAAATGGTTTATCATTTGTTTTTGAGAACTCATCCTGTTGAAAACTTACTTTTCTTCAGCAAGTGACCTTCATTTAAAGTGAGTTATTTTTCTAAGTGTGTAATTGCACCCAATTGATACTGGAAATTTGATGTTTATTTTCAGAATGCTGGTAAATTGTAATAATAGGATGTTTTGTAGAGACAATTTTCTACTCTTAAAATTACTTGAATTTTGTATCAGGAAGATGAAATGGTGGCAGTCTCTCTTTAAAGCTAAGGGTCTTAACTTGACATTTATTTTAAAGAAATTGGTTTAAAATATTCCTACTGTATCTACTGTTTGTAATTTAAAGAAACTTGAAGCTGTCTCAAAGTCTACAGTGCCAAAATGCACAACATGTTGGAAAAACTTGTGAAAAATAAAGGGTAATTTTAAATTAATGTAACAGCTGTTACTTGACTGTATTAGATAGTTTCTTTGCATTTGCCATTGTTTTACAGAAACTGGACTTACTGACAAGTATTTTCTAATGATCTGTAGATACATTTAGATGGGAGGTTTCTCTAAGTGTAGGGTTTTGGTTTATTTACTACTGAAATTATTTCTTATGTGTGTTGGTGCCCGTGTACCAAGCCTTGCATTACATTTTCAGACTGACCCCAGCAGGAGTGATAATTCTTGGTATTGTTTTTATATAGAGGCTATTTGATGATCTAAGCAGTATTTACTTTTTACCTGTGAATCTTTGAAGAAGCTTTATATCACATTTCCCAGACAGAAACTTTATTTGCAGCTGACAGGACTTGGAGAGGGTTTCAGAGATTTTTCGTTTACTGAATATAAGCATGTCTGCTTATTTCCATGCTCTGTACTTAAAGTTATGCTGAAGCAAATACATCAAAGTGAGGTAACCTCAAAAATGTATTAAAATGGGCTGGCTTGAAAAGGAATGGCTTTTGATGGGAAATGCTTTGCTTTCTTTTAATTTCTCTTTACACTGTCAACTTTTCTTCTTTTCAGGCTAGTATTTGGAGATTGATATCCCTCAACTTTATTTCCAGGCATGGAACAGCTGTCTTAGTGTCTCTCTCTCTCTCTCTTGCCTGTGCTTAGGCAAGCCTTACAGATAACAAAATCTTCAAGCCTTCAGAATGAAAGCAGCCTTTGTTAATCATCTTTTTCTGAGAATTTGCCTGTGATCTCTTAAGCTGACTTAGAATGATATTTCTACCACTGGATCAGTTACAGTCGGTTTATTGTTATGAGGAACTTCCTTGGAAAAAACTCACAAAAATACAATCCTGTAACACAGGGGGAGTTCTTTCGCAGATTCCCCCCCCCCCCAACTTCTGTTTTAATTATGTATTTTTATAATCTAGGTCACATTTTATTTTTTTAATGCATATTTTCTCCTCAAACATATGAATGGCTTTACTTACTTTTAAATTTTTGTTTGCAACTATTAATTCACTCTGTCACGTAGTGACATGTAATGCTGTGTTTACTGTGCTGCACATTTGTTGGAAGGGAAAATGTGTTTACCATGCTCAAGTTACTAAGATTCTCACTTATTTTTTCTTTTAATGGAGTATTGGCAAAAGCTGACAGCTGCCTTTCAGGTGGACAGCAACAGGTATGGGAGTGTTCTCATTAACTTCTTAGGAGCTGACACATGCCAGGAAAAGAAGTTTATTCTGAACAGTTCACCTGAATTAGTTCCAAAAGCTATGCTATACTGTTGAGCACACAAGCTGACACAGGCTAAACAGAATTGTCACTATTAGAATGTTCTTTCATTATTCTTAAAAGCACTTAGACTCTCATGTCTCCTTAACAAAGTTTGTTTCAGGGTGTGGAAGATATATGCATTAGTAGGAAAACAGCAACCCTAATTCCAGCACTGTATGAGAAACCTTGGGAGTACAGGGACATAAGGGTGCTCTGCAACAGAGAAGACATTTGTAAAATATTTTGTCTGTTCTACTTTCATCTAACTTTACTTTTAACTGTTAAATAGTTGAAGGGACTGTGATGTGGGTAAGAGTGTATATAGATTTTTTAAGTCTTCTTTTGGTTAAAAATACTGAGTATAGCTTGGTTTTATTTCATATTTGTGAACTATTCCATCTGTTCTCCTAAAAAATGTTCAAGGCATTTAGTAGTATTTTATACATGTTGAACAAGTAATTCCAATATGTATTTGTCACTTCATTTTTATTTTTTTTTTGTTGTTCCCAAAGGATTACTGTTTCACTCTTATTGTGAATGGGTAGGAGTAAGGCTATTACAAGCCCCAAAAGAAGATAGATTTTTTTTTTTTTTTTTTGCAGTAAGGCAATAATAATGAAATCTATTTGATTATGCCTATTGCTTTTTAATGCCTTTCCCATGTCTACTGTATTTGTGGAATAAATGTTAATTCAATGCAGGGCTTCCACAGCAGTTTCTCAGCATGTATGAAGTAAGGAGATTGGGATATTAAAGAGACAGAAAAGTCTAGAAAGGACCTCTGTGATTATTTCCTCCCATGTGCACATATCTAGTTTTGCTTTTGTTTTTCTGCTTCAAAGAATTGGTTCAGATTTTTCTTTTCAGCTACTGCAATGAGATTTTTTAAGAACTTCAATTTTGTTTGATTTGTTTCTGACATGGCCTCAGTGGATTCAGTTCTGGAATGAGTAAGTATTTTTTGAATCTTTTCTTCCATGAACCCTCACTTTCTTGTATGGCAGAGTAGGCTGCTCTGCTGTTTTTGTGAGTGAAAGGGAACACATTACCTGTCTCAGCAGCCCTCTATGACTGAGGTGTCAGATAAATGACTTGACTATTAGTGTTTTTAGGTATGGGGTGTTTTTGATTCCATAGCAGAGTGTGAATTGGAGGGCACAGCTTTCATAAAATAAATTTGTAGAATTGATATTGGTAGTTCTTAGAGATGAGATTTGCACTAATAGAGTTAAATGTAGAGTTGCAAGAATAAGTCATTGACTTGACTGCCAGGATTTTATTGTACCTAGATGGTGGAAGTGTCACTTCAAACAGCTTTCCAGCATGGTTTCCCAAATACTTACTTCATCTTAATATAAAAAGTTATTTGGAATCTAATGAAGCAGATAGTCTTACTCAACAGAAGACCCTTAGTCCAAACCTGAAATAAAATTGAAAAGAGAAGCTTTTATCTACAGCAAAATTTTTAGCCATTTCCCTATTTTTTATTTTTTTTTTTTTATCTTTCCTTCTATAATTATTTTCCCATTTGATATATGGGGGAGATCTGTATAATTGATTCCCACTTACAGGATGATGGTTGTCTTTTAGTGTATTTTAGGGCTGGGGAAAGGTGGAATGAGGAAGGAATAGGTGACAGTTCAGAATTCACCCCATGCAATTGCTTCCTTCTGCAGCTGTTAGTGCAGAGCTGTGTGCTGTGTTCCTATGGCACTTCAGTCTTTAACAGAAGGAGATCTGAGAAGCAGTTGATATCCTGGCACGATGCTAAGGCTGTTAAATGCTGGATCATCTTTTTCTCTTAGTAACTTACTGCTTCTGGAAAGTTAGTTTTCTGGATTGAGCTTCGCTTCAGAAAAGATGTTTTGGCTGTGCTAAAGTAATGTCCCTCAGGATTATTTTGCACAAGGATCAAATGTAAGATCAGCTCTCTGATAAAAACATATTGGTCTTAAGTTATTTAATGGAGTATGGCAACAGTCCAAAAGAAGGATTTCAGTCAGCATGATTACAGCCTTTTTATTGGCATCAGTGCAGCTGCAGAAATAGCAAAGCTGAGAGCCTGGCCAGTGAGGAGGTATTGGCTGTGTTGCAGGTGGTGCTTTGGGGTGATGCCATGGCCCTTAGGTGGTGGAGAAAACTGCCTTTTTTTGAAAAAAACTCACTTGGGTTTTGGGTCCTGAATATTGATCCCTTTGCTCTTGCCTGCTGCACTTACTGGTGGTTTATGGTTGTCGAATGTCTCAGAGTGCCTGAGGTTGGCAAGGGAGATGTATAGTCCTATAGTAACAAATTTAGTCGGGAGCTAGTTTTCTGGCATCAAATTAGAATTTTTCTTTTTCCAAGAATTTTACTTCGTTTTAAAGGAGTTGCTCAGCTGCTAATGACTCTGCAGCATTTTGTTTCTGTACTCTGTTGAGGGTGGGGAGCAGAGAGAGGAGGAAGGGAGCGGGGCATGAAGGCATTGCATTTCCCCAGCTTCAGCTGGAGGGGCAGTTGGTGTGAGCAGTACTGTAAGCCTGGGAGATGGTCTACTATACTTAATACCTTAAGACATCAAGACTACCCTTCAGAGTGGGCTTGACTAACACTTCAGGCTTTAAGCTTTCTCAGACATGGATTACTAATCTCTCACAGTGTACATCCATTGCAGTGTGTGAAGAGAAGGTTTGCAACCTTGCTTTTTTCCACTTTTTTTTTTTTTAGAGTAGTGGTGTTCAGTTTTACCTTAAAGCATATTCTTCCAAGCTTGAGAAGTAAATTATCTTCTCCATGTCATAGAGCAGCAGAACTAGTAGAATAACTGCTGAGGTCTTGGTTCCTTAAAGTAAATTGGTGACTGATAACAGCTGTTGTTCTTCTGTAAGGAGTAGGTTTGTCCAACTGGTGGTGTTAATATTCTTCATCCTCTTGTGGTAGCAGTTAGGGTGGAGAGATGGAGTTGGTGAGGGTACCTGAGAAAGCAAGCTGCATCCTGCTCCAGTCCCACAGTAAACACACTGATTACAGAGAAATTTAGGGTCTGCTGCTATTGCTTGATCTAACTTAGTTACCCCAGGATGTGTATAAAGTGCTTGGAGAAAATGGACTGTGCTTTGTGAGGATGAACTCCTTGGATGTTTTAGCTCCTAAATTGTAGCAAGTGTCTGAGCTTATGAGAGACAACGATTTGGGGGGTTAACTTACTTTTTTCTCAGACTTGTAACTCAGGCATGGTGATATTTAAGGCATTTCTGTAAGAAGTGCCTTCTAAAGGAAGTTACTCTAGCACGAAGTGAACACACACTCATGAGAACTTGAGGAAGAAATTATTAAGCATAAGTTACTAAAAGCTAGTTTTTACCTTTGGCAGTACTGGGAGAGTGTAAGACGTGGGTGGGTGCACAGTGCAACAATGAACTTCTGGCCCAGCCAAATTTAGAGACTCATCATCTCTGAATCACTTTTGTACACTGTGATTCACTAGGGAGCTATTTCAAGCATTTGGTCATTCTTTAAAACACGTACCATGTAAAGAAGGACAGGTCCTGGTGTATAAAATGGTATTTTGCCATAAAATTTCTAGATCCAGCTGTCTCAGACTTTTGTTTGCTGTGCCATCATCAATTGTAGAGTGGAGATTTTGATAGCATTACTTGAAAAAATAGGAAGTTATCAGTTCTTGTACTTCAATCACATGCATTAATTTGCATGAGAGCATTTTGGCCACATAAGCTATGAACTTTTGATTCTTTTATTCTCCTTGCATGTGCCCCCATCCCTGATGTGCACATTTCTTTCCATTCAAACCATACCCCCTTCATGTCCCATATGTTTGCCAGATGTCAGCTTTCCATCAGACAAAAAAAAAAGAGCACGGGTGGCCAATGGCTCTTGCATAAATGCAGGCAGGAGCAAGGAAGGCAGAGACAAGGGATCTTTATTTTAAAGTGTTCTTGAAGTGTAAATTTTTAAACTGTTTCTTCTGTGGTGATGAAAGATGCCTTAGGATCAGAACTAGGGAGCTATTATATATCAGGGGTATAGCTGAGCTGTAAAACAGCACAGATGACATTTCCTGATTTTTTTTTTTCCTTGTAGTTTATACAGCCAGTGGGATGAGATGGATACAGAGAGCTTCAGGCAAGAGCAGTTTCTCGGATCCCACAGGCAAGTCCTTCATGCTGACCTGTGGCATCGCTGGTGGCTGTTGGAGTAGGTGACCATTGCCATGTTTCACTGTTGTGGTGTGTATTTGGTGAGGGTTTTTTAGTCTTCATCTCATCCATCGTGTGTGTGTGTATTGGCACAAACCTATGGTTGACTTTTTCCATGGCTGTATCTTGGCCTTGTTCTGCAAATAGGATTTTTTTCTTCGTGCAGCTTAGACTTGAAAAAAATTATTCCCTTATTCTGATAATTACGGCACACAGAAGAGTACACAGACAGGACTTGATTTATTTTTCTCTAAATATCACTGACACAAAGGGAATATGAGTATGAACTTTGCATGAATTAATTGATTAAATAGCAATTAAGTTGATTGTTTAAATAGCAGAAGTAGGATGAATGAGATATATTTCAGCTTGAACACAGACGTACAGGAAATGCTGTACATTTTTCATCATTAGGTAGACATAATCTACCTGAAATTACACAGACGGGAAAGGCTGAATGGACATCTCAGTATGTTTCCAAAATAGCTGTGCAGGTGTTTTTGAAATGTTGTTTGAGCAAATAAATCGATCTATTCTTGGCAAGTTGTTCCCATTTTTATTTACTTTTAGTCTGAAGGGGACAAAAGCACATTATAAAGCCATAGCAGCATTCGAATGCTGGGAATCAGAAGCTTGGGAAAAAAATAAAAAAAAATTGAGATTATATTGCAGAGGAGGGGAAAACTTTGCAGCCATTAAAACAACAAAAATATTCCCTACATGGAGTATTTTATGACCAGAACCCTGAGATGGCGCTTGAGGAATGTCATCAAAATACCGCAGCCTGGAGACCTATTTCTTTTTTTTGTACCATTTTAACTGTCTTAAAGATCTCCTAGTTGCACACTTTATTCCTAAAGGATCTTTTCTTCATATACAACCAAAAATGAGAGATATCATTGAAGCATATGTATTCAAAAATGTAGCCAAATTTCCAACCTAGCCAACGTTCCCCAACTGAGAAGCTCCCACATACAGTACTGTGTGTAGCTCTAATACCTATCCAGTCTCATGCTTGGCATTAAAATTCTGTGGCAAATAAGTTCTGCAAAGATAGCAGACAAAAGAGTAGACAAGTGTAGGGACAGGTGTGTTTTTGACAGATTTCATGCAGGAACTGACACTGGGCAATGAAGGAAGCTAATACATTTCTTGACCAATGGAGATCACTAGAACTATAGAAATGTGTTAACACATGAGAAGTGAACACTCTTTCAGAGAAATAGATAAAATACATAATCTGAGTGTTCAAATATAAAGAAATTCCCGTTGACAAAGTGTAGGAGATCTGCAGTAAGCAAATCTTATTCTTTTTACTGGAAATACCCTTACAGCATTATTTGATTTCTTCAGATAACTGAGTAAAATAGGCACAAAGTAAAACTTCAGCTCTTAGCTAATGCAAAAGGAATTGGTCTCATATAGCTGAAAAATATTTCCTTGCTTCACAAAGAAACTTTAGAGAAGGATACCCTTGCATTTACTGTGAGTAACTCATACATAAATTCTGCTTCTGTGTAGTTATTTTATAAATATTCCCATCTGTGTCTGCTCTTTTGTTTTTGATGTGTTTATCTTCAAACTGAAGATTTTATGTGCAGCATGCTGTATTGTAGTGCTGCTCCTTACTTCAAAGATAAGCCAAAGAAGCTCTTTTGGACTGAACATCTCCCAGAGAATATTTGCTCGTGATAAAAACTTACAGCAAACTTTACTAGATTTTTATCTTTTCTCTTTTAAATGTCTAAGAAGTGATGAGTGTTTGTTGCTAATGAGAAGAATATTTTCCTTTCACTACTGAAGCTTGCAGATCCAAGGAAAAAAAAAAAAGAAAAAATACTGAAGAAAACTGGTTAGGAATTCAGTTTTTTTACAAGGCAAGAAATAAAAGTTTGTGGTCTTGTTTTTTTGAGTTTGGTTTTGTTTTTTTTTTCTTTAATAATGGAACCATGTAATTGTATATGAAGTAATACTGTAAGTCTAAATGTGTAGGAATTGAGTTTAGAAAAAGTGCAAGGCAGTGGAACTGAGTAAGCTAGTGACAACACTGCATATCATGGAGTACAATTCATGCAAAAAATAACATTAATTTTAGTGACTTATTTCAATCCACCTGCCAAGCTGTAATGGACAGTGAAATGTATTGATCATGTCTGAAGTTAGCAGATCCTCTGTCGTTTATTTTCTGCTCTAAGCAGCTGAATTCCCAGTAAGATCACTGCTGTCATTTGTCACATTTGGCCAGCTGAAACAATGAGAATTATTTATAAGGCAACTAATCGGAACTGTTAGGTTCCCCTGCCCCAACTTAAGTTTACTCTTTGTTTCCTTGCCATCAGCTTTTAGATCAATGTGATTCATTATTTTTTGACTTTACTGTGCTGCCTTTTGTGTGTGTTGCTTGAGGGAGTGTCTCATGGTACAGGCAGAGTACTAAGGCATGGCATTTCTCCATCCTTTGCGCCAACTTCTTTCTTGAATCCAGTATTTTCCTAAATGCCTGTGGTCCACTGGTAAAGCGATTACAGAGGTGCCTGCAGTCCTTCCTTACCACTTTATGAAACTACTTCTCTTGGATTCCTGGAAATTGGTTGTAGATACAGAGCTTCTTTCTGCATTCCCACCTGGCTTTAGTTCAGCATGTTGGTAGCCCTCTGTATAAAGCGAACCTTGATAAAGAGAATATTCTTCCTTTGAGCTAGCTTTCCAACTGCCTAAATTTCGAATTATGAATGTTTTTCTTTGTAGAAGAGTGGTGTGGGAACGGAAAAAACACTCCAACAACACAGCCGATACCATTGGCAATAAAAATGCTACTTAAATGTGAACCATGGTTTCTTCATGGTGTGCTTCTCTGGGCTCCAGTTCCTCTCTGTCTCCATTCCTCTTTCAGTTCAGAAATAAATATATTCAAACCAAATGCCTAAGAACTTTCCTTTCATTCTTAGACCAGCAATAGGTTCAGTACTATGTGAAAACTTTCATAGATAGTGCACTAACAGCTTTGCACAGTGACAATTTTGTATTTATCATTCATGAAATTATCTGAAGGTGTGTTGTAACTCTTTGAACTGAACTGCTGCCCTCTGCAAGTTGCAGAGAATTATGCTTTGGTTAAATAACACAAAGCTCAAAGAAGGCCCTCTGAATATTTCATGTTGCTCTCTATGCTTATTTTCTTGAGAAGCTGGGGCAGAAGGCTATAAAAATTCTCAAATTCACTAAACTTAAACCAAGAATAATAGCAGCATGAAAAAATGCTTATAATTTAGGAGTGAGTTTTGGATAGGCCTATAATAGCCTTCTGTCTCCTAAGCTTCTGGTCTCTTATTCTGCTGTCATGGGTATGTATTCCATAAATACCATAAGAACAAGATTTAATTAATTTGTTGGTTACTTAAGACTGTTAACAAGAATAATCTTTAAAACTCATAAATAAAGAACTAAATAATAGTAATTTTAACCCAATTAAAATAGCAGTATGCATGAACAATAGTGAGATCTGTTTTCAGGTCACGATTGCAAGTTGCTGAATTTCTGCACATCTGACTTAAGATGCCTCTTGGAAATTACCTTTCTCTTTCTCAATTTCATTTCATGATCTTTGCATTCTATAAACTCTCTTCTGTAATTTACTGGGGAGGTCAAAGTATTTAACCTAGTTAATAAAAGTATGAGCAAACAGACAGTGGAGAGAAAAAGCGCTTTACCTTATGTATTTACTTTTTCCCTGGTGAGTAGAAATTGAAGATAAAATAGTGCCTTTATACTCTGTCTGCCATCCTGCAGCCAAAATTGAATTTTACAGATGCTTGTTAGAAACAGGATGGGGTCTGGATAATAGAAATTAGGATAGAAATAATAGCTGCAAAAAGACTTCAACAGAATACTTAAGGTACAGTTATAGAATTCAAATCTAGCTATATTGCCATATTTGGACAGTGTGCATTTGGACATGTATACCTAAAAAAAATGAATAATACTTGCATACCCACATTTTTAGCTAGTGCAATTTACAACCTGAGAGAGGATGAAACAGTGTCTGGTAATAGAGCAGTGCTTGTATAGCCTTTCATCTAAATGCGTCAGAGTATTTTGTAAGTAGATGGGAAAACTGTGGCTCAGAAGAACTGATTTGTTCATACCATTTGGCAGCAAATCTGGGAAGAGACTGCAGAGTCTCGGTTTTCAGTCTTGGCTTTGACCTCTGCCTGAGTGACTCAGTTGCCAGGCGAGCGTCGGCGATTCCTCCGACTGCCTTCCCGGCAGCCCCGCTCGAGTCTGGGGGCGGCGGGACGGGAGGGGGCTGTGAGGAGGGACGTGCTTCACATACCAGACAGAGCTCTCTGCCAGCTTGATGTGTAGAGCAAAAAAGTAAGACAAAACTTTCCCAACAAGCTGATGTCTAGTGCGGGATCTCTTCTCAGTCCTATTCTGTTACTTTCTAAAAATGTCTTCTGGTATGAAATCAGAATCTCACGGACTGCAGGAGCCAAGAGCAACACCAGCCAATGCGATGCTGTGGGAGCATCTCTTCCCTCCTCTTGTCTTCAGAGAGGCCTCCACCTCCCTACACTGTGAACAGTCTCTCCCGTACCTGGCACTTAAGCACTCATTTTACATTCTAATGAAATGCTGCCTCTGACTCTGTTGTTCGATTGTTAATGTACAGAGATTCTATTAATACATAATGGAGCGAGTAACTTGTTTATTGCTTTCCTAGATGTTGGTTGGATGTGCCATTTCAGTACAGTGCATGTGGTAAGTATGAAGTTACCTGTAGAGGTGTGAGCCCTTTTTCAAGCCTTTCTGCTAATTATTTGGATGAGAGAAAATAACAGTTACCTCCCAGAAGTAAAATTCCATCATGTTTCTTTGAAATTATTTACTGTTCCAAGTACTGAAGCACTAATTTTATTTTTTGATGGTGCTCTTTTTTTGTTTGCTTATCTTTGCTATCTTCAGTCCTTACAAAACACTGTCAAATATTTCAGAGGACCACTGAAATATGTGTTTGGTTGTACCTTTTCAAAGCCAGGTCAGAAAAATAATAGAACTTAAAACTATATTTAAAAAAAAATTGCACAGAACCATTTCTTGAAGTTTCTTAACAAGAGGTAGCTGGATAGAGCCATTTTTATCAGTTCTAATTTGATGGATTTGCCTACTGATTTTAGTCAAGTTAGAAAAATTTAAGTGGAAACTCTTTGTATACTTCAGTGAGTGTATTAACTGGTTGTGTGCTTTGTGGGCTGCAGAGGGAAAGACATAAAGGAAAAATTATGTACATTTTATATATTAAAACTGTAAAATGCTTGGGCTATTATGTTTTATAAATATTCATTGTTAACAATAATTTGATTACCTGCTCTATCACCCATTCAGCTTCACTGAGCTGCTGACTGATAGAATGTGAAATCTTTGAGCTATCTTGTAAGTTCTCTATTGGCAAAGTTCAGTTGTTTCAATGTAATTTTATTGTCAAAGGAAGTCATTATCAGGAGAAGAGGCAATTTTTTTAGTAAGTAAAGCCAGTTTGAGTTTTTTTGGATTGGTTTTTGAGTTTGTGGGTGTGGCAGATTGGAGAATAAAACAGTAGAATTTTTTTCTTAGTAGAAAGTATTAACTCTTTTATGTGAGCTCAAAAGTTAGAGTTTTGAAACATATCATCCTGCAGGATTTCCTTTCTATCTGTGATGAATGGGAAGAGCATTTTGAAAGTATTAACTGGGAAAAAAAAGAAATTCCAAAACTATCCTTAAAAACTAATCCAGAAAAGAATCCATATCTTGTTTGATGATTACTTAAGGTTTTGCTCTTTATAAATGCATTAACAACTAAAGGAGCATAAAGGGTTAAAAGCGGTCTTTCCTATAAGAATGGAAAATGTAGCAACTATCCTTAATTACAATGGGACTCCTGTGGTTGCTTGCACTGAGTTAAAGCAGACTTGCAGGACAAGAGGAGAAGAACAACTTTCTTTACAAAGAAATCAGGTTGTTGGTAACTCGAAGGTACATCAAGTCGCTCTTGTGCCACGTGTCAGCACCGTTTCACAAATACCATGGTGCTGGTCTCCTCCAGTGTCCTGCTGGATGCCCTGATTATCCTACAGCACTCTTCAACCACAGCTGGGCTGTCAGCTGGGTAAATGATGCTGTGTTTGTGTTGAGAGGTCATTCTTGGCCAGGATCGAGTACAGATCTGGCAGTCCAGATAGTTTTGCAAGTACACAGCAGTGTTGGAGACACCAGGGTTTCATCACATTAGTGGAAAAGTTTTGAGATGCAGAGTGGGTTCAGTGTGTGCTGGGCAGTCACTGGGAGACCTGTTTATTTTCATGGCTCTGCTTTCCCTCGACAGCTGTCCTTGCTGCAGGAACACAGGAGGAGGTGTGGATGTGAGAGATGAGACTGCTGCACCACTGCCAGGGGATCTGCTTCCTCTATCACCCGTTCAGCTTCACTGAGCTCGGGTGACATGTCTGGGAAGCAACAGAAATGTCCTGTTGCCATTTTTAGTCCTGACTGACATTTATAGCATCAGGCACAGAAGAAGTTTCTCAGCTCTGAGTGAATGAAGCCTCTAAATCAAGAGTTGTATGGCTGCTAATAAAACAGCTGCTTACTCATTGGACCTTGCCTTCTTGCAAATTCTTCACATCTCTGGTCAGGTTTCATTTCCTAGATGTATGGGAAGTATGTATCCATCAAGGAAGGTGCTATTAAGGACAAATAAATGTGTGTAGTATATTTTATTTGAATTATCATTTGGATGAAGGCACTTTCAGAAATGGCTTTTTAACTGGAAGACTGTTTCAGAGCTGAAGTGATTCAGAGGAAGAATAAAGTCTGTGAAACTCAATTCAAACAGGGCTGAAAAGAGACAGTAATTTGTCTCTTGCTCCATTATATAATTTGACAGTAGGTTAAAAGTGCTTTCAGCTGCAGAACCAGGTCTTCTAGAAGCAGACAACAGATTTTTCTGTGTCCTGAGTTGGTGAGGGGAGTTGGCTCGTGTAGTTACAGCCTGTGAGGAGGAAGCTCAGCTCGAAGACGTGTGCCAAAGCTGATTCCTGAGGACAGAGACCATGAGTCCTGCCTGCTGCCAGGCTGTGGGCTCTCCCGACCCCGGTAGGAGCCTCAGCCTCCTGCAGAGAGGTGTTGGGAGCTGGGAAATGTAAACCAGGCCATCGGTGCTCTTGGCAACATGCATCTCTTTTTATAAGAGAGTAAAACCTGGTTTTTACTGCCCCTCATTTTCTCCTTCCCAGAACAGCGTAAATATTTGTCCTTAATCTCTATCCATCTCCTAATATTTGGAGTTCTGCCCTGAAGGTGTGTGTGTGTGTGTAAGAACTGGACAGGGAATAAGGAGGAATGTTTCTGTTAAAGTGTCTGCAGAAGAGAGAAAAGTAGCTGCATGGGTTTGGGGTTTTTTTTGTTTTGTTTTGTTTTTCCCCTCCCCAGAAACAAGATCCAGCAAAATTAGCTTTTCAGGAAATGCACAGATTTGCTTTTAAAATTTCTTTCTGCTTCAACATATTTTCTTTGCCAGCTGGTCTCTGGAATTCATTTAAATTCATTGAGTCAGCAGCCACTGTAGCCTAAGCACTACTGTAAAAGTTTCCAGGGACTTTGATTAATTTGACTCCTTGTGTTATCCTACTGCTTAATCAATGGATCAATTGTGGCAAGAAAGATTTCAGAAATTTTACTTCTTTTGCCAGCACATGGTAATTTCTGATTTAAACTTGATGATTGTTAAGGGAAAATGGTGGCTCTTACAGACTCTATTGGACAGATGTATGTGAATGCTGATTATGCTATTTATTGTGTAGATCTCAACTGACTGCATACTAATCAGCAGCTAAAAAGCTGGAGTTGCTTTTCTAGCAGTTTCTACTTTCCCCATTCCCTCGCCACGTATGTACTTTCCTAGTCTTTTATTCTACACAGATGCTCTATTGATGATCTTTGAACACAGGCAGGGAAAAGCCCCTTGTCATAAATATTTTCCTTTTTTTTCACCCCTCTTTGGCAGTGAAGCATTTGGCCACGTCTCCATGTTCTCTTCCTACCAGGATTGCTTCCAGATGTTTTCTTGGTGCATTTTTCTTGTTTGCATTTGGATTGTCGCTTATCATTAGCACTCTGTTTTCAAGGGGGAAGCCTTTGACTTGGTAGCAAGCAGACATGAACCCAAGCCACAATTGTCTGACCTCAGTTTCCTCAGTTTGAGGTTATGTTTGGATTTAAGAAGTTGGTTTGGCCCATAGCAACAGTCAAACCCAACCACTAAGTGCATTTCTGAATTCAGAGGTGGATTTTACCAGTGAGTCAAGACTATGCAACTGATTGCTTCATGTTGACTACGTGTAGAGTCAAATTCTATTGCTAAGGATTTAACCCCTTTGTTTGTTCTTTCGTAAGAATGCTATGGACAACTTGCATCTTCAGAGGAATTAAATAACCTGAAAGTCTCTGCTTGAGGTGCTTTTGCTCTTGAGGGCCGTAAGTATCATGGCAGGACAGAGGATGGTCTCACTTTATAGGCTGGAAGTGAGACCATCTCTCCTCGAGGTTGGCACTGACCCTGGAACAGACCTGAGCTGTGCTGCTCTGATAAGAGGAATTGGAGCTCAGTTTCTGCTTGCAGCTGCCTCAAACACATTTTCCTTCCCTTAGGTCTGTGCAGTTCCTGGAGGAGTCTTGGGGAGTCAACCTTGCTGGAGTGACAGATGTGACAGTGCTAGGGGCTTTGCAGAAAGAATTATTCATTACTAATGTAAATACCAAAACAAGCCCTCTTCCCCTGTGCTCCTCAACCGCTCTCACTACTCATGAATTAAGCTCAATAAAAGGAGTATGATCTTTTCTCACAAAGCCCAGGTAATCCTATCCTGTCTCCTGGCTGTTGCTTCTGGCATGAAGAAATCAAATATTAGCTTCCCAGTTTTTAAGTGGTGTCTGTATTTTGCAAGTCACTGGGTTTGGAGCATTTCCTACCTCCTACTGGTGGAGAATTTGTCTCTTTATCCCATCCTTAGGAAGTGGAAAAGTAGCTGGAGACCAAGCTAACTACATATTATCCCAAATCAATTCAGCCACAGGTTGGAATACAGATGGGCCCCAAATTCAGTCTGGTACAGAAATGGGGACCTGCAGTCCCCAAGTGACAAAAACATGGGCAGTGACAAACACCTAACTGTGTCGTAACAAGGCTGTTGTAGACAGATTACCCCAGCCTAGTCAAGGGAGAGGCCTTCCTCAAATTTTAAGCAAAAATGGTTTATGCCTGGGTCACTAAAGATTGAAGCCTCCCAATTTCAGGCAAAGGATGTAAAAAAAAAAAAAATCAATCTGCCATTAAAACCTGCTGAAAAAAATGAAGAGCAGGGTTTGTTTTTTTTTGTTCCAGAAAACTCCATATATCACCACTCCTTTCTCAGTTGGAAGAAAGCATAAATAACATCTTGTAAGCTGTGGTTGATTTGGCAAGATGCAGATGTTTATTCCTATGGAATAATTTCCTATGCAGCAGATTTTTTCCAAAAGTAGTCCAGAAGAGATTTTATCTGGAGAACAATGTTGCATTTACATGATTCACAGGGATTCAGCTCATCTGTGCTTACTCTGTCTCAGCAAACCATGCCCAGATTTCTCTTGATAGGGTGAAGGAGCACAAGAACTCTCCCGTTTTTCTGGCCCACAGGAGGGCAACATCGAGCTGCTGCTGAAACAAGCGTTGCCAGAGGAGGTGAACAATTTACTGAGTTAAGAATCAATGAACTGAGACGAATTAGCTAATTTAGAGGTATTATAGACTGTGGCTATTTAGTTGCTCTGCATCCACTTTGGGTTTGGTTGTATTTGTGGTTAATCTGTAATTGTTCTAAATTGCTTTTGTCATCTGTGGCCAACAAGAATGTGTTGTCAACAATAAGACAAAGTTGTTTATTGGATGGTAGCTCTGTTTTTTTCTTCATGCTTCTCTTTCCAAACTGTATTGCATAATAGTGTGTGTTGAAGAAAATGGACTGTTAGGGTTATGATTTTTGATTTGTGACATTATCTAAAGAGTACCTGTATGTTAAGGACTGTTACATGGATTGCAGGTTGGGAATTGCACGTTACTCATGGCATGAAGTTCAGTTCTTTTGGCAACATATGAGCTGTAGTGTTTCATGCAGGTGGCTTTCAGTAGTAATAGCAGTGTACCAAAGGTAGGGGCACAGAGGGTCCTGTTTTGCAGTAACCTGTAGTCTCCATAAATGCTGATCACAGTCTGGAGTGAGGTGCTTTGGGAGGCTGAGAAGCCTGACTTTGAGGAGCTGAGAAAGGAGGCAGATATGCCAGATCCTAAGAGGCTGGGAAGCCAGATCAAAGGGATCTGGGAGCTCACGCTTCCTGAGTCTCTGGACACACGATGTTTTCAGGTTGCAGTCAGTTACTAAAATTAAGCATTTCTTCCTCTATACAGGTAGCTGAATAAGCCAGAAATAGTAAGAAGGAGCAAAGATACATAAGGGTAGGAGCAGGAGCAGATGTGTGGTACCTTTGCCCGTGTTAGTGCACAGGGCAGAGCCAGAGCATGGCAGAGCAGTCCAAGAAGCAGGTGCTGTACTCTACCTACATTGAAACTTTGAGCTAACCAAGTGGAATGAGAGCACCAAATATCATGAAAGGGCATGGAGAACTTTAGGAAGGGCAAATGAAGAGGCACAGAATCTGTGAGCTGTGGCCTCAATCTGGATGAAGAAGGCAGGATTGCTTATTCTGTTATGGACACCTAGAGATTCGTTATTCCCATAAGGCCTTTGTATAGATGAAATGAAGAAAAATAGTAAAGAATAAATGGCTAAAGACTTAGTAAGGAGATGTGATGTGCAGGGGCTTACTCTACAGTCTGGTGCCCATTTCCACTGATACCGAGCCCTGGGATATTGAGCCCCGGGTGCTGGCTGAGCTGGTGGTAAGAGGAAAGTGAAGGGAAGAGAGGGCCAATGACTGAAACAGGGACATCACAAACCTTTCTTCAGTCCTCACTTCTGCTCTATTCCTTTGGCTGGCAACACTGTTTTTGCCAGGGGAATTACCAGGGTACCTGAGCTTTCAGGGCTTTTTCTTCAAGGGAGGATGGAGGCACAGGTGGAGGTTGTGGTATAACAGTTTTGGTTAGAAACACCAGTATCTATCAGGAGGGATAAACAAGGCAAAGTTATTTAGTAAAAGTGGTGTCCTCTATTAGATTAACTGATCCACATTCAGGTTGAAGGAAGTTTCAGGTTTTACATTGAAGTTTGTGGTATGGTTAAGAGATCTTTGTTCATGCGCTTTGGGGACTCATAGAAAGAGATCTTTGTTCATGCGCTTTGGGGACTCATAGAGGCAACATATTGCCAATTAAAACAAAATCTGTAGTTTGGAAACTCCTGTCCTCTCCCAGCCATATAAGCTAAAAGTATTTTTGAAACTGAAAATGAGTTACAGGAGTCTGTAACAAGGCATAGATTGTTGTGCCAAGCTCCATGTTTCTGCAAGTGGATAGTATTTGAAATCCCTTTTTAATGTTCAGAGCAGGAAAGACCAAACTACGCCTCCCCCTGGCCCCTTTTTTCCTTTTTTTTTTCCCTTAGGAACTCCTGAAGTATATTGGCATATACTAAAACAGCATTGACAGGATGTTGTAGATGATGGATTGGTGTGTAAAGGACACATTCTAGTATTTTATTAGGAAAGCAATTGTTTGGATGTGTATCACTTCTAGTTTAGCCACAGGCAGATACATAATTTCATATAGCCAGTAAGATTAACTCTCTGGGAATTGACATTTTGGGAAACTATCAATCTTGCATGAAGCATTTGAACTGGATCCAGTTATTGGCCAAGTTTCTACACTGAAGTGTCAAATGGTGAAATTTAGAGGAAAATCCAAAACTGAGGGAGGAGACCGGATAGAGGGTTGTTACAGGGGTTAATATTGTTTCAATGTAAATGTGAAAGACTTCTTTACTCTGTAGCCCTGATAAATCAAGTTTCAGAAAGCATAAAACATTGAACAATGATGTCAACCTCTTGGACAAAGCTATACACATCACACCAATTAGGGGGGTGTGTTATAGTTTTCTGCTACCAAGTACTTGTGAGTGATTTCTGGCTCGATTTGACTATTTCAATTGAAAAATATTAATGCATTTAAAAATGAAACATGTTTTTGTGTGCGTGTAGTTGTGTTTGTGTATAAACTCACTGATTTCAATTAGTTTCTTGGCCTCTGGACCGTTGGTATGTATGCCAGGACTAGGCTATGATTCAGTGATGTTGAGACCTTCCGGAGTAACTAGGGATGTGGCAGAAATCCATACAGCTGTAGTGATTGCCTTATTCAGGGTATGCAGAGTCTATGCCTAGGTCAGTGAAGTAGATGAAAGGATTAGGAAGATTAACTGGTGTTTCCAAATTCTGTCACTGAAAAATTTGCTCAACACACCTACGCTCGCAGGCACACACACAAATTGTTCTCCTAAGAAGAAGTGCTCAGCATGCACTGTATCTTCTATCTGTAATCTCTTAGACACCCACCTTCTGAGCCCTTGAACATTCGTAAATGATTTGAAATTTATTTCCCAGCAGTGACTTGCTACTGTGGAGGAGTTAGGAACTCTACAAAGGGTTCAGGGACTAGTATTGGGTGATCGTAGGCAGAACCCTGAGATATACCTGTGAAGGGCTGGGGAAATTGAGAACTTTGTAAAGGAGGGCAGATGGGTTGGTAGGAGGCTGCACATGATGGCCAGAGAACCTTGTGGCAGTCAGGCTTGGTAACAAGCAGTTTCTGCAGCTAAAAAGCACAGTCCCTCCTACAGAAACAGGCAGTTGCCATTAATTTTTGTCAAGGAGAGACTGGCATTGTTCCACTGTGTCTTATAAATCTTTCCATGATGCTGCTGTGTGTCACAAACCAGCAAGCCTGCTCCCTGGATGGGGATGGGTAATGGACAGAAACAAGCCCACGGATGGCTTTTGGATCAGGTCAGGTGGCTTTTGGATCAGATGAGGAGGCTTGTGTCCTCCAGGGCATAGGCACAGTGAGCCCAAGTTGGCTCTGACTGTCACAGGTAGGTAAAGGACAATTGGTTTATCTAATTGTAAAAAGGACGGGAAGCTCTCAGGTGGGTATAAACACCCTCATTCTCCTGAAGTGCATGATGATGTATCTCCCATAAACCTCTTGCTGTAGAGTTTGGCACCTGGCATGTCATGATGAATTGAATTCTAAACTCCTTAACAAGACTAAGAAATTAATATCTAAAGCTTGGGATCATCAGTGTAAGAGAAGGACTGTACGTCTTAATTTCATAGAGTTCAGAGTTTTCATTCCCTTCCGCAATAGTGGAAATTTCTTTAAGCAAGGGTGTCCATTTTAGATCATTTAAATGATGTGTCAGAAGAGCAGGGCCATGATTGATGAGTGGGTGGAGAATAACTATTACTTTGATGTTTAATATTACAGGCTAGCTGAAACCAGAGACGGATGTTTTCATTACATTTTCTGTCTTGAAAAGATGGTAAATTAAGGGTGATCCTAGATAGCAAGGTGCTTTCCAAAAAAAGCAAGGGAACAGCACTGAAATTGATATATTAGTCATTCTTCTCTTTGTCCTCTGAAAAATGAAAATGCTGCATGCTGCATTATGGAACTCTGCTTATGGTGTCATTTGTCATGAAAAACTGTGCTTGCTTTCTCCACCACCTTTGTTAATAATTGATACCAATTCTAAGATCTAAACACACAGTACTTGTGTAGTGACAGAAAATAAAACCCCAATAGAGAGCCACGGATAATAAACCAACCTTTTCTTATGCTTTTTCTACTGAGATTTTGAGCAGAAGTGTCACCTCTGGAGAAAATACTTATGAAAACATTTGAGAGTGAACAGGCAAGGAGCTCATATATATGGAAACAGAAACTACATATATCTGGAAACAGAATACTAAGGAGCATGTGATGCTGCCATTTTGAAAATTTAGAAGTCCCTATATATTTGCTTTGTTTTATTAGTCCAAAGTATCTGCATTGCTAAGGCAGAAACCAATGATTTTTCAAAAATAGATATCATAAAGGAAAGGAAAGCAACTACTATTTAAAGTTCCTGATTATCTAGGTTTTTTGAGGTTTTGTCAATCTAATTGCCAAGAGCAATTCTCTACCCAGCAGGTATAGATAAGTCTATCCTCCCAGTTTTCAAATTGGAGTCAGGAACCATTAGATCCAGTAGTATGCTAATGCTCTTTGAACAGACCCTCAGAACTGGTGTTTTGGTCTCCCTGGGAATTCCTCTAAACAATGGGAGTGGTGACTAGAAATCAGTTCTTGACTGCAGGATCAATTATTTGGTGCCAGTCCTCCTTTATCAAATAAGGGATCCATAAGTTTCTAGACTGTAGTGTCCATTTTTTGCAAGACACAATTAATACCACTGTCTCACAAACTCAGTGCCCTCAAAGAGCTGGTAAGGGTCAAATACTTGTGATTTGAACTGACTGGACTTTTTCCCTCAGGAATTCTGTAAACAGAAGTACCTGACCTTAGAAAGCCATCCTAGATTTTTTGTTGTTTGAAAATCTGTTTTTTTCAGCTAGCCCATTGAAATAAGGATTTCTCTTTCATTTCTTCCTAAAAAGAACTTCTGCTAAATGTCAGCAGAGGTGGAAACTATGAGTTCAGTGTGTGCACAAACTCAGCAATACCAATGCTGGCACTGAGCACTGGTAAAGCTGCTCAGCTTTGTTTTGAAAGGGCCACCTCCAGGAGCAAAAGGCAAGTTGAACTACACAGGTCTCATAATATTTTCCAGAGTTTGCTGTGAGTGCTGATGATTTTCATACTTTTAAGACTTATTTCATAAAGCCAAGGAAGCAAATGCCACCAAGAAATGTCAGGATAATCTGTTTGCATCCAGCTCCCCTTGGGTACAGCTGGCTTGCGTTTTTTACATCACAGCTATACAGATTAAGGGGAGGTATTCTGACTATCATAACAGTGGAATTGTTTTCAGCAGACACTTTAAAAAACCCTAGAAAAGTCCAAACAACGTAGATGGATTACTAGCAGTTCTAAATCCATATCAGAGGAATTTATATTAAAATTCTGCCAACACGTATTTGAATGAAGGCAAACTCTTAGTAGTACTAAACAGCAAAAATTACTGCCTATTAGTTTTAGCTTAGTGGCAGGAATTTAGTAATCTTCTTCATCAAAGTACAAGTTATTTCAGTGTACATTCAAGAAGGAACTGCTAATCCTGGTTCTTTTTTAAAGGGATAAACATCCATTTCCTAAATGTTAAGAATTTATGAATATTTGTCCTGTATATTTTGTTGGTATTCATACATTCACTGAGTTTTCTCTCTGCTTACTGTCTTCTACATGGATTTATATGACACCCATTTACCAATGAATAGATTTTGAATAGTCTCACTATAGCAAAATCTTTTGAGCATTATCATCTTTCATAAGTAATTTATCCACCTAGCTTTCCAGCCTCTAAAAATTAACTGCATAAACAGTACTCATTAAAAATAATTGCAAATCTCAATCTCCTACTTCCCAGGGATATCAGGCTTTTTCCTGTATATATATTTTGAATATTAAAATACTAAAGGTGTCTTTGTGGGGAACATACATTATGTAAAAATATTTCTGCATTGGGCACCTTAAAATCAATCCCTTCTTGCTCATTAAAATAAATGCATATGTTGGCTGGTCTCTACTGCCTGCTGTTAAATATCTTTGACTTTCTCTCTACAGAACTTGTGTCTTGGAAAATAAGTGAGGTTTGACTAGTGATCATTGACCATCACTGAATTTCCATACAACTGGTTAAGCAGTTTCCTTCTGATATGAAAAAAGATTACAGGGAGCTTTACAAATCATAGATAAATGATGTTACTGATAGCTGTGATTTCATATTTCTTTCTCTTTCAGGTTTAGACAATGTGTGCAAATGCACATAATAACAGTGAAAACAAAACAGGCAAAGCCCAGGTGTGCAGCAGCACTCACACTGGGGTATCCTTGGAGAATGGCCAGTTTAGTAGAGATAAGTCAAAATCTTGTTTGTTGTAGCTGTAGCTTTAATTAACTACAAAACCTAATAAACCGTTAGGTCATGTTTGCAGTTAAATGCAATAGTATTGATTAGAAAACAAAGTAAATTAAGTATTAAAGGAAAAAAAAAGGTTTGGCAAAATCAAAACAGCAGCATATTTCGCCTGACAGTTCTTTTTGTTCCTGGGAAATACTTAACCATTTTCACATCTAGCAATCTTGCCATAACATAGAAGGGTGGAGTTTCCTACCTTTCAGCATTTCTCTGTGTGTTACTATTGCCTGCTGTGCTCTTTGCTGAGGAGAAGATAAATAGCTTCTGATGCTAAAGAGGATATTCAGAGACTTTCTGAGAGTGTGCTTGCAAATGGCATTCAGCATTCCTGAGTCTGCTTGGAAAAAAAAAATGCTTAGTGGAGAGATTAATTTCAGTAATTAGGATAATATCTATGTTCAAGACATGAAAGTTAAAATATTTAACTGAATCGTGAATTTCTTCCACATGCTCTGGAGGTCTTCCGACATTTTTCAAATCTCAGTTACTTAGATGTCCAAGTATAAAACCACATTAGTATTCAGAAAGAATGTTTGAATCTTCATGCCTTATTTGCTCAGGCTAAGTATGCATCCCCCTTTGATTAAGACTTTGCTGATCCTGGAGTAAAATCATTAAATATTCATACGTGACCATTGCTTTTTCTCCTCCTCGAGAATGTACTGAAACATTTTATGCAATTATTTGTCTCGAGTATCTTCCTGAACTTTTAACCCCCTTTACGTTCTCTTATGACTACTTACATTAAGGCCAGAAATCTTCATTTCAAAGCATTTTCAAAAGCTAATATATGATTCATTTGAGTTCAGTGAAAGTAAAATTATGAAAAAGCACCCTGTCATGGAAGGGCTCATTGCTAATTAACTACATGGGTGGTTTCCTTTGAGGAATAATTTCTCCCAATTCTTTAATTTCCAGGTTAAAATGCCTTTGAGTCTAGGCTCATCTTTTAGAAAGATGTTTCTAAAAGTGATAGCTGGATAATGTTGTCCTCCAAGGTAAATTCTGCTATCACATCTGCTGATCTCACGTCTCAGCTCAATGGTGTGGGGGTAGACAGGGAGTTTAATCCAATACGAATTTTTTTTTTTTTTTAAATTTCTTTCAGCTAGGCTTTTAAGCATATGAGGTTTGTGCTTCTTTTAGCACTCATCTAACCCAGTCCCTCCATTCTCTCTCATTATTTGTGTGTGGTCTGGAGTGAGAGGGAACGGGACGTTTTGAGGACTCCAAGCTGTGCTCCATGGCACTGAGCCCACATCCAGCCCCGGGCTGTGCCACGGTGGCTGCACACCATCTTCTACTCCAAAGGCCATGACCCAAAGCACCAGAAACCAAGCCTGTCCTTGGGTGCTCATGGACCTGCCTGAGCACATGTACAAGCCTATCCCACCCCGTGGAGGTTTCCTGGCACTGTATGGAGGAGTGGTCGTAAGGAGAACTGCGAGATCCATGGGCAGTGGCTTTCTTTCCTCCTGGGCTTTGTGCTCTCAAGCTCTAACTCACCTGGAGGAGTAAAAGCCCAGAATAAACAGATGAAAGCCATTATGTTCAGAGTCGGAAATATTTCAATGCTGAAATTCTTACAGCAATTAGAATTGGTAGGTGTGCAAAGCCGGCAGAGTAACCAGCCTTTTTCCATCACTTATTTAAGTGTAAAAAAGTTCATTTTAGAAATCTATAAAAAAGGCTCTAGAATATCCAATCCTTTTATTAAAACTTCTTTAACGTGTTTATAATTTTCAGATGCGTACTTACTACAATTAAAACTGATGATAAAACCATCACTGGCTTCAAGAGTAGGGATTAATCAAAATACTTAATTATTCATTACTGGAAAAACACCTGCACAGGATTTGAGGTTATCAAACTTGTTTGCTTCTGATGCCTTGGTTTAAACTTCATGTATATTGAAGCCTAAGTAGGATTTTAGTACAAAATAGGAAAGATATATCTATACTGGAGAAGGAAGGCAGTTTATATTCTCAGTAAAAGCTAGATTGGTTTTGTTTAAGGTGGAATACAAGTCTTTCTATATTTATGGTTTCTAAAGCTTAAGAAAGATAGGGTTTTTCAGTTCTTTAAGTTCTATCTATACTGGAGAAGGAAGGCAGTTTATATTCTCAGTAAAAGCTAGATTGGTTTTGTTTAAGGTGGAATACAAGTCTTTCTATATTTATGGTTTCTAAAGCTTAAGAAAGATAGGGTTTTTCAGTTCTTTAAGGTCTTAGAGATTCTTCCCAGCCATGTCTTTTTCTGCTGCTTGCTTTAATCAAAAAGCTATGCATTACTGACATCAGAGATACCAGGACACAAACTTTTATTCACAAAGAACAAATGAGAATTTAAATCAAATTATTAAAAAAATTCAGGGTGGCTGTGTTTTTTTTTTAAAAAAGCCTTTTTCTATCGGAAATCAAGAATGAAATAATTTCTCATGTGTCCATACATTCAGAGCACAGGATGTGGTGTTGTAGTGGTCATCTTTAAGGCTGAAAATTGGTGTTCATCTTTATAAGTCTTTCAAGAGCAAAAAAACTTAAAAAAACCTGCACGTAGTCTTTTTTTTTTTCAGTTTCCTTTACAGCCACTAATGGTATAAAGCAATTTTTTTAAGTGGCTACCCTGCTTTTACATATTTAGGACTTCTGGTTTAGCCAAGGAAATAAGAAAATTTCCTCCTACTCCTCTGATTACATTGCTTACAATCACATGTAATCTGAATATAGTCAGTCCTAGCTGAGTATAAAGTAAGAGGGTCCTAATTTCTGCTTCAGAATGAAAAGTGAAGTACATCCCTTGACAAGCTATTTCTGAGACTTGTTTTCAAACATTTTGCAAAGTTTTTTGCCATCCATTGCTTTGCCACCTAGGTGACATGGTTTGTATCTCATCTTTGATAAAGTGTATGTTTTTGATAAACTGTTAGATAGTCATTCTCTCAAACAAAGTTTCTATGAGTTATTTGTATTATTTGACTTTTATATATATATATTTTATGGGCAACTTGTGTCAATCTTACCAACGAATTTTTCTTCTGGATGAAGTCTTTAGTAGTACAAAGAAAGGAAATTTAAAGTCTTAAGAGATTACTATTCAGCTTTGAAAAAATAGCTGTCATCAGAAAAACCCCATCAGGTATTCTGCCTTCTTCACTGTCCTCCAGGTTATCTAAGGACAAACACAGGAAAAAAACCATAGAAGTCAGGATAACCTTGGCTTTCCAAAAAAAGTGTTATACAGATTTCAACATCTCTTTTATATAAGAAAATATAAAGGAGTGCTGATTTTCCAGATTTTCCTCATTTGGATCACAGAATTTTTTAATATTATTTATAACTATAATATTATCAGCTGGATATTTATCTATGTATATAATTATCCACGGTCTTTTTAGAGTAACCATCTGCAAATATATCTTTAAAGAATGTATTACATTAACCTGCTAATATTTTAAAGCACTATTACATATGCCTTTTCCCCCTGTTTTTTTTATACAGAAGTTGTCTATAATTTATTCCTTGATTGGAAAAAAGTTACCTGTAAGTAAAATTTCTACCTTATTAACCTTCAGGATCTATACAGAAAGAGTAGATCAGAGAACTGCAGGGGATAATGCCTGTAAAACATTTTTAATATACAGAAATCTATTAAGATCTGTAAAATTGAGTCTCACATGCTAACTACCAGTGAAGCTAGTGAGACTGCAGGAAAAGACAGATTTTGGGTAGTTTCATCTCTTAAGTATTTCTCAGTGATCTTTGACAACTGTATGTTATTGCTGTGTTGGGACTTGTATCTGACTTGCATGGATGGTTTGGTGCTTAGTGCCTTGTAAGAGGGATCTTCCGTGGCAAAGAAAAGAGATCTAGGTTTTGAATGATTTAAGTGTCAAGAAGTCTGCATGTCTTCTGTTGTTCCACTTCTCTTTAAGGGTTGTGTTGTTTCACTGTGATTTAAGAGCAGCGAGTCCATTTAGTGCAAAATTCTCCTTTGCTGATGTGACTGAAGTTGTGACATTGGCTGGTGCAAAGCATTTGTGACCAGCCTTGCAGTGGGCATCATTCCCTTCTATCGTAGCAGAGCTTGGCTGCCATTCCATGATAATCTAGTTTTCTCAACCTCCTATCTTTTATTATTGCAGTATCAGAACTGCCTTCCTAAATGTAGAAGAAAATTCTTGCTACATTGAACAGAAAACAGCTTTGTTGTGTGCTGAAATTGCTGTCTTCTCTCTCATAAAGCTCTCTAGGAAGCTTCAGGCTGGATGGAAAATTGTGGTAGTATTAAAGATATGTTTATTACCACCACTACCTGCCCAATCCATTCCTTCTATTGCTTGTGTCAACACACAAGTTCAGGGATGCTGTGGCTTTGCAAATTGCCCCGCTGCTGTATCCATGACAGTAAAGGATCAGGAAAATGTCTGTTTGTGGATGTTTGCTGGTTTTCATTTACCAGCTTCTACAGCCATGAAACCATAATGTTTAGGTGGCCTCTGTGGCAGAATTATTGATTATTTAATAATGATGAGAAAGTAGAGTCAAGGCATAGATTCTTCATTGTGGTGGAAAAAATTAGTACTTAGGTAGCAAATACACACCACAGTGACCTCAAACTGCCTGATTTAGCAAATTCAGTACCTGGTTAATATGCTAAATATGTGAAACATATTTGATCAAATTTAGGAGTATAAAAAGTTCATTGAAATGTTTTGAAAGGATTACAGTAAGAAAGCTTTTAAACATGAGGCTTTTATTTTGGGGTCAATATTCTAAATGAACTCATTGAAAGCAATGTTTCTGTCACTGCAGCAGTGTGTTACACAGGCAAGTTATATTCCGCCTTAGGTGACATTACAGACTCTTACTTGATTATAGAAAGCTCGGGAAAATGTACTACAGTAACCCGTATTTCCTTTTTAGGTGCTGCCACTTGGGCCCTGTAAAGCATCCACAGTGGTCAGGAGGAATCTGGTGCTTGCTTTGAAAATTCTCAGACAGAAGACGCTCTGGTTTGTGTATGTCTAGCAAACCACACCGTTCTCTGAAATGCTTGCTGTCTCAAATAGAAACATTACTTCTTTCTTCCTGAGGAGTGGCATGGTTTTCAGCATGGGGAAAAAAAATGTTGGAAAAGACTCTGAGACTAAAAAAAAAAGACAAATGCAAAATTTTTTCATCAGCATTTCCCTGGTTTGGAGGATGGTCCTTCATGCCTGAAGGCAGGAGAATTACATTCTGCTACAAGTGCCAAATAGTCTCCCCTCTCTCTCTGTGCCTTTTTTTTCATGGTTTTGTAGACACTTTATGCCATCTACATGATAATGCAATTCTTACTTGCAAATGTAGCAGGAACCCGAAAGGAGGTTGTAGCCAGCTGGGGGGCGGTCTCTTCTCCCATGTAACAAGCAATTGATTGAGGGCTAGGCTTTGTGAAGGAAGATTTGGGAAGGACTCTACCTGCACAAGAGGAAATGCCCTCAAGTTGCACCAAAGGAGGTTTAGATTGGATATTAGGAAAAAAGTTCTTCACTGAAAAGATGGTCAAGCATTGAAACATGCTGCCCAGGGAAATGGTTGAAATCACTGTTCCTGGAAATCTCAAAAACCATGTAGCTGTGGTGCTTATGGGTATGGTTTAGTGTGGACCTGTCAGTGTAAGGTTAAAAGTGGGACTCATTGATCTTAGTGGTGTTTTCCAACCTAAATGATTCTATGATTCTAGGAAGTGCCTGACTGCAAATCATCCTTTAAACACTCAACTGAAAAAAAGTATTTCATGAAGTACTTTTTTTCTTTTTTTTTTCTTTTAAAAAAACCCTTTAGAAATATGTAAGAAAACATGAATTTTGGGCCTAAATCTCTTACAGATGTTGTCATTATACTTACTAAACCACATGGTTATTGTTGGAGCTCATGCTAGCATTGCAGAAGCTGCTAGACCACTCTAGTAAATCAGGTGGAGGGAAACTGGAACTAAGTCCTCTGTTTCTGTCTGTTGGCCTGCAGGCATAACTACATACCTCCACTGCACTTAAGGGACTAACAATAATAGCTTGCCAAATGCACTTTTAGTTCCTGGTGACTTAGCAGATAACTTAGGGGCCTTGCACTTATATTTTCCTGCCATTCCACTTTATATTTTAAGTTATCTCTTTTTAAGTGCAAGCCTTGTGTTGTTTATATTAGTATTTTTAAAGCCCTGATTACAGACTAGTGGTGATAAGTAACTCAGTCCTCAAAGTGTTCACAGCTGGAATTTTTTGTTATGATAAGGGTAAGAGTAGGGAGAGAGCAGAAGAGAGATGGGAATGTGAGAAGTTCCCTGCTTAGACACTGACTTGCAAAGATCAGATCTGGAATCAAAATTAAATTCAAATAGTCTCTTTTACTTTCTTCACAGCATTAGTCTATTATTAAAACCCAGTAGCTGAAAATTAGTTTAATTAGCCTAATCTTAGTCAGATAGCTTTAAATATTCATCTACATTGTCCAGGGACCACCTAAATTAAGTTGATTGATAACTGCTTATAAATTGCAAATATACATTGATCCTTTCTGCCCACCCTTGCTTTCAAGTGGAGTTCATGTGCAGGAAAACTTCTTTCCCATAAAGCCAATCCATATTGGAACAGCTGCAGTCAACACATTGACAACATGTGGCATGTGCAAACAGATGAGGATAACAAACAAGTCAAATTTGTTTTCAGAAAAATATAAACTATCCTGGGTGATACATCACCATTACTGTGCTCTTCACTTCTCAGGGCCCAGCTCATTTTCTCACAGGTTCAGCTGCATCCCTGTTATCAGTGGAACCGACCAGAATTTTAACACTGAGATAAGCAGAATATGGAAATGTATTCCTGCTTCCAAATCCATCAGTGACAGTGTTTAGTCTTCTCTGGGCAGGAGTGTAAGACACTGGAATAAGCCATATCCCACAAAAATGGATCTTTAAGTTTCCTGAACCAGTTCAGTAGATCAATATCTACTCTGAATACCCTCATTAGAAATGCTGACCACTTAGATCGATCTCCTCTGAGTTGTTGTTATGATAGGGCTTGCTAAGTCCACTCCACAGCAAAGGAGTGAACCTTATTAGGAAGAAGTCTCCTCTGGCCCCATTTCCTATGATAGAGAGAGGGAGGACATAAACTCACCAAGCCACCAGAGAAACAGGACTTGAATCCTGTTGGGCTCTTTGTGTTGCCAGACTTCAGCAGATGGCATGGTAATGTCCTGGGGTCCTAAGGCTGGAGGACTGAGCTCTGGGAGAGCTGCCACAAGAAAAGGAAGTTCCAGCTCATTGGGGAATTTCTGGCGTGAGCACAGGGGTGTGGGAAGGGAGGCTGTGAGTTTCTTCGCTAGCACATAGTTCCTTTTTTCTATTTTACTGTATTATGGCTCCAAACTCTTTGAGTACTATTAACTCCTTCATGCTGCCAGAAACAATACGAGGAGTAGGTCAGCAAGAGTGCAAAAGGGGAAAATTGTTCATATGACAATGCAGGACCAAGACATATAAGCAATATTTTCAGTAAAGAAGTCATTCAAATATTTCCATTTCTTCCTTATTTATTTATTCTGGTGACCATTCATGCTTTGCCATTCTTGCTGCATATGGCAGATTAGATATTTTGTGTTCTTGAACTCTCATGCTTGATTTAATAATTTGGAGACATAATGACAATGAAATTAGGTGAAAATCCCATAAACCATCAAAATGACACATCTAGAGGCACAAGGAGTTGAGAGTCAATATTTCTGTTGGAACAAAGATACAGAGCACATTGCTGTTTTCATACTGACTTTCCAAGTTGCTGACATACAGTGGTATGAACAGCATTCTTACTGCTCTTGGTGTGAAATTTTGTTTTCTATCAGTTTATTTCTCAGGGTATTTTTTCCAGATTCGTACATCCAAGAACTAATGAAATCAACACTGTATACTCAAAAGTTGTTTTCAATGCCTTATTGTCAGCAATCAAATGGTGTTTAGTCTCCAGTTGTAGAATGTTCAGATCTAGTATTATTATGGTTATCAGCAGTTTGAACTTTCTTGTGCTTATGCCCCAGAGGTCTTAGAGAAGCAGATAGTTTGTAAAGAGGCAATTTTTATCTCAGTGTTTATGTCACTAGAAAATGAAGACATAGCAAATGTCAAAGTAGTTTTCAGATTCAAAAATAAGATATATATGCATCTTTCCTGTCTTTTATGTTCCAGCGAGCTCAAAACACTACTTATAAAATGACATAAAATGACTGCTTCACAGTAAAGGTGGTACTGAAGAAGTCAGTCTCCAATACATGGTGCCATCCATGCCCTTTCTTGCCACAGGCCAACAAATCCTGTTTGTACCAACAGCAAGGTGAGCAATGGACCCACTTGGTCCACGTTCATTTGACCAGTGGTCAGACCTGTCTGGGCTTTGGTGCCACCTGATACCACTGGATACCACTTTTTTCCCCCAAAATGCTTTAAGTCATGTTCATTTAGATGTTTTGTATCAGGTATTCCTAACACTGGAAGAAGCAGTAAATAGATTTTTGAAAACTGTAGCACTTTTTAACATACATTTTCTTGATGAAATAAATTGATTGAAAATGCACTCAGTAAAGCACTCCAGATTTCAATATTCAGAATTTAACAAAAAGAGTAAAAAATGTACTCAGACAATAATTATGTAGGCTAGTAAAAATGAAAACTAGGTAGAGTGTTCAATCAATGGGGCACTCCTTTTTTTTTTTAATAATTAATCAAAACTATCCATGTAAAGAGATTTTTATATTAGCCTTTTATGATAGTGATGTTATCCGTTGCTGAGATAGACCTGACTGCTATTCACTGAAGTAGTAATAGGCTGCAGGAATACCCATGCACTGTACTGGGTATGTATTTATGTACTCACGTGTGTTCCTGTGCAGAGACTGATGAAAAATTTTAAAAGCTATCTACTAAAGCACAAATCCTATCAGGAAAGAGGTTTTGTGAGAGATGCAGAGAATATATGAAAACAAAAAAGTCTACTAATTTTAAAACCAGATGTGATAGGTCCCTATGAAATCATTTCCTACTGCTATCGTGCTGATTAGCTGCACAGATTGTGTTACTGGTCTCTTGAACAGATGGTCTATACTTCTCTTGCAAACTCTAGAGTTACTGAATGACAGAGGCATTTAATTCTGAAGTCCTTTAAAAAAATAGTTCTGCTTTAGATTTATTTCTTGATGAAGATTCACATATTTTTACTACAGCGTAATATTTCTCCAAAGCTTAAATCACTACCACTTTATTTCTGGAATGATTCACAGGTTTTACCTCCAACATTTGTTTCGTTATGTTGGTCTGGCTCCCAGCTCCAAGTACTTTATTTTCTGCCCAGTGCCTGCAACATTCCACCCATCTGCCTGTGTGACTGAAAGGAAGGCAACATTAAGCAATCTTTGCTTACAATAGCATCTTCCAGAAGAGCTCAGATGCTTTCAAACCCTCTGCACTTTTTTTTCTTGGGTAAGAAAACAACTATTGTTTCAATGACTGCCTTGAGAACTTCTAGGTAAATATATAGTTGCATGAACCAACTTTATGACTATGACCAGTCTTAGTCTGACACAACACAACAATCAAGTACAGAAAAAAACAGCTCTTTCCCATCTGTCTTTATGTAGCACACAGTTTTGTCTGGCAGGGTGGATTGTGCACACAGACGTAAGCATGTTTAAATACTTCCTTTCAGTATAGGACAGAACTGTAACTACTATCAATGCTACAAATTACACTGAGCATTTTATTAACTTGGAATTTATGTTACTGTTAAATTTTGTTTTGCTTTTCTGCCATGTGTTTTCTTAGAAAGACCTCGAGCTGACAATATATCAACTGACTTCTAATTTAACAACTTTACTGCCTTATTTTATATTTCTGAAAATTATGTTGGAGAATTTAGTACCTGTGAAACTCTAATAGCTTTAGGGCTAAACTCAATACAAGGATCTATAGCAGCACAGCTAGCACACACCATGACAGATAGATAAAGAAGCAGTAACTCCATTTGCTCAGAAGGAGCTGCATAAGTCAAACCTGAGTGCAAAAATTCTACATTTCTGGTAAACATAGAGACATAACAGGCACAGTTGCATATGGACTTCAGGGCTCTTCCAAGCATCCTTCCAGCTGCTCCCACATGGAGAGGGATGCTTAGTCCCTTCCTCACAGATAGAATTCAGAGAAGCAGCTTTCTAGATGCAGGGACCTCAGCTGTCACAAAAGGATACAACTAATATCTCTCTCTAAATGACTATATAACTTGACTATAGTCTTACTCCAGACTACACACCTATCACCTCCGTGTGAGATGGCAGCATCACTGCTTTTCTGATCATGCTTGTCCTATCATGCAACAAATATGAGTGGCATATATGCAATTGGACATGCATATTATTTGCATGTCTGAGGTCATCCAGCCTTCCTACATGTGACATAATGAAATGTTAATTCATACTCTATCAATTTTCTTTTTTAGTTGATATTCCCTGCTCACCATCTCTGTGAAATTCTAGCCCACAGGATACTGGAAAACAAAGGCTTTGTCATGTAGATTGATCCTTCGTGTCTATTCACACCTGCTCGAAGGAGTTGTATCTTTACACTTCTTGCTGATCACATAATGGAGTGTAAATTCCCTGACACACCATGTAGGAAAATGGCTTACACAAAGGATTTTCTCTTTCTCTGTCATATAATTCAACAGAGCCAGGTCTCTGCTTGCTCTTTTAGCTGATTTAGCACCCTCTCACTTAGGAGAAGAGACCAGGGAATATACCTCTCTTAGATAGTTTTTATTACATTCTGAACCAGCCTCTTAGCATCCTCCCTGGGTTTAATTTTTGACTGAGATAAGCCATTTGAGGAGACAGATCTGAAGAGAAATTCCTACTGACCCCAGAGCTTTGAGAGTCCTTAAGGAACACCTTAATCTTCATGACCTTCACTCTGTTATCCTGCAAGCAGTTCTCTCAGAGAAGGTGCTTAGGCAGGGATGGCAGGGATGGCAGGAATTGTTCGTTGTCTTGCATATTTTTTCACAGAAAGAAATGACATGGCTCTTTTGCATTCCTTTTCCACTTTGTTACCAATTTACAAGCTTTTCCTACAAATCTGTAAATCCTTATTAGGTAAATTGACATGCCTGTTCTGCAGCAGAGGATATGCCTGGGCTTGTATTATGTGAGAAGTTGTATGGACTATTTGGATGCTAGAATATTTTTTTCTAGGCAGAGAATCTCAGGGAATGGACATACCTGTTTATCTACAATGGCTCTAGTGCTCTTTGGCATCACTGCTGCTCTCTGTTCTTGTCCACGGGGAAGGAGTTTCAACTGTAAAGAAGTGACCTTATGAATTGTTATTAATTAACACTTCCACACGTAAGTTAGCACCTCTATCATAGGCATACAGAGAGCCTGCTACTCCACATGAAATGCAGGCAAGCAAGTTACCATCAGCTCTGTCCAAACTTTAACAGTTCCTTCCTACATCTTCTGCCACACCAAGCAGAATGACATGCATACATCAATCTTCAAGACAAAGGAATATTCCTGAAGACATAAATGGGAAAGTTATATTGCCAGAACATGTGATCTTCAACAAAAATCACATTTACTGGTCTTCTCAGAGTACCAAGGACTTCCTGACTACATGAAGCTTATGAACTGAAAACTCTCCTGGCATGTCTAAATACAGGGAAGTTCAATTTTTTATATGACTCCAGGGCCCAGAAGTTTTTATTTTCTCTCAAATAGTTTTTAGTTTGCTCTGTCAATCTATGTGGTTACCTCTTAACATTAGAAAATTTAGAAATCTCTGGAGTTACACAGATTACAGATTTACAATACTGTTTGAGTTTATATGCTGTTATGGCACGTAAGTCAGATACTAGAGGGACCAGCTATCTTAGAAATTATCTCAAGGCCGTAGGAACAGAACTAGTTATTTTTGAGTATAGTTGTTCCTTGAAACTTCAGCTTGATCACATCATGTGGATTTATAACCTCCTTGATGCTAAACATTTAAACGTAAGCATTTTCAATACTGTCTAGAGAAGGGCCATGGATCTGCCTGCTATGGGATTGATCAAATTAGTTTTCTGATAAATAGTTATCAGACTGCCAATAGCCTAAAATACTAAAGGAACAAAATAAACTGGCTATAGAAGAAATGTTATCCTTTATTCATAATAATATATGAGAAAATACTTGTGTAGAATATCAACACTTCTGGCAGTAAAGCCTTATACATAAAAAGGAAAAGTTCACTGGCATGTAAAGTGCACTATCTAAGAAAAATGAAAAAAAACCCCTTATTGCTTCACATACTTTTTTCCTCATATTCAGTGTCACTGTTGCAGGGCAAGAGGACTCGGTGAGCTGCTGAACACAGTGTAACCAGCTGGCACCCAGTATTAGGTTCCTTCTGTCTCTGTCAAGGAGCCATTAGAGGGCCTTCACGGGTTTTCTTGTGAGCAATTAACTTTCCTCTATCCTCTTTTCGCTCAGAGTCTTTGCTTGTAGAGCTTGGTATTGCTGCTTCAGGGTCTTGACCACAAGGTGAAACCCAGAGACTCAAGTTCCTGAACCTGAGGACCAAGAAGGAAGCAGTGCTGGTGCAGCCTTTACTCTGGTGAGTCTATCAGACCTGGGTGGTCTCCATGTCTCTATGTGGTTGTGGGGCAATCTTAAGGAGATGCTTCCTTGAGACAGAGGCAGGAGTCCTGTGCTACAAAGCATCCTCCACTCTGTGAGGGAGAGACATGCTCTTCTCCTGCAGTGTTCCTGTCTTGGAGTCTGAATGTTTGCTCAATTGCTCGATTAACGTTTGTGCAATTTTAAACTCTGTGTGCAAGAAGTCTTTTTACTTAATATATATTTAGACCAGGAAATAGTACCTCTTTTCTTATGGAAGCAATCTTGCTGCATAAGAGTAAATGGTACCTATGAATTTAGCCTTTCTAACCTGTAAATCGTATCACAAATTGGCAGAAAAACAGTTTCCATCAAGCTCCTTTTCAATTCCTTCAAAGGAGAAACAAGTCTGTGGTTAACACATATATGATCCTGAACCCTACGAGTTTGGCATTTACTAGTGTTGTGCCAATGACAGAACCACAAATGTATATGTAGCAAGTTCTCTTACGGAAATGTCATCTCCTTTCCCTTCTGAGAGCCAGAAATGTTTCCATTTATGAAAAACATACCATCAAGTGGTGTGTGGAACTTACCACCACAAATGGAGATCTTTGGTGAAATCACATGCATAGGTCTGTTCAAACTGTGCAGTATATAATTTTCCTGCTCCACAAATGGAAACTAAAGAAATCAGTGTCAGATGGTCCTTGTGGCCCGATGTGTGTCACACTGTTTATTTAAACAGATCAGTGATTCTGGGGATCTATTGCACAGCTTAATTCATACTGGAAATAGAAAATGGAAGATAAATAATTCAGCAGTTGAATAGTAAAAGCTCAAATTTTTCCTTTTTTTTTCCCCAGCTTGAGGGATGTAGTTCTGTGGAAACATTTCCACTGGGACGTAGTGATTGGAGCTGGATGTAAAGAGTTTGCATTGGCAATGCTAGGTCCCATCTAGAACTAATCTGTTTAACAGTTCAGTCTGAAGCCACTATCAGTAGAACTCATCTTAAAAGATATTTCTCATGCACACTGACTTTAAAGCAATTATTTAAATTACTGTTATAATCCTGTTTTCCACAGAGCCTGTCAGAAGGCCTGCCTGGCCTCCACTTACAGCCAGGCTGGAAAGTTTTCTGGGGGTTCAGGATCTCATGGCAAGAGAAAACCTGCAAAATCTCACACAACTCCCAGTGTTCAGTGCTGTGAGTACTTCTGTGGGGTTTCATCCTACAGCTGCATTTTTGCAACTCATTATTAATACAACTTCAGCCACCAAGGTGTAGCTGACCCTCAGATGCACACCACTCAAGATGGGTAAGAGTCTTATACTAATTTTGTCCATCTTAGAAGAAATCCTGTCAAGGATGTGTAAAAGCTATTAGTTAGAGACTAAACTTTAGGCAGAATAGGTTCTAATGAAACTTGATTAAGCCAGTAATATAATTTAGCAACACAAATGGGTTTTGGTGAACAAAAATAAAAAAAAATTTAAACAATCAGAAAATTAGTTTTTAGGTAATGATCAAAGTGCTAGCCTGTTTGTCTGTGAGCAGTTGATATGTAGTGTTGATGAAGTACTGTGGGTTAAGTTCTGTAAGTAAGCATGGGAAATGCACCACTGGATTTTAATTTTAGTGGAAATTTAGAAAGCTGAGATGAATACGATCATATATGTACTTAATGTGTTTTTTAATTGCCTTTGCTACTTATTTCTTTAAGATGTATTTTTTTTTCCTGTATCAGTAACTAAGCAGAATGGCCCAAAACAAAACAACTTGTCTGTACACTTCACCTAATTTTTGATGGGTAAATTTCAGAAAGGATCAAGATGCAGTGGCTTCTCACCAGGCCTTTGAGAGCTGCCCTATGCTAGGAGTGAAGTTTATGGAATTTTTCTACTTTTGCTTTTATCTTATGAAGGTAACAGACATGAAATGTGGGTCACTCAGACAAAAGTGTGCTATTCAAATTAGAGAAAGCTAAAAGGTGGCTTTCTAATGCTACCTTGAATTGTTCCCTAAACCTCCATGCAGCTTTGTTAACAAGCAGTCTCTTATCAAATAGACATCAAAATCAGTGAAAGCAAATCAGTCACAGCTTGTGTCCAGTAATGAAATGAATGAGTTGGGGTAAAAAGTTATCTGAGGCTAAACAGAGATATTAGGTGCTAGATGTGATATTCCTGTACTTATTCTTTTTTTTGTTTTTCTTTTAGTCCTCTTCAGTCAAAATGCTTTGGACTATAATTACCTTTTTTGAAAAATCTATTGAATCCATAAGGCAAAATGCTTTCAAGTAGTACTAGTTATGACTTGACTCTGTATTTAAGACATAAACTGTATATAAGAGGAACAGAAAATATGTCCAGATCCCATCATAAATAGTGTAACCAAAGCCAATCTTTCTCTCTCTGTTTTGAGCAGCTGCAGATCTGTCACACTGGTCCTAAGCTGCTGTCCCACACCACAGGAGAGAACCAGGGAAATGCTGCTGAAGCCCCTTAGGGCTCCTTGCTCAGCTGTGCAGCCTGGCTCCTGGATCTTGTTGGAGGAGCTGTGTGCTCAGCTTTCTCCTTTGTTAATGTGAGTTTTCTCCATTGAGATGCTGAATGGCAAATCTCAAAACAGGAAAAACTGCTTACCTTCCAAATGGCAATCTGCCACAAGATGTGTCTGCTGAAAACGTGGTGAGAGCAGTTATCAGGGGACACATCATGGAACCACAATACATCAGAAGAACAGGAGACTGAAAGGAAAAAAACCAGCTCTGTGTACACTAAACCAGCTACTTTATTATGATAAACTAGGGCTGCAGCAGAGGTGTGAACTTTGTCAAATAAGGCACACCATAAAGTTTGAGATTTTGTCCCTGCTTTTCAGTACACTGTGTTTCAATCAAGTGAATAAAGGCTTAGATGGAAGTGACAGCACAGCCATGACAACAGCAAGCCAACTCTGCACCCCACTGAGCCAGTGGGAGATGCAAACTCCCTGAAAGGCTAGGATGGCTGGGGGTGCTGTCAGGAACAAATGCCCCGCTTTAACTCTGAGCTCCAGTATCTCTGATGGATGTCTCAGAAAGCTGGCTGCTCTCAGCATTGTCAAACATATTTCTGCCCCAACACAGAAGAGCGAAAATAGCTCTCTCATTTCTTATTAGATGTTCATGGCCAGAATATTCCTGTCCAGATTAATAAAGTCATTACTAATTTAGAAAAGCACATCTCACATATCTCTTTATATAAATCCTGCCTCTGCAGGGATAGCCAAGCAGCAGGACATTTTCAAGCACCACCTGTGCAGCCTGGCTAACAACCTGACACAGACATGGGTGGTCTCCAGACACCAACTGCAGTTGTGCTGACACTGCACCTCCAGCTGTACTTAGAGGGACTTGGAAATGTATAATGCTGTGTTAGTAAGTAAAGCCCCTAGTTAGGCTAACTTAAAGTAGCTTTTAATCTTTTCTAATGAAAATCTGCAGTTATGATCCTAAGTCTTTTTCCCAAATACTTCTGCAGCTTTGGGTACAATCCAACACCCACTGACTTAAAAGCAAAAATCTGACTGGAGAAGGCCATTCTGCTGACAGTCCTGTACCAGCCCCAGAGGCTGCCCAACACAGGGAGAGTCCAAAACTCAGCAGGGGCTCCCCCAACCAACCTAATGCTCCCACTGCGCTTGCACAAGACTCCTGCACATGCCATTAGCAGTGCAGAGTTGGCAGGCACTGTGCATCAAGCTCTGGCATGGGATAAGGTGTGCACAGTTTTTCTTCTCTCAAAGAACTGCTGTCACAGCTTAAGTGGTCCTCAGGTAGTTCTTTCTCTTTTAAAGCAATTTGAGGATTTTGCACAACCAGAGCCTCAGGTTCTCATTTCTACAGTACAAGAAGTTGCATACTTGTGGGCTGAGGAAAGACTGATCAGATTTGTCGTGTTTTTATTCTTCTGTTTAGTCACAGTGTAGATGAGTCTCCAAGCAAAATAATGTTCAGCCTCAAGGGACCATTGGACTTGGCACTTCAGCTTCACTTCATAAGCATCTCTTTTGCCAGCAGGTCTGAGCTAGAAATAGCAAACCTGGACATGACAGCTGAGGAGAATGAGAGCAGGTTAGGAAGCACTAATGACTGCAGTTCACTTTCAGACTCCCCTACACCTGAGAGAACTGAGTAATGAGTTTTGACTAGAGCAATGTTAATGTGCTTTTCCCTGTTCTGCAGCCTCAATCTGCCTTGCTGGGAGCAGAGCGTGGCGTGGGCTGGCTCTGCTGCTACTCAAGCAATTTCCCTTACTTTGGGAAGATGCCTGTGCAATTTGTTAAGTTTAAAACTGGCCAGCTCTTCAGGGCCAGCAAATGCTTGAAGACTGTCAGTGAGAGAGAAGTTGATGTGTGAAGGGGCAACTGCAGAGAGGTCCCCAGGCTGGGGCTGAGCCTCCTCAGTGCAAACATCAACAAGTTTCTATTAAAGTGTCGTTGCATCCTTATGTCACACCTAGAGAGACAGTGACAGGGAGGAAACTCAAAACTCTTCATGAAGACCCCACCTCCACAGGGAGACAGGACCCCATTTTTGCAGTAGCACTTCTGCTCCGACCTCTGTACTCAAGTCCTGAGGTAAGGTTTCAGCAGGCCAGAATAAGCTCATTTAATGAGGTCCAGGGGGCATTGTGCCTCTTGCCAGCTCCTCATTAGTGAACTGACTGCACTACAAATAGTAGTCATCAGCCTGGTGCAGTCAGATTGTGCTGCTGGGTCTGTTGCTGATTTACAAAGCTCAGCTGTTCTGCGTTAAGCAATCGCATATGGGAACTTGTTGGAAGCTTCCTTGAAGTAAGCCCTAAAGTAAGTTACATCTTTATGGGAAAATGTTTAAAAATAAAACCATATGAAGAAGCATGCAGGAATAAGGGCTGGAAGGGGGAAGATAGTTCTGTTTTTATTTTGCTATAACTCACTGTCTACATCTGGTAAACAAAAAGAGGAAGAAGTAACCACTAAAAGTGAAGTTACTATTTCAGGGTGAAGAAAATGGAGATTATTCCAAACTAAGCTTCAAAGATTTTTATTGATCTTATTTTTTTTCCCTACTCTGGGCAACAGAACTTAAGGTTTCTTTGCCTTTATTTCTGTTTCTCCAGTTGGAAGAAATTATTGTGGTAGGGGCAGGCAGTGGAAATAGCATAAGCTGGAGTTATCACTCTCCTGTGGCTATGAGCATTTCATTATTTAGTTTTCATTTGTACTAGATCAGAGCAGATCCTTTATGTGGGATGGTGACTCCAATAAGGACACAGCCTTGAAGAAACGGATTGGTTTCAGTGCAAGTGTAATAATTTCTTTGACTATAAGAAAAGTATTGCATAGAAATGTGACCCAATGTGAATTCCAGTCTGAGGGAATCTGTGATGGAGGGCCCATAATAAAGTCCATCATACATGAACTGTATTGAAGGACATAAATGCATACTGTTTGTTTTTACCCCAGTGCTGAGGGAGCAGTGAGTGACTTTTTGCTGAGTCTTTAGTTAGGAAATGCAGTTACAGTTTACAAGGGAGTTGGCAGAGGTTTCTCAGGAATGATGGGCTTGTGGTCCATGGAACATTATTTAATTCATGGTGGCAGACGTGTTGGCAGACATGGTGGCAGAAGAAATGGTTTCTATTGGGCAGGCCCAGACTTTCCCTTCCTGTAGTCTGATTTCTCATCTTTCACACCTCTAGGAAAAAGGTTCATGAATATCAGCTCACAATGTGAAAAATTAATTGTAGCCACTTATAATGTCTGTTCTTTAACAGTATGTTTTGCCACAAGATTTGGATTTTTTTCACAATCAACAAGGGTAAAGGAAAATATTTTGAGAAGTTGGCAGAAACATGCTGAGAGTTTAGCAGGAAGCTGAACACTGTATTTCCATGTAAGTATATAAACTGAGATCTTTTTATAAGTAGGAGGAAATGAAGCTTATGTTTTGTGGATTTTAAAAATAAGTTACTGTTTCTCCCACATATTGCATGAAATAAAAAGTCCAAAAAGCTAAAATTACTCACATATGCACAAACTGGCGCACACAATTTTATCTATAAATATCTGGAATTGATATATTCATTGATAGCTAAATGGTATAATTGTCTTCTTAAGTTTGTAGTGGCTTAGTGATCCTATTTCTACCTTCTAATTGTGATGAAGGTGCAGTCTTCAGAGATCTGCAAATCTGCTGAGAGTGGAAGCAGGTGATGGTAGGATATGTGAACAGACTGACACATTCAGCTGCTTGGCTGGGATGCTCCGGGGTTCCACAGCGTTCTCAGCAGCCCAAATGACTCCTGCAGAATACAGACTTTTCCACATCTTCAAAAAACAAAGCACAGCAACAAAAAACCATCCAGTGTTCATTCAAGAATCAGCTGAATGACTGTGATACATCTGTTCACTATTAATCACATGCTGCATTTTACTCCTTGTTTTCTTTATCAATATTTTTCATTATTTTATGATATTCATATATTTTCTGGTTTAACTTATTCTATCTTGGTGGTGATGACATAGTCAGTGCTTTGGATCTCAATTTTCCCTTTTTCGTCAATGGAAGTTTTACTTTTCCTCTGGCATGAGGCATCTCAAGTCTGACCCCACACCAGTTCTTTTAGTATTCTGGATTGATATTTCTTGTGTGAGCACGCAAGAAATCCAGCTCAGCTTTGGAAATCCAATTCAGCTTTGGATGAATTTTGAATATGGTAATTTTAATTTCTATAGTCACAGTTCATTAGTTAACCACAGTTTTATCTCCATATTCTACTTTATCATCTTTATTAATAATGTAGGCATATGTTACATCTAAATTTTGGGCTTAAAATTCTTTAAACTTTTTACCATCCTACTGTAAAACAGTTCTGCTTGATTTCTTTTTCCTGCCCTTTTTTTCCCCCCAGTTACTTGATTAATCATTCTTTTGGAATACATGTTTTAAATTGAATTTGAAAATTCAACCTGAACTTGTATTTTGGCAAACTTCACTTTATTAATTAGGTCTTTGTCCATTGAAATCTGATTATTTTCCGGCCTTTTGCTGGGATCTAATTTAAATAAGACCCGTAAGTGCAGCAGAGCTATCATTCTGCATATATTTGTCAAAAATCTGCACTTGTTATACAGAAGCAGTTGAATATATTCTTCATTTTAGAAATGGAAATTAATAGGACATTATATGGAGCAGGTGGCTCTAGAAAAGGCACCTAGGAAGTAAAAGCTTTTTATACGTAATTGGTGGATACCATTTTGTTGCTATTAATTATAAATGGAAAAAAATATGAGCAACCTTAATTTTTTAATCTTGTTGATGGTCAAGGGCATTTAGAACTTTTACTCATCAGAATAGATTTTCAACAGCAGAGCTTTCAGAATACAAATTTAAAGCTCTTTTAAACAGTCCTGTGAGATCTCTAAGGAGTTAAATTTCTGATTATTGTTTTTGCAAGTGTTTTCTAAAGCATTTTGTGAAAGATGAAAAGAATTGCTGAGATCACGTTTATGATTGAAATGGAGAGGTACAAGATGGGTTATATAAGCTGAAGCTATGTCAATTTTGTTTGTGTACTCATTGATGAAATTTTCTAAAAAATTTAGTCATTTTGCTGCAAAAAGAAGGCATAATTCCTTGTGTGATAAACACAGGGCACAAGAAATAATTATTATTTTTAAAAATAAGTCATAATAAATAATTTACACCTGACAAAATGAACTCAGCATTTAGGTGCCAAATGACTCATGCCAAAATCCTGTCAGCTGAAAAAGTTTTGCTCATTTTTATACCTGCAAAAACCTGAAGATGAAGAGAGAGTTTGAGGTTTCTGAGTTCCCTGAGAAGTGAGACTGTTGTAAACAGAGACACCAAAAGTAGTCTCCTTTTACTTAAAATGCTGTTTACTCTCTCCAGTATTTGCTTAATTCTCTTGGATGTTGTTTAAGGACATGAGTCCTATCCCTGCATGACCTCTCAAGGGTTATGCTGGGCCTTACCAGTGTCCTCCAGCCAGCAGACAAAGATGTGCATTCAAAGGCTGGACCTTTCCTTTGGTACTGAGAGTTACTAGAATAACTCCTTAGAAAAGCAGCTCTTTAGCACAGTGTCAGAGCTGTGAAGACTTGTGCTGTTCTCACTGTGCCTGAGAGTGCTGCCTGCTCCTCACTGAAACACGCAGCAGGCAAAGGGATGAGTTCACCTGATATCATGTGTATTCACGGCATAACTGACCTTCTCCTTAACAATTTTGTGGTTTAGGAATCTGATTATCTGCTGTGGTAGATATTAAAATACAAGAGGAAAATCTTTAAAAGTAAGTTTTTCAAGAACAGGCCAGTAGAAAAGTCAACAACTGGGATCTAGCTCAAGCCATCTGCACAAAGTACATAACAAAGCAGGGTACAGAAGGAAAAATTCTTATTAAGACAGAGAAGGAGATCTGTGAATTGCTTTTATTTCTGTGCCTTAGAAACACTTTCTCCCTCTGATGACATAGTCTATGTCCTAACACCATGTTATTTCTTATGCTATACCTTAGGCAATAGGACATTCACCTTGTCTGAGGCCTCTGAATATTACTTCAGTCTTAATTCCTTAATTGGACTTCAGTGCCAGTGCTGACATTCACTTTCTGAGAGTCTGAGTAAGCAATTTAAATGGAGCTGAATCGAAGTCCAGCAAACTAAAAACTGACAGGAGCCCACAGAAAGCTAGATTTTAAAAGACTGGGAAGGCTGATGCACGAGATCATTAGAAATATTCTGTTAGCTGAGCACATCATTACTTTGTGACCTATGAGCTACTCTGTTTGAACAAGAGCCCAGTTGAGACACAAAGCCAAGTAACGAAGCCCATTAAGAAACACATGACATGCAAAAAGATATATCATGGTTTCGTTAACACTATGGGTAAGCCACTGCTACTGCAATATTAAAGGATGCCCAGTTTTTCCTGGTCAGTTATTTCAGGAAGCTTCACACATTGCTCATCTCTTTCAGTACATGCTGTGAAACCAATGAGCTGCAGATCGCTTTGCCAGCTGGAGGAAGGTTTACCTGGTTTTGTCCAGTTTAGGGTGGAATCATGGGGTTCCACCAGTAGCAGACAGCCCACTCTGTAGTCCTTCTCTTACTGAACAGACCAGTTCAGATTGTCCTATCCTATCAATTTCCTGTTACAAGCACCTGATCAAATTAATGAAGGTGATTTATAAACAGCTTCCTTCAAACCAAGAATTGTTTATTGTCAGTGTTCTGCAATACCCAGTGCAATGGATTCAAACAACCAACTCAGAAATATTTAGGTCCCTGAAAACACCTGCACATTCCTCCTTCTTGGAGCATGGCTCTGTACACAGGTCAATACAGATTGCTCATCTGTTTTACCACCTGGGAAACTTGCCAGGCCACAGTAAGCCAATAATCTCCAATGTAACTTGGGAAGAAGATTTCCAGACTAACTGGACCCAGGCCAAGGATATTTTTTTAATTAAACCAGCTTAAACAGTTAAATTCTCTGAAGTCTAACTGTAGGATGTCAGAAGAAGAAACAACTATTGAGATGCTGGTGCTAGCTAATGAAATAAATAACCATAGTCTCCCAATCACTGTAATATCTGCTTAGTGATTGTTTCTTCTCTCCTGAAGAAATTACTCAGTGGTCATCTCTGCCTCTAGAAAATAAAGCAAGAACTAAGGAGGATGCTAAGAGTGACAGCTGAGGTGGACTTTGTCTTTATTAAGTAGTGGAGTACTACTGGTAACTATAGCATTTTATTGTTTTGCGCCATTAAAAGAGAATTGAAAAGGTTAAAAAAAAAATCAATAATTAAAAGGTGATAGTTTTGCTTAACAGAAGGAAAGAATTTTAAAGATATGGAGGAAGCACTAGAGAAGATGGAACACCATATCTGGAAAATGAAAAAGTAGGAGTCAGGGTGAAAAAGAAAACAAAAGGTAAGAAACAAGGATTTGATAATCATTTATGTTCATCTTGTCTGCAACAATCCCAGCAGAAAATACCAGAAGCAATTTTTCCAGCAGATTAACACAAATCCTTATTTCAAACCGCTTCATTTTTCAGACCCACTATGTCACCTGTTTTATTAAACTATCCTTTTTCTGTCTATGCAGCAAACATCGCTTCCTCTAAAAACCTACAACATTTGCTCAAGTACTGGAAGCTGATTCCAAATAGTGTAATTTTCCCTTTGTAAACGTACAATTCATGATTCATGATAAGGACTGTGTCTCGAACACCAGAAGGGAGTCAATGCAGGCCTGGGGCAGATGAGGCATAGTGGGAAAAAGCAAGAAAAAAAGTGTGTTTGTGGCTATCATGATCATACTGGTACCTAATAACCATGGCACCATTTGGTATTGCATTGAAATAGAAGTTTGCAGGAGCAAATGTAAAGCTTGATATTCAGTAAAAACTTACTGGCTGGTTCAGGTTTCAGACAGAAATTTATTAAAGCCATGTTACACAAATCAGTCTGTGACCTGTCTCTTAAAAAATGAATCTGATTTACAAAAGGATATAAATGTGAAAAATTTATGATTTTTCTACAAGTGTCTGATTTTAGTGATGTAATTCCAAACATTATAGCATTTTTTAAAAATACTGTTGTTGTTTGGTTTGGGATTTCAAAACTTTCCACACAGTAAAAGAGACATTGAAAGGGCTAAACAGATGAAGAATTTAACTATTAAGCAAAAACTATGTTAGCTTTCTTCCAAACTGTTTACTGCCAAAGGTTTATACTGTCTAGAGTAAAGGTTTAAAATATATCCAAAATCATATATTTAGTTCCTTACAAACAGCATCTTCTGTCTGAAGTCTGTTTTGATAGAATAGGAAATGTTGTTGCTGTATTTCAGCTCCACTCTACTGGCTGATATTAAAACCTGTGCTTATTTAATCAACATAGGTAAACTGAAAACCGATGACTCCACTAAAAGATATCAGTTCTGAAAATTATTTTCTAGATTAAAAACCAGAATTAAATCCTTCCTCCTGTATTTACTTTCTGACAGTATCTGTGTCCATTTTGATGATACTTGGAAGCTCATTAAGTGAACATGAGGACTGGATGTGTCACCAGAGTTGTGTTCACTATGACCATTAAGGCCCAAAACGTTAATATAAGGCCCCCAAATGGTAATATTATCATTATAATACATGAATATTATATAAAAGTAGTATATTCATAGATCCATGGTCCTCATTTTGATATAAACCAAAGCAATATTGGACATGGTAGTTTTGATCTAACTGCATGTAGTTTAGCATTTGGGTACAGACTTTTGACCCTTACACAAGAGTCTTTATTTTAAGGGCAGAGAACAGACTCCAAGTGACCTCCTTTCAGGAGCAGTTAATGTTAAAGACATAAAACTATGTGAGCTTTGCAGCAGAACACACGTAAAGGTGCCTCACAGAGTGTTTTATTTTTGCTGAAGAAACAAATTGTATTGCACAAAATGTATTTTTGAAAGTAGGTTAAACGTGCTTTATACATTCACAAAAAAGACCAAATGTCAAAATAACTTAAATGCAGTGTATGTGGTGATGATTTTTAACACATAAGTGAGATCAGACGGGTAAGTATTTTGGCAAAAATCTGTGATACCTTCTAAGTTGAAAAAGAATGGTAATTCTGTGCCAGTTTCAAATGTGACATCTATTTCCACACAGTTATTTCTTTGATGCACATAGAAAGCCATATTTGACACCTTATTTGAAAGAAAAGGTTCCACTCTGTATGAAACAATTCTGTATTAAATGGAAAATGATTTAAAGTGCACTCTTGACTTTTCTGTTGAAACAATGATTTCAGCAGATGGTTCCTGTGATTTCCATAACCCAAAGGCAGCTGAGGAACCATGCCACAGTTTAACATTCTTTGAAGACAATATGAGTCCTTCCACTGACTTCAACAGATTTGGGATTACAATCAAATTTTTATTCAAATGTGAACTGTGTTCATACCTCATTGGTAAGAACATCTATGATTTTTTTCCCCAATTTGAATCATAGAACTCAAACTGTAGAGCACATTTCCTTTCTTATATCTCACTTCTCCCAGTCAGGTATTGCCATCTTTTTTTGGCCACTTATCAATGGTTTCCGAGATACATTCAGACATAATTATAAAGTCCACTGACCTCCTCAGGAAAATCTTAAACTCAGCCAGGAGTGTTTTCATACGAGTGATGCAAATGGGATAGGACACAGTATTGGATGCACCCAATCTTGGAGAAAAAATTTCAGCTTCTGTGGTTGTTAACTTTTATGTGCAGAAAATAGAATGGAATACACCCCTGTCTCCTATGAAATTTTCAACTGTAAAATACTGTATAGCAGAAGAGCTATAGTAAATTTCTTGTAAAATTTTGAGCCAAAATTTTACTAACATAATTTATATCCTGCAAATTACCGCAGAACTGGTCACTAGCTTCTCTCTTGCGAGAGACCATAATGGAAATCCTCCTTCTCCCATTATGCTGACAAGGAAAAGTTTTTATTTAAGGCTGTTGTGCAGCAGGATATGAAACAAGCCAGCACAGGTCCTGTTTCTAATTTTCTAGGGATTTTCTGATATAAGAATCTCCTTCATTTACAAGAATACCATTTAATTCTTATTTTTTCAAATTCGAAATCAATAAAAAGGAGTGAGTGAAAGAAGTGTTTGAACCTACTTCTCAGGAGGAAAAAAACATGAAAAGTATTAGGGAAAAAAAAGGTAGTCAAAAATCGAAGAGGATTTTTTATTTACACAGAATCCTTTTTTTTATTTTAAATTTCTTCTTTCCTGTGCTTTTATATGTTCCTGATTTTTGCTTTCTCTTGACAAAAGAGAAGCTATGAAAAATTAAAAGAATTGCACCAAAACCATTCTTATTATAGGAAGGATTTCCATTTCTATTTTTATTTGTTAAAAGTGAATAAAAAATTGAGCACAATATCTGCTTATAAAATTCTGGCATTACTTAGGAGTGCTCTCCACTGATGGCAACACACTGTTCCATCAGGGAAGAGAAGTCAAAGTCTTTGAGCGCTGCACAACTTCCTGTGGTTAAAGTTTCCATGGTTTTGCAGTGCAGAAAAGTTACACTGCTATTTCTGCCTCCTCATGCAATCAGAAAAGGGTTAAAACCTTTAGCATAGCCAAATTTTACAAAGGAAAGCAAATCCCATCACAAATTCAAGATCAGAAAAATACATAGAACCAAAAAGTGGGTGACAGTGGTGACATACAGGGATCTAGATTTCCTCTCATATGCTGCCCAGAGAGGGACTGACTCCTTATTTTCAATGATAGTTCAACCTTGGGCTGCTGCTGACTTTTTTCTGCTTTCTGTAGCCTTGATCAAGACGTGACTTCCACACAAAATAGTGTGGGAATAATATGGTGAACTTTCCTTTGATGCTTCTTCAACTATGAAACAGAGTTACTGGGTTTATTCTGCTGTAAGAGTGAAATCTGCCTGGAAATGTCTTGGCACATATAGGAATAATTTATTTTGTTCCAGGTAACATGTGGAGATATTTGCATTATACTGCATATTCATTTAGCTGTCATCACTACGGGTGGGTTTCCATTTTCCACTGTAGGTGTTGGTAGAAGACAGTTCCTAGACAGTTACTACGGGAACACATGAAAAAGTGATCGAGAGTAGCCATAAAAACAGGCTAGGTGGAAAACGGCTTTACCTACAGGTGTTGATATTTCATTGCACACTTCAATCCCTATTGAGCAATTGCTCATAAAAAGAAAATGCTCTGGTTAAGCTGGCAATGACTAGAAATGCCACATATATATTGCAGACTGCAGTCCTGAGGAAGTAACAATCCGTCACTCAATTACAGCCCCACCGTGCCCAAGATGCAGGTCATACACAGCCTCCTGCATGGCATTCCTGGCCTGGAATGTGGGTGCCCATAAATGATAAATATGACACAGTAAATAGATGGCAGAAAAATCAGAGATGTGAGGATCCTATACACTGAAATGGAAGTAAAACTAGAATTTCATAGTGAGAGATTCCTATTATCAGACAGAAAAAAAAGCAACCTTCCAACTATTGCCAATATTGCAGTGAATCCTTTGACTGCATGATGCCCTCAGTTGAATTGCTTTGCTGCTATTAGGGATGGAACAGCACCAAAAATAGTTGTTCCCTGTGCAAACATTTAATTCGTGCTATCTTAATAGCACAAAATTAAGTCACGCATTTAGTCATTTTGAATCACACTTATGTTGCCATTTCTTGTGCTGGGCTTGTTGTTTATTGTCTGTGCACACCATGGTTAGTGCACATGAAATGCTCACCCCATATTGTGCCACTTGGGCAGTACCATTACAAATAAACAGGCATTTGCCCAGAAAATTTTGTAGTAACATACTGAAATATGCCAACAAAAGCACTGAAACAATACTTTTTTTTCCTGAAGGTTCAAAGAGTTTTCTACTTAGAATTTCATTTAGATCTGACATTTCAGAGGTCCAGAAAATTGCAGGACAAAGGTTTCTAGCTTTCATGTGGGTTTTGTTGTGGTTTTGTTTTTTGGAATAGGTATTCCAAACAACACAAAGCGTTATTCACTAAAGCTGTATGTGGCCATTAGACCTCAACAGGATATTTTGATTCCTCCCATAATGACATCACTGCTCAGTAAGCCTCCTATATAAACACCTCACTGTTTGGAAGAACATTTATTTTAGTTTTCTGTATTCTTGACTTCTGCTACTTGTGCGGCTGAAAAACTCTCCCGAACAAAGCAAATTACAAAGTATCATTGGAATGGCTAAATTCCATGGAGAAGGCCCCCAAATCACAGACTTAGAACAACCACAAAATGTTGACAAAAAAAGTTGCAGAAAAGTAGTACCTTTTCTATTCTATTCTAGAACAAGCAGTACTGTGCTAAGGGAAGAAGGTGGGAAGCAGAGAAATGTAGCAGATTCCTCCTGCCATCAATTTCTGTCTGCATGTTAAACCCTGTTCCACAAACACATTACTTTGCTAAAAAAGATTGTGCTGCTCTGCTTGAGATTCAGAGTAAGATAAAGTTGAAAAATAATCTTGTTGAGGTAAACCTAGTAATTGGGAATCAACAGGGATAGGCAAGTCAGGGATAGGCAAGATCAATTACCTGTGTTTGCTCACGTACAGTCCTCATAAAGAAAGGCACAGACCAAGACGAGCATTTGCAAACTCTTACTGCTCTTTCTGAATCCTAAAGGCTCTCCCTTTGGCTAAGTTTGAGCTCTCTTACAAAATCTGACCAGCCTAATACTAGTGAGTACAGAGAGAGCTGTATGAGAACAAAAAATCTCCTAAAATCCTCTTAAAGAAAAAATATTAGGAAACCCTGCATGTATTACATTACATTTAATGACAATGTTAGAACAGTAATCATGAAACTAAATGGAATTTTTACTTTTTCAGAGAAATACTTTTTTCAAATTCAGATGTGTAGGAGGTGCTGGCCTCTGTCTTTTTGTTTAACTATGTAGGCTTGAAAAATACAAGCTATGCATTGAAAAAGATTTGCCACATTGAACAGTTTTTTGATTTCACTTTGTCTTACAAACTTAAACCAGAATTGTATTTCATGTTAGATACCTGTGACCAGTTTCAGATATGCCGGAACTTTTTGGTAATTACTGAGTTCTTTGCGCAAAGACACCCCACTGCCCCATAGCAGAAGGCATTGGAGGCTGTGTGCTTGAAAATCCAGACACCCTGTAGACGTGATGGCCCAATGCATTTACTTCACCCAGCAAAAGATGGGTGTCCAGAAATTTTAACAGGGAAATATAACCCAAGGTTCTGGTTTCCTTGGCAATGATGAGATTAATTTAATTTACATGATATGTGATTTTGATTATGAGCGAAGAGAAAAAGAAAGAGATCCAAAGAGTAGTCTTGAGTTTCATTCTGAGGTACCCAAACAAGTAATAAAACAATTACTTTCTATGACTAATTGAAAGACTGTGCCATTGACAACACACCATCTAGATCAGCCTGAAATAGTGAGGAAGCTGATTCATCCTGTGGATATCTGTACCCATTTCAGAAGAAACTGTGCACTCACAGACTCCTGAGGTATGTGAGCTTTGACAAGGTAAAGCCAGCTTGTTTAAGTGCAGAGGAAGATAGATAAGTAAGAGAAAAGCTGTCTCTCATGGAGAGTAGCAAAAGCCAAAAGAAAATAATACATCTCAAAAACCAAGGGAAAATAGAGAATAACTTGGCAAGATCCAAGGCAGACCCTGATTTATTATACAGTTCTTTGGCGACCTACAGCAAAGTGATGAAGAAATTTTCTGGGCTGGGACATAATTTTATACCAATTTTTCAATTTGTTTAATTCTGAGCTTGGTGTAGGAACATCAGAAGGAGGATGGTACTTGAAGGAGCTCAATTCTATGTATGCTTCACATCTAATAAAAAATATTTTTTGTATGTTTTTATAAGCTTGCATCTTTCCCCTATCAAATTATTTTAATTGTTTTAATTGTTGCTCTCAGTAAGCTGTTCCTAGCATTTTTGCAAAAAATGTATGCAATGCATTATGCTGGGCCAATTTCTTCCAAGGTAGCTGATGAGAAAAACTAACTTTCCTAGAAATAACATTTCTTTTTTTACTACTATTTCAATGGTCCAGTCTTCATTCCAATTTTATTGTTAAATATATTACTGTGAAGATATATTTTGACAGCTCTTCTGAAGCTGAGTAGAGAATAATTAAAAAAAGAATAGCAATTAACCTGTCTTAGGGAAAGCATTGTAATATAAGTGCTGCTTAAGGGAAATTTCTGTTGTAAAATCAAAGGGATACACAGAGAGCAAAATAGTCTTTAAGGCAAACTGCCAGTCAAATTATGTTCAGGCAAGTTCAGTATGGTTGATTTAATGTTCCTTCATCTTCCTAGTCAGAGTCATGGTCTTGAGAAACATATTAGGAGCATGTAAGGAGCTATAAATATAGAGGATATAAGATGGAATAAAAACAACATTGCAATTCAGGATTAGAAAAATTAAACATACGTATATATATATATGTATACTCATTGGAAATGGAAGCAAGCCTTAGTTATTTTATTTATAGAAGTATGTCTTTTATACTTTTTACTGAGTAAACTGCTTAATACACTGAGGCATGTGGGTAAAAGCATTAAAATGGCCATACAGAGTAAGACCAAAGTTCCTAATATGCTGTCTCAAGCCATGACCAAAAGCAGATGTCTAAGACAGACCAAACATGAAATCAGAAACTACCTCAGTCAGAGAGAGTTTTCTTTTTTCCCCTGTTCTTAATAGTCCCTAACATTTATCTTTTCTATTCTGTGAGCTGATGGATTGTGTATTACTCCACAAGATGCAGTCTGCAGTAATTTAGAACCCATCATTTTATACGTGAAACTGTGATTTCTCTTTCCTTCATCTATATAATTTCCCATTTATTTTGTTGAATTTTATCTACCATTTCAATGACCAGTTACCTCTCACAAAGGGTTTTTATAGAAATACCCTCAAAGGGTATTTCTTTAGTGAAGCTTCAACTTCTACTCTCTGTTTTCAGCTCTTTAATCCTTCTCCTTTGGTGAGGGAGATTTTGAGAGCCTTTTAGAAAGCCAAATATATCAAGTGGATCTCCTTTATCAAAGACTTTTTGTCTGCTTAAAAAAACCAAAGAATAAAGACTCATCTATATTCTAGTTTATCTATTTCAATTTTTCTTGTACTTTTTGAGGTGTTGACATCAGATTTATTGGCTTGTAATTTTGTGGCCTTCTTATGAACCACATATGTCATATTTTCTGTTTTTCAGCCCTCAAGTACCAAAGGTAGGTTTGAGCTAGATGTCATAAAACAGGTCAGTTATTGCATCCCAGATAAACTTTAGAATGGCTGGAGATAGTCCTGGTAGATCTGTGTCTTGCATAGGCATTATCTTGACCACAACTGGTTTTACTGATATTTATGTTGATATGTTCCTAACTATCCTTAGATATTCATATCTACTTCGTGCTCCACAGAATATGAACCAAACTGTGCTATAAAGCCAGACCCTCTCACACTCTTGATGGGAACTTCAGCCTCTGCTAAGTTGACTGTATATTTTTCTGCTAATTTCAATGGATCTAAGTTGCCAAAATCCAGAATTTACTTTTCCAACTCAATAGCCAGTGAATAGCAGCTACAGGAAAATCACTTTTACAGACAGAGGAACAGCAAAGTGTTGTTTCCATTTGTATTTCTGCCTGGTATGAAAAAAAATTGCCTGCACCCAGGCCCAATATTTAAGCCTAAATATTGCAGAAAGTCTAGTATTGAAAATCCATACAACTTCTCCATAAAAGAACGTAGACTCTTCTCAAAAAATTCTGGAATTACTGACAAGAAGAAATTCCTTCTCTCACTCATCTGCACTACCTGAGCAGTAACAGAAGGTGCACTGTAGAGACCTGATCCAGCAGAATCCATCACTGTATCTCCTTCAATCAAGAAACCCCTTCTGTACATCTTAAACAGATGATAATTAGGTGCTGACAGGCACCAGCCAGTACAATATCTAAAAAATAATGAGGGATGTCCAGTGCTGAATCTCATAAAAACATTCGCCCTCCAAGGAGTAGTGCTAATGTTCATAGCCACTTATGGTGCAAGCATTCTTTTCAGACTAGAGAGACATTTGTTTATTTAATATGGACATTGTGTGGCAAGCAAATGTGTAGAAGTGACAGTAGCAAGTTTAGCAATTATTTTTATTTTAATCCGTGGATTTCAATCAATTTGTCATTTCCCATTCTGTAGTCAGCAGAAACCAATCATTTTTATCAGCACTTTGAGTGCTACAATATGCCACCAAGACTGGAGAAAAATGGGGATATAAAAGTAATCTCTGCAACAGGTGGGGGTGTTTACATATAGATAGCATGTTTAGTTTGATAAATACTTCTTCATGTAGTTAGATAGTTTTCTAATATCTGATATCAAGAAAACACACAGAAGGTGACAAGTTCCATTTCTGTTTTCTATATAGAACAAAATGTACTGAATTTATAAATGTCACTTGTGAGTCACTCATTTACTGACATTAAATTCTGAAAATTGTGAAGAAGGACAGCAAATGAGAGGCTATTTTATTTTAATATAGAAGTGACAGTTCTCTGACCTTTCTTTGTCATTTCTTATATGATCTTACCAAGCAGCATGAGTAAAAATGACACTTGGAACAAGAGACCAACACGGTGAATGTAGTGACAATTTTTTGTTTTCTGCTTTTTCCAGAACTCTGTCTTAAAAAAAAGGATATCCTGCAAGTCAAAAATCTGTGAGTGCAGCATAAAATTGAGTAAAACTTTATGACAGATGAACTGCATTGGTTCACTCTGCCAAAAAAGTAGATGGGTGTTAGAGTTCTCTGTTTTTTGCTTTCTCTGTATTTATGTGACGTCCTTAGTTTAAAGTAGGGAAAGACACAACCTATTCTTCTAAAGGAAAACCTATAAATATGTAGATACAGTGTTAGCATGAAACCAAAACCCAGACACCTGAATTTACCATTGCATTTTTGCATTTTTTTTCCTGATACAGTTTACTATTATTTCAGGTTAGGAAAAAAGAGAAGACAACACCAAATATCATGCAGAACATACAAAAGAGTATTTCGCGATTGTTTTCAGAGCATAATGTTCAGACATGGTATTTAAACTACATGGGTAGGATATACCACAGTGTTTGATTCTTTGTAAATCCAAACCTGATGCCTTGCCTGTGGCAGTGATGGTGAGGTAAAGCCTAGGAGAGAGTTCAGGCTTGATCAGCACGTCTCCCCAGGTTCCTCCCAGCTTTAGCAATGTGATACTGCAGCAGGCCAGTAGAGTTTTCACAGCTCCAGCCCTGGGTAGCCAAGGGCCAGCCCAAGGTGTACAGAAAGCAAACCCTCAGTGCGCAGCACCCCTGCTTTGCTGGGCACGAAGGAGAGTGATGCTCAGTACCTTGCACTAACACTGCACTGGAATGAGTGTTCTCCCTCTTGGTGTGAGGGTTCTTCTCATCTTGATGCCACAAAGGTACCAAAACCCTGTAGAAAACCTGACAATTATTATTTTTTTCAATAAAACCATACAGGTTATTTTCTCAATTTCCAAGAAAGGATTAATTGAGGTATCTATTTTAACTGATCATAGCCTGCTAGTATAGGCTACAGCTGCAAAAATGTATTAACAGCCTTCTCAAGCTAAATCTTATTTTTCATGGCTCATTAACTTTGGTGAAGTCTGCTCCAGGCTGCAATTTTACAAGATTCTAGCTCTAAAAGGTTTTTTTTAAGAACTGATAACTAAAAATGGTTGTCAAGTTCAATGTTATACAAAAATAAATAAGTTATTAGCATTAGACACTTCCAATTTACAGGGCTTGAAAATTCTGACTAAAAATAAAGGTGGCAAACAGTTATCACTGCTAATTACCATTCAGCTCTGTTCTGGACTCGTCTACAGTAGCTGTGAATGAAGTGCTACTCTTCAATGCATCTGAAATAGACTAATATCATTTTGTAAAAACTTCAGTAATAATGTCTTTGTCAAAGGCAAAAGGTATTCAAATTTCAAGCAGAGAATTATCTTAGCAGCCAGAAAACTGTCTTTTCCCAGTGCTGTGCAAGAAAAGAAGCAAGAGGAATCTCTGGCAAGTTTTCCTCATTCCTTTGCCAGCTCATTGAAGTCACACCAGGGTGTTCACAGCATCCACAGCTCCCCACGCCTGCCCCAGAGAGTGGCAGGTCCCTGCCCTGTCCTTGTCCTCCCTGGGTAGCACGGCCAGAGCAGAGCCCAGGGACATTCTCCCAGAGAGCCTCACCTGTTGCCCACTCACCACACTCCCCATTGCAGCTGCTGTTAAAATAAGGCTGTGAATTTGTAGTCCCACAGTCAGAAATAACTCTGCTTCATGACTTTTCTCAGCTCCTCACCTAGAGATAGAACAAAAGAACTTTCTAGTTATGAAATAATTCTTAAAATGCAGACTTGGTGGTGCAAAACATCTCTAAATCATGATTGGGCACAAAGTGGGCCCCTGCCCACCTCTGACCACCTATTGCAGATGCAGATCACTATGATTGTTTAATGCAGAGGGTATGTTCTCCCACTACCCTCCCATCATGTGTCCAGTTGCAATACATTGCTCCCCAAATAGCCCTAGTTCTCCTGACAGACCACAATCTAATAGTGTTGGGTCAGGGAAGGACAAGTGTTTGTCTGACACTGCTTAAATTATTGCCACACTTTAAGTGTGATGAACACCATAGCTGGGAGGGGGCACGGGCTACTGAAAAAAAAAAGTACTCAAGAATGCAACAAGGTTTATTTATTATTTATTTTGCTTACCATTTTTCAGATACTGAAAGAGCTTGACCTTATATTTACTGCCAACAAATATTAATAGTTAGATTTTTTTGTACTCCCTTTCAAGAAGGGATTCTGGGATTGTCTTTTTGGAGGGGGTGGAAAATTAATTGCCTCAAAGCAAAAAGGACCTTTATTTTCACACAATATGGATCATATTTCTATTATTAGGTCAGTTTGTAAAGAAAGTTTGAAAGAAACGTTGCCAGAGAATCCAAATCCAAGTCAATATATTGTCTTATCAACATCAACTCTACTTTGAAAAAGCAATACCCATTTCACAGAAACTGAATCTATTGATGTAAAGATGGAGAAAAGATTCTCCCAAAAGTAAACATATTTTAAATTTTTTAGATTTTTTTGTTCTAGTTTTTTATTTTTGAACTGGGTTTTATACTATACTGTGTATCATATGTCTGAAACTGCTTCAAAGGAAGAAAAATGGTTTCAATATGTATAAAGAATTTCTTTCCATATGTCATCAGAAAAAAAATAATGTTTTGACAACTGTTTTGTCATGAGGCAAGATTTGTATGTTCTGAGATGCAGTAACATGTCATCAGCTAAGCTAGTGAAGAGCAGCAGTTCTAAGCAGCCAGTGAGGATGGCTGGTTCAAAAGAATTCTACTTTTTGAAAGCCAGCTGCAATGCCATTTTTCATTTAGCTGGTGACTGACAGTCAACATTTCTCTTTGGATTCAAATAAATATGATCTATACAATGATTTCTTAGCATTTTAGTGTCCATTCTTCCTCTCTTGTCCAGCAATTCTAGGCTTTGTTATGTTCTTGACTGTAATGTTTGGGATCTGGTTTTCTTCCTTTCCATTTTTAAGGATGACCTTGCTGGTAAATCTGCTTTCAAAGGTCCCTCAGCTCCATTTAAAATATGGACCTTTAAATGTGGTCTTTAATAGTTGTGAAATGTTCTCATAAATTCCAAGCTATGTATTTTCTATATTGTTTCTTTATGGTTCATTTAGTGTGACATTATATAAAAATTTTAAAAAGGCATTTCCTTCTCAATCACTTTGGAGTGAAGTGTCTGAAAAAAATCACTCTTAAAACTTTTTGTTTGAGCCATTAATTAGCTTGCTGCTTGTTAACTGCTGCTGTAGCTTTTGATTCACTGGCATGAGCACACTTCTAGTGTGATGGATGTGCTGTAAAGGCTTAGATAGATAGGCTTAAATGCATTTGCATGTCAAAGCAAAATGAGATATGGCATTCACTTTCAAAATGAACTTTATGGGATAATACTTCATAGAAATAATGATGTTGTTCTAGATACTAAAGCTTTTTAAGTAAATACAAATAATGCTCTGTGTGTTTTATCAGCCTTTGTCAGCGTAACCTTTAACATAAAATTAAGAAAAATTCAGTGTAGTATTTTAAGATAAAAGAGGTATTATCATAAAAGATAAATAACAAGCCAAGAATTTATGTAGGTAGCTATGAATAAAGATACAAACGTTTCCTGAACATAAGAAAGAGTCTGCTGTGAGGGAAAATCAAAAAGCCATGTGGAAGTGGAAGGAGCTACTGGAAATCAGACCCCTTGAGATGGGCAGGAGTTCAATGGTTCTGGTTTATTTTGACTCTTCTCCTATAAAATAAAAAATGTTTTAATATTGCCTAACAGTTTTCTATGTGAATTATGTATAACAAGTTGCAGTGTAGAAAGCTTTTCACCTAACGGGAATGAACAACCAAGAAGAAAAACCCAAACAACAGAAAACAAAGAGGGACATGTGTGGAGGTAACACATCACCGGTCACCATCCTCTTTCTTGCCCTGGTGAAATCTCAGGCCTTAGGACACTTGTGTCTTCCAAATGTCCTGTAGCACTGTCATTGCTAATACAGTGTGGATGCAAGGCTTCCAGGTGCCGTGAGCACGTCCACCCGCACAAACTCATCAGGAAAGTGGCTACAGTGAGCTGAAGGGTCACATCTACCAGAACAGTACAGGGTACTCACCACAGTCCGAGCAGGCTGCTACAGGACACAAAGTGAACCCAAGGAGGTGGCTGGGTGAGCTCATGCTGACCTCTGAGCAGTCACCACCTGCATGACCCCCCTCTGAAGATCTCTGCATGCCATGGTGGTGCATGAAGTGGTCTCCTGCAGCTGGAGTGCTGCATACAGCTTTGAAGCTGCTGAGGGATTAAAGGCAATGAGGTGCTCAGATGCCACTGTAATGAAAGGGCTAGAACAGTACTTCAGAGAGGAAAAGCAGCCCGAGAGCAATGGAGAAACCACAACTGATTACTGCCCTTGGTTTTGTTGGTCACCAGGAGCCATAACATAGCAGCAAGAAGTGACATCTGTTATTTGTCCACAATGAATAGTGCTACTGCTGGAATGAAAACCCATCCCGGGGCTGCAGTTTTGCATGAAGGCACCAGGCTGGGTGAGTGCCTGGCTCAGCCCGGGCAATGCCGGCAGGTACCAGCCTCCGGCAGAGCGTGGCTCCTCCAACCTGCCTGCTCAGAAAGCAGCAAGGAACAAAATAGCATTAGTAAGGCTATAAGTAGATGTCTCAGAGAATTATCAGGGACATTGATGAATCACACAGGCATTTAGAACATGCTCCATGGGAGCTAAAAAGTGAAAAAGCAATTTCATTCTGTAGTAGGTTTTCAAAATACCTGGAGGCAGACATTTCCCTGGGTCAGGACCCAGCCTTGCTAACTTCTCTTCTTCAAACTCCTTCTCTATTTAGTTCTTTCTTCTGGTGCTCTTGTATGTGATATAATAATAACACATTTAGGTAAAGAAAGTTGCCACTGACAGCAACAGCACCAAGACTCAGCTATGGGAGAATTGTGTAGTATTTTTATTTGGTCATTACAAGTAGAATTAATGAAAGGCTGAAAGGACAGTATTTTAAAGAAATAACAAATGCTTTTTAAAGGTGGATAAATCTAGTAAATAATCACAGCCACCAAAAAAAAAAGAAAAAGAATAATAAAAAGGAAAATGTCAGTTTACATTCTGCAAAACTACTTTTTTAAGAAAACAAAGACAGCTGGGTTTTGGCAGTCAGCATTAAATGCAACTGTTGTGTTGCTGTGCATCATCTCAGGACAGAAAAGTATTATATAATGCTTGTAGTTAATGTATTCTACTTATGTCAGTCAGTAAGTGATAGCATGTCCTATCTAATTAAATCCAGATTTCATGTGCATCTCTTTGTTTGCTTACTGTGCAAATAATGGAAGCTAACATTAAAGTATTAAAATCAGATAAAATTGCATTTCATATTAATACAGTGTGTGGAAATGTATAATTTAAAATATATCTTATGAAATGTAATCTCTTTTACATATTGCATACAGCTCTGATATTGATCAAGATATTCCCGGGAGTGTATGATGAGAGGAGAAATGGAGTATGTTATCCTTCCTCTAGGGATAAGCTAGCTTATTGCTGATCTCTCACACTGCTTCTTTGAATTAAACTGGTTCTTGTTTGGTTTGTTTTCTTGTTGTTGTTTAAGGAAGGTTAGTTTCAAAAAGGACTATCAGAATTAACTTCTCTCTAGTCAGATATTTTGCAGAGCAGTAGGTGGGCAATCTGTGGCCTCTTCAGCTCTGTCCATTTTCTGGTCCCACTGGGATCAATTCCTAAGACAGACTTTGCTTTATTTTCCCACTTTCAGACAAACAAAGGCCCAGGGGAGCCAGCACTGTCTCGCTGACAAAGGCACAGAGTGGCTGGACTCGGTTTGAGGGCTGCCCTCGGCAAGGGGAGGGCGCTGTGATGTGCTGCAGAACAGACAAGTTACTGCCTCTGAGTAGGGAGCACCTGCACACCTTGGATGGACAGGTCATGTTGTAGCTGCACTTTACCTTTGCTTGCAGTTTGAAAATTCAGCCAGTTTAGAGACAGAAGAGGCTTTAAATTACCTTCCTGAACACTGTGTCTTTCAGATGGGTTCACACGTCATTCACATTGGTGTAAATCCTCTGAAGCCAATGGCAATTGTGCTGGGCACAAATGCAGTATGAATGAGGTCCTGTATCACATGTAGGGTCTTCTCTTTTTTGGAATCTACCATGCCAACATTACCTATTTGTGACTAAGAATTTGCTTTTTAAATTATGATTTTTTTTTACAGAAATATTCAAACATAATCGTCCTGTGCTACCTACACACACGTTTGTAATCGAAAGTCTTTAAAATCCTTCAGTCTTGTTCCTGTAAATATCTATATAGGTATACTTGAGGCAGGCACTATTAAAATTAAGAAGTACTTTCAAATTTAAGAGACACTATAGGATTAGAGCCTTACATTTTAATATCCAACATCAATGCTTCAAAGAAATTTATTCAAACTTGTACATCAGCAATATGTAAAGTGGCAGGTGTCCTCCTACATAGCTATCTGGTGTCTGGGGACCAAAAGCAAAAATTAGTGATATAGGAATCTGAAAACTGAAATTAAAAATGCATTCACAAAAAGATGACATGAACATTGCCTATGTCACTGGAACAATAACTATTATAGTTTTTCAGTTTTTTTGCTTTTTCATTAAACCGGCAGTTAAAAATGTTCAAAGAACAACATTATCTGAAAAAAAAAAAACCCTTAACTTTTTTCATTCAGTGTTATGTTTTCCTTTAGAGAAGCAAAATTGTTTGCCAAATGTGAGATGATTTCTTTGTTTAAATCCTGACTGGCAGGAAAAAAAAAATCTGCTCTCTGCTAAAATTATCTAATTTTGTAGCTGTCTCAAGGATGTGTCTCCTTTTATCAGATGATGCCCTTTCTTCCTGGTTAGTGGAATACTCACTGCACTCCACAAACAGTCACTTTGCATTATGTAGATTATTTTCCAAGAGAAGTGAAGAAGCAGGCTTTTGACAATGATGGAAACAACGAAGCATGAAGAAATCAGAGAAGATCAAAGGTGCTCATTAGTTTAGACGGTAAGAAATAGAGCCGTTAACAATAACACAGTATCTTTCCTGTTACTCTTTCATACTCTATGAAATTCCATAATTGTTGCATCAGAAAATGTCTCATTTACTTTTCATGAATCAAATATTTAAAAGAAATCCTTATGCTTCATATCACATGTAGTAGAGGGACACCCTCATTTATTGTGTTCCTTTGATGTATTTTTTCATTACTTGAAAGGCTAATTCAAATTGCAGAGGTTTTATGAATATTTTATAGATTCTGTGTTCTAAATGATCGGAAATATCATTCTGTGATATGCACTGGGCTTACAATTCTGCTGTGCTCAAACTAAGCCTGGCAGAGGAATAGACTGTGGAAGCAAAAAACCAGTTGAATCATCTTCCATATTCCTGTACTTCTAGACAGAGCATTCTTAGAACAGCTACAGGTGCCTCCCATACGTATACAGTACAGCGTATCTATGGTGCAAAGTAATTTATTTTTCGTGTCTCTTCTCTGGTAAGACATGCCTTTTCTCAGGGAGAACGTAATTCAGGCAACTTCATTTTATAACCATTGACTTAGTTCAACTTAAAACTAATTTTACTTATTTTCTTACTTATTTTCTTACTTATTTTCTTGCATTGAATTATAAATGTCTGCAAATCTCCTAGTATGTGATTCAGCAGTTTTAATATTACTATTTCCTGCTCTATTTGAGGTTGAAGGATAACAATAATACAACTTGTTTAATTAAATTTTTATTGCTTTTTATGTCTGCTTATGATAACCAGACTTGCTGTATAGATACTGAATTATTTTTATTTAGTAGCACATCAACAGCTACTAAATTTTATTCACTATTGACTTTCTCCCTGTATATCCTGCAAAACAAAAAGGGAGCAATGTGTTTAAAAAATTGTAAGGGAATATTCTGGGCCAAGCAGTAGATACATCAGTGAAGGACAGATAAAAAGTACATTAAAAAATCTCCCAACTCAGGCTAAGGGCAGAGACATTCATCTGGTTCTGTGACCCAGATCAGACATGATCAGACCTAGGCAGATGGATCAGACAGATGCAGAACAAGCCCAACAATAAAAACTTCAAATAAATCTTCCAGTCTATGTCCCAAGCTCTCCAGTACACTCAGAGCATCGTTACTCTCTAAGTTTTAAAAAGGAAAGCACAAGAAGCAAAGCCATTTGCCTATCTTTTCACTGAATCCTGCATTATACTTTCTTTTATACAAAGCAGGCTAAATCTGTACAATCTTACAACCCACAGGCATTTTCTGTCTATAAGCAGAGATCAATTTATAAAGTACCAAGGAAAAAAAGGCAGCCCAGAGCAGGATGCAAAAACAACTGTAAGCTGCCTGCCCTCTCTCAGGTGCTCTCTTTTTGGGCAAGAGCACTTCCACACTGGAGGTAGGGAGTGAAAAAATAGTGATGAAATGAAGTCATCTCTTCAGAGAACAGTAATGTCATCCCTAAAACTTTTCTGAAGTGTTCTACTTCACTGATTTTAGGGCACTCAAAATTTATTTACAGCACATCAGAATTTAAATAAAAGACTCAATCCGTGCCAACTTTTAAATGCTTTCTTGTTCTTCAAGATATTGGCTATCTGATACCAAATCCACATCCCTTTATTTGTTTTAAGAAGACCTTACAGACCTAGAAGTCATTTTCCCACTCTATCAGAATTCTACAAAGGACATGAGAAAGGTCAGAAGAAAAGCTCTGGTTTCTCTGACTTTGACCATAGAGCTCTCCAAAAAGCATATTGAATATCATTGCACCCAAACAGAGAAACATCATACCATCACCTTTTTAATCTATGATGGATGGCATTATATGGCAATAACAGAACAATACAATAGCAACCTTGTCTTCTTCCAGGTTTCATGTAAATCAAATCCCCCAAATGAAGCCCAATTTATAAAGGAAAACAAAAAGAGCTGAACTTTAAATGCTACTATTATTTAAGTGTGCCTGTTAGAGTCCTACAAGGTGTTCCTTTTTATCTGAAAGCACATGCAAGTTCAAAATCCAAATTCAGATAACCATATACTTTTCTCAGGGTGGTCTGGTTGCTTTGGTGAGTCTCAGGTTCCTGGTTACCCAGATCAGGAGTCAGACCAGAGAAGTAATGGTGAAGTTTGCATGGCCCTGGCTTCATCTCCCCGGAAACCAGAGTGCAGGACCAGAAGGAAAGATTTTAATAGTTTACACCCAGGTCTCACCTGTGTACATAAGGCTTTACAAAACAGTATTTCTCATAGGCAGACATCCTTCCAGCTAACATAGTGCAAAAATCCTGCTGTACAGCAGAATAATATTCTGAAGATGTGCTTAAATTTGGGAAGTAGTCGGAATAACAAATTACAAAAATATTATCTATCTATAAATATACCTCTGTAGATTTTCTTTAAAGAAAGTTGTAAGAACTGAGCCATGCTTATTTTGTAACTAGGCTACAGAAGCCTTCCTTAGATGTCTCTAAACTACATGGAAAGCACAACATGAAGGTATGTCCTAAGCAATTACAATCCTTTACAGAAGAAACTGTGAGTTAAATTAATTGATACATTCTAAGTGTATTTGGTGCTTTGTGATTTTCAAATGGATAGAAGCACAACTACACGTTGTTTAATAACAGCTTAGCAGGAAGGAGGTATCTGTATGTGAGATGAAGTGTACCTGTGAGAGGAGGAACTTTCCTATGAGTCTGCAAGATAAGATGGAGATAAACTGTGGGTTAGAGGAAGTCTAATACCACAGTAAGTGATATCATAAAAATAAATAATTTTTTAAGTCATAAAAATAGAAAAGTCATAAAATGAGAAAAAGAATGAACTGCATTTCTGAGTAGTTTAGAAGAGAAAAAAAAAATATTAATCCAACCCCTTAGAGCAAGGCAGTTAGAAATGGTTTATACACAAGACTGACAATGACAATAAAAATTAAAACCAAATTATGGCCTTTATCATTCTCCCCACTTAGAGACATGAAAGATATTTGTGCCTATTTTGCATTTACCAACACTCAATTTTCTGAAAGGTGTAAATATTGATAACTAAAACAACAATGTTAAATCATAAAAAACCACTGTTAAATGAAGAATATTCATCAGGCTCACACCTCAGAAAACAAACTCCATACAGATGGCTGCAGCCCAGTCATGCTGCTGCTGGTGTGGAATTTCTCAATGTGGTGGAAATGGACAGGTTGGAGATTTTGCAGTTTTCCTAAAGGCATTTTAGACTTCACAGGCACCTCTCCAGAGACCCTATTGACTGAGATCTTTGTTCCCCTCACCAAGAAAATCAAATGCAATCCATTCACAAATTGAACTCTTTACATGGCAGGTTCAGTAATGAACAGAAAACCAACTGTTTGGTTGTCTTAAGCTAGTAAACAACAAACTCCCAAATCTCTGTGTAAGTACTCAAAGGTTGAAGTGCTTGTGTCTAGGTGTAAAACACACAAAGTCTTCAACTTGTACAGAGCACTTGCTTAGTCCCATGTAGTACTTTTTAATTTCTTTGATCATGAACAGTAATGCCTCTCAGATTGGCATTATCACAGTGCTAGAGGCAAAAAGCTCTGCAGTTGCTTTCTTTTTAGATAACAAATGAAGTGGTACCATTCACATTTTATAGAGAAGAATGTTAGCTACAGAGAACTGAACTGTCCTGCCTAAGGTCACAGAGAAATGAATTAGTCTGAGCTGGTTATCACGTATTTTAGTCACATAAAAGAATTTGCATCTCAGGTATGAACTATTTATCTTTAAATATGTCATGAAATAAAGAATGAAGACTCAGCAACACTGTCATAATTCAACAGAAAGACACCTTGGTGCGGTGAATCATCACAAAGTGAAGTTCTGTAACAACAGGATGTTTTAACAAGAGCAAGATTAGAGGCTAAATATTAGAATTAGAGAAAGCACATAATAAATAGAAGATTACTGAAAACTTATCTAGTTTCAAAAAGCAGTAGATATGGTGCAAATCATATCACAGGTTTCAGATCCTTACGACTGCCTTGGTATCAGGCTTAGAAACAACAGTTCCGATTTTGGCTGCCTGTTGCAACCTTGTGAAACTCACCCCTTTTACATTTTGATGTGAAAACCAGTCTGACTTATTTCAATTTTTTTGAGGCTTTTAAATTCCCAGACTCAAATAAAAACTCAGGACACATAGAACAGCAACACAACTAAAACAGCAAACTTCTACTGAATATACAAACTTGAGTATTTAGTCATAAAGGTTTCTTCTTCTGCAGAAACCATAATCTGCACTGTTACAGTAAACATGCTTGCTCACTGAAGCTGAGCTGTAGGACCTACCTAGCACCATTATTTATTGCTACTTTATTGGGGTTTTTTTGTCATTGTCAAATTTTCTGCCAGCGATTTTGTATCACTTTTCAGATACTTGCTATACTTGTGACTCAAGAGATTTAATTACTCTGAGTAGTGTATTTCTGTGAAAGGCTTCTTGTAAATGATGCTAATGGAGATTTCTTATTGCAGATAAGAATTTGTAATCTAATATTTGATAATGCCTAACCTACTTACATTGAAATATATTAACTTTGTATAGATTTGTTTTAAATATATTGTTTTCCATGTCATTAATTTCAAATATTTTTAAATTTCAGATGGTTTGGTCATTCAGAATGCATGTTTGCTTTGAACATCATTATTCTAACTAATGGGTAAGTTTGCAATTTTATGGTCAGATGCACAGAAATAACAGACATTTTTATTCTCCCATAAAATTTAATATGAATGGCAATAAACAGCTCAACTAGAAAACTTATTGTTAATTTTAATTTGATTTATGTCTTTTTTAATACTATGTTTTTAGTGTCCTCTTTAATTTTTACAGTTTATGGTGAGTTTTGGTACTAGAGGTTAATTCCTGTGATAAGAAAAACTAGCACATGCAATAGAATGTATAAACAAAGATTAATTTTATTGCAGAAATACTTAATCTTCTAAACTTTATGATGAAAAAAATCTAGTTATAAACTGTAATGAAATACAGCTTATTTCCTAGACTTGCAGAAATTCTTAGAATGAGGAGAAATGGGAACCCCACTGGGAATGAGTACTTGGTGATGCACAGGATTACCTACACTTTTCCGAGCACTTCCAAACTCTGAGTTCACACAGACACTGCTGCCCATGGGAGAGTGGAAATGGCAATTATATACATTTGCTTTACACCCCTTCCTTCTGTCCCATCTCAACAATGGCCTATTTACATGAAGCAACCAGAGAAGATAATATATTCTTCATAATATTCTTCTGAGTAAAAAATACATAAACCAGTTTACTCTGATTGGAGATATGTGTCTACATCGGACAGACAAACTGACAGACATACAAGTACCTAGGTCAGATCTCCATATTTGCTGGTGGGATGTCCTTCCAGTGCTTCTCTGACTATTCCTTTCACCTGCTGCCTCTGGAGCCTCATCCAGTGCTTCTTGGACTGAAATTTCTACATAACTAAGGAGGAAGAAAGGTAATTACAGGAGGAACAATGAAAGAGAAAAAATACACTACAAATGCCATTTAATTAAATATTATTTTCACGATACTTTCATGATAAGAACCTTTTGATGCCAGTGGCACTCATTTTATCAGGATACAGAAGGAGATCAGTTAGCAACACCAATGTTGCAAAACAACACATGAGAACTTTGCTAAAGGCAGAACTAAATACTACTCCATAGAGCTGCAGTCAACACAAAGGTGAGGATAAGAGCTGTAATCCTTTCAGATTATATCCATAAAAATAAAGAAAGCTCTTCAAAGGGTTTAATATCAAATTATGTTGTCTGGTGCAGGTAATTACATGCTAGTTTACATCTATCAAACACCTAACTACTCATTTTGATTTAGTCTAAGAATTCTGGTTTGAGTCAAGAAGTTCTGGTCCTACAGTCTGTGCTTTTATCTTCCATCTCTTTCAGTGTATAAATGCATGCCACACTTCTGTAAATTTGCCTCATAACTCTAAATACCACTGGGGGGGTTTTGTGGTGTTTATTTGTTTATTTGATTTTGGTCTGGTTTTGTTTTGCTTTTTTTTCCAGGCCGTCTTCTCTAGGAAGAAAATTAGTTTGTTAAACCAGTTAATTTAGAAATGGGCTGGGAAGCTACTGAATTGACAGTAATAATGTATTGTTGCATTTGCTCATTTGAATAACAAACTATTTTGATTTCTTGGTAATGAATAAATGGTCAGAGAGTGTTTTAAGTCAATGTCACAGAGCTTGCTGTAGAAGTTGACTGAAAACCTCAGTCTGTTATCTTTGTGAGCTCAGACTACAAGTGATTTTTACTAGTAATTTGATAGGTCAAATAAAGTTCAAAGGCAGAATGATTTTTATGCACCATATTATCCAACAGTATGTTATTTTTGAGCAGATTTGAAGCTAAAGGTATGTAAGTGTAAGCCTAAAGAAAGTAGTCACTTTTGGATTGTACTGATCACAATAAATAAAAAAAAAAAGTTTCTCAAGATACCAGAAAATAATATCTAGAAGTATTCAGAAAAGACTTGAACTTATTCATTGAAGCATTTTTAGAGTCAGAGAGCTCAGCCATGGTGAGTTGTATTTAGCCTAAGGCTGAACAAGTATTAAGAAGACTCAAGGTGGCTTTATACTGGTTGTGTCTTTTATGAATTCAAGGCTTTAGAAAAGGGCAATTTGGCTTCCTTACAAGTGTTGTGTAAAAGCAGGTTTAGAGCTGTTTAAATCACATCTGTGGGATTTGAGAAGCTGTACAAGCCAGAGACCAGCAGTGACACTTGACTGCTTCCTACATATCACGTTGGGATTTCTAAGAGACTCTTACAGGTCATTGGCTTCCAAACACTGAATAAAGATGACAGCAAGAGGGAGAGGTGAAGGCAGTTTTTCTACCCATCAGTTTTATCAAAGTCTAATCTTATTATATAAAAGTACATCTGCTTTAAGTAACAACTTGATATAGCATTATTTATGATGCTATAATATATGAATTGGAAAGTAACACATTCATGATTTCTCTCTGTTGCTTTTTATTAATATAAAAGTAAATAAACTAACCTCAAAGAGTCATAGAATGGAACTTCTGTGTGAGTGACTTACATTGGTTCATCAGAAAAATGCTCTACAATAATAAAAGCAAGGTACTGTCAAAAATGTCTACCAGATTCTTCAAAGAAATGACTTTGAAGGTTGTCACCTAACTTCTTCAGAACAATATCCAAAAAAATTTCTCTCTAACCAGGATGTAATGCAAGGTATCATTCACAAGAATGCCATAGAAAGGATCACACTCTTTTACCACCTGGGCAGCTTACCAAGCATCCTGGTATGCATACCAAACCGAGCAAGCTCTTTTCTTTTTTATTGAGTGTTTCTGTTAGTTTTATCAAGCAAATGAGCAAAAAGCCTTATAAATCCTTTTTTTATAATTCTCTAGCTGTGCAGATTCTATACAAGAAAAATCTTGCATTCTTTAATATTTAAAAACTTCTTATAATGCCTTTGTTATAACAGACACAAAGATCACTGTACAGCAAAGGAATTTAGAGTATTCTCTTTTTGCCAGTGGTACATTGCCTGGGGGAGGACCAGGAGGAGGTAATCTGTGTTCAGTCACTCCTTTAGCCTAAAAATAATTGAAATTGAAATTAGAAATACTTCTTCAGCCTCTACAACACTGTGAAGGGGTAGAAAAAGTAAGACATGGTTTTCCAAATCCTCAACTATTTAGAAGAGCAGGAGTCACAAGTAAACTAGCACATAATTTAAAAATGTATCCCTATAAAAAAGGGAAAGCAAAATCAAATTGAGCATAACAGGGATGAAAGAAGCAGCTTACTGGAACCAATAAGTAGCCCATGTAGGATAAATGTACAATATTAATATTTAACATTTTACAATACCATATCTGAATTTCACTTTATTTTTCCATTAATTCAATTCCTGTACTCCCTTTTTGTACAGCCTCTGAAATGGAATACAAACCCAAAATAAATAGTTGAGTGACTATTGAATTATTTCTAACCAAATAAATTCTTATTCAAGCTCAGGTTTCTAACTAATTTATTTCCTCTCTCCCATTTACTGTAAGTTAGGAGAAAATTGGCTGCTTGAGCTCCAATTACAGACCTCTGCTTAAGAAAGATCTATATAATTTATATGCTTGCTAAGACAACACCATAGTGCCTTAGTCTCTGAAATGTCTCTCAGTTCAATTAATATTTTCCAGATGAATGGTATTATCACCAGTGAAGAGGGATTCCCAGTGCTGGTTTGAAACGGCACTTGGACACTCAAACTGAGAAAGGTACCAATGCTCAGTAAGGCCCATGGAATCACAACATTTGCTATAAATGTTAAGATTAATCTTGGATCAGAAGAGTCCCTTATCCTGACAAAACAGTTTCCTGCAAATGAACCTCAAATTTCAGTCTGAGATGACTCCAAGCCCCTGTTCCCTAGTGACCTTTTATGGAATTTAACAGGATGCAATACGAAGAGTATTTTTCCCCAAGAATCTGCATAAATTTCCTTCTGCTTGTTTTCACCCTATTATCCTTAAGACTACTTCAGATCATCCTAAACATTTCCATGTTATCACCAGCAACATACCTATTGATTATAACACCCTCAGTGAAACTTCCCATCGGTGTTCACTCCTTTCCAGCACTTCCAATGCAATCAAGGTGGACAATGCATGTGCTTGAACCACCACAGCAATAAGCCAGACACAATAAGGTAAAAATGTTTCAAGAACTAGAAAGATTAAAAAACCCAACCAACCAAAAAAAAAAAAAACCCAAACCAAACAATCAACAGACAAAAAAAGTCCACAAAAAAAATCCCTGAAACCACTTACAGAAGTCCATTATATTTGTGCCTGGAAAAAAAATAAATTACTGGACCAGACGTATTCTTCCAAGCTTTTATGGAGACAATAAACCAAGAACTGAATAGTATGTTCTGATCATCTGTTTTAGGCAGACTCAAAGTACTTGCCTGGCAAAATTGTTGTTTTTTATAACAGTTTGTTCTTTTTGTTTTGATTAATGACCATGTTAGTTTCTAGGTAGCAACAGTTCCTACAGCTACGTTGGAGAAACCACATTTTTTGGAACTGTTGTTACCTGCTGGTGAGAAAATGACTGTCCTGCCAATGCATTTTACAGAAAGCAATTAAATCTTGTTCTAAAATAGAAAGTGTCTAGTGCTGCTTTTAAATATGTAAGAATTTTCAAGCATCCTGTTCTTGTTTTTCTAATTCAATTGCATTAAACCCATGCAAATTTTCAGACAAGATAAATTGCTTTTGTTTGAAATTAATTTACTATATAAACACGTATTCTTTCCAAATATCTTTGGAAACACTCATACTTCCTCACAACTCCTTTTGGTAGCTCAGACAGTTTTAACAGCTTGACTTTTTTTTCAGGATCAGTGCAGTAGAAGTACGTTGTGAGCTCGTCTGTTGTGTTTAATCTTTTTCATTTACGGAGTTTGGTCACAGAACAAGGACACATGAAAACAGAGCTTCATTTCACAGGCACATGAACCAAAATGGCAGTTTTCAGATAAGGAAATTGAACAGACTTTGACTGTTGCAGGAGCTTGAATACTGTCGTGCTTTTTTCTGTCTAAATCAAAAGCAGAAAACTGGCAGAGCTAATTTTGATGGAGAAGATGAGTTGCTGTGAAATGTGATGGACAAACACAACCCACAACCCAGTGCTTCCATTTCTTCAGCTCTCATGTAGCTTAGTAAGAATCAGAACAACATCTGCAACCAAGTACCAGCTGCTGATGCAACTTGTGTTTCAAAGCAATTGAATTAGGACAGAGGAACATTAGGAAAATGCTGACGTTTCCATACCTTTTTAAACAAATGTCTTCAAATTTTTAGCATGTCTTTAAAAAACAGGAAGGACTAGGAAAACAGGACAGCTAATTTTTAAGTCACTGTGCTTTGAATGCAAAAACTGGGAACCAAGTCTTTAACATATGATTTAAGATCTACAGCAGGAAAGAAGGTACTCTGATTTCCCACTGCCAAATGTTAGAGCTGCATGTGCAAAAATCTCTTAAAAAACTGCATGGACTGAAAAATGCCAAAGTGGTAGCCAGATTCTGAGAGGGCATCTGCCAGAGTTTTGTGTTGAGTTGTATCAATTGGACATATGGATTTAGTTATATTATGTGAGAAGAGTTTGGTACAGAAATTGTACTTCTGTAAAAAGCCAAGCAATATAACTCAGGGGAGCCAGGAGAAAAAAAAAAAAAGTCTTTCAAACTATAAGGCAGAAAGTGAAAGAAAAGATCAGAGAGTTGTGGGATCTTCTGTCCTATAATAAAAGAAAAGTAAATTTCTCAGAGTATTCATGAATAAACCTAGAGCTTAGTGACATATTCCAGAAATAAATCACAACAATATGTGTACAGAAAAGGTTAACAGCCAGTCTGCTACTACAAACTTATTTAGTTTTGTTTCTAAATCCTATTATTGTGGTTTTAATTGTTGGTTTTGTTGTTTCTGGTTTTGTCTTTTTTCTTTTTCAGAAGAAACTTCTTACTGTATTGGCCCAGAGACAAATCTATTAGCACAAAGGATATTCCAGAAGTAAGTAAAGCCAACAGTAAACACCAGAGGCTTTTCCAGTGAATGGGTGGAGAGAACACAGCCTTCCCACCAGAGATCCAGCCAACACTTCAAAAGCTTCCACTCCCAGTTCCGTATCAGCCACATGGTAGGTGGGGGCTGGTTTTTACTCTTAACATCTTGCTTGCTGAGCCTTCAGTTTGACTTTTCTGTTTTGGGCCAACATCTTCCTCAATTTCCCAGCTTCTGGCTGCTGTTGCACATCTGTGGATGTGTCCTTATGCTCGCTCTTTCCCAAAATTTATGGCTCTGGAAGGAGATGAGAGATCCCCTCTGTTACTTTTCTCTTATGCAGATCTTACTAAGAGAGAGATTAGTTGTGGTATTAGTTGATTATTGTTCAGAATGGTGCAGGCCAGAAACACCTTTCCTGGAGACTTAAAACTTGCTTAGGACTTTCTACACCTACTATTATTCTAATTCTTTGCAAACGATTTGCTTGTTTTCAATCCACGTGATCTACAGATGCTACCAGATGATGTAATCTCTATAACCAATGACTTTCCGACATGCTTGGTCTGATTAGAATGAAAAAATCTTTGCTGATGCTTTACTTATTTCAATTAACACTCATCCAAATTCTTCTTGCAGTTAGATCTTCACTGTATTTCCATATCAATGGAGCTGAAAAACATACAGGGCAATGTAAACACAGCCTGAACATTCCTGACAAGATCTTTTCATACTAGTTGCTAAATTACCCCTATGATCCTCTAGTCACACCACCTGTGTCAGGATCTGCACTTTCTCGTTAATTCATGCTTGCCTTTTTTCCTGAAATCACTGCCAAAGAACAAATTAAAAACGGTAAAAATATCAGGATACTAAAAATGGCACTGTAAGACAAATCCGACAAAAACTGGAGGTTTTAAGCTCTCAGTGTGATTCCTTCAGCCTAACCAAGGTTTGAAACCAACCTTGTATTTATTATGAAGTCTTAGTGTTTGTATATTCTTTCTTCATGCAGCTGTGGGCTCAGGACTTCTAAAAAAAGACTAAGACGTGGAGAAAGACAATCAAGCAAACAGGACTGGCAGTGCCCAGCATAAGGTTGAGAAGCTGTGATGCAGCACAGGAAAACTACAGAGCAACTTTGAGTGATGACTTTAACCAACTCTTTGACCTTAACTCAGTCTTTTTAATTATTGTGATTTTCTTTCTGTTTATTGTGGGTTTTTTCAGAATGTATCTGCACTTTACAAATGCTCCGTTTGCTTCAGTAGAAAGAGACAAAACAAACAAGCGAAAAACCAAGCCAAAAGTACAACCCCAAAGCTTGAAACTACGTATTAGATGGAGGAACGGCCAAATTCCTCTTGCTCAGACTTCTCTCTTATTCCCAGCCCTGTATTCAGAAGGGAAAAAGCAAAAAAAAGTTGGCCTTGTTTCTATGGTGCTTCATCCAACCCTACCAACCCAACCAAAGCCTGGTAGTGTCTACACATATACCCAGGCAATGTACCAGCCCCTACAGCTGGTCGGGTCTGCCAATAAGCCCATATTCCTAGGGAGCTGCTGGAAGTGCTGTGCAAACCAGGTCCGGACACTCAGTCTGCCTTCCCCCAGGAAAGGGTATAGTTCCTGTTGAAGTGAAAGACAAACTATTTTCACAACCAGCTTCATAATATGTCCGTATTATCTATAAAAAAGTTGGAAGATTTATAATACTTTCTTTAGTAGTAAAGTACAAAGGGGAATGAAAAGCCACTTTTTGTTTCTTTGGTCTCTTTATGATCTGAAACCAGCATCTGCCAAACAGGTTATCATTCACATGTACAAATTAGCTATACTGCAAGATTGAAAAATTAATTAAACCATTGTTTATTCAATTACATGCTGTGTCCCTTCTCTACCTAGATAAACAAACTGAATAAACTTCTGAAAGCTCTTAGCCTGAAGAGTCTGAATCCTATTATCATCTGTTAAACATTTAGAAGGCTACTTTCCATGAAGGGATATTTCCAAGGACCTGTGGTACTTCTGAAACAGCACATTTAAAATATTTTGGCATTTTAAACAAATTTGCCTTGAAATTTTCAAGACCCAAAATAGGCCTACAAATTAAGTAATTTCCATTTAATTTTTTCCAACAATTTTTATAAAAACCAAGGGGAGTCATCCAATAAATAAGAGATACTGTGCTTGGCAATGTAATATTTTCTTACCTGAAATCATAGACAATATGGAACAGTGTGAAAGTCCTCTCTACCTCACCCAGAGCACTGTAACTAGGTGTAATTTCAGAGCAGACTTCAGAAACTGCACTCATTAATCAATGGTGAAAGTAAGAGCAAGGCTCAGGGCCAGGACCAACAGCATTTACAATCAGAATAAGTTATGAGAGGTAAAGCAGATGTACTTGAGCACAGAAACCACCTGGCAAGTGTCATTTTACAGTCCAGCATGTGCAGAAATGCCTTCAGAAATGATGAAGTTTACAGCACCACTGGAATCATAGACTTTACTACACGAGAAACTGGCAGCAATAGGAGCTGCAGGACAGAACTTCCACTGGCCAACCACACCTTTTTGAAGGGGGGGGAAAGAAGCTCATGTATTCAGAGGTTGAAACCAGAATATGATATGCGTGTGTCGTAGAGACATCCACTGGTTCAGCAGCTTCAATCATCAGCACTGAAGCTAGTGTTTTAAATTTATATTTGGCTTTTGGACAGAGGTTTTATGAAGAAGGTTAGCCAAAAAGACATAGTGAGAAAAAATGTATACCACATAAATTTCCATCTTCAAGTGGCACCAAGCATACAGCCTATGAAAGGGTTCTCAGCTTCAAACAACAAAACAAGATAAAAAAATATTGTCAATATTGAGTAAAAAACAAAGTTAAAAGAACAACAAAAACAAACAGACTACCTACTCTTTCTGAGGAAGTAGAGTCAGTATGTGAAGTTTTATACCATTGCACTCTTCTGTTATTTCTTTATCTGTAAATAAACTCTTAATTTACACAATGTTCTAAAAAGAACAGCAGTTTTCCCACTGACTGGATAAAGGCTTCAGAATCAGAAATCTGAATCCTATGTGAGCCCGTTCCCAGTTTTTCTTCATTATTTATTATTTATGTGATTTTTCCATGAGGAGGAACATAGCATGGCTCTGTCCCAGAAACAGTCTGGAGGCTGACATGGGCAGGTTCAAGACGGTTGTTGATGCAAAATAACATTTTTCCAGTGTAGTGCACCTCTTGATTTTACACAGGATGCAATAACCTTTGCTCAGCAGTGAGTATGGCAAAGCATCACACAGATGCTAATGCAGTCTGAAAATTTGTGTGGCACAAATAAGAGTTGACTTTTGCAGCAACAATGATAATACAAAGGCATGTCAGTCCCCTGAGTCCAGGTGAATCATAGATTTTTTCTTCTGTGTCTTGCAACAAAAGGACAGATCCTACTCATAGCAGAGCTCAACTAGTTTAGCAGGGATTATTTAAACCAGCAATTTTGGGCTTAGCCTGTGCCACAGGAGCTGAGTGTCTGGGTGAGCAGGGAGGTCCCCAGAGCCATCACCGTTCCCTGGTCCTGTTGGTGGCAGTATCAGGTTCTTGCCTTGCACCATCAGGCCCAGGGCCCAAGTTCTATTCAGCACAGTACATTTGCCATCAACAGTTATTCTCAATTTTTGGAAGTATGCAGGTCTCTAGCAAAGTCACAGCTGTCTTTGACCAGTTTCACACACGTGTATGATGCTGCTCTGCTTTCCAATACGTGAGTCAAAGGCTTCCTGTCAATGTGGGAGAGATGATGGATTTGACAGAGGAGTGTCAGGAGGGAAAGAATCATAGTTTAAGCTCAGATGCACAGAGATATTTATTCTGATACTTGAAACTGAACACTGTTTAGATTACAGCTCAGATTTCACAGCATCAATGTCCTTTAGTCCTTGAACAGAGCAGGCAGAAATCTGACTTGAGTGATTAACTCATGTTATTAAAGTTTAAAGAAAATAAGTACAACCCAAATGAAAACCTCTCGCTGCGACTGAAACCAAGAATTCAAACGTGCCACTGCTCTGAAAACTGAGCAGCCAGAGCTTTGCCTCTCTGACCCCTGGGGGCAGCAGCAATGATCTGCACTTGCACTTGAAGGCACTGTAAATCATCTGCCTGGGGGAATATTGTACCAAGTTCAATAGATCAGATTAGTCCTTACTGTCTTCAAAGCAGATTTACTAGGGGACTAATGGGGTTTTGGGCCTTCCATCTCACTCAGTGACACTTCCCCATGCAGTGTTATGCATATTTCTGAATAAATGACATACCATTCAGAGAAGTAACTCTTGTGCACCAGATCTGGACTTGGTTTTCTTTTGTCACTGCAGGTGTACTGCAGAGTTCAACCAATAGCACATGTAACAGTTATCCCTACTCTGCTAGTGGCTGCCCATGAACCTCAGTCTTATCAGGAGCTGGGGTGCACCTCTCCTGAGAAACCAAATCTCTTCAGACATGCCCTCTAACTTTCCCATTCAGTACAGAAGGAAACAAAATGCAAAATAGGCATGAATTTCTACCTAAGCAGGCTTGCAGCCTCAAGTCTGTAAAGACTGAAATTTCTGTAGATGACATTAAGAAAGGCACAGACACATATGCTACTGAGTCAACTTTAAAACAAGACCTGTTTTGGAAGGGGGCAAATGCAGCAAGAACAATTTTGCAGGCCACCTGCCTAAAAACAGAGAACCAGTGTTTCCCTGCTCTCTGCTCTACCACACAATCCCCCTGACAACCTCAGCACTCTAGGGAGATGCACTAAAACTGCTTAAGAGAGTGGAGTTTTTTTCCATTATTTTAGATTGAAGGTTGCCATTCTCCTCCTCTTCTTTCCATGCTTCATTATGTTTTGAAGAACCCTGCTTTCCATGCAATGCTGTGGAACAATGTCGATCCAGTGATGGTGATTTTTTTCCAAAGGGGTAACCTTTGGGACTCTTTCTGGGTCTTTAATAACCTTTACCACTACCAGAGCAGCATAAAGAAGGCTTTATGATACAGGCTACTGACCTATTTTTGATATTTATTTCTACAGAATGACCTTTTCTTTTGCTTGAAGTTTTACTCTGCTGATTCCAACTATTCTCAAAATATTGTGCTAGAGCCAAAAAGAAAAATGGAAGATGATGATAATAATAAATGAAGATATGGCGTCCAAATTTTAATAAAGCAAAAAGAGTTAATTTTTTAGTCCTTTCTCTATCAAAAGAAGAAATTCTCTCCTCTTTTATTCCAACTCTGACTGCTCTAAAAGACCAGGGACAAGAAAGACAGTTGGCAATGGATAAAGCTATCTACCTATTCTTTTCAATCTACTGCTGTGGGCATTCATTTAAATGTCAGGCTTGTTTCCTGCAATAGGTACAAAATTGCATTTGTTGAATTTATCAGTAGATCTCACAACATGTTTTTTTCTGTTTAAAGAAACAGCAGTACTCTCCAAATGTGCATGCTCAGTTTTCTGAAGTTGAAAATATCACTTATCTTCTTGAATAATTTTACCTGACTCTATCTGAGGTCCATCCAGTCCTCCTCTTTTTAACTCCACTATGATCTTCGGGAGCTTACAGGAACTTTTCAACTCTTTTAAATATTCCCTTGTGATTGAACTTTCATATAATGTTATTTTCTTGAGTTTGCTTTTTTATTTTCACAAAGGATTAGGAAATAATTTTGGCTGCACAAAGCCCCTACATGAAAATCACTGAAAGGACAACCAAAGTTGATGGCAATAACATTTACTGCTGTGGTTTGTATGGCACAAGGAAGCCATACTTGGGAATTAATTTTTCTCAATTAGATTGCAGCACATCCAGAGGCTACACCTATCTAACAGAATAACCTGCACAAATAGTGATTAAACATCAAAATACTTACCAAAATAATGTATTTAAGCAACTTGCCCATTTTTTGTAGAACAACATGAGAGAAGGGCAAAATAATTCACTGCTTTCTTATCTCTGTTTCCTTAAACATTTCTTGGGGTAATCTTTACCCTTTGCAACGGGCTGTTTCAAGATGTGTACTTCAGAGAAGCCCTCGACATTGGAGCAGGCCTTTTGGTGATGAAAGCTAATGTCAGCCAGGGCTTCCAGCATCAGTCCCTTTTCAGTACCTGATTACCCACTGAGCACTTTCTGTACCACAGCAGGTACCAAGCACTTTCTGTACCACAGCACCATCTCTCCTGCAGCACCAGTGACTCAAAATGTCTCCAGTCATTCCGATATTTCTTTTGAGAGACTCTCTCCAGGTCTGGTTGCAGCACAGGAACATAAAGCTACAAAAAACATCCTTCTACTTAATTTAAGCTGCCAACACTGACTTAAGTCAAAGGGGAGGTTGTCTTAAAAAGTTAAATTTGCAGTCTGTCCATGAACTATGGCTACATTACACTGTCTTTCTTGTTCAATTCAACTGTACCAGTCTGATGTAAAACAGGGAAGAAGGAGGCAGTGATCCATCAGAGCAGTTAAGCACTTCTTCAGTTTGCAGTCCCTGCACTCTTCAACTAGAGTTAATGTTACACCTCCCCATATTTGAATTTATGGGTATGAGGTTGTCAGTTGGTCCTTACCTTGAATTTAAAGAGTTTTGACATCTCCTTCAACATTCATGTAAATTGACAGGAGAATTTTAATGTACAGTCATAAAATCCAGCCTGCCCTACATGGTATTTTGAATATGAAGATAAAGCAAAGAGTATACAGGGACCTTGATCTGGACAGAATGTCTATATCCCCTCCTAAGGAAATACATGAAATGAGAGTCCAATATTTTTTCTCCTCCCTGTATCCATTCTAACTAGTTTTACACTGCTGTTGTTTTGCAGCCTAATAAATCACAGTTCACTATGTGGGCTGATGTAATGTCACTCTAATGCTCTGAGACAAGTGCAGGTGTGTTAGTTATGGAGATGAGAGTGTATAGGCAAGCACTCATTAACCTTAACTAATGAATCCTCTAACAAAGTCACAGACAATTGAAAGGAGCAAAAGTTACTGAAGCCTTGAGGCTTATTGCACTAATGTCATGGGGTTTCAGGGAAGGGGTTTTTATATTTGTTTTGTTCTGATTGAGTGAAACTATTCACTGCCTTCCTTAATTTATAAGAGGCAACAGTCCCTGAGTAAGTTTCTAAATTGAGCTGTGGTTTATGGGAGACCCTACTTTTATGTGAAACAAGCCAGATTTGCCTGGGAGTGATCTGAGATGCAGTCTTACTGTGCTGTAGCAGTAATGAAACAATGTGATCCTGCAGAGATATACAGGTGTACTTTTCCGAATATACAAGCGACTTCATAGCACCACTGAAAGCCCCCAAAAGCTAAATGAAGTATGTCTTTGTACTGTGAGAAACAATCAGTCCCTTGAAGACCTCAGGGAAAGAACAGATGAGCTTTGGTTTCTGCAGAGGCTGGGAAACACAACAGGGAGTGAAAGGACCGTGGAAAGCATAAGCCACTCTTGTCTAATGAAGATTGTTTCCCCTTTATTTCATACTTTGCCTATAGTTAGAGACCACTTCTCAGTGCATGTTTAAGTATCATTTTTTTTCTTTAGATACAGTGACCCTCCCTACATTCCCACTCAAGAAATGGCCTCTACAAGGGGAGGATTGTGGCTATTTAATATTCACGTTCTATGATTACACGCTTTTTTAAAATTCCTTTTTTTATTCCTTTCAGAGATTAATTATCTTTGTTCTAATACTTTCAGAAATCAATGGGTCAGCAAGGAAGAGAGGAGGCAGCATCTTTTCACAAAAGATGCTAAATAAACTCAGGGTAAGAAGCTTTAAGAAGCTTCTGGGACACGAGAGCAAATCTGGAAGCTAGAATCCATATGATTTCTTGCAGCTCAGAAAGTTGTGAAGAGTCAAAAATTAATCCTGGGAGAAGCAGGCAGCTTGCAAAGACTGCCATAGCCTTAATTTACAAACCCATTGTATTTCCATTTCCCTACTTTGCTGTTTTGAATTTCCCTTATTTCCACAGTTCACAGAGTTAGTCTATGAAGGTCTCCTTCAAAGCTCTGCTTGAATATATCCAGGGCTATAAAGACTTGGAGCAGCATGGAAGGTTACAAAGCATTTCCAGGGAGCTCTGTCCTGGCAATGAAAGAAGAGAAAAGCTAATGCTGGCTCATAACACCAATATTTTCAAAAGGAGCAGAAGTGAGAGGCCTCTTGGAGTAGGATTTGAGTACAAGAGAGCTGGATACAATTTCTGACTTCACCATGTGCTAATTCACTTAATCCATCTCCCAGTCTATACCTCCACCCGTACACTGGGGATGCAAGCTCTACTTACTTGGACTTTTTAGTTGCTACCATGACTGACATTGCTAATTTATTAATTGATATTCCTCAGAAGCACTTAAAAAGGAAGGTTAATTCTTTTAAACCTTTTCAGAAATCCAGTCCCCTTTCCCCTCCATCTTCAGTTCGAAGCCATGTGAGTTAGCAAGAGTCATGGTCAAGGAGTGGTAAATTCTCCCTGCTTAACTGATCCTCAACACAACAGGAGGAAAGAGCGAGTTCCCTGCCAAGCACACAAGGATATGTAAGAAGGGGATGCATCTTCCTCTTTCTGTCTTATTAAATCATAGTTACACACCTAAAATAATATATTTTTCCTGTCAAAATAGTCTTGCTCTTCTATAAGAATAGCAATACCGTTTTGACCACGGGGTACCAAGAACACTGTCTAGCTCTGAGGAAAAAACACAACATTACAGAGTGTATGTTATGCCCCAAACAAGCAACCTTCAGAAGGCTGGCTGACTTAGTATTAGCCAATGCATGTGTACAATGATTAGGATAAAACACTGCCAGCATACATGGAGTAACATACCAAGTGAAACCAGCATAAATAAATGAGACTTCAGCATTAATAAAATACATAAAGCAGCATACTTCTAGCATTAGCAGGAAAATGCTATGTTCAATCTGGATTTCATTTGAGAATTTCAGTTAGAAAACTAATCCTGACATTTCATATTGATTGACTACAATTTTTTCCATGCTTCTCTCTAAGTGACTGGAAAGTTATATGTTTTCATTAGAAATCCTTCCTAATCAAGATAGTTTATAGTAGAAAGGAAGGAGAATTTAAAATAAAGTTGATACTTGGAAAAGTGGTTTTCACTAAAAGACCCTTCACCGCCCTATGCTTTAAACCATTTATGAAATGAAGTAGAACATGGAACAACTGTGTTGATATTCTGTTCTTAGGAACTATTCCTATAAGTATTCATCAGTGGGCAATGAAAAGTATAGTATGAAAAGTATAGGAAGACTGTCCCCTCCATTCCCCATATTCCTGGTATGGCAAACTTCACTACTTTTACTAAAATTACTAGGACATATTTTTTACAAAAATATAAATTAAAAATGAAATGTTAAAATCACTGTTTTCTTTTAAGGGACAAAGGGAATGACGACATCTGTCTGTCAAAGAAAAAAGCAATAAAATCTCAGTGGAAATAAAATTATTTATAAATTGCCTGATTTTTGCTATCATCCTCTTGTTTTACAAACCAACAGAACTGGAACATAATGTGGAAATTGCAAAAAAGCCAAAGGAAAATTGAATACCAACTCTCCAGTGGTTTCATTTTAGGCATAAAGCAAGGCTCCTGGTGAGGACACACCTCCCTAGGCTAGCAAAGAGCTCCACTTACTGGCAGACACAGCCCCTGAGTTATTGCTTCCCACTTAATTACTGAACCAATAGTAAACAACAATAAATCAATTGCCCAGTCAATCAACCCAGAATAGAAGAATTACATTGCTTAAAAGTACCCAGTGACAGCTCACACACTTTCAAATATACTTTCTGGTCTGAAATGAAACTTTGAACAAGTACGTGGATGAAATGTAAAGGGGCACTTAGGTAAAGTGCTGAAGCAGAGTGAAGAATGATACCAAGCCCACTGGAGTCTTTCCCTGTCATCAACAGTTCTTGGCTGAGCTCCAGAACAAAAATAACAGAGAGAGATTTTGACACCACCAGTACTTCCTGTGAACCCCAGATTATTATAGTCTGGTACACTGACATTTTGTGGTAAGAAAATTAATCCAGATGATGCATAATCTGCCTATGTTTTATTATATTGTAGTGCCCAATATGTACAAGTTACAGATTTTTTTTGAAGGCAGCATAATGCTGCACAAAAAGATGGTGCTTTCTGTAAATTCTTTTGTAAATGGTCTTTATGAATATTCTCCCACATCTTTATCTTTCATTATAACATTATTCTTTTCACCTCTACAGCAAAGTCAAATATGGCCAGTAATTTTAGCCAAAAATTAGTTCTTCAAAACCACCTCATCAGCATTGACTCATGTGAGTGAAATTACATTTTATGGTGTACGACAGGATATTTTGCACATAATGAATGATCAAAAACTATTTTGCTCTATGCCAGAAGGATAAATGTATATATCACTCTTCATATTAATTTAGTTAAAAAATTAAAATTGATTTTCAAATACTTGGGAGGATCCCATGGAATGACACAGTGATAGAGGATTATAGCACTTTGCTAGAAAGGATAATAATGAAAAAGTTCAGGAGAAACAGAACAAGAACCAGAGACGAACCAAAAGTATTCTAAAGGGCATTTAAATTGCAAAGTATTTACCTACCATCGACTCAAATTACACAAAGTACATACATAACTGGCAGCAAAGTTTATATGATGAATTTTATCAAGATCACAATGAAGACATTCTGGTTTTTTTTTTCAATTAGCCATCTAAATTGATTTGGCTCTTTTTTTTGGTGGCAGTGTTTTGCAATCAATCAATGAAGGACAGATTGTGACACATTGCCAATACTTCACATGCTTTTTTTACAGTCTGCTGTGTCACAGGGACTGCTGATACACCAGTGGAATCTCTATCCTTTAAGTCGATGTACATACCCCAGTGAGCAGGTTGTCCTGAGTAAGCCATTGGAGTAGCAGTGCTTCAGGCCCTGGAAGCATTTAAGGTGGAAAATGTATTGTGCACACTGTTCAACAGGCATTAACTTAATCATAACCTAAGTGCTCCCTTACATTTGGCCCTTGTTTTTATCCCAGAAATGATGTGAAGGGTTCAGAAAGCTTCATTCCTTCCCTTGCTGTGTCGAGCACTCCTCATTTCCAAGCAAACCACTCACCCTTTGGCTCACTGCCTGCAGGTTTCCACCATCAAAATGGTCTGTCTTGCCTTTTACGGGATTTAAGTTTTGATTTTCAGACATACTTAAGGGTATTCTTACTATACCTGAGATCAGAATCAATGCACAGATGGGAAAGTAATCGTATCCCTCTTGTTTGACCTGTTTAATTAGCTCCTTGGCAATACTACTATAAGTGGAAACCTCACTTTCTGATACCTCAGCTGGCTTCTGACATAAAAAAAACCGGCTTTCTAAAAACGGTCTTCAAGGAAACATGCCTTTAGAAATTCATGTAAGACTGAATTAGTGCATACAGAAACTCCTGCTGCATATACTCAGTACTAAGCAAGAACTGGTTTGAAGGAGAGTGAGTATAATAATTATGTGGCTCTCACCACCCAACAGAAGCATGCTGGCAAGATAATAACAACAACATGAGATAGATAAGCTTCCTTTACTTGTAGAGAGGGAATTATGAGACAAGTTCAGTTCTTTTTTTTTTTTTTTCTACCAAATATTACACAAACGGCCTCTAGAGGGATCCAGGTTATTGCTTTTCTATTGAAATTCCTTAAGCTTGGTGGTTTTGTTGGGTTTTTTTGTTGTCATTATCTTTTTCTTTCCCCTCTGTTACTTTTTAACAAGTGAATCATTCATTTAGAAATAATGATGTAAACATTTTGCATTAAAGGGTGGTAGAACCACAGAGTTCATCACCAGGATGGAGCTTTTTGAAAATCCAAAAATTAAAAAACTGGAGGGCAAGGTTCATGTTCAGTAGAAGTCCAGTCTCAAATAAATCAGCTCTCAGCTTATATAACATTGAATAAAACAATACAAACCAAAGAGGTGCCTAGACATTCAGCTGCCTATGTAAAACACCCTGAACTGGTGAATCTGCACAATTAAGTTAGGAATATGGTAAGAACTGGACTCATGTTCCAATCGTATATTGCTTCTAAATTGTTGTATCTGGCTTGGGCTTTGTTTGCCCTAATTATTTCACCTAGTTAGAATTTTTACAGCTAAGATTTAGTAAAGCAGGCATATACTTGGGAGTTTCAAGTTAAACAAAGAGCAAGAATTTCATTCTAAGATGTCTATATTCTACACATTCTGTATTCTCAGTTTACCAAACAATGGATATAACAAGCAGCTTCCAGACAGCTTCAAGATTTAGTCTAGTGAGCTTTTTACTGAATGTGCACTTCATATGTGATCAAATGTACATAAAGTAGATGTAATCACTGTAGGCATGTGGAAAGAACTGTGTGTAAAGGTGTGATAGGAGGTCCTAGACATGCTCTCTGTTTGCAGCTACATTTTCAAGTTCATATTCTGCAAAAAGAGCATTTTCAGGGACCCTAAGGCACCTATAAAAATACTATTCTTCTGTTTGGCATGCCTGCTTCTCTGGCTAGATTCTTTTACCTTGTCACTGCCCATTTTGTCTCCTTACCTGCTCTTTGTCACAGATTTTCCATCTCCAGATGAACCACAAGTAAAGAAAAAATGAGTAAAAACGCTGCACTTTTAAAAGGCAATCAAGCCTGAACATAAAGGATTTCAGCAGAAGCCTAAGGTTGATTTATGATGGATGTAAATAGTGCACAGAAGATGACCTTTCCCATTTTCAGGAACTTTTTTTCCTCAGATCTTTAGCAGGATTCTGCCAGGGAGTATAGAAATATCCATCGGAGAATAAATTCTTTTTCTATTTTTAAAAAATTATTTTTCCCATGATCTTGGGCTCACCTGGCATTGTGACTAATGAATTTCCTTTGTCACTTTTTATCCGTCCCCAGAATGGATGAAGTCAGAATGTGTTAGGTGGTGTAGATGAGCAAATTGCTTCTTTTTAATTTGGTGTCAAGCCCTAACAAATCTACACATATTTCATATCTACATATATTTCAAATTTGCCAAACAAGGAACTGGGCTAAAGTTTGAAGAGTAGGGATTAACTTCTGACATTTAATTTGAGCACAGTAGAAATACAGGAATTTTTTCATTAAGAAGTTGGCAGATGAAAAAAATACTTAGAGAAATCTTCAAATGGAGAATTCCAGTGCCTAACTTTTTACTTCAGTATCTAATATTTCATTGAACAGCCTTGTAGCTATTCACGAGGACAACTGTTTCTTTTGTACGAGGACTAGGACACATAATCAGAATTTATGGTCAGCTTCAAGTTTGTTGTCAATCAGCTCAACCCAAATAAGTCTGTGTTACACCTTGTAATCCACACCAGCACCCTCTATTGCTTTCTGGTTTCAGCATGAATTAATTGGAAAGGTTTACATGATATGGTTTGTTGTAATGGGCTTGTGAAGAGTCTTTTTCTCCTAAAGAGTGTTCATGGAATTTTTCCAGAATGCAAGGAAGCTCCAGGAAAATATTCTTACTAATTTAAATAAGTGATCAGAACAGCAGCCTTGGCACTTTCCATTTACTTTCAGGCAAGAGCAGCTGTGATTCTGGACAAACTGCATGAGAAGCAAATTCAGAGAATTTACCTGACCCTGTTAGTTGGGCCAGATGCGAAAAAGTGACTTGTTATTTTTCCATTGCAGAGATGAAAAAGTGACTTTGCTTTCTCTAAAGCATTAGTGTACCTTTGAGAAGGCACAGTAAATCTCCTTCTTCTAACTGGCTTTATATTTTCTTAAATTTGTAGTAATACCTTGAACAAATACCTGGGAGACTTCAGTTTAAACTAGTCAATCAGTTCAAAAGTAGGAGAACATAGACAAACATGCATGGAGAGACAGATCAACAGAAGAAAGATGGGAATTCCATTGACATAGACACTGCCCAACAACTGGTTGTCTCAGAATAAAATCAGCCAAATTTCATTGCTTAAATTTCAAGAACATGATTCAGATATTTTCTACAGCTAGTAAATGATTGCAAACTACTTTTTACTGGTTCATCAGCAAGACATTTCTGTTTCTTGTAATCAAGATGGACTGTAAAAACAATAGACTTGCATCAAGTAACAGAGATCAAGAAGCTGTTTGTTTCTAATGATTAAGTCATAAAAAGTGCATGGGAGCATATTAAACCTTCAAGCCAGTCAAAATGCTTTCTTTCTCAACAGGAAACAAAAACCCCTCTGCTTAAAAATACTGTGAACCAAGTAGAACTGTGGACATTGAATTCAAAACAAAGATAATTCATTCCTTCCTCCACTAGAATAACCATCAAATTTCAATAGTGACTTCTATGAAGCAGTGACTTCATGTCTGATTGACATACATTTTGATAATAAACCAAGAATAAGTAAACAAATATTATTATATTGGTCAAAGGTAAAGCAATATAGCTACATTATGGTAGAATTTCCCACACAGCTTTTTGACACGTTCCCTGACATGACCAAGTGCATTGATTTCCATCTTTCTATAATGTACAGTGTACATATACATGCAATATATCTGGCAATTCAGCTAGAGGTATTTTCCTAATTACAAAAACTAACTTGATTCTCACCCTGTTCATAGAGGGAGTAAGGAGTCATGTAGTCTGCACTGTTGTATTTGCCTGCAAAGACAGCAGTTTGACCCTTAATATTACAAATGAGAAGGCTGCTGTAGAATTTTATATGCTCAGGGCTACATCTGCAGCTATCTTATTTTATTGTTAATATTATTGCTCACAAGATAGCATAAAAAGAATTGTTCTCAGCAGAAATGTTTGTATGTGTATATTTTCACATACAACAGATCCTGAACAGATGAATACATCAGCAGAGATTACTGCTGAGGTTCTTTCACTGACATCAATCTATTCTTGTCAGATGACAAAGCATCATGACAAAATGAAGCACCAGTGTAACCAATGGGATTTGTTTTGATGGGTATATGTATATTTAATGACAAAAGACATGATGCTGCAGCAAGTGTAAATGCTGCACAGGAAAGACTGTAGTTCTTACTCTTGAATAGTGGACAAGAGGATTCTGAATGCCATGGCTTCTAAATCTTTTATTAAGCATTTAGCTGAATCCACTATGGTTTCTATTTTTTCTAACTCAGTGCTTTTAATTTAAAAAGGACATCTGAATTCCTCTTCTAGGTGATACGACTTACCCTCAGGAGTTGTTTGCATTTTTATTATCTTCTAAAATTATACTGCAGAAAATGTGTCCAACCCAAATTCAAACCACTGTCTCAAAACTGAACTTAGCCACTTGAACCAACTGTGACTGGGATTTTAAAATTATCTTGTTCCTCCTGCCATAATAGTCCTGTTCACTTGGGTGCACACAAATATAAACAGAACATTTTTAATTAGCTCATCCAAAGAAGTACCTCCTAAGCACGTCTTCCCAGGCTCTGTTTATAATTGTGAAGGTTTCATCCTAAAGGGAAAACCGTAACTGTTTTCATGTTTGTGCTATACAGTCTTAAGCTAATGAGTTTGCACTTGGATTTATTAATTAACATGTTTTATATTCTTTGTATAAGAAGCCTGCCCAAGACTGTTACTCAGAATCTAATATGTGAAGATTTAATGCCTTTAATTGTCTACAACACCATGGTGATTATTTGGCTGAGCAACATAAGTCCATATCTTGATGAATTTTGAATGCCTCTGCAATTCCCACTGAAAATAGGTTATTTTAAGCAATCACACTGATTACCTCTATTTATATATTGAACTTGAGAGTGAAGCCTATAATTCTAAATCCCTTTTAGTATGAAGGTAAATCACTACCCAAGTTTAAATTGCATGACTCTTGCGAACATCTATTTCCCCATTAAAAAACACTTTTTGATTTTCAAGAAAAAAAGTGTTAAAATTAAGATGTTGAATATGGAGGAAAAAAAGACAGCATATATAAGACATTCATACCTTTTCTATAAATAAAATATCTTTCAAAATGTGCTTGGTTGTAGAAATGCAACACAAATTATACTGGTCAAAGACCAAATAAATTTTCTAGATGTCAATACACCTTGGATCAATCTTACTGTCACAGCAGAAACAATAGAATTATGTATGAAAGTATATATATAGGTTCATGTGGTCTGCTATAGACCCCATTGCCAGCACTCTAACACAGGGAGTTAGAAGAAGACAGGTGTCATTTATGAGTTTTGGCAGGGTCTAAACACTCTCTTCATTAAAGTGAGTGAGAACAGACTCCATTGAATTTAAAGAACTTACTGAATTCCAGAGATGGGCTGGAGTAAGTAATTGAATTTAAAAGAAAGATTTCAGCTATTGCCTCTTTTTCAAATGTCTGGTTTAAGTTCTTTGTTCATATTATTAGTGCACTTAAGAGGTTCAAATGAAAAAAACAATGTTCACATAATTTCGGAAAGAACCACATATTTCTTAGCTATTTTCCAATGTTAAAAGTAAAACAATACAAATACATGAGAAGGGAGAAAAAGAAACTAAGGATGACGAATATTCTTTTGCCAGTCTGCTTTGTTTCTCTCTGATGTGATGATTTCTCATAGAAATAACGTATCTAAAAACCCATATCTGTGTAGCATTACATTTGATCAGTTTGATTGTTGTAGCACTACAGCTGAAGGCTGATCAATATCAAATTACCTTGAACAAAGTCAAATCTACAGCACATTGGACCATTGCATGGTGTTCAAGGTAAAGACATAATTTACAAGTACAAATCAATTGCCTTTTTCATTTGCCACCTCATCATTGAACCTGCACTTTATTCTGATATGTGGCTTCAAATTTTGATCTGTTATTCTGGAAAAAAGGAAATACAAATCACAGACCCGCTTCAACATTGCCACATAACACGAATGTCACATGTTTGAAGCAGTCTTCTTTCAATAAATAATCTTGATTCCTCTTGTCTGAGGTGTTTATAAGAGTAGCTCACCAGGTCACATTCAGGCACTGAGAGCCTCTAGAGCCTGCACTACTGCACGTGGCAATAGCATATTGGTCAAGCTGAAGGTAAATGAATGTACACCAGATTCTTCCCTGACTAATTAATCTACTTTAGCACTTCTCATCTGGATGTTCCAAACTGAATTTTAACTGAAACTGACCCAAAACCACAGGACACTAAGTGTGGGCTTTCCATGCCATTGCACACACACCACTGGGAGGTTGGTTTAGGCAGTCACTGCACTCAGCTCCCACAATGACCGTGTTTAGGAAGCTTTCAGATCTAAATACAGTCTTAAAATATGCTGTTGGTTGCTTTGTTAGAGTAGAGTTTGGGTGTTCTGTATTTCCCTGGATTAAGCCCATCATAGATATGTTTAATTTCCCTGTCTCAGCTTCGATTGTATTATTAAGACAGACTCAGCAAGCTCTCACTGATAGAAAAATCAATACAGGTTGATACGTCCAGTCACTTGCTTTCTGCATGTCTACTTCATGAGGAATCAACACTGCCATGCTTGAGTTTGACACATTCATAGTGAAACAGACTTCCTGGTAGAATCCTAGGTGATACAGTCATGTCTTGAATACAAAAATTTCAATTCTAGTTATTCAAATGAGCTCTTTCAAAACTTGATATTACACCAGGAGTGAAAACTGATTTATAATTAATTATGATTTACTGATTCATAATCAGTCCTCATATTACTTAAAACACTCTTAAAAATAGAAAATTACATAATGTTCAGAATTATTACAAACATATATTTTTTGATTTCTTACTCTCCCTCCTTCTTAATAGCCCCAGCCCCCCTTCGATGAAAATTATGAGTAAGAAAATGCTGGATATTAACTTGCAATTCAGGTTCTCCCTCACTTACTATCATTTGGAAAAATGTAGCATTCAGTGTGACAATGAGTACAATTTGGGGCGGGGGGAGAATTTATCTTACTACTTTTGGTATGGCATTATTACAATTGCACAGATCTCTATTCCCAATTTGTTCACCGACTAACGGTTCGCACTTCTTTTGATTGTACTGCTCATTAACAAAACAGTGAGCAATCTCACCTGACAGCTTCTTGTTGAAAGATCTTGTACAGATCAAAGTATTTTTGAAATGTTTTTATAAATGTTTCTAGCAGTTTTACAACTGTTCTCATGCTTGCACTGGTGAGAATGTGGGCTATTAAAGCCTTGGATTCCAGCACAACTTTGTTACAGACTTCAGCCTTCTTAAACACCTATTGTTTTTCAATGAAAAAAAGTCGGAAATGTTCCAGTTGTTGATTGATATTTGTGCCATTAAACTGCATCTATGGAACTGTGGAGGTTAAATTTTACTCTTGGTAATTTGAAGTTGTTCCTCTTATGACAGACACGTGGGATAAACTGGCTGATGAAAGTGCCTATGTCTCCACTTTGTAAGACTAGAATAGTCAGCAGAGAGAGCACTACCTTCAGAACGTGATTCTTCTCGTTTTAAGATTTAGATGTCTACAGTTAGATGAGATGAGACCAAACACCTCTCTCTTCCACAGTAGTTACTCCCAAGCTGGGGCTTCAGGTGTCAGACTTGTTGTCAAAGACATAGCTTGCCAGTAGTTCCTGATACAGCTGTGAAATTCGGAGATGCTCCGAAGAAACAGGTTATCTTCTCTGGATCCACATCATGTGAAATATTGAAGACCTCCAAAAGCTACACATTGCCCACCAAAGGCTGTGCTGTGTGCACAGTCCTTGGACGATACACAGAACATATGATATGAAGTCCACCTCTTCCCAACACTCATGCTTAAGAAATGAGGATGGCCTCATCCAAACCATAATCTAATTTCTGTGTATCTTGCCTTGTATTTTTATATTAATTTTATTACTCTGCACTTTCTTAAAGGCCCTAAGTGAGGCTAGCCAATGTAGGTATTTCTTATTGGTATATTTAATTCCCCAGACTAAATAAATAAATAAAAGCAGTGTCTGGAGTTGGCAATGGGGTATCTGAAACCTGCTGTTATGATTTGGGTGTCTTTCTTCCTCAAGCAACCTGGTGTTTGTTACACACAGGTCAAGCTATAAGTCAGAAGATATTGGATGACTGAAAAGCTATGGAGAACATAAAATTATGTGGCTTCAGCTTAAAGAATCACAGGCAGAAAGAAATTAGGGATGGAAGGCTTATTAAACTGTCTAGTTCAATCTCTGCCAGTATGGAATTGCTCCCTGGAATGTATTTTACAGCACATTATAAAAAATCGTCTCCATATGTAATTCTGCTCTGGAAAGAGCCTATAAAAGTGGTTGGTACAGTGCCGTTCTGACTGCATCCATGATTTCTCTTTCAGCTGGACAAAGTTTAAAGAAATATCTTTTTCTTATCAGTTGAAGACATCTGCTCTTTCAATCATACACACTATCACTTGTAATAGATGTTCTGTGCAGCACCTTTGCCTTTATTTGCATTGTGTAATGCCACATTATGCCTCAGCTCACTCCTCTTGCCTTAGGCATACTGTGATGCAAGGAAGGGGATGGAGGTAACAGCAGAGGTAAATGCTTTATCAGAGATAAAGTGATACAGATTCTTTGTATTACGTACATGTGCACTGAGACTTACAACATCAATACTATATCTGCCTTCCACAGTTGCTCCTCTCCTATTTCTGAGACCACAGGTTCTGAATCCTGACTTAATGAATCCTTCATTATTCTCAACTTCCTTCTGATATTACTACTGAAATTATTCAAATATTACTACCACTCTCCCCAAGAGACCTGTCTTTTAGCTTTAGGTGAAGAAACAGTTTGGTTACCTGAATCCTGAAGCTGCTGAGATTATTATTCTGCCTCATAGTAAGCTGGTTTGCTATTAGTTTAGTGCCCCTTCATCTTCTCTTTGACTCTAAGTGTGACCTTTTCATTTTTCTCTTTGATTTTATACATAGCTCTTTTCTTTTTCCATTTCACAGTTTTAAACTTTCTTCTAGGACTCAAATATAATTTTGATTTCCTTGACTAGAGTGACCAAACAGGCCACACTGTTTTACTGGATAAGATTTATCTTTGTCAGTACTGTAGGATTCATTCCAGGCTTTACGTAAGTAGTCCTCCTCGCTTTATTGTCAGTGCCCACGCTTTAAGGTCAGAGTCAGCCTGGATGGGGGGGAATGATGCTTATGCCTGCTGACTGCAGGGACAAATTCATGCCCACTGGAGCACGGGCTGGAAGAGCTCAGCTAGGATTTTCTCAGGATTCTCAGCCAATTAGTTGTTTATATTTAATTTTTTCCCCCATTACTCATCAGATTCCTGTTCTTTGAAAGTTTTGCAACTCCTAATTTTTATGCTGATTTTAAAACAGTCCCAATTCTAATTCACAACCACAGGGTAGTGTCACATTCTCACCGCTGCCAGAGGATGTCAGCAGTTTTGTCTCCATGACTTTAACAAAAATCATACTTTTTTCTCTCAATCTTCTCCACTCGCCTGTCAACATTAGCCTTTCTGAGGCTCTTCACAATGCCCTTATGCTGTTTCCACACTGCAGCAGGCAGGCAAGCACAAAGCATAACACAGACATCTTCTGGAAACCTGACTTGCCCTCTCAGCTTGAAGGCTTCCTGCAGACAGCCTGTTCAGGCTCTCTGGTGCAGTAAGATGCTGGCAAATGTACAATGTTGAGATTTGAGGGCCCTGAGAGATGCACTTAAGCATGCCTATATTTATGCCTGCTGGCTATCTACAGCCAGACAGGCTTAAAAATGTAGTGTAGGTATAATGGTCACTACATATAGATTCCCTGTCACCAAAGCAGAGTTAGCACCTCTTCAGTTCACTGCAATCATCTTTTCTCACAATCACAACAGCATCTGTGGGAATGGAGTACTCACAGAAATCCCACTTCACACTTTCCCTCTGTGTTTTCTAGGCTGAAACTCATCTTGTCTACTGTAGTTTCTTTTCTTTATCTTTTGTATCTTACTCTGCTACATCTTTTATATTTTACAAGTGAAAAAATAACTTTGCCAGTCCTTATTCTTGCTACAGGTTGTACGGCAGCCTGAGGCTTCCAGACGCATTTCAGAGAGAGAGGGCAGTGTTGACTGCAGCAGCTAAAGCATTAAGCAAGACACCCTGGGAATCTCAGTTTTACTTTTTACTCTGTCACAGTCTTGCTGAAGGACTGTGGCTAACTCCTGAGGCCTCTTTCTGCTTTGGTTTCTACATTTTTCATACAAAGATAGAATCATAGAATTTTTCAGATTGGAAAAGACCATTAAGATCACCAAGTCCAATTGTTAATTGAATACTGCCAAGTTCACCACTAAACCATGTCCCTAAGTGCCACATCTACATGTCTTTTAAATACCTTCAGGGATTGTGACTCAAGCAATTCCCTGGGGAGCCTGTTCCAGTGCTTGACAATCCTTTTTTGTTAAGGAAATTTTCCTAAAATCCAATCTAAACCTACCCTGTTGCAACTTGAGGCCATTTTCTCTTATCCTACCTCTTATTACCTAAGAGAAGAGGCCAACCAACCCCCACCTTGCTACAGTCTCCTTTCAGGTAGTTGTAGAGAGTGATAAGGTCTCCCCTGAGCCTCCTTTTCTCCCGACTAAACAACCCCAACTCCCTTCATTGCCCCTCATTTTTCTCTAGACCTTTCACCAGCTTTGTTGTCCTTCTCTGGGTGCTCCACAGCAACTCAGTATCATTCTTGTAGCGAGGGGCCCAAAAACTGAACACAACACTCAAGGTGTGGCCTCACTGGTGCCAAGTATACAGGGGAATGATCACCGCCCTAGTCCTCAAGGAACACTCCAGGAACATCCTAGACTGTTTCTTCTCTGTTGCGTTGTATCTCCAGCAGACATCTGGTAAATTTAAGTCCCCCACGAGAAAAAGGGCTAGAAATGGCGAAACTTCTCCCACCTGCTTCGAGAATATTTCATCTGCCTCTTCATCCTGGTCGGGTGATCTAAGAAGACTTCCACAATAATATCTGCCTAGTTGGCCTTCCTACTGATTCTTACCCATCAACACTCAACCCTGTTGAGCTCTAGACAATCAAGGCATTCCCTAAAATATAGGGATACTCCATCATCTCTCCTTTCTTGCCTATCCCTTCTGAAGAGCTGCAGAACTCCAGCTGTGGGATTCATGCCACCATGTTTCCATGATGGCAACTATGTCGTTTTTTTTGCTGCTGCATAAGGGCTTCCAGTTCCTCTTGTTTGTTGCCCATGCTGCATGCATTGGTGTAGATCCCACCCCTTTCCTGGGGGGAGAAATCCTAATTCCTAAATGACCATTCTCAAGTAGTTCCACGGTTTCTAACACATCAGTAACCTTTGGATCTTTGCTGCTGCATGTATCTCTATCCCCTACCTCCACTGAGATGGCAGACTCAAGGACGTTGCTTGAGTCCCTCAAATATTGGTGTGCTGCCCCCACTTATCTCTAGGGACCCTATTTTTAGCCCTTTTCCACTTCAAATCCAGCTTAATCTCTCAGTGAGCTCTGCTAACTCCTGTGCAAAGAACCTTTTCCCCCTTCAAGGCAGGTGTACCTCATCTATTGCCAGCAGGTTTTGTAAACTGACCCACAATCAAACCCACCACAACTCTGCCAGTGACACCAGGCTCAAAAAGCTTTACATGCTTTTTGCCTTATCCTGTCCTGCAACTAGAAATATAGAGGAGAACACTACTTGTGCTCCTCTTCCCTGACAATATTGACTTCCTTTATAAAATGCTTTCAGCCGTGCTAAAGAAAAATAACCTGGAAGAGAAACGCTATTATTGCTTGGCTGATGCAGTCCTCACTCTTTTCTCATCACAGTCACAGGAATAGAAGTGTTATATAGCTACAGTGCCTGAAACCTGACCTACCTGATAGAGGAGGTTCCTCCTAAACACTGCAGTGAGGGGCTAGGAGCCATCCCAGAGTCTCTGGCATCTACGCCAGAATGACAGTGAGTCTGCCAATATGGAAACTTTTTCAGCTTTTAGCTTTCCAAAAGCTTCCTACTCCAAGCATTTATTTATTTTTCATGCTAGAAGGGAAAAAAGGAGAGAAAATGAAAGTTGGATAATTTTCATGTTGCACATCTGTGATTTCTGTTTCTGATTCGGTTACAATAGTTAACTCCTCCTGTTGTGCCACCCAAAAAGACTGGAAAATGTCCATTCTAATTGTTTTCCCTAGGCTATGTTGAGTGAATGTTCAGCCCCCCGAGGCTGAAGTGTACTGATATAAATTTACTGTGATAGAGCCACACTGCTGCTGATTGTTGCAGAACTACCACTGAGTAGTAAATGCTTCACTGCTCTGTTACCCGGGGGGGCTGAGCATTAACTACACTATTGAACAGCAAATGCTTATCATCCCCTATAATTCAAACTATATAAATCACTGAAGAGAGACAATATGCCTGCAGGGAACTCACATGGTCTATAAAAATGTAAAAATCAGAACTATATTTAGCTGACAGAGCAATGCTTAAAAAAGAGAAAGTATTCAAAAGATAATCTCAGACATTAAACTCATCTTCCTTTCAATCTACCGAAGCTTTGGTTGAGTTTAATCTTTTCTGCAAACATTTTCATCATTAACAATATTTAAAAAAATAAGATTAAGAAATAAAAGCTATTGCTCTTCTCTCTCCTCCATTCTCCAATTATTCATGCAGCCTACAGAAAGACCTCTTTTAAGCCCATCCTTAGAGCAAAGCAAAACACTAGTATTTTTTCTTTACTGAGAAAAACAACTCTACTTCACTAAAAAAAATAATAGAAGGTTTAAAATACCTTGGTTGTAAAATATATCCACTGAAAGTAGAAGACACAGTTCCCTTTTGTTTGAAGACAGTTCTTCAAATGTAGAGCTTATGTAAGGTTCATTGCACTGAGAAGAAAGGCAAGTTAAAACTTTCCTCCAAGGAACTATACTGCAACTGAGGACATAAACATCCATTCCTGGATAAGCAAACACTTACTGTGAAGTGGACACAAGCAGTTCCATTACTCTCAATGAATTACTCATGGCTGTGAAGTTAAATACACATGAGCATTTGAAGCATCAGAGAACTTTACAATAAGTTGGTGCTGCATATTCCTTAGCGTATGCATAAAATCTGTTTTCTGTTTTGGCCTCAACTATGCAATAACCTCTGGACAGGCCTCAACAGCCCTCCTGTATTTATCATGTATTCACTATTCAGTTTAATGCAGAGTCGAGGCCTTCAATACTATTCTGCATTAGAAAACAAAACCATCCCCAAATGTCTATCCTTAGAGAAATAAAACATGGTAACCTTTAATACACAAACGCAATTACAGAAAAAGACAAAGAGCAAAACCAGATGAGAAAGGCCTCAAGAGAGAAGTGGTATGGGACTTCCTGAGTGCTCCATGTAACATTCAGAGAGCTGATGAAAGAGACGTTTGAGAGCAGAGTTGGAATATGATCACAAGCAATCAATGTTTCAAAGAGGTCAGAATCAAAATCAAGTAAGAATACTAAAGCTTTAGTTCTTAATCCATGGACAGCTTAGTAGCACCCCACTAAGAGCTATCTTTCTTGAAAATGTTGTTCTAATGAAACAAAGAAGATTTTGATTTTTCTGTCTTATAAAAGATGATGTCAGTGATGATTTGTGTTTGGATTTTCCCTACACAGAGAAAATACCTGTACTTGATTAGCATGTGTGTCCTACCACACTTTGTGAGTTTGAACTAACCAAGAGTAATGAGGGATTTTAAACATAATAAAAAAAATAATTAAACAATGAAAATATGTTTGAAATACTTAATGAAAATAGTGAGGTATGGTTTACAAACTGGCTGAGATGAAGTTAGACAGTCAGAAAACAGTTTTCCCAGCACACAGAGCCACTTGCATATAAGATTACTTTGTAAGTATGAAGCAAATAATGTCAACACATGTCAGATGTGCTATCAGGGCACATTATTATCAAGAAGGGAGATAACAACTTTCCACATATATTTGTAATGTGGTTTGAAGGTGTTCCTTTCAGTTGTCTTCAGATGAAGAGCAGATAATTAACTCTAAACTCTAAACTCAGAGGAAACCATTAAAATCTCTAAAGGTCTGGTCTTCTAAAGGCATCTATTCATACAGTGAGTGGCTTTATCTTCTGTGGGCTATTATATGTTCACCAAGCAGCCAACACAGAAGAGAGCAAAATATACTAAGAAATCATAGTGAAAAATGCTTAATTTGGGATTAAGGGCAGAAATAATAATGTGATGCAGCAGTAGTTAAATATGCTGGCAAAATGAACACTTACAAGTAATCCTCCAAAATGTACACCAGCTGCAGAATTCCAGATGAATTTAAGATGTTAGTCCCATAGGACTACTCAAGCAAAAATGAGCTCATGCTTCAGTATTTTCAGATCAGAACCATATGCTGTACACTGGAGCATTTGCAATATTAGTACCTTGCTGTAAATTTCTTAGAGCATTATTGAATCTAATTTCCAACGCCCACAGTCAGCAAACTTCTCTCATTTCCCTTTGGAGATAACTCTGCAACTTGGATCAGTCTTACGTGATATTGTTCTGATTCTAAGCTGAAAGTATTTTCCTCATTTGACTAAACACTGAACATCCATAACTTTAAGTGCCTGGAAAAAAAAATCTGATGATGAAGAATCTCATTGATTTTAAAAATTCTCTCCTAATGTTACTCATCAGTTGGAGGAAACCTGCTGAAGTACCACCAGTGGAAAAGGAGGAGTGGCATTTCACACCACTGAGGATTTGCTAAGCACCTGTGTGAATGCTGGCACAAACGTGGTTCAGGTGTACACAGACCCTTCCTCTTCTGGCATGTCATGAAGTCTTATGCATTATAATCAGACCTTTTAGTTTATTTGGCTCCTAAACATTTTTAGCTTTCCCTTGACAAAAAAATAAATACCTGTAAGTGAAAAAAAAAAAATTGGCCTCTTAAAAGTTAATCTCATTAGCATTATATTCAAGACCCACTGTTACACTCCATGCTCATTATGTCAAACCTAAAAAGAATACTAAAAATCTCATTATTTTGTTGCTAGATTGTCTACTTAATTACCACAACAGGCAGGTAATCATTATGCTGATTAATCAAGACTGAGATGTAAATAGCTCACATAGGGGTTAATAATCAGATAATAACAGTAAGCACTGTTTCTGTATAATTAAGTCAAATGAAATGATTTATACTGGTACAAACTTACCTCCAGAATGCAACATTTAATGATATTACTGTCTTTCCAAACAGCCTTACACTTTGCAAGCCTACAGCATATAAATGTTGCTTAAACTCCAAAACTTTCAACACTAACAAAATTTGAATTGAAAACGGACATTTTGTTTCAAAATTTCAGTAATATATTTGCCATTAATGTTGGCTATCATTAATTACATTTTCTTTTTCAATAGCCCACACTTCACAGAATCACAGAATGGTTGAAGGTGGAAGGGATCTATGGAGATCTTGTCCAACTGCTCAAGTAGGGTCATGCTTGTTTATTGCCTCCAGAAACTCTATCACCTGTGCATCATAACATTTCTCTAGGAATATACTGAACTTCTAATGTGGCCAGTGACAAAACTGTCATTGACTTTCTAAAAATCATATATGTTTTTCTAACATAGAAACTTTCTTTTATTAACTCATAACTGGAAGGAAGTGTTAGTCACTTACGCAATTGTGTAAGCACCATCACTGCTACATGTAAAGCAAATTAAGGCATCACCAAATCACATACAAATTTAAAACAGTAAAAGGAATGGCTTTCTCAAGCTATAGGCATTCAAGGAATAGCTAACTGTTTTTAGATTAATACTAAAATAATTTATACTGCTGTCTCTGTTAAATCTCTTTTTCAACTACAGGGAAGTAAATGGTAAGGTGAAAGGTCTTTATCCCTCTCCAGTGTAGTATTTAGGGGAATATAATGAGTATGATATTTTTCCCTGACTCTTGATGTACTACCGGGGTACCAAGTATCTATGAGTTGGATGGTCAATATTCCTGGATATATATTGTTGAATGAAGTTGTATTTAGATTTGAAAGCATACTTAAACTATTAGTGTCAGCCTTCCACCTTCCACTATTCACTCACATAGCACAGCACCTCAGCAACAAATGTCAGAAATTTTACTTCAGACCCTCTGCCTTGGGAGCTGAGGCTTTTTAGCACTTTTACAAACGTGTCTCCTTTTTCTACTGCACATTTTTCACTGTTTCCCCTTATTTTATTAATGCCAGCCTGATTGAAAAGGGCACAGGGAAAAGCAAGCATTCTGCAGGCTAAAAGGGAAGAGAAATGGACAGAAGCCTTTCTTAAAATGTCACTGCTCATAAGGGGCTTGTAACAGCCCAGAGTTATATAAGGCTGGCTTTTAAAGAGGTGTTGTTAAGTATACATTGATCTCTCTCATATTTTTAGCTTGCTATTTGAACCCTTTCAGCATTGTTTTAATTTAAAAGTATTTTGAACTGCAGCTTGTTACAATCCTTTGTCATGTTTTACAGCCACTGGAGCAATACTGTCCTGAATCAAGACAAAGTAGGAACATTATGGCTGTCACATGAAGTTACTGGTATCTGACAGAACCAGTTATTGCTTTAGCAAAAAACCTCCAAGCCCTCTGAGCACAGCTTGACTCATCACAAGAACCTGTTGTGATGAGTCTTGGGGTGCACGTGTGCATATGTTGCTACAGTGTCTTTTAGTGTATTTGCATATACACTGTGACTGTATTGTCCTTTGGGGTCAGCACTCATAAGTCCTGAACACAGCTGCAATTGTCATCAGAGAAATCACATTTAACATGAATGTGGTCATGACACCAATAGGCTTATTCTAGATTTTATGTTAGAAACTGAATAAACTTAGAGACACATAAAATACAACTAATAAATATATATGGCTTTTGATGTATTCAGTCTAAAAACTATAAGAGCATCTGCATCACAGTTTTTTTGAGTTTGTTTCCTCTTCACATACTTTTAGCTAGTTAAGACATTTTAAGGCCACTGAGAATTAATATAAACACAATTATATGAAGTGTTATTAAAATAATTTATGCCTCACTATAAAGTTTCAAAGCTTTCCCCCCTATAACCTATCTAAAATGTAGCTGAACCATATAGAAAACAGTAAATAATAGTATTGGGAATCTTCCTACTTTAAATGGATGTCAACTAACAGGAGGTGATTATTTCACAGAATCACAGAATATCCTGAGTTGGAAGGGACCCACAAGGATCATCAAGTTCAACCCCTGGCTCTGCGTGGGACCATCCCCAAGAGTCACACCATGTGTCCAAGAGTATCATCCAAACACCTCTTGAACTCTGTCAGCCTTGGTGCTGTGACCACCTCCCTGGGGAGCCTGTTCAGTGCACTATACGGCTGCAGCACCTTATCTTGCTTTTTGGAACTGTTTGGTGTTGCTGCTTAAGGCCCAACATATGGCCAGGCTGGGCCTTGGGCAAGGCTTAAGGCTGAGCAGCCCAGGATGAGGTGGCCATTTCTCTGGGTGGATTTAGGAGCAGCAATAAAGGAAAGCTTGGGGGCTCATAGTTTCAGAGCACTGCCACCTGTCTTTTTTGGGGGGCAGTGGTAAGTGCTCATTTTTTGAGCTGAAATATTTGTGAAGGTTTGGATTGAAGGTGGTTCATTGCTGGGAAGAGATGGCAGTGATACTTCAGCAGCCTTCTCTGTGTTTTCAGAACGGAAGATCCAGAGATTGAGACAATTGCAGCAGCGAGCACTGAAAATGCTCTTAGGCCTTTCATTCCCATGCTTTGTTCATCACTTACCTTCTCCAGCACCAACAGGAGCCCTGTTCTAATTATAAATCTAAATCAGCTGTATATCGATCCCCGGGAGGTCTGATTATATTTGTCCAAAATAATAGGGACACGTAGCTTACTCTAAAGACAACTCTAAACTTCCCTATCTAAGAATTTAGATCTCAGATTAATGAGTTCTTAAGTAATTAGGTCAGCCATAAATAGGGCTGTTTGCAAAGACAAGAATACATTAATCTGTAAAGGTCATATTGCTAACATCACTGAGATGTATTGGAGTATTTATATCCCAGTTTTGAGGATCAGTTGATTGCAGTCAGATTGCATCTGTTCCTTTTAAAGATATTCAAGCTAAGAGTCCTCCAGAGGTTTCTTCTATGTAGTCCAAAACACAGAGTAAATACTTAGGTTCAATTCAGAGTAGATTTTGTTTAAGTATCTCCTATGAAGAGTTGCAAAAACCAGTATTGATTTCTGGATGTTTACTTCAGGAAGGAAGAAAAGGCTTTCCTGGTGTTGGTGATCTAAGGTATTATCTAAGGTATTATTACACATAAGGGGGAAAAAATGTGGATCTGCTTGTTCAGTAGCTGTCCTATAAGGAATAAAATGTTCTCTACAAATCTGGATGCACTTAGAGACATGTAGGGACCTCTGCATTGTACCCTATTATATTACAGTGGCCTTTCTTTCCTCAGCTCTTACAGGAACACTGTTTGTACCATACTGAGGAATAAACGACTTGTCTGGGGACTTCTCTTCTGCTGTGTCTGATTGAATCTAGTATCCCAATGGTCTTTGAGAAGTATAAACTACAGCAAACTGAAAAAGGATGTGATTTTACAATCCTCCTTGCCTGAGCTTGTTGTGGGAATATAGGAAACATCAGCACTATAACACTGTGAATTGAAATTGCTCACTCCCTATTTGATTAGCTTGGTACATGCTCTACATTCCATCTTGTCACTCCCTCAGCTGCTCCATCAGGCTGTTAGAGAATGAGAATTGCAATGGTTTTCTAAGCCATTAAATTAGAAATAAACTGTATAGTATACTGCTGTCTTCATCAGGTTTCTGGAGGATTTAAACTACATTGTTGCACTCCTTATTTAATCTATGCAAACAAAAGCCCCTTAGCATTATATGCAATTAAAATACAAGAATTTATTCCATGAATCTTAATGCTCTGTCCTAAAAAAATAGCCCAGAATAATTTACAGCTTAAAGTTTCACATTAAAAGTTTCATATTTTGAGTTGGGATCACAGGGGAAATTTTACAGCATGAAAACAGCCAAGAAATCCAATGAAGAAGAATAGGCCAATTTTTTAAAATGTCAGAGGAAAGAACCGGTAGCTATATCTGAGCAAACACCTCATCAAGGATAGTTTCAGTGTTTCTACTAATTTTTGCTATTTATAAACTCTCCATAAGCTGCCCGGGAGGTTCTCAAATGTAATCTTTATCTCAAATATGTATGAATACAAAGTCCATTTCCAGCCCTGTTGTAACTCATTTAAGTACTGGAATGTGCTATATGGTCTCCCTGGCTCTTTCTCTTCTTCAGGCTGAACAATTACAACTTTCTCAGCTTGTCTTCTTATAGAGCAGATGTGCTTAGACAAAGAGCTGAACTTTTGGAAAATGCAGTTTTGGGTTGATCAAATATTCTGAGTGTTCAATAGACTTTGGGGACTAATTCTTCCAAAACACTAGGGAAAGGGGTCATCTAAGCAATTCAGTTTCTAAAACTAGACAAAACAAAAACCACCACAAAACTGAGTAAAGAAAGTAAATACAAAAACAAACAAAAAAAAAACAACACAAAAATCCACTTCAACTCACTCAGTTCTCTTCAGCCTCTCTTTGCAGACAGAATGAACACGTGCTCAATTAGGGAAAACATTCTTATGATTAGTTGCTTTCAAATAGAATTATTGGTAGGAGGCAATATTGCAATTCTGCCATACCCATAACAACAAAATACTTATTTTTTAGCTACACATACTAGTGTAACAAACCTAGGAAGAGTCAACAATTTGAGAGTTAATGAAGGGCTGACTACTTACTTCCTTAAGCCAGACAGCTCTGAAGGCTAGGTGAACCAGGAAGGAAGTTACTGTATTCGCTTCATCTCAGATCTTTACCAATTCTTCCAAAAAAAAGTCACCCTAAAGAACTCACAGACAGAGCCAAAAACAAAACTTTGCAAACTGCTTTTGGTATAAGTTAGGATATGACTGAGATTTCAATATAATTTTTGAAACGAAATTTCAAATTTCAAAAAGCAGTACTACAAGGGTAAGATTTCTTTTTCCTTTTCTTTTTTTTTTTTTTAAGATTTTATATCTACGTTTTATTGAGATTTGCACACACTATGGAAATAAATTGTGCTAAGCAAATGCCCAAACATTATCAGTTACTTTTGTTCTCTCTTGGTCATTCTCATGACTTATGCTTCTACTTGGCAGAATGGTATTAGCAAAATGTTGTTGTAGGACAACAGCCACTAGTCAAAGCATCAATATGACCATTAATAAATTATATTTATGAGAGATTTTTGGAAAAGAATGTTCCTAAAATAAATTCTTTAATGTAATTTTCCTGCTGTCTTTCCTAGGGGAACTAATGCAGTTGGTTTCTTGCATTTCAGAGACTGAAGTCCATGCCATTAAGAAACAATTGTACCAAATGTCTTTAAACATTTCTCGGAGTTCAGAGACAGCTGCAAATAGCATCACCTCACTTGTAGTGAATCTCTCCTGGAAGAACCTTTGCTGTCTTTTTCATCTAGCCCTTCATGGCAGTATGTCCTTTCAAGTATATTTAGAAGGTTATTGTTCTGTTGTGTTTGGGGTTTTTGTACTAGTTTTTGTTTTCCTGGAATATTCATACACAGAGGTTCCCCTTACAGAGAGGGAGAGATTAGAAATGAACTGCAATGGGAGCTGGGAACCTCTGTATGAAGTTTATCTTCCAGTTAGTTTTCAGAAATTACATTAATCAGTATTTTAGAAAAAAAAAGCTTTTCTACCAGTTATATGTAGTTTCTTTTGAAACTTCCCAGTCAGGTTTCAGCCAAATGATGTTTCAGCATGCTGAGGGCTACCAGCTGAAGCATAATAAGATGGTCTGAGCTTTTAACTGAATATGCAGAGATATTTAAATGATAGATCTTGTTTTTACTTCTCACTTGAGGACCTTTGGTCCTGGAGCCACCTCTGCATTTTGTTACTCTCCTGAATTAATTAATTCTCATTCCAATATTGTCTAATTTGTGAATGAAGCACATAAGACACCAAAAATGCCTTGCCAGGAAATTGCTATTTTTGAAGTTATAGCTATAATTTCACACTGCAATAAATGTGCACATAGTCAGCATGGATGGGGGGGTGAGGGAAGCCCAAAATATTCATCATTGTGTGATGCTGACTGCTAGCTAGAAACAGAGAAAATGGTGCCTGTAACCTCCAGGGAGCTAGTTCATCATTAGATTAACCACCACTAAGGTAAGGCCATACATCATTAAAAAAGACAGGCACAGTGTTGGCAATACAAGAATAATAAGTAGAACAACTTGCACTGTCACTGTGTGTGGGAATGCAGGAGAAGCCTTATAGATGCTGGCGAGACTGGGGAGGGTGAATAGGTAGTCATTACCTCAGGAGAAAAATGATAAACTACATTTCTATTCAGCAGATGTGTCTTTGCTTATCAAGTTCATCTGCATCTACAGTACACTATAAGAACTAAATACATCAGTTACTCAATGTCTAAACATGCTTTTCCAACATGAAAAATATGTTGCCTATCCTGATAAGAGCTTAAATGCTTTTCATTTACCCTTAGCTTTCTCTACCTCAGTTCTAATGACAAATAGCTATTTATGTGAAATGTTTTCCAGCTAAGCTCCTTAGCACAACACTGCTAGGGAATACTACAGCATGGATCTCCCTGTTCCTCACAGGAGTGCTGCCCTCAGGTACTTGATGTCATTCACTGTGACTAGAAAAGGTAAAGAGATTAAGTCCTTTTGCACTCAATAATTGCTTAGAGTAATCAAGGATGATTTGTGTGTGTGTGTTTGTTTGTTTGTTTGTTTGTTTGTTTGTTTGGGTTTTTTGGAGTAAATAGAAGGGGAAGATTTCATTTTGAGGGTTCCCCAGAGAGAGCAGATATTTATTATGGACAGTGCAGACTTCCATGGCACCTGGTTTTCAGGATCTCCATTCTTTAGTTTATTTCAGCCTGCCCCTACTTTTCCCTTTTGCTTCTAAGTTTCGTGAATTGAAATAAAAGTACATATAGAGAGTCAGCATAGGTCAACTCTTCCTTCTGCAAATTTGGAAGCTTTGTACTATTCAACATCTAGGCATTTCTGCCTCCCACCCAGAGCTGAAAGGTCTTTGTTCTGCACACCCAGTTGGACACCCAGTTCACGGGACACATCAGTAAATAAGAAGAGAACTAATCTCTCTCTGTTTATTCCTCTTACCAGTCTCTGGATCTAAACTGTCTCAATCACCTCTTGTTCTCTCTGTCTGATAAACTTGTCTATCTCATTATGAATGTTCCAAAAGTTGTACATGCTGTGGCATGTGAGGTTCAAGCCTTTCAAACCATTATTTTCTTGGCTCAAGTCAATGCAACGTATAGAAAAAATTTCTAGTTGTAGCAATCCAAACAAGTATTTAAGTAGAATCTTTTTCAGCAGAAGATCAGAACTAGAGATCATAGTATGACAATTCACTTATTAATGTGAAAAAGTATATAAACTGGATGCATGACAGCAATCCTATACTTAGGGGTACATTAACAAATTAATACATCATTTAATTTCTCATGTCTATAATTCTATGAACTTTTAAAACAAAGTATGTCTTCCTCTTCCTATAATATGTCATCAATACAATACCCAGCCAGTAATTTTTTACAGAATGGAGATAAAAATAAGCCAGCAAGACACTAACTTGTTTTATAGCCTTTCAAAATTTTGATTTTTGGCAGAAAAATAACATACAGATTGTTAAATCTATTAGCAAGCTCATGTAATGCATTTAGAAAGCAGATTTTGGTACACTGGCAAAAATCTTCATCACTTGTACACATGATGTTGTTACTAAACTCTTCAGATTAGGGTTACACAAGAAATGTGATCCTAACAGTCTCTGTCCTGAATTAGGCAGCCGAGCCCAGAGTGATGGTAACTGCCATGGGGGTGCTCCAGTGCACTGATATAAACCACAGTAGCCAACAATCTTGCCACAAGCTCTACCCAGACAATTCCCAACTGCACACTTTAACAAGGCTCTGCAAGGCAAGATACCTCTTCTTTGTATTCCCATGTTCCCTCTCTCCTCACGTGCAGGCTCCTGCACACTTTAATAGAGGATCGGGCCTAAAAATGGAACTCTGACTGAATAAAATACAGCAAATTAGTTCAATCACTTATCTACCAAGAAATGGTGACTTACTGGTATGAATATTAACAAGCCAAAACAGCTGGAGCATTAATGAAGATGGTGCAGACATACTTTTTCAAAAAAACAATTTTGCAGTAGGAAAGATAAACAAGAACATTGGGTAACTGCTGAAGCTTTAGTAAAATAATAAAAAAAAATTCTTGAATATTCTTTTTGCAGTGTGGAGTGGCCTATACTTTCAACTAATTTTAAAAATCAGAAAAGATAAAACACAAAACCACCCTTAGTAAGTATTCTAGAAAAAAAAAACAAACCACTTCTAATTAGAATGGCACATTATTTATGTATTTAGATTTTAATTGCACTCACTTGATATGCTCATTAAAATTATTTTCATTATAATCAAGCTTTTTACTCTATTCCAGCTCCATTAGACACTAATATTCATGGAAAGAAAAAAAAAAAGCTTCTGAACAAAATTATGGCACCAGACACCCTGGAATCTGAATGGAACCCTATTTCTTTCAATAGAAATATTCATTGTTAAATGGATATTATAGAGTTCTAAAAGCTTGCACACACAGACAGGGCCAGCCCATGGCCATTTCTTCTCTGTATTGCTCCTAAGCAGCCCTCATTAAGATGCTCCTTCCCCAGACTCACACTGGCTCTGGCTCCCAGCCATGACTGGCCATGATTCCACAGCTGCCCTCAGTGTGGGCCATGGCCCATCCCTGCCTCCAGCCCTGCCTGGGGGTCTCAGGACCCACCTCCCCCTGTGACCAGCACATCCCAAGACCCTGTGGCTGCTGCTCCCCCACTGCCCCCTGGCCGTGGCTCTGGGCTGGAACAGCGTGGAGAGGAGCACAGAGAGGGATTTACAGACCTCCTGGACCTGTCCCTCTGCATGTGGAGAGACCCAAGAGTTCCAGCTGCACCCACAGCTCAGGAGGCATTTCTGCTCTTATATGTCGATCTGTCTGTCAGCACTCTGAGCTTCCACAGAAAAAAATCGTGCTACATAGTTCAACATGAGACATGTAGAAACATACTATGGAGTTGGTTTCCTTTCTTTTGCTGTCAGTGTCTCTCCAGAGGCTTCAGAGACATGTGTGTTATAGTGTCTTTTACAAGAAAGGGGGAAATATGTTTTTACTGAGAGGGATATATTAAAACTCTTATTCTATTACCTTCAAACATCATATGAGTTTAGGTGTATTTTTCAGAAATGGTCCCTTGGCTGTTCCCACAACTGTGACTACTGAAACAGATCAAATGGAGCTTGGTAGACCTCAGTGTCAGACCTCAGCCAGTCAAGGTAGTTAAAAAAAAGAAACGAGCTTGAAAATTCCCCACAATGTTTCAATTTTCAGAAATAAGTAAATGCCAAACTGCTTACTGTAGTGAGTTCCTTGTAGGTGCACAGTACTTAATAACTACTTCTTTGGAGTCAGTTTGTTAAGCTTCCTGCTTTTTCAAAACATCTAACTATCCTCCAAAAATGTGCAAAAGATTTCTGAAACACTTTTTCTAGAAGATATAACAAAAACTTTTAATTAATTTCATAAACTTTTGTATTAGCTTAGTTTCACTTCACTGGAACAAGTATTTATTCTCCATTTCTGAAGAAATTTTTAAAGAAAAAAGGGAAATATAATATAAAGTGAAGTCACCAAAAGTAATTAGAGATAACCCTTGGACCGCAAGTCTTTCCTCCAGTAATTAAAAACATTAAGTATTTTTTCTCAAGAATTCAGTTATTTCAGCATTTTGGGTACTGAATTATAAGTAACACTGTCACAATACTTTATGCTGTTTTGCCATGTTAACCCATCTGGCCCACTGAGGAAGGTTAAGTGTAACTATTCACAGCTTAGAAGTTGAATTAGTATAAAAATATTTTAATGTGCATAATTCCAACATCTGGTGGTGTAACTAGCATTTTCTTCCTCAGGAAATTATATTAATTTCTCTTTCTTTCCCTTGCAATAAAATATGCTATTTTTACTTGTTTATTTCTGTTCACTTACAAAGCAAAATGCAGAAGTGCAATTTTGGTAATGTCTTTTCCCTTTCTCATAAAGAGTTTGATTTTATTTTATTTAAACAACATCCAAAATTACCACACAAAAAATATATACTGTAAGAATTTTAATCAAAATGAAAAAATAAAGTTGAATGTTTTAATTTTTTTATATAGTGGAGCTACAAAATTTTTCTGAAAGTTAGGGAAATTAAGATCAAGATTGAGATTTTTAACCTCTGACTCTTCTCAAAATACCAGGAAAGCATTCCCCAGCAACAATGAAGGTTTCAGCATTGTAATACTCTTCCTCTCAGAATAGGATGTAAACTATTACACACACAAACACACTACAAATTTCATGTATTCTTAATAACCAAGAAGCATTCTGATCAGCCCTCTCCCTGATGGTCTTTCACTTTTCACCAATACACGGGGGTGTTACTGCTGGAAGATCTTTGTAATCAGAAAAACTGGCCCTTGAGTATTCCATTTCCTAGAGCTTTTCTTCTCGTTGGATAGACATGAGTGATGCATGAGAAGCATGCTCACATTTTGTCCCTCTTTTTTCTTTTCACCAGTTTGTTTAGAGCATAGTCCATGCCCACAAGGACAGTTACAAATTACAAAATTTGTAAGGTAATTCTCAGCAGTGACAGGTCAGGTTACTAAATAATTCTTAGCCAGATTTCATTCTGACTAATTAAAATATATAAAAGTGCCTTTTTTTTCTTGTACATACCTGGGCTACTTATCAGCATCTTAGAATAAGCCTGAATTAGTTGTATGTGCTCTGTGTCATACACTTACACAATCAGAGCTCTTGGACTGTAGTTCACAAGGTCAAGGCAACTTATGATTATGAGGAGTTCTAAGTTGTACAACACGTGAATGAGATATTTCACCACCATGTGCCCTTCCTATTCTCTTGATTTTTATATTAGAGTGCATCACAGTCATAACGTCTTCTGCTAGTAAGACATGACAATTATCACTGGCCAAAACCTCACTGGACTGCACACGCCATTGTGAGTGGGCACCAAGCAACTCTATTTTGTCAAGAGGTAAAATAACTTTTTCATGCTACTTATCCAGCAAGATTGAAAGGATTTATGATCCATCCTATTTGAAACACAAGTTACTGGGAAGAAAAGGATGGTGCTATTTCCTCAACTTTCAAAACCTGTAGAAAACCCTTTACAGAAAACACACATAAGCAGGTTTGTAATAAATTTTAGAGAAAGGAAATCATTAAATAAGGATTTGATTCAGAGTTACCTTTAATGGCAGTATCTTGAAATCCAGCTGACTTTTTCTTCAATGCAAACCTGCTGAACAAAGCAGTGTTGACTTAAGCAAACCACCAAACCCCTTAATTGAGGGGATGTCCTTCACACACAATGGAGAAGGTTTTAAAAATTTGCAACCGCAGCACACTGACATCGTCACTCCCAAGAGAGTTTTGTCTCTGAAATCACCCATCATCTGTGCTGATTAGTGCAGGCCTAAGTTCTGTGGCAACGCTGTGCATCTCTGGATAGCTGTAAATCAGAAGGCCACATTAAGTATAATCATTACCAAAAGTCCAGGATACAGTGCAATATAGTAAGTCCAAGAACATATTTTACCAAATTTATCTCAATGCTAAAGTTTTCAAAAGAAATGCAAAAACCTGTTCCTGTGTATTTATAATAAATATCTGTGAACCCAGTACCCATATTTTCCTACTACAAGTGACATAGAGCACTCTTTTGGTTCAATTTCTGCTTCTATATCTTCCAGGGAAAGACTTGTTCAATAGTTCTCTCCCTGAAAATATCCAAGAAACAATAATATTTTAAGATAATATTCATTGTGTATAAATTGTAATTCCTCTGAAATATACTGCCTTAATAAGAGGAAATTATTGCATGGTACAAAGAAAAGAAAATGAAATAATGGGTTTTCTGTGTTTGAGTATCTATGTTCCTTTGTATTCATTCAGTTTGACTGTCAGTGGAGTTAAGTTTTCATTACACAGTGAGTTATTAGTTCTAATAAGATATGAATGAAGCATTATTTCTGGTTTGAAATCCTGTTTAAATGAGGTACCTTATGAGGATAAATTTTAAGGGCTAAATCATCAAGGAAAAATGTTAAAAAAGTAAGTCATTGTACTTGGAAGTTAAAACTGGTTCTTGCTGCAGCCTGAGCAAGGGCTTGCCTGTAAGTTCATCAGCATGGGAGGCAGACTGACCCAGAGGGGGTCTGAGTGGCAGCTGCCTTCTTGCTTCTTGTAAAGGGGGAGAAATGTGCCAGGTAGACTTTCTGACATTGGTCAGCAAGCCCTGCACCTCCTGTGAGCTGGTGTTGGGCACTAGATGGGGAAAAGTTGAAAATATTTTCATCTATTTCACATGCACAAATTAAAAGATACCTAGCATGTGATTATTAATAAAACGAGTACACTCTCATTTCCTTTTACTTCATTGTGTGTGTCAGTCTAGCCCATGTAATTTAGAGGGTCTGACATGTATTGCTCTGATCTCATTTATCACCAGCCCAGGTTCATTTTAGAAGCACAGATACTCAGTGTACACTTTTTACTGTAAAATTGAATTTGTTTCTTGTGACAGAGTAGGCTTGTTGAATTTACGATTTAACACTGAACATCTTTCACCTTGGAAGTAGCTCTCCTGCTGTAAAAACGAGGCATCTCTCTCATGAGGACAGTATAACATCATGATACAGATGCCCATCCTGTTAGACAAGGTCGTGCCAGTAGAAACTAAACTTAATTTTCTGAGCCTTTCCAACACTTAGTTCTATTTTTCATTTTACAAGGATAAATATTGGGAAATACTTTATCCCAGTGTAACAACTCTCCTTTTGATCAGTGGAACAAAAAAAAAATGTTTGATGTTCAGTTCAAACTGGATGAGTGAAAGAAAATGCAAAAGGCTGCTGAAGACATGTTACTTTTCTAATTAACCGTTGCTGCATTGTCTTTACATTACAGAAAACAAACAAATTATCTTACTTGTATTTTGGACGTGGACTCTTGATTATGGGTATTTTATTCAAGACTGTACTTTTTGACTTTCTCAAATCCTTTGTCATTGGGTTCACTGCTTTGCTCTCTCCTTAATCTAACCACTGCAATTACTGTCAAATTCTCAAACAAAACTACCCTTAAATTGGTTTTAATTGATTCATGTTACACAGAAGCAGGACAATCTTGCTGTTTCCATCTTGTCTTCAACCTTCACCACCTACTTAAAGTCTGCAAATCACATCATCCTTCTTTCACAGCACTTCACAGCAATGTTTACACTTCTGAGATAACAAAGTTCTGCACACACACAACCACTTTGTCATGCAGGGAGCAGCATTTTCACTCATCCAGTTACAGAAGCACTGATGAGTCCATCTGGCTCCATCTCTGAAACGCAACCCAAGAGGTTGCAACTCCTCATTTCCCAAGAAAAAAATCTCCCATAATGCCTTGCCTGCCTGCCTTCCTTGTTTTACCACAGCACTATTTGTAGAGTCCCCAGCCAGCCACGGCTCAGTTCCTCCAGGCAGGAAAGCAGGAAGCACCATCCTTATCTGTTGTACCTCTTGTAGCTCGTATTCCTTCTCTAGACAAACTCTGCTCCTGCCAGCTGTTAAAGGTACTCAGTAATTTTCCAGACAAAGTAAACACTTGCAGGCTATAATTACAACCTGTCAACAGTCCTCTCAGCCTTAAGGAACTGAGATGCTGCAGACTAAAGCTCCTCAGATCTATTTGGTTCCTTTTACAACCCCAAAAAGGGAATCAGTTCACAGCTGGGGAAATATTTTCCCAATTATAATTTAAAATAGAGTCTGTGTGCTCCTTGGACATTTGAATGCATATTCCTGGGAAAGTAGCTGTATTCTGCTGTACTTGGGAGATCTCATGCAAGAATTAGTTAAATAAATTTAATAAAAATATGCACATTAAACCCCCCACCCACACACACAAACCAAACAGAAAAACCCAACTACAGAAAACCACATTCACATGCTCTCTTAATACTAAACTACAATTCTTTAGCACTTCTGCATTGCTCTAGATCATCATTCATAGGACAACAATACTGAGCGAAAAATGCATGATGCTTGATGTCCAGGTTTATTCTCACTTCTTAGTTCATTAACTTCTCTGGTTGCAAGGAATATTAGACCATCATGGACCATATGTTCCACAGAATAAAAATTCAGCAAATCATCCATAAAACTTGCAAAGGCTTAGCCCAAAGACTCAGACCTTTTTTAGCAAAGAAGTAAAGAGCCTGATGTGCTCTTGATGTATTTATTCTTTAGCTATAAGAATGTGCATCCTTGAAGGAACTTTGGTTGATTATGCTATTGGATCACAAGGTATTACAAGCAAAGGATGTATAAACCTGCATTTTTCTGGGAGGCAATAAAAGATTATTATACTAAGGGCTTAACTCTTAGATGGTTTTTTTCCCATTCCTCAAGCAGTTCAAATTCTATATGTCCTAACTTCTCATTCTGATTTCTTTTCTACTACTGTATATTTCTCCCTTACTAAGAATAAATCACCAGAAGAAGCTATTTTGAAAATGGCTTGGACATGTTCTAGCCAACAAATCCAGTGTAATCAGCAGGCTCAGATTCTCAAAGTTGAAGGTTTATTTTAGTACAGCATGCCATGTTTAATCAGTTTTACTAATGCTGCACTGTACTATCTGCTTTGACAAGAATATGTTGATCATATTACAGAATGATTACTGCTAATGGAGATCTTTTAGACAAGATTAGATTTTGCTTCTGTCCAGATGCCTCAAAGAACATTATTAGTTTTTGGTGTCATATTTTTGTAACATTAATATGATCAGCTTATGGGCTTGCTCATATGCTATAACTGCAGCAATTTATCTGACAGTTAAGCTGTCAGGACCATGCAGCATCTAACCCAATGAACACTGCTGCAATCTGTATCAAATTAGGCACTGCCTGCACAATCCTACCACGGCTGTGAGGTGACCAATGAATATTCTGATGAGCTCTCGGCTGTGAGGTGACCAATGAATATTCTGATGAGCTCTCGGTCTTTGAGGTTCAGAAACTTGAATTGTGCAGTTCAATAGCTGTTTCTGAGAAAGCTGATTACTTCATGATAATATCCCTAACAGTGAATTTGCATACTTTTAAAGGAATGTAGGTTAGGAGGTTTTTTTCCCCATAAATCAGCAGAATGGGATTCAGAGCTGTGCTGCTCTGACAGCTAATTAATGCAGAACTGTAGCCCATTAGTATAACAGCAGTTGTGACAGTAGTTTTTCTATATACATACAGAAAGGATAAATTCTTTTGATTATAAAGCACTTTTCTGTCCTTCTTTCAAAGTTACTAGATTTCTACAAGTGCCTTTCATGACCTGTATTTACTAGTTAGACACAAAAATAATTATGAAAGCTGAGAACCATAAAGATTAGTTTTAATACATTTTGACTAGAGAGCCTTACAGTATCAACTAAGCAATACTATTGCCCTTAAGTTCAATACATACTGTTATGCTCTCTGATGGTATGCTTCATTCCTTTTGATAATATGCCTTTAAAAACAATGTCCTTTAGGGTCCAATGGACCATGAAATAGTCTCTACAAAAGTATCAGTGGTGCCAATGCTGAGACAAACATTCATTTTAGCTGTCAGCTTTAAGGACTGTGGAAGAAATGAAGCACATTTATTATATACTGATGTATTCTGACTAGATAATCCTTTTCAGTTGTAGGCACTATAAAGACAAGTGCAAATTACTGTGGGGGAACATTTTAAAAAAATTCAGATGGGGTGAAACAGTTGAGCTTCCAATTTCACAGTTGGATAATTTTCCTTATAAACTTCTATTTAAAAGAAAGTTTAACTGGTACTGAAGTACACTAAGTAAACAATCTATAATTTGAAAATGAGTAAGTTAGAGATACTTACACAGAAACTGTATCTACTAATGCTATATTTATTAATTAATGTTGGAGTTTGTTTTTCTATGCTGCTGCCATTTTCAAGGCTTTTTTCTTAGATAATCATTGTCATTGCAGTTGTGTAAAAATTTAGTCCTTTGTCACCAGTTTATGGCATTTTGACACCATGATTATTTCTGTACGGATTAATCGACTCATCCTGGAAACCAACAGGACCTCAGGATTCAGAACAAGATACTTAAATCATAGTATTTTCAGGGGTCAATATTGGGACCGCCGCTATTTAAAAAAATTGTTGGTGACGTGGACAGTGGGATCGAGGGCACCCTCAGCAGGTTCGCTGACGACACCGAGCAGTGTGGTGTGGTCAGCACGCTGGAGGGCCTGGACAGGCCTGAGAGATGGGCCCTGTCATGAGGATCTCACAAAGTTCAAGGCCAAGTGCAAGGTCCTACACGTCAGTCGGGGCAATCCCAAGCACAAATACAGGTTGGATGGAGACGGGATTGAGAGCAGCCCTGGGGAGAAGGACTTGGGAGTGTTGGTTGATAAGAAGCTCAACATGACCCGTCAATGTGCACTCACAGACAAGAAAGCCAGCACTGTCCTGGGCTGCACTCAAAGCAGTGTGGGCAGCAGAAGGTCAAGGGAGGGGATTATGCCCCTCTACTCTGCTCTTGTGAGACCCCACCTGCAGTGCTGCATCCAGCTCGGGGGGCCCCCACATAAGAAGAACATGGATCTGCTGGAGCAAGTCCAGAGAGGCCACGAAGATGATCAGAGAGCTGCAGCATCTCTGCTGTGAAGACAGGCTGAGAGAGCTGGGGTTGTTGGGCCTGGAGAGGAGAAGGCTCCAGGGAGACCTTATAGAACCTTCCAGTAACTAAAGGGGTTCTACAAGAAAGCTGGAGAGGGGCTTCTGACAAGGGCATGTAGTGACAGAAAGAGGAGTGACGGCTTTAAACTGAAAGAGGGTAGGTTTAGATTAGAAATTAGGAAAGAATTATTCATTGTGAGGGTGGAGATACAATGGCACAGATTGCCCAGAAAAGCTGTGGATGCCTCATATCTGAAAATGTTCAAGGCCAGGTTGGATGGGGCTTTGAGCAACCTGGTCTAGTGAAGGTGTCCTTGCCCATGGCAGGGGGGGTGGAATGAGATGATCTTTAAGGTCCCTTCCTATCCAAACCATTTCTGAATCTACTATTTTTCAATACACACATAAACTTAATTATAAACTTAATTTCTATTTGAAAGCTGGGAATAGGATGCAAAAAGCCTACAGGATTTTTTTCATTATGTAAATGGTAGGAGAAACTCTATCAACAGATCTCACCTGGCTCCTGGCTACCAACAGTTGACCTCAGCCTGCTGAGCCTCTGCTATCAGGTCTTTTCAGGAACACTGAAAAGCAATCAGTCAGATGCAACCTGTGACTAAATGAAAGAAAAAACAAAAAAAAAATTAACAACTAGAAACAGTCTTTTTTTAAAATGTACTTTTTAAAAAAGCCTGTCAAAGACCAATTTCAATGTATTGAAAATTAGCAAAATGGAAGAAACCAGGAAGCAGTGTAATGTACATAGCATGTGATAACAACACAGATGTTGTGCCCTGTCTCACTAAGCACAAAGTTTTCTCCAAAATTCAGAGCATGGGAAATACCAAAGTAGAATCTAAGGAAGAAATCACCTCTACAAGGTGTTATGCACATATAGCTGTGTGATACTAACACGAAAGGAAATTGTTAGCTGATCTAGTCTTCACTATAAATGTTAATGGATGCTGTTAGATACAGTATTTAAGTGTTTAAACTACCTGGAGTTCTGGTGTCTGAACTCCTATACATTTTTCTAATTTAGAGGAAACAGTTCATACAAGTTTCTGTAACTCAAAGTTACAACATACAGATAATCTGCCTACTTATTAAATTCTGATGAAATTTAGATTTATTGCCTCTCAACCACTTTTTCAAAAATGTGTCAAGACACAAATACAATTATTTGAATAGGTAATTAACTACATAACACATTCAACAATCACAAGTCAAAACTTTTTTTAAAGAGTTTTTTTAACTGTTGAGAATTTTGTGTTTGAGTGTGAGCAGAATTGACTAGAAACAGACTGCAGACATCTGTAATGGCACAGTCTTGCTACATGGTGAAAAGCACATCATTTTCTGGCTTCTCTGCTAGCACATGCCCCAGCCAAGGCAACATGAAAAGCTGCCTGGATCATATGTGGCAGGCCACATTTCAGAAAATGTAATGTACTGCAGTACTTTACCTATGTATTACTGTTGCCTTTATGCACTCTGTGATCACACATATTACATATGAGAACTGGGAAGAACTGAATGTCATTCATCTACATACTGAATAATGCATTCAGAAGCTGAAATTTCCCCCCTCTTTCTGTCAATGCAGAATTCGGTTACCAGCTGCCATCGTACTTCAAAATTAAATTGATGCACTGATCTCCCATTGGTGTTAATATAATTTAGATTACTAGATTTGGGTTTCAGTTTAAAGGGATTTCTAGACAAGAGCTTCATAAAGAGTTTAGGAGTGGTTCCTTTGAAACCAACTAGAGGCCTGAGAAAATGCATTTTACCCAGGAAAAAATTGAAAAGCAGTTTCTTTAAGGAAAGTTTGGATGTTAGACTGCAAATACCTAAGTCACTGTATTTCTGTAAGGAAGGATGTTCATACCATAGGAGGCTTTGGTCTGCAGACTCAATAGATAAGGAAATCAATTACTTCTTTGCCATATTATTCTCCAATGCTCATGATGATTATATCTTTTGGCAATGTGCAAGACATAAATGTCACAAAAGATATTGATTCACATTATTTTAATCTCTACTAAAGAAGACAGTATAAGAAAAAAGGCAATATTATGACAGGCATCTTAAAACTTTTAGACTTTTAGCAGAAATATAAATTTTCTGACTGTATACTTTCATAGTTTCCTAACACTCACTTGGCAGCAGCAACAAATCTACCAGAAAGAAAATCACAAGTGCTCATTGGAAGAATTAAAGATTTTTTTTACCATGGCATATCTCTCAGAGATAAATATTTATCATCTAGTTTGAAGAAGAACTGCCTTTTATTTATAATAATTTTATTAATCAACTGAGATTGTTACCATGGTTGCACTGAAACAAAAATTAACCTTTTTATAGTAAAAAACCTTTGTTTTAAATTTATTTAATAAAGTTATTAAAATAATAATTATGGGCTGGAATCAATGAAAACAATGGGAAATTTTAAGCTAAGATCTGTCAATTCTGTGTAGCACTGTGCCAGGCTCACTATAAGCATTTGTAAATTGGGCTTGTTTCTTAATTGGTGCAGTGTGCGTGGTGTGGAGGAACACACTGAGAGAAAACAATCTGTTTTGAATATACCTGAACAAAACTGTTAGTTTTGTTTCTTATTCAAATGCAATAGTGAAAAACTCCACATTTGAAGTTGACAAAATATCTCATTCTATCAAACTAAAATATTTTTCCAAATTCTCTGACCCCTTGAACATCAAATTTAGTTAAATGTTATTTTAAAATGTCATAGCAAAATGAAAACTTGAAACATATGGTTTCAAAATGTCAAAACAAAATCTATTTTATTTTCTGTTACTGAACATTATTTTTACTTTGTTTAGTACAAGCCCCAAAAAACATTCAAATGATTTTGAATACAGAGCCTGAAATGGATTATTGTGAGAAATTTTAGCTTCACTAACTTTTTAAATAAATCTACCAGTTTGTTTTTCTCCATTGCATGTTCTCTCAGTCAGGAAAATCTCCATAATGTTTATTTTCTGTACCACTCTCTCCATGTCACGAAACATATGTTGTAGGAAACTGATTGAATCTCAGACTGACAGCTGAGATGCTCTTCCAGTTCTCCGTCACAGAGGAAGATATCTAGCATCTAAGCAGAGAAATTCTTCGGTAATACATTTGGACACTTGCCTTTAGAACTTAACTCTGGGGTTCAGTTTGCCTGAAATCAGTATTCTGATTTCCTAATAGGCTTCTCTTTTAACTTTTATGGAGGTAGATAATTCTAATCAATATTAATCTCAATTCTTCTGGGAAGCTGTATCTTATGCCACTCAACTTATAAATTAATTTCTTCCACTCATATTATTTTCAAACCTTCTGGCAAAGCTAGAGCTACAGAGACCATACTCCATTAATATACATATGTAAACAATTAGATTCTTTACTTTACATCATACAGCACCACTCAATGGTGATCCTTTCTGAACCATTTCTTTCTCACAAGAATTACACAAAGGGCTGAGGCAGAGCAGGGTATCTTACAGGTGACCTATTAACAGACTTCTCCACAGGTTCACATTACTTTACATTTCATATGAACACTTAATTTCTGTAATCCAAGAGCTGTTGATTGCTCTGAATTGCAGGTGCTATAGTATCATGATTGCAGTAATTAAAACAATTAGGGATGAAAGAGGTATCATTAAGTTATTAATATGCACAGTCTTTGTTACATGCAGAACACAGAGCTTTTTGACAAGCTGATAGAAGCAAGGGGATAACACTGCAAAAGATTAAAATGACCAATAAGATCAGAAGTCAGAAAGACACCTTTTAAGAGAACTGTAAAATTGTTACCAGTTAAACCAGCAGAGACACTTGGTGATTTTCTCCCCACTTTTTTTTTTTTTTTTTTTTTTTTTTTTTTTTTTTTTTTTTTTTGGAGTGTATTACATTAGGATCACTCACTTAGGTGTCTGTATAGGTCACAAAAAATGTATTGCAAATGAAACAAAAAAATCTCTTTAATAAGCCCAGATTTTCATTGTGACATTTCTTATCCTGGGAAGGTAATTAAAACAATTCAAACACATGTGGTTATCCGAAAAATCTTAGGTCGAAGCAAAGTGCTTTAATGTGGTTAAGTTATTCCCTGCTATGGGCTGACAAGAGATGGCTTCCAATAATCAAGGTACAAAAGATAAAGCATTTCCTGTTTCACACAGATTGGTAGGTATTGGTATCAATACCTTCCACATGGTGGAAGAACATTGCAGAACATCTCAACAATGACCAGCATACAAACAGCCTAATTAGTGCTTAGTTTGTTCAGTGATCTTTTCAGTACAATGTAAATTAAATTCTCCCCTCTAGAACCTGTTTTAGCTTTCTAAACTTTAGGTTATAAGATCATAATCCTGCTTTATTTCATTTTTTTTTATTCCATTTTGTTATCCTGGTTGCATTCTCCTGTAGTGATTCAAGTAATTTTTTTGCCACAGATTGGAAATTACCATCAGTAACCAGCGTGTTGATACCTTCTTGTTTCTCTGCAAGCACTCCACATCTGGAAATGCATTTTCCATGCTTGTTCTGGGAATGAAAAAAATTGGAAGCAGGCCTAAGAATTCTGCCAAGTTTTCTTGAGAAGAGTTATGCAAATATATATGGGTGACAATGAAAGTTGTTCAGAAAACCTTAGTTTGCACAGCTGTCTACCTGGAATACAGATCTAGTATTTAACGTTGGCTTTTATTTTTTTTTTAACCTTGGCCTGTTCTGAACATTCAGTGTATTCAGCCACCTCACTGCATCAACAATGAACTGAAAACTACTGCATTATAGACTGCTTATAGAAGGAAATATGTCAATTTATCATCATTTTCATTTTGGTACCAAAAAGGAAAAATATAGATTTTGAATATAGACAAAACAAATAAGGTAGGTAGTGATATGACTGTTTTATGTTGCACTCTGTAGGCCACAATTCATGGATATTTTCTTTCTTCATAGATAGCTCTACAGTACACAGAGTTTTCCTTCCAGGCTTCAGACTGACATATAAAACCTGCTTGTCTCTGGATAAAACTCAGATTTTAGAATGCATTAGATGAAGTCATGTTTTCCAAATATTAAGGTAATAATTATGAATTATTTTTAAAGAGATCAAATTGATCTATAATTTTGTGCATGTCGATACAATGGATTTTTATTAAAACAATTAAGACTATAATAGATGAGGATTAGTAGAACTGAGAAAAAAAATAGAAGACAGTAATTTTGAAAACTGGTAAACAGTTTGGTTTGCAAACCAATTGCACTTCTGCTGAAATAAGAGTTTTGTCATTGTCTTCACTGAAAAGAGGATTGTACTGCTTATCTGTCAGTAAGACTGAGATTCCTGTGAATTGTAGAGAAAGAAAAACTATTTTGAAGATACTACTAACTTTTGTTCATGAACTAAAGATACCTCATTATGAAACACACATGGATATGTGTGCATATTTATACATATATCTTATATACATATGTATGTACATACCTATTTAATATATATCTATATAATATAGACATGTGTGCATATATTTATCTAATATATTGGTAAGATTGATTTATGCGACAATAGGAAGACAAAATCACAAATATTTGAACGGACAGAGGCAGAAAGAAACCAGTCAGGATATATTGTGTCTTGAAACTAATTCTATTCTGGAATGGTTTTTGGTAGAGCTACTGACACTGATTATTTCTGACTCAAAAGCTGTGACCTCCACTGTGTCCTTTTTCTGCTGATCATACTGCATTACAACTGCTACAATAGTCTTATGGAATCTTATAATTTATAAATAGCAAAGTTTTCTAAAGAAGTACAATTTTTATCTTTATGTTGCATATTTCTGGGTATCATTTGTTTACTTGCTAATTTTAGGCTATAAGTGCTTGCCTTTTTACAGCAATGTCCATGCTAGCTTCAAAAACTGACTGTTCATGCAAATAAAGCAAAGGGGTTTTGGCCTTTGATGTCAAATGGTACAACTGCTCTTATGATTAGCACAGGCTTTTAGCCATCTTGCCTGTCAAAAATGCAAATAACTTTCCTTATACTACCACATAAAAACTCCTCTGTATATTAAAATGCAGTCCAAACCCAAGCCAAACAAAAATTACCATAGTTCGGCAGAAGAATCAACGTGATCTGGAAAAGAAATTCCATGTTAGAATTTCAATCATTCTTTTTCAGTGAAAATTTTTGTAATTCAGTAGTAGTTAAAAAAGAATTCCTCCTTCCACATTCTTAGAAACACATGAAACTGCTGCAATAAAATAACATATTTCCGTTTGAGAAGCATCTGTTACTTGAATGTGTTTTGGGGTGGACTAATTCTGATGCATCTGTGGGACTAAAGGGACCGTAGACACCTTTCATGTGTATCAAACATCATAAACCTATATAGTAAGAGTAAAGGAAGAATCAATAACTCAAAAACCTCCAATTCCAGTAAACAAAGTCTTACAGCACCCCCAAAAATCTTCCCTCAGTCAAACACGTGGCTAGGGAACATTTGACATGCCAGCTCATAGAATCAAACTATTCTGAGACGACAGGAAAGTCAGTATTTTACAGCTACTGCCTATGCTATATCACATACTCAGCCAACTGTATTTTGTGAAACCGGAATGTATTCATAAAAAAAAACATGTTTGCAAACTATAGCAATTTCTGAGAACCTCAAGAACATGCTGCCAAGACAGCATGTATTATGAAATATGACCAAGATAATGAAAGATCCAAAGCAGAAAATGACATCCTTTCAACTAGTGGAAACCCTTTTCTGCATTAGAAGATGAATCAATTTTCAATTTGTGTTGGCTTTTTTTTTCATACAGTTTCTGAGCATGTAATGTTGAATAATGCTAGAATAAAAAAAATGTGTCTGAAAAGAATTTAGTGGTCTACCTTTACCTTGAGGTGTAATTTTCTACTGAATTGAGGTTCTTAGGATAAACTTTAATCTCTCAACTCTTTATGTGTCATTGACAAGGAGAAGCAAGGAAAGAACAATAAATCCCTGTTTGTAGACGTAGGATAAAATGAAACTACTCAAGCATTTACCTTACACTACCAAATAGGAACTTCAGTTCCTCGGGACCCATTTTCTGGACCTCTCCCCCTTACTTATCATGCATTTGTCTAATAATTCACTTTTAGGCCATCTTAGAAAATCACTTCTTACATGAAAGATATTAAAAACCTTGTCCAGACTGAGCTTTTTTCCCCCCTTTGTCTGATATAGTATTAAAAAGAATGAATAAGCAAGTTTCAGAGATACTTGGATGGGTATTTAAAAAGACAAATCTGCACTGTAACTTCTAAATCCATGTTTGCCTACTGCAGGGGGCAGTCAGACATATGCATCTCCCTGTTAAGCTGTGAATAGTATATGTATACTTATGGTTTGCATTATCAAAATACCTCACAGTCTTTACAGTTCTTGCCTATCCAGCAGAACAGCACTAGTTACCCTCAGCTTGCAGGCAAGGAAATGGGGCCTGAGATTACATGTAATTTACTCAAGGTCAGAGAGGAAATCTGCATTAAGATTTCAACTCAAGTGTTTTGATCTCTAAAATCCAGCTAATTCAACCATTATACTATCCTTTATCTATGCAGGCTATAAAGTTAAGCACAGCCCTGTGGCACTTTCTGAATTAGAGTGAGAACCCTCAATCTCCTCCACCCACATAGACTGCTGGAAAATAAATTACTTCAAGGCAAATTATTTGATGAGAATAAAATGTTCAAATGCACTGTAACTTGAATGTTATTCTTTACATACAAGCCAAAAAAACCCCAAACAAACCAAACTAAAAAGAAATATATATATATATATACTCCAAATACTCAACAGACTCTTGGGTACAAAACTATCCAATATCCAGTTCTGCAGATTTGGGACAGGGACTGACTGGATTCTGTAAGAATTACAGCATAGCTGACAACTAAAGTAAACACCACAAGGCAATAAGTTGTGATGTCCTTGTGATCTATCCAATTTTATTAAGCCTGTGAGTTTCCTTCTTATTAGTCTGAGACGAATCAGGACCTTGAGCAAGATGTAGTAGTTTTTTTATAGTCTTCAATTCTTTCTTGGTTCCCTCAGGTTTCCTTGCAGTTCTTGCAAAAAGGATAATTTTCCCTTCTCAGTACTTTACTGGCCAACCAACCCCTGGACAGTCTCCATATAAATCTGCCCAAATTCTACAGAGATGTTTTGCTTTCCTGAATTTTGTGGCCAGATTCTTATTTTTACTGATATTTTCCATCTCTAGGTATCATGGAAAAGAAGTAAGGTTGGAGAAGGGACTCACTTTGCCTTTGTGGAAAACCCTAAATATGCCTATCAAGCCTCTGGCTTGAACCTCAGAACTCTGTTGTCAGAATGGTAATCTTGCTTTTCCCTCCCTTGGGGGAACTTTAGGCAGATCCTTCCAGCCCGGTACTGCTGCCAGAGCCGGGAGCAGGACGTTGTTGCAGACTGTCCTCCAGTGGAGAGGACCAGAACTGACAGCCCTGAGTTCTGCATGGTAACTTTTCTGACCAATTTACAAACCCCAACCTTTCACAGCAGAAAATTGTGCATTTTATTCTGTATCTCGTTCTATCCCTCTGCAGACTGCCAAATTGCAAGGGGCTGCAGCAGAAGGATCACTGACAGAGCTGCAGGGAGCAATTAATTAAATGGTGCCCATTAGGGCAGCTTTCAGGAGACTGAAACTTTTCAGCTGGATTTTCATGGCACAGAAACATAGAAAATGTCAATGAATTGACATCTATATTATCTATTAGTGTAGAATGAATAAATTTAAAGGAGAAAATATACATTTTAAAATGTATATTTTAAGTATTCTTTTGGTAACTGTAAATAAAAAAATTAAAAATCTATACTACATTTCAGTCTAATTCCAAGCTCCTTCTCAGTCTATTTGACTTTCTCAGAAGCAGAAGTAATCATAGAGGTTTTACCACTGTAATTGGTGTTGCCTTATAGAAGCACCTGAGACCTACTCTTTCAATTTAGACATCCTTTTTGCACATTGATAATAATTTCCAATAATCTCATTCCATTATAAAGAGGCTATCTATTACTCAATTTTTACTCTACTACATGACAGAAAAACATGGGGCTTTGCCAAACTAATTAATGCTTTTCTTATCTGGAGTCCCAACAAATTAACAGTGCATGTAAGGGCCTCAGTCTGGCTTCTAACAAACACAGAAGGCACAAAGTCATTGTTACAGGGAACAAGAAGAAGAAGAAAAGGAGACTATGAGACAGGTGCTCTATAAAGTATGTCAAATGTCTGGATAAAGCAGAAAGCATTCTAATATGTTAAGATCAAGAACACTGCCCTCAACTAATCATCCAACTCCAAAAATGAAAAGGTCATCAATTAGAAACACTGCATGTATTTTATCATCTTTCATGATAAAGAAGTGGGAGAGAACTACTTCAGGAATTGTGTTAAAACCATCACTCAACCTATTACAAAAAACTATTGATGCAGTTACGTGTCATTAGTAGCAATTAGTGAGAGGTTAAATGCTGCATGGTACAGTGATATTGTGCATTAATTGGAATCCACTCATGAGAAAAGAAAACTCTTACAAAATTAGGTTTTAATATCAGTATTTCAGAATAAGTAGTCAGTCCTTGAGTGGTTAGACTCCTTGAAAAGAAGAGGTATATTTTTGGTGATTTTTTTTTTGGTTTTTTTTTTTAAACTAATCTTATTTTATATTTTGTATGTACAAACTTGCAGAATAGAGTGGAAGTAGAATTGTAAGAATAAGGTTCCCCAGTGATCTAGAAGAGAGAAAGGCAATTCATTCTGAGACAAGTGGATGGGTGACCAGAGTAAGCCTCTGAAATACTGGCCTGGGTTCTGACTCATGACAGTCTTCACCTACTTGCCCTCAAGCAGACATCTTTTACCTCAATTCTCTACCTATAAAGGAGGATAGGTAGTAAAACCAATTTGAAAAGAATTACTATAAGATGCTGAGGACTGTGCACACACCTAAGTAGATACTGCAAGCAGAAAATGCCTGTAAACCTACTTCAGAGGACCATTCATTCTAATCAACTCTGCTGTGAGAGCTGTAGCCCTCAGGAAAGAGGAGAGGTACAGAGCTTAGTTGGCTAATGAAGGAATGCCCTGCAGCCTGGCTGCCAGGGCACTGCAGTGCAGAGCAGGCTCACTGACACGGTTTTGTTGATCACTGCATAAGAACACAAGAACAGTTCTTCTGGGACAGATAAAGGTACCTCTAGTCCAGCATTTTGGTCCAAATGTTGGCCACAGAGTGGACATTTGCAAAGCAAATAGACAGCAATATTTTTCGCAGAATACCCTTCCACAAATGTGAACTGAAGTTTCCTAAACTGAGCAATGAATCTGAATGATGAACAAATCGCACCTGTTTCACACGTAACAAATCTTTGCCTGAGACAGGCTGTTGTCACTGTACTTCACTAAAAAAAAGAGTGCAGGAGTGCTAGCCTAAGATGAACCTGAAGTGGGCCTAACCTCAGCCTAGGATGTTACCCTAACACCTGGGAAACTTAACATAACAGAAACTTTTGCTATGGTCTCACAGAAGTAACTCAGCTCTCATGTAAATGGACTTAGGCATTTATCTCCATCATCACATCCTGGCTGGTAAAATAGAGATAATACTAATACTGTACCCAACTGATATGAGGTGCCCTAATGTGAGAAAGTAAAGAAAAATTAGGGAAATTGGCTTTTTATTTTTTGGCAGTATAAAAAAGGTAAAAATTTCTTTAAGAAGGTTATAACATTCCAGTGATGAATGGTGTCAAGGACCTGTCTGCTTCACCTACATTCCATCTGTAGATCTGACTCCTCTCATAGCTTGGAAAAGCTCATGTCAGAAGACCTCAAAAAGAGAAACAAACAAAGCAAAAAAAACCCCAACTGTCATCAGCTGAGAGGGTTTTCTACTTTAGAATCCTTCTTTAAAATTTCTCCACTAATGTGCCTGTCTGTGTTCCAAGAACAGCTATGTACATTTTATAGCAATCTTAAAGACCCCAAAGTTAGAGAGGTGCTCCATACACCTCCAAAATGTATTATGTGGCATATAGAGAGCACATGAGGAACACACATTTTATTGGATGGCTAGTAATGCACTGAAGGTTCTGTCATTCATGAGTGATTTGGTCATCAAAACTGAAAGGTCACAAGGTATTTGCTGGTTGCACATATAACCTCTACCAGCTGTATATAAATGTAGATGGGCTTCTAATTTTTCATAGTTTCTGCTCACAAATTCTGAATTTGAAGTCACTCACTTATTTATTACAACTTATTTTTCAAGTTTCAAAATTTGTATTATTTTCTTCAGACTTGACAGTATCAAGCACTTTACACCAACTTCTGAAACCCTCTGCCATCCATATCCTGCCAAGCCTAAGAAAGGTAGATAAACATGGAAGATGGAAATGAAATGGGAACAGATGGGCTCATCTGCAATTATACCTCTGAAAAGACTGAGAGCCTCACAGAGATTTATAAACCTTCTGGAGTCCAGGCATTTGGTGATCACATAAAATGACCCAGAAAATGTTTTAAATGAGTAATTGAAAATAACAATTTTATATGGAATACAGGAAACTTCTCAAATCAACACTGAACCAACAAGGAGAAAACAATTAGGGACCCAAAGTGTACATAATTTGAAAAAGCAAAAGTGAGATTTCAGAGAAGGTGTTCCTGGCCTAAGACTTCAGCCAAGCAACAAAGCAATTTTTAAATAAATGTGATGAGATGACCTGACTAACAAGAATGATTCAAAGGTGGCTGATTGGGTCTGTCATTAGGACGTGTCAGTTATCTCAGTTTTCCTCTGTAAGAAGGGACATAACTTTTCTTGGTCTGATAACAGTTGCTCCATCAAATCTTCCCTTTTTGGACTAAACAAAACTGAGCAAGTATTCTGCCACCCTCCTCCCCTGCTTCTCCCATTAACAGTCTTGGTTTTGCTTCTGTATGTGTTAAAGGAGCAGTTATGCATGAGGTATTGAGTTCATCCCTACAAAGACAGAACTGCTTATCTATTATATGTTCAACTGCTCAGTGGAATTAACAATTCAGAGAATATCTTCAGTTTATCTCTGCACTTCCAGCCAAGTTTAAAGCCTGCTCAGTTGTAATGGCTTTCTTTCTAAAATGTCCCTTTTTCTCAGGAGAACATCAAACAGCCTAGACAGCAATGGCTACAGCTTAAAGTGTTGGCCATGCAATAAAGACAGAAAAGTATTAAATAATATAATTTGTATAAACTGAATTTAAAATAGCAAGCTCTAGCAATATGAAATTTCGTACAGCAACGGCTGATATCCCCAAGGCAGTCGTGGCTAACAGATTGATTCACAAAAATTGGAGTCAATTTGCTAGGAATCCAAAAAGAAAATTAAAGCCCGTGCCTTTGAACACCACCAGCCAAAGCAGCTGAACTGAAAAAAATCAGGAAATTTCATCAGCTGGCTTCTAAACTGAATGAGATGCAGGAGACGCTCAAAATGGAATTGTTCCAAGGATAGAGGTCAGAAAACATCCAAGCAAGAAGATTGAAACATTTTCAAGCAGCAGAAAAAATATGTTGAGAAGCAAATTTTCTAGGAAATATGAATAGAAAACATTGCCATACCAGCTGTCAATAAGTGGTAACAGAAAGACCACTTGTTTACCCAGTAATAACATTTGCACAACACATTCCCATACTTTTCCCAGCATTAATCAAAGTTCTGACCTCAAAGTAATTGAAAAACTTTGAGAGACTTTGTAAGGAAAAGGAAAGGACCCAAACCTCATCTAGAGCAAGGACAATGAGAAAGAGAACTACCCTGGTGTGAAACAATGACTTATATCTAATTTCTCCAAAACTGCTTTTTCGTTCAGCCATGGAAAGAACTTTTCAGGCTAAACAAACCTAATTGACTTAGTCTGCAAGGAATAGCACTTAAAATAGAGAAAAGGTTACAGATTTTCACAAGTCAACTTCTAAAACTTGTTCTGAGAGACAGAATTAATACATGTGCAATGTTTCTGCTCTGTTCTTTTTCATTAAGCTATGGGTAGAGAGGACTGGATTTTCTAAAAACAACTTGAAAGAAATCCAAGATTAGTAGTGTGCAGTGCTTTTGAAAGTCTCTGCTCCATAGCTTTCTGGGATAAGAATTTCACAGAAATTCATAAAACAATACAAAAAGTAGAAGTGGGAGTCAAGGAAAACACCATAAAATAATCATTATTTGTTTCCCCTCAAATGTTTTAATTTCGTAAATATAATTCTAGCCTAACTGCTTCAAGCTTAGTGTTCAAGGTACAATCTGGGTTCCATTTCAAGGTGTTCTCAAATGATCACTAATGCTTCCAATTCAACAAAACAAGCACAATGTCAAATGCCATACAGTAGTATTTTCCTGAATACAAACCAGAGTAACATGAATCCACTATGACATGATGAAAACAAACACCTCCATTTCTGTGTGAAGCCAATAAAATCAACTGATTTCTGTATTTTCACTGCCATTTAAACATGGAGGATACAAGTGAAGACAGAAAAGTCTTTTTCCAGCAAACTGATTTGTTGTGAAAGTTTTCAGATTTCCCCTACAACTGTATGTCTATTTTAGCCTTATTGTCTGTTCAGTCCTTTGGAAGATGGACCAATGAAGTTCATCTAACTTAAGTCTAAATACCTGTTTCATAAAATATTTGATTATCTAGGGAGGGACAGGAGAATGAGGAGGTGAGACAGTATGGAGAAATTAAAAGAAATGCAATTATCATAATCTATTTCATGGTAATTTGGTTAATTTCTCAGAGAGGGATCGAGATCTGAAATGGTATAAAAAAACGGAGAGAGAAAGTCTGGAAGCTGAAGCTCCATCTAGAAAATGATACCTGCTTTTAACTGGAAGAGATAAAAAATTTTAGAACATTTTATCAAAAGGAATAAAATTTCAGACCTTCAAATTTTTAATTCTTAATTTCTAACATCTAGGTAGATGTTGTAACATTGATACCAGAAGTGTTCAACCTGTGATATAGTGAAAGACATTAATTCAATGTCTTTTTTTGAAGACTGTAGACTCTAAAGCTTAAAAGCAATGAATTTGTTAGAAGAAATTATTTTGGGATTAATTCAGGGAGCAAATTTGTAGTGCAGAATTGCAGAAAATGTACTTCATCTGGGATCAGCTGTAGGTTTTAAAAATTATTTTTTCATCTATGCAATATTTTAAGCAAATATTTTGGTAGCTAAATTGGTACTTACAACTATTATTTTTTTTCTGTGTTGTATCAACAGTGGCAAGGTTCCTAGTTTCATTTTATTTCCACTATTTCTGCCATCCTCTCACTCAGTACAGATCTCCTTTCTTGCCCAGTCACTCGTGCTTTCCAAGATCAAAACTGCCAAGTAGTTCACTAAATCCTTGCAAAATACTCTGTGATCTAAACATTTTTATTTCTTTAATGTTGAAATCATGCAGGGAACCTTCCACATAGCATTTATTTGCAGCAAGGAAAATGCTATAAAGTTGCACAGCTATCCAAGCTCTGAGGTCATTCAAAGCAGAGTGGAATTAAAATGACACTCTGCCACAAAACCCTTCAGTAAGTGAGGTATGGAAAAAGGGAGAGGAAATTGAAAAGATGGAAATGCATGGGGTATTTAGGGCTGAGGTTATCACCTCAATTACACAGAGGAGTAAAACAAAATGAACATAGATAGGTAAGGTCAAAATGCAGCTTGATATTTCTGTGCAGCTTAAAGGACAAAGAAAAAGGATTTATTTCAAAATCTTTCCTTACAATTCTCTATACAGTATTCTCTCCCAAATAAGCAGACAATATAGGTTTAGCTACTGGAGGTGTGGGGATACACATACATGCACTTCAAGGTGCTACAGCTTGCCTGCCACCAGCAGTGTTCCTACACAGGCTCCAGGGCAAATTTTTATCACCATTTCTAACTTCCACATTAATTTGCTCTTCAAAATATATATATATTTATATATATCCTGCATATTAAATTTATAAAGCTCATTTTGAATGCATTTCTACGTGAGCCTTTTCCTTACACAAAACTTAAAACCTCTTAGGAAGCTGAAGAAGATTGGAAAGGGGTGAGAAGAGATTAGAAAGATTCTGATTCTACTCCATGTACTCTGGGGATAAAAGAAGGTCTCTGTACCAGGTCACTTGAACGATCAGTGCTCTCTCAAGGGTACCACTGACGTTATTCTGTATTATACCATGAACTAGAGGTCCAGTAAAATGGAGTAACAGAAGATTTCCTTCTTTCTCAGATCAGTCACTGCACTTCCAGCCAGTTTGCCCTCTCTTTCGTAAGTAAATACAACCTTGATTCTGTCACTTCTTTTCCCTTTGCAGAAAAACGTGTCCTTGTAATCAGAGAAGGAAAGGAGAAGGTTATCTTTTGAGGTTGTCATACAACAGGCCAGCCTGTCTAACTTACAAGGTCAGAAGATTCAATAAAGTGAGGTTTTTCTTCTCTTTTCCAATGAAATGGAGTGATAAGTGCTTACTTGATTAAACCAGTGGATAAGAACATCTATTGTAATTCTTTCCTCTCTTCTGTTCAGTTCCTTCCTTTGGCTCCAAGAGATAAGAATGGAGAACTTTTAGCCTGGCGTTGATCCAAGCTTTGAAAGGACTTGCTGATTATGGATAATGTTCTTATTCAAATGAGCAGTCCTCCCAAAGCAAATACTGATGTTGCCTGACTGTAATGAATAGGATTTAATCCTATATTTTAGATGAATTTCCATATCACATGGAAGTATATTTATATATCCCAGTCTCTAATCTGACTGGATTTTACACTGACTTTTGCTAAAGAGGAATCTACAGCACATGAAGACATCAAGTTAGATCACAGCTAATTATCCTGCCCTTCCATAAAGAGAATATTAAACAGTCACAACAAAGGACAAGAAAATGAATGAGTTTCAAATGTCGCATTAAACATATTTGTATTTATAGACTAATTAAAAATTTATATATTAAATACAAATATATCTATGTTCTCCATCTAAACTGTCTCCTTTCCAATAAAAAGTCCCAGCACACTTAGCAATTTCATATACATAAGCCATTTCATAATCTCTATTTCCTTACTTTAGAGCTTTTAAATACCAAAATATCCCTTCTGAGATGGGAGAGACACCAGAAAAGCATGAGCCACCCACAGTGTTGATGAACAATGTATTTATACAGAGATATAATGATTATTTATTTGTTTATTTTCTATTCTTTCCCTAACAATTCCTAAAAGGTGATTTCTTCTGGACACTCACCAAACACCAAGCTGATACTTTTCACCAGCACTATCTACAGCTATCCTGAGATCTTGCTTTTGACAATTAATAAGCCCGGAGATTAAAATTTTATATGCAGAGCTCAAGCTGTTTTCTTTCTCTTCATCACTTTACATTTATTGACACTGAATTTCACCATTTTAGTGCACAGTCACTGGTCTCAGAAAATCCTTCCATAATTATTCTTGATTTTTCTAGCTTAAATCTCTAACAAGAGTAAATAATACCACAGCACTGCTCATTACAAGATCGCTGATGTATTTGTTGAAATTCGGTAATACTTGCTTTTTTTCCTGCTATAGAAATTAGAATCTAGAATCGGTAATGAATGTAGTCTCTTATAGACGAATCTGAAATTAAAAGAGGAGATAGGAAACTTAATATAAATCATCACATTATCTTTAGCTATAGATAAAAACAGGCTGATTTGGTAAAATCAAAATTAAATATTTTAAGACATTTAAAGCTTTTAAATTTTTTTTAAAGGAAAGCAATTAAAACAATGAACCAAAAAAAAGTCAATTTTAAAGAGTACATCACAAACTTGTTGCTTAAAATGTGTTGAAAATAGTTCTTGGATGATTTTAGACTGTTTTCGTATTTTTATTTTCTTCAAAATATGTAATTCAGCCAAAGGCAATGCAAATTGACTAAGTATCCTGGAACAGCTGGGTCTTTATTTTGTTATTGGGTTAAAAAATTTTGGTCAATTCAAAATGATTCCTAGTTCCTTACAACAGTTTTAGTGCTGTAAATGCATCCTGCAGCTGCAATGGTACTGGATGTTCATTTGCCACATTTGATTTAAACTAAGTAAATGATAACTTCCCTGGCTTTTCAACTTTTAAAAGACCTTATCTTCATATCTAATTCTGATATTTATACTTTCTCTGTTCCAAATAGATAATTATTTTAAAACTAAAAATTTTCAAGGAAGTGTAAAAACAGTCAAAACCAAAGGCTAAGCAATATGAAAACACCCTGAAGAATGGAAAAGTGTAACCCAGGCTTCAGGCTTCTTGAAAAGTGCTGAGCTATGTCACTCACCTATGGAGTTCACTACAGGTGCTAAGTCAACCTTGTCCACCTGAAACTGTCTTTCAGATAATAACTGAGGATATGTTATATATAAAAAAATAAAATTAAATTTAAAAATCTATCATCGAGGTGAATTGATTTTACAAAGATTGACATTACACTAAAATTTTTGCAATATGTTGTATTTTGAGGTCACAATATTTTATTCTTAAATGATAGATAGACTCTAACTTTGTAGTGAACTATAATTTGCTTAGTGACACTTCAGACAGAATTTAGTTAGGAAACTACCTCCATGTCTTATAGTTTAAAAAAAACCCAGAATGTAGCAAAAACCTAGTTTGAATTATAAAAATCCAAGCCTTAATATAGTCTTTACACAGTTTTGAAAAACGAGGAAATTATATTTCAAGGGGCAGCTGAGAATTTTTTCCATGAATACACTATTATTCATATGCAAAAACCTCCAGCTTTTGTGAAGCTTTAATATGTGAGATGAGTAAAATGCTAGATTATTCAAAATTTAAGAGTTCATTGGATCAGCTTTCTCAAAATGATGGTGCTTTCGATGAATAAGATTCAACTGCTGGGAATTTATTGACAAAATCATTGTTTATTCCTAACCACCTAAGAAAATAATTTCTTCATCTACCAATACATAATTCAATCACAAAACTCACTGAAATTTTTTATTCAAAGCTGGAGCTGATGAAAATTATTCTCATCATACCTAGACATGATCAGAAATCTTTTATTCACTATATTTGATAGGAGTTTGAACCTTTTTCTCAGTTCAACAGTTAAAAAAAAATTCCCATAGAAGTGAGATCCCATAATAAGCCGAATTAACTCTTTTGAGTCATTCTTAAAGCTATCTTTCATAATTCTTAAAATTCAGCAAAGAATTCAGAGATGTCAGCCTGAAAACCACCTGAGTTCTTGAGTGAATGCCTGTGATTGTGTTTAGTCAACCGTTCCCCCAGAGAAGGCACTGACGGGGCCTCTCTCCTCTAACTGATCTGCTGAAATCAACTCAAGACACTGAGGCAACTTCCCCTCTGTTAAACACATCTGGAATTAGGCATTAGATTCAAGAACTGTAGATACACAGACATACATGAAAAAGCCTCCAGAGGAATGATAACTGAGCACTGCTGAGCACTCTAAATTAGTGCTGTTTCTTTTACTTACACGTTATACTGCAGTCTGTATCAGTGGTTGCAAAAAATATTTCTTGCCTCTCAGAATTCTCAGCACTCTCTAAATAACTTTCTTTGTTACCTAAACAGCTCATCCAAACTCACATGAAGCAAACAGAATTCTCAGGCAGGCTAGAACATGTTTGAGGCATATACATGTGTGGTTACACAGATATGTGTGCAAAAGTGTTTTCATTTAAATACAGAATGATCTACTAAGAAGTTCCATTTTTAAATCCTGTTGGAAGTCAGTGTCTAAACTTTCCATGACTTCTTTCCAGTAACTTCCTAATCTCTCCCATTTACTGGTAAAGGCAGCATTCAATCATACGGATATTGCACAAGTACTGCACTGTGAGTCAGAGAGATGTATTACCAGTGCACGCATATGAAAATATTAATGTGAAGAGTATTATTAAAGTTCACAGAAAATAGTTTATATCTTTTAGTAATACTGCATATTAAACACTCTTATAATGCACCATATATATAAAATCAATTTTCTCTCTTATAAAGGTATAAGGAAAGTAGAATGAATCAATTTGAGCTGTAGAAACAGCAGAAGCCCATCACTTTCCAGGTGGATCAAGAACAGAACCCACTTGTTTGTTGCTGGCAGGAGTGCTGTGACAGCAAAGCAGGATGGAAGGTAAAAGAGACTTGTGAGCTATGGTTACTATACATTTTACTTCCTTCTAAAATATCTCTCAATGTTTTTCCACGAAACATGAACCACTTGGAATCAGAACTGTACACATCTGTGTTTGATTTCAAGAGGTCCAAAGCCTACTCAAGGCGGTGGCCACACCTCCAGCCAGAATGCTGGATATCCACATCCTACTGTGCATGACAGCAGAGGCATACAGTGTGCACAAACAGCCCAATCCATCCTGAGATGCACACATGGGGCTGTGGAAAACCCACCCTGTTTCCTATAAGTTGAAGGAGTGATGCAGCACAGGGATGTTCCCTGGCAGAATAAAGCTGCCCCAGCACGGGCTCCATAGCACTGCCTAACGCTTCTGAGTAAAAACCTGGGGTAACAAACCCTCATCAGGACTATGAAAATCCACAGAGAAGACACTATCAGCATGGAACATTACAAAATTGAAGATACTTATTTAAAGGGTGAGAATTTACCTTTTTCTGCATTTTCTAGAGTACATTCAACAAGACAATTGTTCACATCCTAAAAACAGAGAAGCAAGGCAGGGAAAGTACAGGACTTCCTATTTCAGACTCCAGCAACAACTAGAATTAGAAATCCCTGTAAAGTAATGTATTACAGGTCCTAGAATACTAAGAATGAAAATTAGTGTTCAATAAACAAATTGTGTAATTCCTTGGTGGGAATATTTTTGCTTCTTACACTCTACACAAGGATCAAACCTTTGAAAGAAGTGTCAGCATTTTAAGTTATGCTACACTACAAGAGTATCGTTAATTGGTTTCTGTTTGGTTTTGTTTTTCTAGTATGGGCAATAAGGTTAAAGTAGATGGAAAAGCATTTTTTTCTCCTAATTTTCCTTCTTGTTGTCTTCTTTGATTGCAGCAGCAGCAACTGCATTGACGTACAATGATACACTTGACATCATCATGTTAATAACTGGCTACTCTGCTCATTTTCCCCAAGGCTTGCTGGGTAATTCTCCTGAGGTCAAGTTATTTTTATAGAGCCTCTCAGCAGGAGGGAGAATGTGCCATCTTAGAAATTCACAGTCTGCTGGCACATTGCAGCTGCTTTCCCAGTGACTGGGAGACAATCAGCACTGCAGGATCTTCTGCAAAAAATCAGGGAAAGACATGTTTTAGCTCTCTGGAGAAGCCCAATCAAAAGGTATTCACTACATGGATCTGAACCAGCACCCATCTTTTCTGCAGCCAAGAGAGTTCAGTAAAATGTCCAAATCTAACCTGAATCTGGCAACTGTTCAGAAAAGACAAGGACTGACCAAGACACTGACATCGGATGTGGTTTTTTAATTTGAAAATAAACCAAGTAAAAAATTCACTGAATACCTCAACAACAGGATGAAGGAAAAAAATCTTTATGGCCATGAGTACCTGAAATGTTTATTTAGCTAAGTCCAAAAGACACTCAGTCATATTGGTTATCTATTCTATTTTAGTACAATAACTATTGGATTTTTTTTTCTAAACTGCTGTACAACTAGGCTAAGTTCACATCTAAAGTTGAGAAGCACCAAATGCAGAAGCTAATGTATTAGCAGTGTTTCTCTCTCATGACCTGTGGTCATGGGAGCTTTAATAGACCAGAAGATAACTGTGAAATAATACATAACCCTCACACACACACACACACACACACACAAGGAGAACAGAACAGCTGTATGTGTTCCCATATACACCAACAAGTGACCAATTAAAATAAAAGATTATCCAAGGTTGATTATCCAAAACTTAGCATAATTTTTGGTTATAAATTAAAAACATTGCAGTAACACTGACTCTGTTGTGTGGTTGGCTTATTTTCCTGTAAAGATTTACAACTGTTTGATAAACAAAAATTTTGAAAAAGACTGATTTACAGAACTCCTAAATTTCAGTAGATGCTGATATTTGCTTTATAAGTCCTGGTAGTTTGTAATTATTCCTAAGTTATCATTTTCAAAGGAAATGACAGAGAATTTATTATTTTCACTCAAAAAATTTAGAGAATTTATTATTTTCACTCAAAACTTAATCTCTGGGCACAGACATTTCCTTTTCCTTCTGTCCTACATTGCTTTGTTCCCTCCTCCTTCAGAAGGTCTTTGTATTTTAGAGCACATCTGAAAGCTCATTGGCTATTCTGTTTACAATGTTATTTTGCAGAGCTCTAATTACTAATGTATTTAGCATTCTGAGTCTAGAATTCAAGCCGTTTGACAAATTATTAATCAGGGAGATGAGAAGCTCAAAAGTAAGAAAATGCAAAGCTTATTTGTGGCCATAGGCACATTAATCTTTGTTATTCAGCAGTTATGGGTTTTGACAGGAATACTAACGCAAATCATGCAGTGGTAAAATTTCTGCATAGGAACTTTTTTTCTGAGTCACATGTAGATTAGTAGGAACCCTCCTGCTACTCTGACCTGTGCATCAGCTTCTCTTCAGCTCATTTTGTTGAAAAAACCAAATCAATGTCAACATACTTTACCCACTGATCTGGCCTCCTCTAGCCTGCTTATTAGAACACTGTAGGAAAAAATAAAATTCTTTACATCATATTTTTAGTAGTAGAGTAATAAATTTAATATGCTTTGAAAAAAAAACAACCCAAGCCCACAACCTAAAACTCTCATAAACTTATGTAGGGAAACCCTGGTTTTCTTGTTCTCTCCCTTGATATTGAACAAAGAGAATATAAACTTTCTGTACATTTTCAGCCCCTGTGCTGAGCATCTCAAACCTTAGGAAAATTTTTTCTCAAAGGCAAAGAAAATAAATGTAAAGAAACCAACTCCTATACCACAAATATTTAATCTTATTTCATCTTCTGGCAAAGGAAAAAGGAAAAGAAAAACAGAAGTGGAGAAAGAAAAGGGGAAATATGTTAAGAGGCAAAGACCTTTCCAGAAACTTGAATGACTTATAAGCAATTGCATTTTCTCATGCCTGTATTTCCATCAATTGCTCATGAACATGCCAGTGAATGGAATTCTAAGCTTTGTCCCAATTTCCAGTTCAGCACATTGACTACTTCTCCTTAGGACCTAGGTTTTCCATCAAAGAAGAAAATCAAATCAGTTTGATACTATTAGTTCTTGATAAATCCATTTTTGCTGTTTCTTATAGCCTTATTTGACTCCTAAGTATCTGGTTATCGTTAACCTTTTTGCAAAGAGAGAAGAAGTCTCTTAGGATGCTTCTTCCCTTGAATCTACTGGTTTACTCCCTGATTAATTGATAGCCTGACTAATTTCATTGTTCTCTTTTTCATCTAATGTACTTATAGAAGCTCTTCCTTTCTTTACCCCTGGTAAATATCAATGCCCTCAGCACTTTAGCCATGGCTGATTTTTAACCTAAAGGTTTTCAATAGCCTTTAAGAGACAACTGTTCTTTTTTTCCATTTTTGTATGTCTCCTTTTGTACTGAAGATACCACGACACAGCCAAATTAACTTTCACTCCCTTTTTACTTTCCTCTGATTTTAGACAGCTGGCTCTTTTGCCAATACAACCTGGGGTAGTCATGCTCAGATTCATTTCTCCAAACACTTTTATACCATCAGTGAATCTTGGTTTGTCAATTATTTCTAATAAAGTCCTCCTGCAACACTGTATGCTAACTCAGAGGCAGCAGTTTGAGCTGAGAGAGCTGCTCAGCCCCCCCCCCCATTCTGAACAAGCCTTTAGACAGCTGTTGGTCAAATCCCTGTAGTGATGATAATTCTACCTGGGAAGCCAATGCAATTTGTGACATTTGCAATTCTCACTAAAAGTACAGGCAAATTATGATACTATCTGGAAATGAAAATTTGGATTTAAGAAGTTGGAGTCCTATTAAAAGCACATTACAGGCCTAGCTAATTGTTTCAGTCAGGACATTACTAATGCTTTGCATGTTAACTCCAAACTAATTAACTGTCTCTGCCAGCTGCAGTTCTCGAACAAGGTACAACTATTATGTATTTTCTACTAATTTTAGTAATTTGGATTGTTATTGTTCAATGACTGCAAAACATCCAAGGCCTCAGAGCCAGACAAGTAGCTGGCTACATACAGCAAAGGCCCCTGCTAATTCCTGTTTTTTCTTCTTTATTACTGACACAAAACCTATTGGGATGGGTAAGATGACCATTATCACCAGGCACATATAAAGATGGCTAATTTTGTGACAGCTGCTTTTATATTCAGAATTTCAGATGACTAGAGGTAGCCAAACAAATATTATTCAGGAACATATGTTAGTTTTTATTTTAATGCAAATGTTGTGAATATGTGAACTGAAACATATATTTGATGTTCATATACTGATAACAGCAGACTATCAGATATAAAAAAGATACAAAGCAATTTAGTATAGTGCAGATGCTCTATTGCATAGGGCTACTCAGATGGGACTCAGTAGAGGTGGTTTCTGTTATGCCAGCGGTTTGTTCTGTAACCTGTTGTTATATTATTTCTTTCCACTCACTGATTTGATTAAGGAAAAAGAATTACTTCTGCCTATGAATTTCTACAGCACAGTATCTTTCGTTTGAAATCAGGACCTGATCCTAGAGAAAACAAAACAGTAAAAAACCCATCAAAAACATCTTCCCAACCATACAAAAATATCCATTTTGTATAGCCACAGAGCATTATTGGCTGTTAGCTGATAAACCTATAGTAGCTGCTGTGTATCTACAATACACAATAACTAGGAGAAATCCAGTTATGTCAATAGCAATACTTAACCACTGCAGTAAATACATGCCTTATCTCAAGCACCATGCCAGAAAACTGCTTCTATCCGTGATGTGTAGAAAAGCAACAATTACAGTCATTTAATTGACCTGATACAAGTGCAGTTCTGGAGGTAACATACACAGAGATATCATCACCCAATCTATTAGGGCAGCATTGACACTTGCAGGAATTGCTTTCTGAAGATTAAGATGAAACAAAGTTGGGATTGATTTAAGTATTCAAAAGGATTTTATTCACTGGTTTTACACTGTAGCAACTGTCATTTCTGAAAGTCAGATGGATTTAAATTGATTTGAAGTAGCGTTCTTATTTAATTATATGGCACAATTGCAATATATGAAACTTACTGATTACCATGAGAGGCTCTCTGTGGCAAAAGCTTACAGCAAAGAGAGATGGAAGGCAACAGATGAGAGGAAGACTGTTAACAGGCTGATGAAGAATGAAGACATACAAGGCTAAGTCACCAAGGAGTGTGTTTTGAAGTTCTTGCGCATTTCCAGATTGGGTGAGGATTAAGAGCTTTATGTAAAAAATAGACTGAATAATTTCTGGGAAAATTAAATAATTTAGACTTCAAAGTGGAGCAGTAAACTTAAGCCCATAAAGCTGTGGAAGAAATCATGCTGTTTCAGAGCAACAATATTACAGCACTTGCAGAACAGGCAGAAGTCTAGACTTTTATGCTTTCCTGAGACCAGAGGGATACAAAAATGCCTTCCTCAGCCTGTACCTCTGCAGAGGCACTGATGCTGCATGCTTAGGTCCTAGCATCCTTTCTCTTGACTGTTTTTCACACAGGAGCATCAGTTTCACTGGGATCAGGTGAGAAATTCGCCCATGCCAGCACATTCACAGAAGCTTTCATGTAAGGACTTGTGGGAAGGGAAGAGGGTGGGAAGAAAGCACTGAGTATTTGGGTTGCCCAGGTAAATGGCTGGTCTCATCAACATTCTCAGTGATGATACAGTACCTAATTCAGCAAATCTGCTCTGAAAGACTTCCTAAATTTTGAGCCTCAGTGTTTAAAATGACAGAAAACCTGGATTTTTTTCCTTTTTTTTTTCTGGATAATCCAAATCAGGCTCAGTGACAAGACGTTCAGCTTTGACACAACTGAGGTAGCTATGGACATATCAAACAAATTAAATATTAAGAGTCTAAAGAAACTCTTATGCTAAATGAGAGTCCTGTGAAACTCTGGGGTAATAGAGCAAGTTGGTGGAATTTGCAGAATTACAGTTCTGTATTTGCTGGCTAAATTTCAGCCATTTTCAGGTCATGCAGAAGTACTTACAATCAGTTGCAAATGTACTGACTGAGAGCTGAGTTCTAGAGCATGTTGGCACCACAGCTTCTAAAATCACACCCATAATCCATAGAGACTGAATGCCTTGGTGAGAAGCATCAAGTTGCTCACAAGTGCATAATAAAACAGATCAGACATTTACATCAGGTAAATAAAAAGCCTGATATATGGCAGACCAGCTCCCAGATGGTCAAATCCCACAGGCCAGCTCAGACAAACCATACTTGAAGTCAGAGGGAATTTTACTGAGCCTGCAGTATTTGGTTCTGAAGAATGGAATATGTTTCTGGCTATGGAATAAAACTCTGAAAACTTCGAAGATATAGTTTTCCTGCTGAAAATGTAAACTCAGAAGTCTGAGAAATATCAAATTGGCTCTAGCAGTATTTAATTCTACAAAAACAGCTCTACAAACCATGTGGCTGTGGTTGTTTTTGCTGGAGGCTGTGTTGCCTCCTTCAAGTTTGAGGAGATAAGGAATAATTGTCATTTTTCAGCCATCACTGGAAGCAGTCCCTAATAGAGAAGACCATGGTATAGCTCCTAGTATTCAGCCTGATGCTTATTCCTGGAAAAAATAATGAATCTAACTGCGGCTCCCTTCAACTATTCCTCATTATAAATGAGGGAACAGGAAAGATGCTGCTGCATGCTGTTTCAAGGGATAGGACATTGTGTTTAACAGCCATATAAAGGACAACCTTTAATATCCTCGTATTTTTTTGTTTATTTCTAAAGTGAGGGGAAGGTATTGGGATAAAAGTGGTTTTCTAGGTCAGTGTGGTCAGCTTACCTGATTCTGTGAGGTTCATAGCAAAAAATTCTACAAACTCTGTTTTCTAAAATCTGAGACGTGTCTTGTGAAGTAGACCACTGGAGGTGTTTATCAGTTAGGCAAACTGAGGAGCTTATCCAAAACAAAACCACTTACTTCTGAGGAAAAACATAAGAAAATTAGGGATGCATTTTTACCACTTTCAAATTACAATGAGCAAGATAAAACATTTTCTTTTGACATTTTTTTACAAATTCAGGTAATTAGAAAGAGCATTAAGCAAAACAAACTTCAGACCTAAAACAATTCAAATTTTGGCAAGACTAGTTTCCCTTTCAACACACAGTATTGCTTCAAGGACAGTTTAGCAGAAGTGCTAAGATCTGGTTGAATTTCGACTGAAATTCTCCTCTCCCTTCTTTCCATGGCTTGAAGCGAGCTAAATTCTAAAGTAGCCAACTTCAATGTAATTAAAACGAAGGGTCTAATACAAATTTTTGTATACCCTCTTAAGTTCATCCATCATTGGTAAAATAATATGGGCTTTTGCAGATCACTCCCTTGCAACCATTCATAAATAAATGGTACAGCTCAGTAAATCTGCATCCCTTATATGCTCTCTGCAGTTTTATGCCTAAATTAAAAAGTCAGAATCTATTTCATATTGTCAAATGGATTTTTAGCAACTGGGGTTTGTTTTCATATTGTTGTACCTAGTAAGCCCAGTGAATACATGAGTTTTTCTCTAAATTAAATGAAAATATTATTGTTTTTGCCCCAAGCAGACATTACAGTACATGCCCAGGAAGATAAATGTAGAAAGCAAAACATAGCAAAAGATTGAGCACTTGTCAAAATCAAATTGAAGGCAGCAGGCAGCAAATTGGATTTTCTTTTACAATAACATGCAGTTCACATTCTACTACTGTAATGAATATTATAATGTGTACTTTCTCATATAATATCTAGTGATGCATTTCTAGAGCTATTTCTCAAAGCTTAAGGATATCCTTGCTATATCATGGCTCGGTACATAGTAGTGATAAGTTTGTTCAGTTCACTGCATAGCCTTAAGGATACCTTTTTCTGAAGAAGGGAAAATATTAATCTCTAGATCTCTCAGTTACAGTGATTTCAAACTATGAATCTCAGCAGATTTACAACAAAGTCTTCACACTGTCCAGCTCCCAAATAACTATGGTTGCTTTGAGAGCCAGCACAAGTATGATAAACAAGCCTTAAATGCTCCTTGAAGCTTAGAAACAAAACTGAATCGTGTGGCTACAATCCCAGTTTGCAAAATTATGAGTCCAAACCAACTTGATTTTCTAATTTTATGACAAATTCAAAAGGTGGGTAATGACATTCATGATTATGAGTCAGCAGACCTAGTGTTGTCTGCTGTGTGGATCAGCAGTGCTGGGCTGAACAAAGCAGTGTCAGGTGGGCAGATGACTCTCAGTGACTCCCAGAAAGGTCAGTCTTTGACCCCGGAATTGAACCCTATCCTACATGAGAAGATAATTTTTACATTTACAAGAGAATCCATTTTTCTTGTGTTTGTAGGTGAGAGAATGGGGGTTGGTGTGTGCAGAACATATAGTGTAAAGAAATGGAAACAGAGAGATAAAGATCTTTTTATACTGGAGATTAAACTTTACTATATATTTCAAAAGTAAGAAGTATAGGTAAAAAAAGCAATAAGGTGAAATGAGACAGGATCATGTGGGTGAGAAGGGATGCCTGGTTGTCATAACAAAGCAATACCTTCCTGCACAATTTAGACCTTCAGGGAACATTTCTTGCTGAATTTACCTTAAAAATAAGGCAATCAGAAAACAGTGATATGCTGAGTCTGAAAATGATAAAAAGCATACATGGATACCAGCCTTGGGGATTACTGTATGTGTTCCATATCAGATAATAGCTGAAAACAAGTTGTATATTGTGCTGTATAAATGGTATTTAAAATAAAGAAGCTAAGGAGCTCTACTATTACCATGCAGTCAGTAAGAGTGATGTTACTGCCTGTTGGTTCAAGGGCACCCATAAAATGCTTCTTTAAGAAGCAAGCTCACGCAGTGAGACAATTACTTTCAGGAGTTTAATCAGAGTGCATGTAAAACTTGACTGGAAAAGTTATAAATATCCTGTATTTTTTAACTTCTATCAGGGAAGAACTCCTATTTCTTCCACAGAAGTAGGCTGAGGAAGGTATGATGGCTCAAACCCACTTAAAAATTCAAATTTCTCCAAAACTTATAACACACGGGAAATGCTTGTAGAACTGTCAAAATAAGCTTAATTTTTCTGCCTTGAAGGAATTTCTGAAAAAGTTATTAACATTTTGTGTGATATCTAATGTTTGGTCACATCTTTCTTTACAATAGCATTTATTGTTTCCTGTGGATTATTCAGGTCTCATGTTAAGATTGTCACAAATCTGATGTCTAGGACTTTACAGTTTCTATGAGTTCCACGTTTTAGATCAGTTTCTTTTCTATAATTACAAGTGATTAGTTACTGCAGACATTATTCCTAATACTAATCCTAGTACTAATCCTTCCTTGGAGCTAATCTAATGCTGTGTCATTATTTATTTATTAGATATTGATCGGAGGATTTATGAAGCACAGGAACTCAATAGGAAGAATTGTTTCTTTTAAAACAAAACTGGTTTAGCATAAAGATTCACAACAGATGAAATTCCTGAAAAACATATTTGGGTTTGTTACTCTTCTCCATGTAGATGATTACTGGATTGAACTGTCATTGTCGGTAAAGAACCATGAAATACAGTGAAAAATCGTTACCAAATCCAGGGGGGGTGGCTCTGTTCAGTTGGATGTCTCAGAACAGGGAGGGTAATAACAAAATGCATTTCAGAAAACTGAAGAAAGAACAGAGAAAAAAAAAAATCTTGAAAATGCCAAATAGATGCAAACTTGGAATGTGTAACAGGACAGTCAAATCATCTTCCCTTAAAATTTAGAGCTGATTGGCTAAAAAGAGAAAACACAGCCAGTAGCCAAATGGAGGACAGAGAAGATGAGAGGCAGCACTGGGCCACTGCTCATGATTTTCAAGACTGCACTGAAACTTTAAAGGAAGATGGCAAGATAAGAAGCACAGCTCATAAAAAATTATGATTGGAAGGTGACTTTTTTTTTATTGTCAAACTAAGCCTTCTTTTTCAAGGCATAACTGGAAAAAATTGTAATATTTTCATAGGTAACAGAAGTTTTTATATAATAAAACCTGGTTAATTTAATGCACTATTTTTACCTATATACTTGCAAGTTGTATTTAGTTTAGGTGTTATTTTACTGTTGCCACTATATTGTAGAGACTTCCAGACAACTTGTATGTCATTAAGATATTAAGGAATGATTTTAAATACAGAAAGATTTAGCACAGGAAAAAAATTGTAATTTAAAAACTATAAAAGCTTAAACATATTCAGAGCAACATCAAAGACTGAAACAGTTCTGTCCTTTTCACAACATTAGTTGCTGATCTCAGGAGAAACTTGAAGTCAAAGAACCAACTCAAGAGTTAAGTTAAAATCTGACTATTTTAAAAAAAATAATATATATCTGTTGATACAGAGACAGACACAGACACTAGAAAATTCTGTATAACTACCCAGCCAGCAGCATAAATACGTTAACTCATTAGGTGTTATAACTATTTTGTGGCGTAGACTTGTACAGCTGAAATGCTTTTCTATTCCCATTTGTATTGTGGTAATGCCTGTCTTTTGCACTGAGTAAACAAGCAGGATTTTGCTAATGAACTTTTGAATCCTTTTTAGTAAAATTTCTGCTCAGAGAGACAGCAAATAAGATGTTTCAGCTTGGTCAGCATTAATAAATTACAAACAAACCAGATTAGGAAACTGGAAGTAAATCCATCCTTTAATTCCAGTTGGAATGTAATACATTTTTGACTTAGCATATTCAAAGATAATATCGGGGTAAAAAAAATAAGCAGATTCTGAACATTATATGTTTGTTCAAAGACACAAATGAATGCCTTATTTTGTAAAAGATGCATCAGTAAGAATAAAAAGAAAAAAGGAAAAAGATACAGAGATATACTAATATACAACAGGAGAAGTTAATACCATAAATTTCTTGTTAGATATAACAGATGCCTGAAACCTATGTGGCTGTGTTTAAGCAGAGCTGATTTGCTTGTTTGCAACTCAATATGAAGCTGTAGATTAGTTTTGTGCTGTGTTGTATATAATCGGCTTCTGAATTAAATCACATCTATTTGGAAGAGAGGGAGAAAATATTCTGCTTTAGAACTTAGAAGTTCCAAATTTCTCCAAAGCCTATGGTGATGAATGCCAACGTACTCTTACCTCAAAATAAGAACCTCAAGCTGCTGAGGAACATGGAAACTTTCCAAGATATTTGGAGGACACCGACAGAGAAGCTGTGCTTGACCTTGAGCAGAAAAACCTCAGGGAAGTATCACAGTGTGCAATACAAACTTCAGCAGCTGAGAATTCTGTCCTTTACAAAAGATATGGGACCAAAATTACACACAGAGGCATGAAAAGAGTGGCATGGAAGCAGACAATTAAATGGACACAGAAACAGCAAAGTATTTTGGGCTAAGTTTCATAGCATATGGGGAACTGTGATTATAAGTATTTACGCTAAGGTGAATGGGGGATGAATAAGTAAGCCTGCAAACAATTACTGTTTTACAGACTAATTTTCACATACCTCCTATCTGATGGTATCACATGAAATCTCTTGAGATTAACATAAGGAAACATTGCATGTGCACAGAGCCCAGCTTCCTCTTCACTCCCAGTCAGTTCAGTCTGGCTCCCTCCCCGCTCAGCCTCAGCACCAATCTCTTCATGAACTAGGGATTATAAGGCTTCTCCTTTCCTCTGTCCCAGACATTCCAGAGCCATCCTCCTTCCCCAAGCTCTGTGGAAACAGGCAGACCTCATCTCTGTTTCAGGGAGAACAGTAATTTAACCATCCTTTTCTCTAAGTCGCTGGTAGGAATCCCAGCCTGGCATAGCTCAAAGCTTTTGTTGGAAACCAGCTCTTTGATGTGGCTAAGCTCTGTGAGATATGACAGGAGATTTTACAAGCTTTTAAATATTTTTAAAACGTGGAGTAAGAAGACAAAACAAGGCACTCTCATCTTGCACAGCTCTCCCACCATGACCACTGAGAAGCTACATCACTTACAGAGCCAGTAATGTCAGCAGATCTGCAGAGGCAGACTGAAGATCTGCTTCTTCCCCTGCAGGCTTCATCTGCAGCTGGAGTGGACCTAATCAATAAACCTGCAAGATGGAGAGAGAATTTCATAGGTTCAAAGGACTTTTCTCAAAACTCCTTTTTTTTTTTTTTGTACCAGCATCCTGGCTGAAAGTACAGTACATGCCTATTTTGCTCATCATTGTTTTATAAGCTACAGTAGCCTGAGGCAGTTCTTTCCTCCTCCCTCCTCCTCAAATGGAATGAATTCAGCCACAGGGTTTTGCAACATCTGATCAATATTTACTTAGCAAGACAATTTTAACAAGAACAAAAATATTTTTTCTCATGCACTGGCTTTCTGTTTTTAAACTTGTCAAAATATCTGTCTGATTCTGAAGAAAGACTTAAAGCCTTTAATGAGGAAAGGGAAGTAACAGAGAATTTGGAATTGATTCATTTTGAAATGTTCAGTTTTTCAAACCACAGCTCACATAGAATAGGATTCATATTCAACATACCTTACCAAGCTGTAAAACCACCCACAAAGTGTTGAAAGTTTATCTCCTGGAATAGATATACTCAAATTCAACTGCTTCTTTACAAATTGCTTGTGGTAAAAATGAGATGGCAAAGAGTTGCCATGACTTATCAAAATGTCTTTTTTTTTTTTTTTTGCATTTTTGTATGCACATATTTAGTCCTTCAGACACATTTCTGCTAGATGTCATTTGTTAGAAGAGTATAACCAATCTGTGCACCCTCAGCAAGTTTGCTGACTACATGAAGCTGTGTGGTGCAGCCAACACGCTGGAGGGAAGGGATGCCACCCAGAGGGACTGTGCAAGCCTCATGAAGTTCAACAGGGCCAAGTGCAAGGTTCTACACGTGGGTCAGGGAAATCCCAAGCACAGATACAGGCTGGGTAGACAGTAGATTTAGAGCAGCCCAGAGGAGAAGGACTTGGGAGTGTTGGTTGATATGTTCAACACTACCTGTCAATGTGCACTCACAGCCCAGAAAGCCAACACTGTCCTGGGCTCCACTCAAAGTAGTGTGGGCAGCAGGTCAAGGGAGGGGATTTTGCCCCTCTGCTCTGCTCATGTGAGACCCCACCTGCAGTAGTGCTTCCAGATCAGGGGTCTCCAACATAAGAAGGACATGGATCTGTTGGAGCAAGTCCAGAGAAGGGTTACAAAAGCTATGGTGGAACAACTCTGGCAGGGGGGGATGCAACTAGATTATATTTAAGGTCCCATCCATTCTATGATTCTATGAAAATAATCTCTGATCTCATTGATAGTAGTTTGGAAAGACCAAATAAGCTCCTTGTCAACAGCAGTTTTTCTTGATGTTTTAAATATTCTTCCTGTCAAAAGAGAGTTAATTCTGGACACATATCCTTCAAGTCTATGAATTCAGATTAGTAATTTCTACTAGAAACAACCACTGAGAAGCTATATATAGGCATACTTAGTTGTTGTGATAATTAAAAATTAGAAGATTATGTCCTTTAGGTAAAGTTCTTTAAATCTTGTAAATGGTTCTTTCCCCTAGTATAAGCCTACCTCAGAAAATGGCAAATACTGTTTTTTTCACAGTGTCTAACCTTTTTTGAGGTAACTGAAACATTATTGAGTCTATCCACCACTGATTTTAACTACTACTGTTATTAGAAGAGCAGGCAGGATTTTAAAACCAGTTCTGTAATTGAGATGCTATTTAAAAGGTTAAAGTTTCCCTTACTATACTGAGAAATGAAAATGCAAAACCTTATACTGCTTATAAACAAGCTCTAGGAAATTCAGTCTAGAATGACAGAAATAAATGAAAAGAGGATGAGTTTGATCTTGTACATTGTTTCCTTCAACAGCTGTGCTCCATCTCCCCCTTTGACCTAGCTGGTGGTTTTTTTTGTTTTGGTTTGGGTTTTTTTGGTTGATTTGTTGGTTGTTTTTTTTTCCAGACAGGACACTTAAAACTCCTTGCAATTATTGGTTTGGGTGATAATTAGCATTTTAGACCCATTAGGCAAAAGCAACCACAGTTCAAACCACAGGCAAACCACAAATCCAAAAGATTTTCCAGGAGGGTTCCAAAAGAGATACGTACAAATATATCTTACATACATCAATATTGAGAATTTTCTGCATGCCCTCTGCTCACCAAATTACATAGACAGAAAAGCAGCTGTTTCAGATGCAAGTCATAGACTAAGATTTTGTTTTTTAAGACAAGTAGTTCCTAATATTTCAGATGTTTTCAGTCTTCTTGCGTTCTGCAGTACTGTATTTCCCAGAGGTTAAATGTGGATTCAGGAAAGTGAGTTGGCACATGACAGAGACCAGCCCAAGAGTTAGTGGTAGACTTTTCAGTGATCTGATGAAATATGATTTGTCAAAATTAGTGTGGGATAGACACTCAGCTCTAAAGCTTCACTACACTTTTCTCCTACAGCTTCGAGCATCAAACAAGTGTATGTAGCCTGGGAAATGCTACATGGCAAACACTGGAGTTGTTCTAAGTGGTAAGAGCCTAAACTGTAAATGTTAACTTTGTAGGACTCATCTGTTGGAGAAGAAAGTACAATAAAATGAGTTAATACATTTTTTTTAATATTCCAAAAGCTTGAGAAGATAACAACAAAAAAAAAAAAAAAAAGAAGAATAACCAGGAGTCCACTTAACCTATCCTTAATGAATGATTCCCTTTCTCTTCTGCTTTACATATTTATCCTTCAGTTGCATTACCAGATCAAAACTTAAAGCCCACAAAGACACTCCAGTTACTACACACTGTGAAGTATAAACCCCTTCAGTATGTTGAATTTCTACAGGTGTTACTGTCCCACAAAAAAGACAGACATTAAAAGATCAGCGGGGGGCATCTAAATTTCTAACAAACTTTTGGGGCGTCTGTAACCACTTCCTGAAAACCAGCTTGTTTTAAATGCAAAAAGAGTGTCTGCAGAATGGCAGTGACACTGCCAAGTTCATGAGGCCATGAAGCACTAAGATGTTATAAGGGAAGTACTGAAAAAACACAAGCCCCAGATACAGAAATCCTGCCTTCCTGTGGACATGAGGGAGAAGTGACTAGTGTTGAAATCTTTTTGAGCCCTTAGGAGCTTCTCCTCTCTTGAAGAAAGTAGGGATTTGTTGAATCATGTCTTATGCTCTCAGAGTCCTCATAGGTTTTTGCATCTTATTTGTTAAAAATAAACTGTTCTTCTACACTGCTATAACAAATCTCTTTCAGAATAAGGAGATTTTTATGAAAGGTTTATTGGAACTGAAATGAAGACTTAAAGTCACAACATAACAAATCATTTTCATTTCTAGCATTATGTAATTAGAAAGAACATTTCATTTCAGTTAGTTGCCATTCATCTTTTTTCCCCCTTCTTGCCCAGCTAAAGCTGAGGATGTAATATAATTGGAAACATTAGTAAATAACTGCTTGAAAATAGATTTTTTGAAAAGCTTTTAGTCCAGATTTTTCTAAAACAATGACTGTCACTAAGATAAAATGGGAAAGCATTAGAATACAGTACTTTATTATCTGATTTTCAGTCAGTGCCTAAAACAAGGTAGAAGCCTCTACTCTTTTTTTCCTCCATTTACAGAAAACATATCCAGTGCTACAAATGCCAGGAAATATATACTCACTTAGAAGTATGTATCCAAATACACATGTATTTGGATACATTTAAATTTTCTTACCTCTGTCATCAGGAAGTGGCATTCAAAGGACCTTTGCACATCAAGTCCTACCAGCACAAGAGTGATAATTCATTAGTAGACAGGTTAAATCTTACTTTATTGCTGAATTTAATTATCAAGAGTCAGAGTAACCCTCAGTCCCTAAAGATGCACTCACTCTCGTGAGATCCCCAGGAAGATGGGGAACAGATAAAGGAAGACTTTGTTTCCAAAAAGGATTTTAACATGAAAACAGAGTGGCTGAAAGAGGCAAATTATCCAAGAATCACTTCCATTTCTGACACCTGAGCAGATCATCCTGGTAGTTCAGTTATCAGTCCAAAGAAAACAACTTGAAGCTAAACCAAAGCTGCAGGCAGCTATTGCTGTTTCCCTGCATAGCACCTGCTTCCAAGCATAAGAGAATTTGTTTGCTTTGTGTTTGATTACAATGAACTTGACTTTACTTCATTATTAAAGTATGGTTGGAGAAAAAGTAATTTCATGTTGGTTTAGCAAACACTAGTCCCCTTAAGGGACGGGTAAACTTTATAGAACACAATTCTCTGTCAAACGCTCTGGGAAAGATGCTAGAAGGTGCTAGACCTACTTGGAGACTGATTATACAACCTGGCAGACTCAGGAGGAGACAGCCAGTCTTAGATTTGCCAGACATTAAGCAAGGTAACATTTGTAAATAAAAAAACACAAAAGAAACACAAAAATCAGAGAGCTCAGAAAGTCATAACATACATACTTTCCTCTGGAGACCGTTTCCAGTGCATATATGCATCTTTGCTAAATTTTAGTTTTATTATTATTTCTACTACTGAGGCATATTTAAAGAAAGGCACAACATTCAGAGAACTGGGCTAGAAAAAACACACAGTTTTGATGTTAAATGGATGTAAAATTGTGTCAGCACAAGTCACAAATGCTTCATTTTCTAGAGCATCTCTTGGTAGTTATTCTGGGTCAGCAGGATGATTTTTGCCATCCCAGTGAAATGAGCCATAAACCACTGCAAGCTGTGTTTGCATTAATTTCAGAGGGGCTTCTCAAAGCCAGAGCTTGCCAATGTTTTGTGAGCAGAACATGTTCAACATGACAACACAGCAGTGACTAGAATAAATCCTGTAGCTGACCTGTAAAAGATGGGGCCAAGCTCCAGATGTACTGGTATCTTTCAGGTCTGACAGCTGAATCATTTAATCAGGAATACTGTTATATATACATCTGATAAATAGGCTGTGATCTTCAGGGGTTTTTTTCCTTTTTCTTTCCAATATTCTGTTCTTAATTTTAATATTTGATGTATTATTTGAGGGGGGTGAACATGCTGACTTTATACTATCTTTTTAAATCTGGGCTCATATTTATACTTTCTCCTAGCAAGAAAGTATTTGATCTTTCTGATTATTTTCTGATCTTAAAAGGTCTTTCATACTTTCCTGAATGAGGCATCCAAGACTAAGGAATATCTGTACTGACAGAATTCAGTCCAGTTAGAAGTCAAACACGGAAAACTATCCCAGATATTAGAAATAATAGCTAATAGGTTAGAAGCAAGATGACAACTCAAATTATTATTTTAGCAAACAAGTATGAACTCTTGCACTATTATCTCACTGAAAGATAAGTAAATAATTAGACTCAATTCTGAGAGACTTCTCCCACGCAAAGTTATCTATACTGTTATCTCTCACTATAATAGCTTAGCAAAAGAACTGTTTGCACAAGTGATAATCTTAATGTAGACATTGCCACAGACCAATTTAGCTGGAGATGGAAGTGTTTTTAAACAAAAAAAAAAGACAATAGCAGTAACCTCATATTCTGGCCTTTCACTGTCCTCTGGCCAATTTCTTCAGTAGTTTCCCCTTCTGGTTTTGTTATTGGTTAGAAAGTTACTGCATTTACATCTAGAGGAGACATGCAGCTATCAGAGAATCAGTGTTCAGTAGTTACCTTATTGTGATTTTTACAGCATTTAGAGAAAAATTAAAGTTTTACTCATGGAATCCTGATGGAAAACAGGGTTAAAAGTCCCCTCAAGAGCTGATGTAATTCATCCCTTTGTCCCAGGGCAGGATCAGCAAGAGTATTTATGCTGCTTCAGGTAGATTTCTCTCCAGTCCAGCTGCCTCAGCCTGCCCTTGGTTTCTGCAGGCTGCTGGTCACCTGCTGGTCACCTGCTCCCATGCAAAGGGACACAGTCCCAGTCAGCACCTGCCCCTTCCCAAATGGAGAAATCCAGCCAGCAGCTTAGACCTCCACTTCTCAGAATGTGGTCACACAGCACCAGGGCTACACAGACCATGTATTATGAATTCCTGCTCAGACCTGTTATTAGAGACTTTCAACAGTGAGGATTTAACAAGCTCCAGATGAAGCCCAGGCTCATCTTTCTCCTAATGCCACTTCTTGCTACAACATAGCCTTCCCCTTGGCCTGCCCACCACAGACACAAAAAAGAGCTGTGTCTAAAGTCTAAAGATTGTCATAAAACAATGAAAAAGCTTTCCCTAAAGTTATTATCTCACCTACTGCTTTCAGGGAATACTTTTCATTTTACCCTGAATTATGCAAAATTGTAAATCAAAAAGACTAAATATTTATTTATATTTTTGCCTTGGATATAAGAAATCAAGACATATACAGTTAAAATGCTTTATTTGCAAAGCAAAGCCTTCTACTTTCACAGGCAGTCACTTGGGGAAGATGACACTCCAGCGATGACAATAAATATTGCAATATTTTGACAGAATAGGAGCATTTTCCCGGAGTAGCCAAGTGGCCATACATGAGTAGCAGGGTGGTCACTTGGCACTGAAATGTGAAATGGAGAAAGATTCACATTCCAGTTCCTACTTCAGTCACCAAAAATTAATTTGAATCCAGGACTCTCACTTTTTACATATGTATCTTAATACCAGGATCCTTAGGGATCCTTAGTTTTCTAAATAACACTTTCGCTCACCAAAACAGAGGTACCCCATTCTAGATCTCAGTAATATTGTGAAATTCCATCATGGACAGACAGTTCCTGCCATATACCAGCTTATACATGAGATACTTACATTTGCTTTTCCTGGTTGGGTGTCTTAGTCTACTCAAGGGACTTCTAAAGAGTGATAAAGCAGTGGAGAAAAGAGGAGCGAATTATGTGATCCATGAGCAGTTTAGTCTTAGTTTTATTGATCATACTGAAAATCCAATTCTCTGGTAGCAAACTTTCTTTTAGAGTATAAAAGCGATGCAAAGAGGCTACTTCTGAAAGGTTATGTCATTAGGGAAGAAAAATTGAGAGTAATGAATTAACTCTAAATGCTGCAGCTTTAAACTACAGAACAGTACTTACTGTGCACAGCACTGGTAGTTTAGTACATGTTCAATACTCCATTGCAGAAAAGACAGCTATGTAATTACAACCCAAATTCTAGCTCTCAGCATTAGGAAATACATAAGGTTTCACAAAAGACCTGATTCTATCTTTATACCTTCTCTGGAGCTCTCAAAAGCAGCAGTAGGATTTGGAGCTCAAGGAAATTCAAAATAAGACTCCAAAGGAGAAAATAAGGCCATAAGAAAACTACAAAAAACTCTGGGTCCCTTCCTCTCAAGGCAGCTGTAGCTCCTAAATTGTTAATGAACGTGCTCATGAAGGAAATAACTACTTATAGACATGATTAAATACAGAACATAAGGTCAATCTTGAGTCTACCAAATATAATCTAACCTTAATGTTAAAAACATGGCATATTTCTAATATCTTTGCGGAGGTGTTCAATAAAATACGATAACATTAAAAAAGAATGCTGTTTTGATTAGGTGTGACACAGGGATATTTTAAATCTTTTTTTGGCTCTTGTTTTGGTCCTTGTGATTTCCAAAAGGTGTATACATTCAGGGTCATAGTAAAAGGAATGATTTATAGTCCAAATTCTTAATTTTCCAGTTCATTACCAAGTCCTCATTTAATTTAGTACCTTATTTTCCTCTGGCCAATGCTTTATCCTTAGTGCTTCCAATTTTATATAAGTATACCCACTGAACATTAGAAAGAAACAACCATGTTCAATCTTTCTGAAAAACAAATCATTACAAATAACCCACAGTTCCCTGATATATGAAAAGAAAAAACATGAAAAACACACTTGATATCCATTAATCCACTAGAAAAGCATATATCTTTTTAGTCAGATAATTAAAATGACACATTTGAGGCTTTAAAGAATACTATATAATTTCAAAAACAATAGGTATATATTAACATGAAATTTTAAAAATACTTCAGCATATATTCCATTTTTTCTTTTTTAGATTTATATTTCAAATAGAAAGAATTATTTGTAGACTAACTGCTCATTTTCTGGAAACATTAGCTCTCTGGTAACGTCATTATATCGCATTTAACCACAGGAATATATATTTCAAGTAAAAGGAACTGGTAAAAGAAATTCAAATACCAGCTAGGAAAATGTGACCTCTGGTTAATTTCTTCAGTGCAGAGAGAGCTGTTTAATGATGACACTGGGCCAAGTAATGCTAGAAACAGGATTATTATGAACCTAGTTATTCAACTACTTCGTCTACTTCAATACCAACTACCAATGAACGTCACCACTACCCTTAACAGCAACATTCTGGACTTTCATGACATAGTGCAATGTGTGCACAGATGAAGAATGAACTCTATACTCCAGAGCCCTATTTATTCACAGATTTGCCTCCAAATCCATCTATAAATTAATATATGAGTCCTAAAATAATAATGATTTATAAGACCAGCTGCCTAAAAAATACTTAAGAAAAAGCCTTCAAAATGAATACATAAAAAGAAAAATATGTTCCAGATGTTCAAATTGCTGTATCCTCTGATGAGAAAAAGGTAATTACTTTTAATGTTTTAACAGATATTTAGAAAAAAAAATAAAAAGAAAACAGGACACTAACATAGATTCAGCTGAACAAAAATAAGGTGGAAATATTGCTAGATTAACAGAAAATTAGCAGATAACTGAAAGTACTACACTGTTAATACCAGTGACAAATGTTTTGAGGTTAATGTGTAACTAACACCATAATTTAAGGGGAAAAGGACACTAAAAATTAACAGGGGGAAACTCACAGAGCAAGTCTGTTGGAATCCTGTCTGTAAGTTAAAATCACAGCCCAATGTAAATTGTCCATCACAGCACTTGCTGTAGTCAACTACCTTAGCAAAATGCAGAGGATGATGCCTTTTCAAAGATGGCCAAGGAATTGCCAAATCCCATTCCTCTTGCTTGTTATTCTTTATAATGACTCATCATAGCCCAGGACTGAAAGAGAAGTTCCAAACCCCAATTCTCCTGCAGAAATACCACGCAGAAACTGGCTCCCTTTTTTTCATTTATCCTTTGGAATTTCCAGCAAATTGCCTTTGCAAACCTCAGCTGTGGCTAATTTGCAGCAGTCAGAAGGGAAATTCATGTGCTGTGCTGGCTCCAAAATGTACCAAATTATATGCCATGACCAATACCTTGGGTTCCATCCAGAACCTGATGAAAACTGTAGGTAAAAAACACCAATCTAATATTTTCTCACCGCAGATATTAATGAACTAATGGAAATCCCCTGCACTACCTACAGAGGCTGAATGCCGGAATGATACATTTTCTTTACAAATTGCATCACTGTAATCACATCCTGAGGGCAAACAGACCTGAAAAACCCTGCAGCAACGAGAACACTTCACACCCACTTACACATGATACAAGACTTGCAGAAGGGCTCTGTTCAAGCCGCTGTGGCACAGCCCAGTGCAGTCTGTGAGCTGGAGCAGAACAGAGCCCAGCAGTGTCTGCACAGGGCACCTGTCCTGTCCCCTCTGTTCCTTCAGCCACGTACGCACCGAATGAGCAGAACAGCCTCGGCATACTCACAACTCACACATAGAGCACACTAATTATCTCAGGAAAGCGAGAACTACTTCCCCTGATGTCATTTCAGAGAAAACTAACTCACAAAGGCAGATATTCAGTCAAATTCACCATCAAGTAGGGCAGCTGGCTATCTGAAGCTAACAAAGGAGGAGGGTGGTGGTCAGTATTCATATTCTGTAATTTTTTATAAACAGCAATGTGTTTAACTTTTTCTCATCACAGGAATCTGCTTACCATACTGTCATTCCTGGACTTTCATTATTAAAAAAAAAAAAAAGTCTGAAAACTGGAACCAATAAAATCTTCAACAAATTTCCAAATGCTCTTAGTTATTATTATGCTTTTCTCCCTATGTCATCTACCCCACATCTTTTGACTAAAGAACTGTATCAAGAAGACATGACTATAACATGAATTAGCACGTGTAGATATAGACTGAGCTCTTTTCTACTGCTACTGTCCCACCAAACTAACAAAGCACAATGATGACACTGTAGATTCATTGCCTAGGATGTACAAATTACACATTACCCAGGGAATACCTACCTACCTACCACAGCAAACTGTGTTCTGCTTGTTGCTAGCAAGAACATGTACAGAAAACTCATTTAGGGCAGCTTCATTTGCTGAAGCATCACTATTTTTCGGTTTTTCACAGACAGTTTCATACAGTTGAATTGAGGAATATACATATGTTTAAAATTCCTCCTGACTGAATAAAACTGGAAGACAGTCTCTGAAGCAATGTAATGTAACCTGTGCTAGAGCATGACAAATTAAAATATAACCAAGCTTTTATTTCACATCAACTCTGTCTCTAGATGCTACTAAATTATCATCATTACTAAACAGAAGTCTCAACTAACTATTATGGGACCCCCACCTGGGGCACTCTACATCCTCTCAACCATTACACCTAAAAGTCAAAGCCAGTAAGAAGTTGAATAGTTCATGTCAGCTACCAACAATTTCTTTTTCTGCCTGTCCCCAGTAATGAACAACATTTGTTTTTCCTGATGTGACAGTGAATGGCTCTCTGCTGTTTTCTTGTTTTTCATTAATCTCTGGCCTCTGTTTCTCATCACTAGGTACCAGCTTCTGCCTCCAGCTAACTACTCCATCAGCACATCTGTGTGAATTGATAGTTCAAGCAACATTCAGCATCTTCCCTTTCAAACCCTTTCTGTAGACATTACAGACTTTCTGCAACAGAGGAGGAATTCACAGAGAGTGTATTTGACTGATTTTCTTTTTTTTTTTTTTTTGGGGGGGGGGGGGTGTGAGGTGGGGAGGAAATATTTTTTAAAAATAGAAGCATTTTCCTGAAGTGAAAATGTACCATCTGATAGACATGTTTAGCTGGAAACTCTTAAACTGAATTCCTATGATGACAGAAGGGATGTTTGTTTTCAAAATAAATGTAGTTGAATCATAGGATAATTCAGATTTAAATGAGCACAAAATGTTATTTAGGCCTATCTCTGTTCAAAACATCAGGTTTGTCATGGCTTTGTTCTGCCAAGTTTTAAATACCTCCAAGTTACATACCATGTTCCTTTGATATACATCTCTACAGCCTGCAGAGACTCATTTTCTAAAGAGCTTTTCACAGACACCTCCAATAATTCAGTCGTGCCTGTGGTGTCAATGGAGCATCTCCATATATTATGGCACAACCCTCCTGATGCAGCTGAAAACCAAAATAGATCTTACTATGTGCAGAATAAAAATCTTATAAACATAAGGAGAAAAAGGTTTCGAGAGTCTCCCCTGATGCAATCTACATAAATTACAAAAGTAACCTCAGGCAAACCACCTCATTCACACCTTGCTATGCTTCCACTCTCTCCTAATCTACACCTTGAATAGAAAACAGAAACAAACCTTTAATCAATAAACCACCATGAACTCTGCTTTCACTGCAGGCAGTCATAGAAAGAATTCAGTTCTATCCTTCAAAAAATCAATGTGACTCCACTTGGACAAAATTCTTACATCATCACAAGTGAGTACATAGCCTCAATGACTTAAAAAGACCCATATTCTTCCCATATTCATATTCTCCCCATGTAAGAGAAACACTAAGAACAAATTTGGTCTAATATTTCAGTAGAGAAATATTTTCAGTTCAGCTTTCAGATTTGAAAGTAAAAATTTTTGTGACATGTTACTGAAGTGTAGGTCTACAACAGCATCTTGGATACTACAGATATAGTTTCTAAGAAGAGAATCAAAAATGCTCAGCTTGTCATATTTTTATACTTTTGGGGTATATTAATGTGACTGATAGCACTATGAAATAGCTTTTTTTTTTCTTTTTCCCTGAGCTGGAACAGACCATTTGTATGTATTTATGATTGGCTCCGTTCCAAAGCTGCTAAGGTTTTATGTTTCCTCTGTTACTACCATAGTTATGGTTTACAGGTCTGTTTGGTGAAACTTATGGAATTATTCTTTCCATATAGTGACAGTTGCTGTAATGCCAAGAAACATAGAAATTTCTATCCTCATTCATCATCATAACACTGATGAGCCCTGAACCACTTGATTCATACAGGATGTGACTGTTGCTTCTTCAGAGCTACCATTGTGCTTAGAAGTGCGCTTGATACAGCATTGGTAGGTCACTGACCTGAGGTGTTCACACCCCAACCAGGATGAAACTATGCTATTAGAGGATTATATGGGAGGGTAGCAACAGATATATGCTTAGATAATAAAGATGAAGCAACTGGTACATGAAGGTGAAGAAGAATGAAGATCACTTAAAAACCATTCAAATAAATGTGCAGATCTTCCACTTCTGTGTAGATATAGGAAGAAACAGGGACACATAAGGATAAGTTCAATAAAGCATTTGAAGCAGAGACTACATGATGAAAGAATAATGTAATCACGGAAAATATTCAAAGGAACAAGTGATCAGTCTGAAAGAATAGACACAGAAAGGCATTCTGTTTAGCAATCTGTAAAATGGGATTTGATAAAGCACACATAAGGAGATTGAAGTAGTTCATGAAAATGCAGTAATGAAATGAAAGGTCTCTTTTAGTACTGGATTTTTTGTTTAGCAGACAGAAAGAATTTTCTTTTTGAGCTGTTTTGTGGTCAAAGCTAATCCACGTACTGATGATAGTTTGCAAAAGATCATACAAGTTTCTTTACAGTTCAGTAAATAAAAAATAAAGCAAATCGGTCAGTGGTAAAAAAGGAGAAAATCTGTAGACAAATCACACCCCTCACCAGTAATATGAGCTGTAAGAGGACTCAGATTCCATTTAGCAGGGAAAAAACCAAGAAAATATATTCTAGATGATGTAAAGAAAAGGATGGGAATCAAGTAAGTTTGATTCTAAAGCTTTTAAAATATAATAAAGGAATTTCAACTTGTGGTTTCAGTGCTCATAATTGCAATTTTCCTAATAAACTTGGCAGATCATTCTCTGCTTAGAGACATAAGAAAAAATTAAGTGACTTTTGTTGGAAAGTGGTGAAAGAACAAGTTTGGCTGAACTTGGAAGCCTTCTGCTAGTGCATGTAGAAAACCACAAGCTGACATAGGGGAATTCCAGAAGGAACATCCACTGAGGTATTGAGCTATGTAATGGCAGACATTTCATGTCAAGCAAAACTTACAGCACATCTGGAATTAGGTGTCTTAATCATATGATGGTTCTTAAAGTTGTTATAGCCAATACTGTATGCTTGCTAGTAGAGCTAAAAATACTATTATCAACATAAAGAAAAACTCCAACCATAATGTTCACTCATTTTCTTGGAAAGAATAAGATGGATCAGATATAGAGGTCTCATACCACTGAAACCACTATACTCAAATATGTTCTATCCTAAAAAATCCAATTTCTATAGCCCTTTGTATGCCCTTATTCATAGTTCATATACTCTACAATCCAGTCTGAATGATCTCTATTGAATAAATTTACACTTATACCATTCACCTATAACATTATCATTACAGTCTCAATGTTGTCGAGCATTAATCTTACAAGTATTATAAGTTTATTTCAACAAAATCTGACTTTGGTAACACCACTAAAGAGGTTATATGTTTAAAAGTTATTTCCTGAAATGAGACACCTGTCCAGCCAAAAGTAACACACCATGAAATTAATTATTCTTACTCTGATAAACAGAAAAAAAACAACTAAGAAGTGAAAAAGTGCAGCACTACATTCCTACAGGCCTAAACATCATATATGTAAATAAGTTAAAATTCTATCATCCTCATCCTGTCATTGAACAGAAAAGAAATGAAGACAAATTATTCACAAAGTATGGTGCTATTTATCACTTTCTTGACAGGTGTCTATCAACAAGAAGTTCTTAATTGCCCATAATATTTTTGGAGTTATTCCATCTCGAGCACAAACTATTATCATTACTATTACTCCTAACCAAAATGAACAAAAAATATTATCCTTTAAACTTCTTCGTCTCATCACTTGCCAAGTAAGCTGGACCACACTGTTTGGAATCAGTGAAATACTGAATATCCCAACCTCCACTCTTGGCTTGAAGGAAGAAAATATTGATTTTCCAAAAGAGCAGAGGGAAGAGAGAGCAGAGAATTAACAAAAAAATGTTACTCTGTTCCCTCTTCTACTGTCAGAAGTTGCATCCTATGTGCTGCAGGTAGAGATCGGAGTAAATTGCTCTTCCTCCTGCTCAAGCAATGGAAGTAGAAGTGGAATTATGATTCATTGGGTGACTCAAAGGAGTAACCTGGACTGCTGGAGGTGCTGTTGGTGTGGGACAAATTACCCATTTACTCAGTGCTGTGCCTGGAGACATAATGGAATCTGTAAGTACTGCCCCTCAGTTTACCACTTTCATTTTGTTGCTCCTGCTATGGAGGGGCAAAAAGTCAGGTAGGTCTGAATCTGCAATGTGTAATAGTCAGACTCAAAGTTATTCCCAGCACAAGAGGAAAAACAAAACAGAAGAAAAATCCACCTTGCTAAATGCACACCGAAGATAAAGTGTGAGTTTATGTAATTAACTAAATTTTCCTGAATTTCTAAATGAATTAGAATTTACTGTTTAGCTAATGTATAGCAACTATATATAGCACTTACAACAAATCATCATACACCACAAAATCCTGGTAAAAAATATCAACAACTTCACTTTGTTCCAAGGCATTCTCACAATGGGTTTTAAAGTCAGCACCATGTGTACCCAGCAGCAGATACCCAGAAAATAATGACTGATGAGCACTGACTGGGTCAGGAAAAAGAAGCTTCCACACACAAGCACAGCCACTGCCCCTTCTCTTTCATTGTCAGAACTCACAGTAAACATGTCTTCAAAATTTTCTAACATTTCTAATTTCTAAAGCAAGAAACAACAGATTTGCAACGTACACTGTAGCACACTCCCCATTCTCTAGGTTATCTGGCTTTGCTCACTTTTTGTCAGGCAGCATGAAAAAATTGTGACAAACTCCCAAATAAATAAATAATGTGTATCACAGAGGCTCTTTCTTCCTTTTTTTATCCAGCCATCGATAGGCATACACACTAGGAGGCTGTGTTACAGGGCTTTAATTATTACTTTTATTATTTAATTATTACTTTTATTCTCTGTTCCTTTTGTATTAGTGGTGGTGGTCTTTGGGATTCTTGGACCAAGAGCAGACATAACAGAAGTAGCAGTAGAGATCATAACAAATGTTTAACTTGAGGTTAGCTCATTTTATGCACTAAGAAAATACAACTTCTTCCTGGATTTTAGTCTAGCTTTAATTATCTTGATTAATTTGGCACTAATGGTTTTTTTAAAGTGGATGTTTTTCTCACTCATGCTATAGTTTTCTTCCATTAAAATAGTCCTTTACAGAACATGATGATTATGATGAGGTCTGTCTTTACGCCTGTATGTCTTGTTTTAGCAGAACATCTGAAGCAATTATTGTCTAAAGGCATAATAATCTAGAAGGACTTTTTCTATTTCAGACATCTTGTTTTATTTTATTTAGTCATTATGTCTTCCATTCCTAAAGAATCACAGCTACTATAAAATTGGCAGCTCCAATAGCAAATTTATACAAAGCTTTATTTTCTCTCTCTCTCCTGCAATAACTGAATGTGGTTTTGATGAGAAAGGTATTTCCACCAATATTGTCTATCAGAAAGCTTGATATGATTAATAGAATTCCTTGAATTACTACTGCAGGACTTAAATTTTAAATGGCTGAGGACCATTTTAATTTCAGTCTTTTAACTGTTTGTTATTTTTTTAAGGTACAGCAACAACTTCCCTATCAAGATTGTACTACAGGACAGCATAAGCTCTATTTTTGCAGAATATGTAAATATACAGCTTGGTAACTTGCCAGCAAATGGAGCTAACTACAGTGCTAAAGCTTACTTGAGTCATTTGATAGACATTTATGACTGCAGTGGGTTTTCAAGCAGGATGTGAATGCTTACTTTAGTCTTCAGCTCATCTAGTGTAGTATCCCCTCCGCCTTGACTCCATTTCCTTCCTGGTCCTCTCCATCTGTTCCGTCTTGACATCTATAATTAAAGTAGTTAGATATACACTTTTTTTTTTCTATAAGGCTTTTATTGCTATTTCTGAGTGTGATTTGTGGTGTATTTCTTTACTGAGGAAGTCTATCTCCACATACAAAATTTTTGCAGCTATGAATAACCCAAGATCTCCCCTTGTAAGATTCCCCCAACACACACACACACACACACACACACACACACTCTCACCTTACTGTTATGGTGCCTATTTATTTCTGCTTGATTTTCTTTTATAAGACACACTGGAAACATGTCTCATCAAAACCAACAGAGCATTAGTCTTTTATCTGTATTCCCTCTGTCACTTTTCATTAGAAAATTCCATCATTTAAGGATAAAAGAGAACTGCTTCAAACAGCTGAGGTTGTTTATAGCATTGTTATGTTGCTTTTGTCTGTTGCCTGTCTCATCCTAGGAACTGAAACCATTCATTCTCTCTGAATGTATGGGCAAGTTTGAGGCTTTTCACTTTGAGAACAACACTGGCTCATCACAAATCCACAGAACTTCTCCACTGATATGCCAGTCAATAAAGTGCTCAACAGCAGCTGCAATTCATTGAAAATCTTTTGCCCTGTAGGCAATCCTTTGTGGAAGGGTGGACTTCATGTGATTTCCTGATAAACAACAACCTACATCAATGCCTCTGTGCTACAATTGAAATATTTTCCTTTTGCTATCCATAACACACTGTGGTTGTGATTATTCTGTTGTCTCTCTTGCCATCTGTAAATGGGAGAGCAATGGTAATGTGGAAGGTTCCCATTACTTAAATCCTATTAGTTAACAAAGTTGGAATTGATTATCCCACAGCTGAAAAGATTTTTCAGATGACATGCAATGTAAAGTATACACAATCTTTATAATTATATAAGTGCAATACAGATGGACATCTCCACATATTTGAGTGTACATGTAGCTGTAAGTATTACACAGAAGCAAAGAGCCCCAGGGGTTTCCTTTCCCAACTACCATTCTGAATACAAGGGCCTTAAACACACAAAAGGTGACCAGAAATGGAGCTGAGGAAGCAGAGTAAATGAGTGCAGACACACTGTGAGGGAAAGGGCATTTATCCGTGTTCTTCAGACCAGTAAAACAGGCAAATATAATTTAAATGTGATCATTATTAAAATATGGCTTACAGCACCAGTATTAGTTCTTAACACTGTACATATTCCAAACCACACAAATGCAGAATTCATTTGAACAGAGGATTAACAAAAAAGTATTATAGAACCCTTTGCAATGCTTACAATTTGTCTAAATAAAGTAGAAGTCAGATATATTTTCCATTGCTTTATCTAAGCTTAGTTTTATCTGTTATTATCAATGTAAGTCATTAAAAATATCATGACTACATGAATACTGACACAATATTTCATCTTTTTATTGCAACAGGCAGTGAAAGACACATTGGTCCTTTTCACTGAAGTCCTAATGAATAAATAACACTACTCCAATATAGAAAGAGTAATAAAGATGTAGAATGATGTCACATATTAAATCTATATTTTACTCTTTAGTCACACAGCATAAACTAAGCTAGTATACGCCTGTTCTTGTCTTGTATTATACAGATATTACCAGGATAGCTAAAAAGGTTTAGAAAAATCACAGCATTGCTACTTTGGACATAACCATTAAACACTATGTCTTTATTACTACAGTTTAAAAGCCAGGCAATGGCCAGAATTCATTGTATTTGTTAGGAAGAAAGAGTCACTTCTCTGCTTTTTTGGTAACACGGTGGCGTTTGGTCAAACAGCACTTGCTTCTGAAGTAAAATATATCAAATTGCTCTTTATATAGAGGGAGATAATACTTGGCACTTAATAAAAGACAGACAAAAAGAACAGAGGAGAGAGAGCGTAACTCAGCAGAGAGGAAGGACATAGATCAGGCCAAGGAGAAAATAAAAGTAGAAGGGGAAAAAAAAGAAAAGAAAAAAGAAACAAGAGAGCAAGAAAGAAAACACCAGCACAGAAGTTATATTTTGAGGCTTACCTGCACAGACCAGGGAAGTAGAAATATGATTTTATACGTAAAAGATTAGTCTTGTCATCATTCTAAAAACTACAAAACCATGACTCAAAACCTGACTGGGGAGAGACCTTGTTTGCATGTTACCTCTGCTGTTCATCTGCCACACCCCAAAAAGATTTTTAAAGAGGGCAAGAGGCAGCTCTGTTTGTATGTGACAGATAAAGCCTTTTTGTCTCCTTGCATAGGACAGAAAAGCAGCAGCCAGTTTTACAAACATCATTTGTGAGAGACTGAGTTGAACTACGTATTAAACATATGAAGATCAGTGGAATGCTAATTAAAACCCAAGAACCAAAGAGGCATTCCTTCCACTGCTCCAGAAATAGATCCACCTGTTGACAGGAAACATTCTTCCTGAAATATATATCATGTCTCATGCTGGAATTATGTCAGAAATTGCTTCAGCTCTTCTCCTGCAATGTAATCTGACCCTTCACTACTGTGCCCAAATAAATCAGACACCCATCAGGTTAGAGGGCATGTAATTACAGGTGTGGGGGGTAATCTATTCAGCCTGAAGATGCAGCAGCTGGAAACTCTGTCTTGTTGATATTTTAAAAAGTAAAACAAGGCTTGAAGCTCTATGCAGGCAAATTGAACAAGTGAAATCAATATTTCAGACAGCTGTGGAGGCTTTTCTTTTGTTATGTTTTTATGACATGAGTGGATATTACAAGTTAAAATATTTTTTGTACACACATTCCTCCAGTCAATATGTCTGCAAAGAGTACCATATCTCATGGCCATCAATAGAGGTTTTGCCCAAGGGTACTTGGGCATGGCCAAATTTATCCAACAGTTTTGTAAGGACTGTTCTAGGGACATCTCAGGGCTTCATCTTCACAGTATTAAACTTTTAACTGAGGACAGGAATTGGGAGAATCACAAAGCAAATAGTGGGTAGAATAAACATTTATCCATTTAGATTTTTGCAAAACAGCCTAAATAAACTATTCATAAAAGAGAAAAAGAAGGGGAAGAAAAGAGAGAGGGAAAAAGATGGAGATGATCCAATAACTGAAATTTTTTCAGAACTTTCAGAATTTTTAATAAGAATGTGTTGCAATTTACATCAAGATGTGGAAAATTCAATGCAGTTTACACCGCCCAGAATTCTGGAGCTGCCAGCTCTGAAGGAATGGAGCACATAAATAATGTATTTACTGTTATTCTTGGTCTGCAGCTGATCTCCTACCAAGCACTGAGAAAGAGTTTTAGAGCCCTAGGAGACAGCTGGTGCTGTCTAGCATGTTTGACTGATTTTGTGAGCAGAGAATTAAAGGCATAAAAAGCAAAATAAGCATCTAAACCTAAAGATTTATTTTCTCCTGAAAGAAAACTTGGAAGGTTAAAAAGCTGTGCAAGAAGGCACAATTAAGAATAATCTGTTATGAAGAATTATATTATTTGAAAATTAAAATCTCAAGTAGATTTGATGGAAAGCCAAGCATACAATTTTTTCTTCAGATAAACAGGGTTATGTTCTTAGTAATACATAATACTTTGCATTCAACATAAATGCCAGAAAGCTAATGACTATCAAAGATTTAGATCACTTGAGATGTGGACCTCAAATGTGGTGCCATCTAGCATTCAGTTGCAGTTTTGTGAGACTGAAGTTCAGCTGTTCTTCAGCACAACCTACAGGGAAGAAATATTTTCAATACCAGGCAGGTTTTCTGGAGAAGGCACCAAACTTATGGGCTCTTCTGCTCATTTCAAAGAGCTAGTCAGACTGGAATTGGTAAACCCCATTCCTGTTCTTTAGCAAGCAGGCCAGCTGGAGGAAAAAACATACCTCTAGCTGCTTTCTCATCCCTCTGCAGACCAATTATTCCCCTTGTAGAATTCCTCTCTTTAAGCAAAATAAACATCTTAAGCCAAAAGTATTCAGTAGAAGGGCATACATCTGATTGTTCCTAGTTACAAAGAGACTACCAACTGACAGTTGTGACAGTGTCCAAACACAAAGAACCAGGCTGAAAATGTGCCTTTTCTCACAGGCTTCTTTAATTTGACTTGTGAGGTGGCTAGAGATTAATACTGAATTATGACTCTATCAATCATTATCAAACCTAAAAGCCAGTATTCACTCAGATGAACTTCCTATAAGGATGTTTATAAATTAAATTCAGCTTTCAAAACAATTCCATTCTGACTCCTCCAAGACAGCAGGGGAGAAACTTTTATAATCCTAGCCACAGATGTGGAGCACAGAACAGCAAATCTCTTGGTTCCAACTCTCCTTCTGCAAGGCAGCAATGGGCTTTGCAAATCATCTGGCCCATTTGGGAAAGGGTTGTTGTGCCAGGAAACTCAACAAAACCTGTGTCAGTATTTCATGTGTCAGAAAAACTTTTCAGGGGTGTGATTGGGTGGAAGTGTCTTGTTAACCTTCCTTTTTTCAGCCTTCTTAAGCAGACTGGCATAGCCTGAGACAGATGATAATGATGGAGTTTCTTGGGTCTGATGAGTAAACCCCTCCGAGATATGAGGTTTCAACAATGTATCTTACAAGGACTCAGCAAGACAATAAAGCAATTAAATCATTGCATCCCATCAACTAACAGGTTTCAAAGATGATACCATTGTAATTATGACACTAACAACAGAAGTTCCAGCACACTAACAACAAAAGTTCCAGCAAACTCACACAACCTCTATGTAACAGCTGATTTGGCAGAAACCACTCAAAACATGTCCCAGCTTGAAAAGTAATTTCAAGAACTCAAGAAAATGAGACACAAACTGCTGCTTCTATTCAGCCCTGAATAGAGCTAAAATGTATAAATCATGGTTCATGAAAGAAATATGGGGAGGAGAATTTCACTGCACCACAGATGATGAATCCTGGGCAGATAACCTTCAAAAGATGCACATATTGCTATCACAGTGAGAAAATTCCAATGGAAAGCAATTTCACACTCCTTATAGGCCATTGTAATCAGCTAGAAAATGAATTAACATAGCCCAGAGGACAAGGTACTATCAAACAGGGTCTTGATCCAGTGAAGCACTTAATCTTATGCTTAATATTAAGCGCTTGAGCTGTTGCATTGAGCCACATATGTACAAATCAAACTTGTTCTGACACTAAAAATAACTGAAATAATTTCTAGCAAGTTATCTATTTATTGAATCCATTATTTTGTTCTAGTCACACGTTGCCCAAGACAATACTCTCCTTTTTCAAACTATTCTAAATAATTTAGCATTATACCTGCATATTTCTGCCACTAGTGCTTGGACTAAATGCCATTCTCAGTTCATGAAGTTCTTATGAAAATGTTGATACACCATATATTATTTACAAATAATAAGGCATATTTTCTTTTCAATGACAAGTAGAGTATAGATTTTAGTAAAGTCTCTGGTTTGAATACATTAACAAGACCAAAATTCTCTAATATCTACACGACAATTTCTGGGAAAAAAAATCCATTAGTCATCATACATATTTATGAAAAGTGGGATAAATGTAATCAAAGCATCATACTTTTATCTGGGCAGCTAGTCAGATGTATTTATTTTTTTTCAAATACTATTTGCAATGGTCTAAATAGGCTATAGGTTAATGCACCAAAAATGAAAGAGATTTCAGAGGCAAATTATGAAAAGTAATGCTTTTTATCCAGGAAGACAGTCCCAAAATCAGAAAAATGAAGAAATATTGACAAATGAGCATGAAATAGAACTTAGAAACCTGAGAACAAACTTCAAATTTTCCATATAGCTAGATAAAATACCAGAAGTTTGAAATATGGAAAGAAACAAAAATAAGATTAGACAGATTCTACTGGCTTTAGAATCACTGAGCTTTAATCAGTAACTTGTATCATCCACAGAAGACAGACAAATAACTTTCAGATAAAACAGTGTTATAGTACAGAGAGGTCATCCTTCCTCTATACAGAGGTAGGTTAGGCCATTTGGATTCAACCTAAGGTGATTCAAGTCTTTGGAACAATTTAATCTGGCTGCTCCAAGGGGCAGAGCCTTGACCAAGGGAAAGGTAAAATGAGAGCGGAAATGACAGAGGGGAAAGGAGGAAAAGCCCAAAAGAGCAGGACTGTGGCAGAGTGGGAAAGGAGGTGTGTTCTTGGCACTGATGCACCTGGACAAATACCACCTACCACTAATACATATGATTCCACATTACATTGCTACGTAAAATTCTGTCAGCACACCTACCCAAAATGAATTACAACTGCAAAATTATGCTATCAAAATGTCATAATTTGCATTCAAATTCAATGTCTCCATGGGCCTGTTAATCCTCATAACAGAATTTCATATTCAAGATATATGTATTTAGTGTACATACTAAAATGGTGAACAACACCAACATACATTTTTCCTATTTACTTTCTATTACTTCATAATCCCCTTCCAAAACAGGCATTTAAAGGATCCACAATTTACTGAGATTGCAGATTGCTGTTTCCTTCTAAACCCACGTTCAAAGCTTACACATACTATGATTTATCTAAAACGTTGACCTACAATACCTTATCAGAAAAAAAAAAAACCAAACCAAAACCACAAAACCAAACACTAGAAAATATATCTTAAATATACAGGGAAAGCCAAATCAGTTACAGTTGTTGTAATCAATTCCCATTTGCAGTGGGATCACAAAGCATTATTTAAGTGACTGCAGCACACATCCATTTCAAGGATGGGAACTAAGGGTCTCTTTCAGCAGAGTACTCGGGGAAGTATTTCTCTTCGTGCTTGCCAAGTTTGTTAGATGTGGACCTACATGTAAACTCTAATGGCATTATTTCTTACTTCTCCACAGTCTCACAGTCCCATAGAAGGCAGTAAGAAGTAAAAAAAAAAAGCTTTTGGATTAATAAAAATTGTATCAAACTGAATAAAGCCCCTTCTCTTATAGGTTTGCTTTGAATATACTTCATCTAACTGAAAAGACTTTTGGATATAAAAAACTCATCTTTTCATGAATTTTGTGTTAATTCCTTTCTTCAAGTGATTCAACATTAAAGCCTTTTAGAACTATGAATATTAGAAAATATGTATATTTTTTAAAAAAAATGTGAGGTAAAGAGATGAAGTTATCAAAAATACTTTATCTCTTTTTTTTTTTTTTTTGGAAGAGACAATAGCACATTGTTGTATCCTCACACTCGTGTTAATAAAAGACATATTTGTATGCTAAGATAAGAATGGTTTCTTCCTCCTCTAAGTCTGCAGTCAATTCCACTTTTAACAACTAAATAATGAAATAATTTTTCACTGCTAGCAATACTGTCACTGCTGTTTGCAGTGCTACTGTTTGCAGAGGAAATGACCAACAACATTCACCACCTGTTTTTCCCAAAAACTGTGAGTTCCATTTTATGCTGTTTGATTAATAGGATCATGCACTAAAAACAAAAAAACCCACCAACAACAAAAAACTCGAACAACAAACAAAAAACCAAACCAAACCAAACCAAACCCCCACAAAACAAAACAAACAAAACCAAACCAAACAGAATTTGTGGAATTTCATACAAAATTAAAATACAGTAAAAAGGGATAGTAAATTATAAGATGATTACTAGCTTCCTCTGATTAATGAAATGCCCAAAAAAGGAAGGGAAAACAATCTTCTACAATGATACTGGAAGTTTTTGGAGCATTCTAATAGAAAATAGTGGAGGCATTGGAAAGGACTCAGTACTGCAATGTAGACAACCAGTTTAGAAATAAATTCAGTTGGGACATTCTTATTTGTTATAATAAGACATGTTTCATTTGCAACTTTGCTTTCAAGATTTTGGGTTTTTTTGTTTTTAAACTAAAACTCAACAAACTTATTAGGCAAATATTCACAACCTACCTGGGCCACTTTATGACAACCCAGCTGTACAGGGAAATTAGAGCAAGGTAGAAGTGCAGCTGCTTGAAAACAGTGGGGAGAGAAATATAAAAAAAAAAAGATGTGCTTATTTCTTATTCAGCATTCTCAGCATTCAGCTGCCTCATAAAAAATATCTCTGCCTACAAATGCAAAAGGAACACAATAAAATACACTCTGGAAAAAGCACCCTTAGAACAATACTTTGAATCATGTTCTATAATTTATATCCTTCACTGTATTAGCAGAGAAAAAGGTTATCTGGGCAACCTGAAAATTAATTACAGAAGATTAGACAAAGTTGTTTCTGTAAAAAAAGTGTAAGCAAAATTTTTAACAGATGTACATTCCCATGTCATTGCTTCCCAGGGATTCTCAGACTACTTTGTAAAAGGGGCTGAACTTCTGCATTCTTTTCTCAAAGAAAGAAATAAAAAGGGGGGAAAAGAAAAAAAGAAGTAAATATAATTTGATATTTTCCCTTGCAGTTGAGTTCCGATAAAATTTAACATAGCTAGTGTAGTAACATAACAACCAGACAATTAAGTAATCTTAAGACACTAAAAGTTATTATTTTTAGTGGTAAACTAGAAAAGAGACTACTTTTGTTTTTTTTATTCTAGGGGTTTTTTTCCCTTTACGGTTAAAAAAAAAAAAAAAAAAAAGCTAATTATAGTAATTTCTTTTCTTTTATTTGAAAAATAAAATTATCAAAAATAATTACCTGATTCTAGAAGCTGGTTGATGAAAAGTAAAGATGTTAAGACTAATAATATACTCATGAAATTCAGCAGTAAAATTGCTACTCAAAAATTATCACATGAATATGTCTTTGAAAGGATTAAATACAGTTTTTTCAGATGAATAAAATTTTCAAGTTATAGTCATTTTTATCTCTGATTTATCCTTCTTGAAAATGATCATAGTTTCATTGAAAATCATATCCTTTTTCAAAATGCCTCAAAAGCTTATAGCAACATTTGCATGTTCTATTTAATTCTCTGATTTCTTCACAGCAATTTCTGTTGAGGTAAATTACATTTCTACTGAACCGCACAGGCTTAATCTTTAAAATCTGTGAGCTTTTTCAATAATGTTATACTTGGAATGACACACTTGAAAAAATATTAGAACAGGGTGACATAAGAAATTTCATTCCATGTGAAGAAACAGTAAGACAATGTGGATTTGCCTGTGCTTTGCTTCTGTACAACATTTCAAGTAAGTATTTAATACTATGTTGCAAAACCAAAGTGAGATTGAAAGCCCTACTGTTATGGAAATTGGCATTAGATTTTGCTTTTTTTTTCACTCAGAAAGTCTTATTAAACAAAAATTCATGGCACGTAAGGCAGATATCTTTATTTTCACTCTTGTTTCAATATGAAAGTCCAAAGCTAAAAAGCCACTCCCATTATGCCATGAACATAAATGCTTATCAATAAGCCCAGAATACAAAACATATCTATTGATAGAAAAGAAACTGTCCACAGAATCTCAAACACTACTGGACATTCCTAAAATGCACTGAAATAGAGTCTAAGGATCCTGATGAAGAAAACAAACCTTACTTTGCTGGTTCTTGTACAACAAACAATAAAACTTGATAAACGTAGACTTTTAGAGTGAATGTTCACATTGTGGTGGTCTCCTAAGCAGCCTATTTGCAGTCTCATCATAAGGGAACATCAGAGGTTATATAACAAGATAGTAGAGCAGACCTATATTTTGGGAAACAATCTACCAGGAAATCCAGTTGCTAGATTTATTTTTATGCTGTTCTAAGCTACAATAAAGAGTATTTTTCCAATGTCAATGTGTAGCACAAGAACTGAGAAGAACATATTTGGCTTTGAATCACCTTCTTTCCTCACTCCTTTGTTGCACCAAGTGCAGGCAAGCTGTTTATTTGAACCCAAAGCCCTTTGGACAGTCTCAGCTCAACAAACAGATATGATGTATGGGTACTCACACTCCTCCTCATCTGTTGCTATGGCATTTTGCCTGCTCACAAGGTGATTGGACAATTTTGCTATGAAAGTCAGCACCAAAGATCAAAAGCTCTCCTGTGGAACAGCACTGCCTCTGCCATCTGTTTTGCGTGATGCTTGACAGGTTCTGGGAAGAATGGATGAGAAGGCAATACCATATCATGCTTTTACCTATTTTTCCTCACTAGCTGACATTTTGTCCCACCTTTGTTCCACCTGCTACTTGAAAAAATGGGGAGAAAAAACAAAAACTTCAAAAGAGAAGAGAAAAAAAAAATCAGCCTCCCTCAGTCTGTAACTGAAGGAACTCATAGTGGTTACTAAGCAGAGCTAACAGATATCATCATATATATAACATCTGCCAGCACCCTGTAGGAAACAATAAAAATAACCTAACAAAAAACTTAAGAGTTCCCAACAATATGCAGTGAGTAGTGCACTCATACCCACACACACTAAATTATGTTAAAGAGTCGTGCAGAAAAAAATCATTGACCACCAAAACCAGTATAAAATCTTTCTGAAAAAAAAGCATTGTGGGAAAAGTTGAAAAGATTCGGCAGCTTCTTATAATCAGATTTCCTGGGAGACAGTGTTGAAATATTTTTATTTTTAAAAGAACTAAATGAATGATAACAAATTAAATTAAATGCCAGTTTACTGAGAACATGTCAGTCAACTCTAAATTCAGGTACATAAGCAGTTGTCAAATATTTGTTTCTTATCCATTGCTGTAGAAATGTAGGAGGAAGGAAGATACTACCCTTCATTAAAAGATGGGAAGTGGGTTGTCTAAATTACAAGTTCTCTAACATCATAGTTTTTGTTAGTGAGTAGGACAAAAATCCACAAATTCCTTTTCCTGTCTCACAGCTCTTATTTTATATCCTGCTATGCTAAAGACAAAATAAGTATGAGCATTTGAATCATATCTCATTTTCTTCTGTATAAGAACATTACAGAGACATCCAATGCAATTTGGAAGGCCTTCAAGAACAACAACCACTTTTTCTGAGTATACTCTAAACCACAGTCCTGATGAAAATTTCCTATTTATCATTCCTGACCCTTTCAGATTCCCAAATGTTCCCTCTGTAGGGACTGAAATGATGGTGGAAATATTTTTCTCACCACAGGCAGTCACATCGTTCCACCTCCCTAAGTGAGAACGTGCTTATGTTCCTGAAGGAGATGCCTGCAAATCAGAGTATTGAGGCATTTCTTGGGTCCAGATGATCTGTTACTGCAATGCAGCAACTCCCAGCAATGTTCAAGGGAACAGCTATTATGAGGAAGCTCATATAGTTAGTCCTCCAAAAAACAGCCTCATTTCTAAATTATTTATACATGTTAATTTTTTCTCCCCATGCTGTTATGCATTTGAATTGTTTTGCTCTCATTTATAGCAGTACACATTATGGCTGAGATTTTCAAAGCCATGAATCCCTCAGGTGGCTTTCAAGATCTAAATGTAATCTCTTAGTTTATGCTCATTTATAGTGGATTTCCAAAGGAAGATGCTTTTTCATTCCAGAAAGCAGCTTATGCAAATTAGTTTTTGTTATCAGACGCCCATCCTTCAGTACCGTCATTAATTAGCAGACTGGATACCATGAAAACTGTCTGTAGTTTTTAATTATAATGGGTAAAAATGAAGACAAGCTTTCTTTGCCATAAAAAGTAGCTGAAAACACATAATAAATACATTTACTGCAAAATATTTCTGGTGGTACAACGTCTCATTTTACAGTAATATGATAATGAGCATATGTCGCTGAAAGTGTCGGAACGGCCAAAGCGACACGAAAAAAGGTTCCAGCAAAGTTTATTCCAAGAAAAAAGCAGGGACAGCCGGGGCTGCTGCGCAGCCCCTTAAGTACAGTTTTTGAACACACGTAATGCACACGGATAGGACAGTTCAAACTTTCACACCAGAATTCTTACAGCTAATAGGTGCATTTTCTAAACTCTACTTTCTCACAACAACTTTGCTCTTTCTCAAAACAGCCCAGTTCTTTCCCACAACAGTCCCGAGCACCTGCTCTTATTTTTCTCTCATGTTGATGTTCTTCCCAACTACTCTCATTCAAAACAGGTCCTTGTTCTCATGAGACAGTGTTCTCTGTTCCCACAGGACAGCTTCTTCAGGATGCATCAGTATGTTGTCAGGATCAGGGCCTCCATTTTCAGTCCTCTCTTTCAGTCCATCTCAGGGGCATACTTTGATCTGGTCAACATCTATTGCTTCGTCAGTATGTGCCAAGGTGCTGACAGACCCACTGTCACCCGTGACAATTCCCCCTTTTTTGTATTTGTGCGACAAAGATGGCCTTAACAGTCTGCTGCAGGGCCCTTTGCAACAGGCTGATCAAACAGGGCATCATTAATAGCACAACTACAATAATTACCAAAATCAGCAATCCTGTTTTTATGATGGATAACAGCCAACCAGACAAACCCCATTTACCAAACAACTTATTTAACCAATCCCATCCATCATCAATTTGTAATTTGCGGACACCTTCTTTCAAAAGCTGAATGCTTCTGTGTATGGATTCACTATGGTCCGACAAATTCATGCAACACATTCCTTCAAAATCTTGACACTCCTGTAAAGTATTTTTAAGTCTACACACATATATATCTACACAGTTTCTCTCTCTCACACCATCTCTCTTCAGTCATTCATTGGTGGCCACCTCAGTCACACTTCACTCACACATAGCTGGAATTTCTATTATACTTTTACATTTTAATTACACACTTTACATTTTAAGTAGTTATTGGTTGTGTACTTCTCAGTGTGTCATCTTTGGCAGTCACGTCCAACAACTGTACCTGGCTTGAAAAGGAGTACATACAAGGAATATAAGGCCTAACAAATTTAAATGAGATCTACTCCAATTTAGCATCTGTTTATGCACCTGCATGGTCTCTTTCCCCCCCTTTTTGCATTTTAAAATGTTCATTTGATGTGTAAAATGTTTTCTTGACAACAATTTGTCCTATAAGTGAGTTAGGAATCTCTGCATAATTTTCTTAGCTCTGGAAAACCAGCAAATTACATCACTTGTCCTTACAGTTTTTTAAAACTTCCTAAATTGTGGAGAATTAAACCAATGTCTGAGTTACATGAGTAATGTGTGATTGGCAGCAACACATGATTTCTGGCTATAGTCGGTACCTAGAAAAATGAATAAATAAATCACTATTACAGTCTGCTAATACAGCTTGAAATTCAGGGTCTTCTGTGAGAAGTCAGTCCAAGTCGTCTCTGATGTCTGGGACGTAATTGACTCTCAGCTCTTGTTCATCTGCTTTTTTTAGTTGTTCTTCACCTTTAATAAAAAACTCACAAATTTGTTATTAATAGTTCAGTCAGTTTTAAGTGGGTATCATGGATAATTTTGCAGTTTTTCTTTGAAGCTGAAGGCCTAGTGATGATTCTTTGCAGTATAATTCTCTCTGTAGGAGATAGGTTATATGGCTTGGTTTTATGAATTTTTTCCTGGAGCATTCTTCAATCCTGCTTCTCAAAGAACATTGGTTAGAACAATCACATGTAGTTTTTGCTCATCTTTTTAGGTCTCTAACTTCTGTATTTACTTTTATTTTGCTTTTATCATTTTGAGCAGCATTTTATCATGTTGTACTGCAGAAAATTTCTCTCCTATTGTAAAGGAAAACACTGAATTTCAGGAAGGTCACTGTAACTTCAATAAAAGCAAATAGCAGTTTTCATTATGAAGAAACAATTGGCTGTTTAAAATCCCAGCATATGGAAATCTTTCAGAGGATGGGATTACTGATTTTTATAAGGTCTTAGTTGCATAATTGGATTAAATATAGTTTTGTATCTCTTACTTTTCCTTTATCAAGCCACGCATGGCTTGGGATTTTAACAGGATTCACAAATTCATAGGGCAGATTCCTGCCTCTCTGAATGTAAAAAATGAAACTGGAGAACAGTCATGTCCTTTTTAAAACTTAAGTAGTCTCACCCAGCCTCTGAAACGATATGATCAGCTAGGATTTATAAGCAGTCAATTCTGAATTTTTGCTGATATTTATATATTTTTCTGGGATATGCATGAAAACTTTAAACATCTTATTTAAACAAAATAGGTGTAACAGTTTAACTTACATCGATGTATTTAAGAAGTTAACACTCTTAAAGTAGCTCTCAACTTTAGCAATTTACATAAAGCCACAGTAAAACTCACTCAGGCTGCTTTAAACTAAGGTTTTGCTCATAAGAGTATACCAGGGGATCCAAAATGCACACCTTGCAAAGCAGCAACAGTTCTGGTTTAAGCTTGTCACCTGATAACAGGGACACACCTCTGCTGCTTAGCACAAGAGACTAGAACAGATGCAGTTTAAACTTGAAACACTGTCTGTTGTTAGGCAGTTTCCTGTATTATATCTTTAGAATTTATCTCTCCTTCCACAAAGGTGGAAACTTCCGGCTAGAAACAGTTTACTTATTTTTCCCTTTTTGCTCTGGCAAAAACTGCCCATGTCAAATAAGATATTTTGACCTAGGTATTCCACCAAATAAGTCTACCTTAAAGCTTCTTCAACAATCTCAAAAAACCTATCTGTAAAATACAGAAGCAACAAAAGAATGCTTACAGAGCTGTTTGAGCGGGGGGGGAGAGGGAAGGTAGCGCAGCTGTGCTTAGAGCTCTGCCGGAGAACCGCTCCCCCCACATGCATTGGAATTTTCTTATCACAGACAGTTGTCAGCAGTTAATTTAAAAACTGTTTTTCTCCCTTACATTTATGTATGCATTCTAAAACAATTTTGGTTATTTTAATGAACAACTTCAGAAAACAGTTAGTGAGACTATGTTATGAAATTGTAAGACAATTTCTTTCTCCAATCAGAAGGTTACAAAGTTGCAATTTTTACAAACCAGGATATTTTCATCCTCCTCCCAGCTCTGAGTGAGTGAATAAAGTTTTTGCTTAGTTACCGAGCAACAGACCATCTCTATCATGTGAAATACACTCTGTTTCTTTCCCTGGCAAGGCTGAATCTTTTCAAGGGAAGGCTTTTTACTTTTCTTTTTTCCTTTTTCTCTGGGCAAAGAACTTTGTTTCTTCACATACACACACACAGTAACAATAATATTGTGAGCTCACAAAAACACATTCAACAAACACTACAGTTAACACAAGAATTAACAGAAATATCAGAAGGCAGTTTTTTGCCCCCCCTTTTCTTTCCAACCCCCAGTAGGGATCGTTGTCTTCAGGCTTCCATGACACCAAACTTGATTTGTTGCATATTTTTCTGTGTTTTATCTTACACACATTGTGAGACTGAAACAGCCAATTAGTACATGAACAAAAAAATAAGTAACTCAGGCTGCGAAAAAGCAAGAAAAGGAGGTAGATGCTGACTCTTAAGTTCAAAGGCTTATACAGGGACGGGCTTTGCTGTCTTGTTTTCTGCCCAGCCCCCATTGTTCTAATTTATCTCTGTCCCTCTCCATTTGCTTATATATCTTGATTTGGATTTCTTTTCTTAGTTGTTTTCTTGGTGGAGTTATCTGGTGGAAAAACTGCTTTTTCTGCAGCAGTGGCAATGGAGAGGGGGGGTCCTTACTTCTTTTCTGTCTCCAGGAGTGAATTATTAAATTTCTCTGCATTTTTTTGCTTGGAGGTGTAGTTCAAGGACAATTTGTTACATCGGCAACCTGCTTATCTTTCTGGGCAACTGTGTTTCAGAGTTTTAGTTCTTATATGAATTATTGCATAGATCGTTGCCTCCCATACTCTTCTAAATCCTTCAAAGTCTCACGGAGCAAGTGTTAGGCAAACACATGAAATGCAACTTAACATAGTAGCTTCAAAGCCTTATTTTCAGTACTATAACAGCACACGTCGTAAATTAAATTCAGCAACCTTGACATTCTTTCGGTTAAGGAGGGATTTCCACGTAGATAGAACTACGCTTTCCTCCTTCGTTATGTGCTGTCCCATTGTTAAAATATAGTCCCCGGTGGCACCCCCGTTAGCTTACCTAATGAGGGTCAAAAAGTTCAGGTCCGGACCGTTTCGCGGGAACCCCCCCGCTCTCAAGCTTCACCGGGCTCCGTTCCCCCTGTGCTTCGCCCCACAGGTCCAATCTCTCTCTAGGAGAGAAAATCCTCTGCTCTTTCCCCCTCTAGGAGGGAAGTCACGGCAGCTCCACAATTGGAGATAAATCCGTCTTCAACGTTGCAATCACGTCGGGGTCACCAGATGTCGCTGAAAGTGTCGGAACGGCCAAAGCGACACGAAAAAAGGTTCCAGCAAAGTTTATTCCAAGAAAAAAGCAGGGACAGCCGGGGCTGCTGCGCAGCCCCTTAAGTACAGTTTTTGAACACACGTAATGCACACGGATAGGACAGTTCAAACTTTCACACCAGAATTCTTACAGCTAATAGGTGCATTTTCTAAACTCTACTTTCTCACAACAACTTTGCTCTTTCTCAAAACAGCCCAGTTCTTTCCCACAACAGTCCCGAGCACCTGCTCTTATTTTTCTCTCATGTTGATGTTCTTCCCAACTACTCTCATTCAAAACAGGTCCTTGTTCTCATGAGACAGTGTTCTCTGTTCCCACAGGACAGCTTCTTCAGGATGCATCAGTATGTTGTCAGGATCAGGGCCTCCATTTTCAGTCCTCTCTTTCAGTCCATCTCAGGGGCATACTTTGATCTGGTCAACATCTATTGCTTCGTCAGTATGTGCCAAGGTGCTGACAGACCCACTGTCACCCGTGACAAGCATATACAGGAGATTTGATTAGTATTTTCCCATGAAAAACTGTAGTATATTTCGCATTAAACAAATGCCCCAAAATGTTTGGCAATATATACTGAGAAACGCAAACATGAGCCACAGTGTGACCCAAGCTGTGAACAGAGTTGTTACATGTTGTTTCTGAGAATAACAACATCAAAATCATAAGACTTGTTTGAAGGAAAGATCCCATTCCTTTTCTTTCAGTAGGTCCTCTAACAATTGAATGAAAAATTAACTTGCAGTAAAAAGTAAAGCTCTTCAACACCACATAAAAAGTCTCCTTAGTTTGGGATTGTCATGGGCAAAAATTTGTTTTCAAAATCAAATCTGGCAATGTCTGCTTGAGCTCTTCTTCAAAATTATATTGATTGGTTAAATAACAAAAATGGCTATTAATTCCATAGCTCACAATTCCCACAATTCAAAGAATAGCACTTCAGAGAACATTTTAAACAGGTAAAAAGCTTAGTCCTGTAATTGTAATTCCCATCCAACAGATTTGCTGATTCCAGCAAGGAAAGGTGTATTTCTTTGTTTTGTCACTCTGTGTTCATTTATATTAATTGTAGAAGAAGGGAAAATCTTCTTATGGGTTGCAGCTGATGCAAGTTTCAGGTGTCAGATTAGCACCCTCTCTGCGCTTGCACAGTGTTACCTGATATTCACTGGTTGTCAGCTGCTACCTGGGATTTGAAGGATAACCCATTCCTTGAATTAGGCAAGCTGCAAACCAGCCTGCAGAAGTGCACATCCAGCCCTATATCCCCCCCTGCTTTACTTCTGGTAGTAATACATGGTCTCCCTCAGCTTTAGGGAGACCATGAACCCTTCATCCTTCCCGAACACTTACTTATCTGATCCAATCTACAGTGTCTCAGAGACAATTATCTCTGAAACTTTTCTGTTTCTACTCCTGACATGCATCATTTAAGCTTGTTCCAGTTACTGACCCTTTCTATCCTTTCTCCTTTCTTTGAAGCTTCTAATCTTGCTACTTCAGCTCTGAACTGTTCTCACTTCATTCTTTTCAGCCGTCATGATCTTCCCGTAGTTGATTTTTATTGACAATCCTGAGTATGCAGGATTCTTCATGATATTTCACAGTATCATAATTGTTAAGTTTCATCTCAGACATCCCAAAGGGAAAGTCCAGAATAAAGGAGTGGTATGAAAGTGAAAAGGAGATTTGGTATATCGTGACACTTTCAGTAGTCCAAGAGATAAAAGAAAGACTGGGAAACAATTGACTTCAAAATAAATGTTGACACTAATGTCTTCAGAAAATGTTAACTTAAGAAATCAGATAATGTTAAGCCTTTTGGGTAATTGGACCCTGTGTTTGCTTACTCTAAACCTTTACTTGACTCCAATCCCAAGAAAACACGATTAAAGAAATATGTCAAGCTGATGATACAGGTTTAGTCAGTTATACCCACTGTAAGCATACACAGCCTTAGAAAGCAGGAATCACTACCATTTACACACAAGGTCTCAACATCTATGAAAATGGAGAGGAAAAGCTGCTTTTTTTAGAGAGGTCATAGTAGGTAAATATCAAATTCAGTGTCAATATAATAACATAAATGAATATTGTATTGAAACATTTAGTAAAGATAAACCCAAGAAAAACAGGTAGTGGTTAAGAGGGAAAAAAAGCAGAATGAACAGCAATAAAATAATGAGGTCATGTAAATATCTTAACAGTTCCACTCTGGTAAAATATCTCTGCTAAATCAGACAGCATATCCTTGTTGTATTGCATTATTCCTGACAGATGGATGTAAAGAGACATTCAGAAACTAAGCCTTACTCTAAATCGCAGTACAAAATTGATAATATAATCAATACAGCTTCAGGGTACACGAAATTATCTGAATATATTAGTTGAATGTGAATTCACATATGGAAGTGTGTTAGGGAGACAAGGGGAAAATGAGTGTGAATAGTTTCATGCTGATATACATGCCTGTATAAAGCAGACAAATTGAGAATTAAACTGAATTCCAAAGAACTGAGAAGACAAAACACCGCAGAGAAACAATTTACTTATGCCAACTTCAGCTAACACATACATGAGCAATTTGAAATACTATGAAAAGACTCCCTATTACCATTTCAGTTTCCTGAGGCAAGTAATGTGATTTAGAAATGCTTAAACTTTTCCCATTAATCTTGCTGCAGAAAAAAGAGAAAAAGTAAACACACTATTTTATAGTGGTTTGTAGTTATAGTTAAACTCAGAGAGATTACAACATTTGCTTGCTTACACTTTGTCCCCACTCTTCTGAGTCACCACTCTCATTTTTGTATCAAGACTCAAATTTTCCCTTTTCCCTCCCTACTGACAGTAAAGGTTTTCCACCTCTTCGGCCACATGAGCTGACTCTCAGTCATGTAACACTCCTTTATAGGTTTCACTGATGTGGCAGTGACTGTAAAAAACAAAGCCCATGCATGAATAGGTGTGGATGTACCTCCAGGTGAACCACCTCCACCCCTGAGGAGGTGAGTCTCATCACTCACAGCCATTGGGCCATGGCTGCTCTATTTCAAACAAAAGGCACCAGGCCAGCTGGAAGGCTCTCAGGGTTGGGATCAAGCTTACTGGCTGGCAACAGGGCACACATGTGTAGGTTATATCTTGGATGGAGGCATTCTTCAACCCTCACATTGGAACAGTGATGCACTAACATATTCCAGATTTGCTGAAGCAAAGAGCATGAGCATGGCTCTCTATATGAGCAATTGACCCTTCAACTGGGAGAGAAAATTCACAGTTCTGGTCACTGAGCCAAGTCTAATTCTGTGTTTTACACTAAACTGCTACTGTCTCCTCTTATTCTGAAAAATTACAATGAAAGTACAGCATACACACATTAAAAAATGCACTTTTGCTCCCTCATATTGCCTTTGTTTTGGACAGATGACACAGAATAGCTTCAGGAACTAAATATGCAACTTAATTTTCATGAATCAATTACTAACCTGGAGTTGCAATGTAGCAGAAAAGTTGGAAGAAAACTCTTCTTCCCACACAAAAATGTACATACCTAATATTGTTTCATAGTTCAGCAAACATGGAACTTTTTGATTATTTAGAAAATCTTTAAAATCTTTAAAATCTGCACGGGAATTGATATTTTCGTGAACCAATGAAAAATGAAAAATCCACTCTGAAAAAAGCTCTGACATTTACTGGCTGAGAAACTTACCTTTGTTAAAATGGTAAACCAGTGAGGTGGATGATCTAGCCATAAAAGAAATACAGAAGTCTTACCTACCTTAGATGTGTATTTGGCATTGATTTTAGAGAAAATAAAAGTCATTTCAGCTTCCCCCTTCTCTGCTTTCTTCAGCAAAAATTATTTCATTTTAAAGACTTCCCCCTGTAGTATAGTATAATGACATTTCTATGGGAAGATAAATAAAATTCAAAAGAATATAAATGTTGTTGCACCTCACTTTTATTGTCACAGGCAGCAAAATAATAATCTGATAGGTTATATTTAAGTATAGGTGACAACGAATTCTGCTAACTTATGGGAAAAAACAACACATTCAGGCAGAGGAAATTAAAAGTTAATACAAAATAATACTCTAAAAAGAAATACTATCGATACCATCACTATACACAGTTGTGTTGAAACTATCACTACAGAGAAGTCTCAAAGATATATTTATTAAACAGATATTTGACTTACAGTTCTCTAAAAAAAAATTCCCTAAGAGTTGCAAGTCTTATTTCTTAGCAGACCAAAACAAAGCAACCTGTAAAATTTCATAGAAATCTCACAAGGGAGGCCTACAATGTTGTGTAATGCAGAAAATTTCCTGTTTTACTGAGTATTTTGTCAAGTTAAATAATTAATTAATTGACTGAACTTCCAATTGAAAATTCCCTCTTATCAGCAGTTTTGGCCCTGTCTTTTAACTTTTTTTCCCTTTTCTGATCACAGGTGGTGGTTGCACACATATGGAAGCAAAAACTTTCACATTTTCATTCCTGACCTCTCAGACTTGAGAACATTGTGTACAAATTTGCCACCGGAACCATTTGCAGAGTAGAAGCTTGAATACCCACTTGCTTCATCATTTCTGGGAATATGAATCCATGGCTACTGAAGCCAGAAATACCTTTCACTCAGCTACAAGGGAATAAAAAAACCACTGAGTCTGAGACCACTGAATCCACTGCTTTCAAGAGCATTGATCAGGCCTTTTATTACACTGTCTTTCTTCATGCCTTATGGAAAAATGATCTATGGCCACTTGCCTGGTGAACTTAAAATATAACTGGAATACATCACTCTGCTCCTCACACCCAGTACAAACCTTACTTTAGGCACATTGACAAATCTTTGCCTTTTTCTGCGTGGAGTGATAGAATGGACATAAAATATTAATTTGTGTTTAAGAATATGGAAAAGCAATGTGTCTGTATTTTAAGCTGTTTTGTAGAGGATCTTATGGGACTCCCATGAAATCTTTCTATTGTCTTCAACAAGCATTAGATTAAGTTATTTGGAGTCTGTGTATGCAGACTGCCATAGCTATTGTATGATGAGGAAGAACATCTGAGTCCTAATTAGCATTGAAAGAGTGAAAAGAACACATAAGGAGCTCCATAAATTTGTTATAAAACCTATTACTAAATGTTATTTAGCATTTGCTCCTGAGGCTTAGTGCTACACTAAATTAATTGTCTTATGGTTCCTATTCAACAGATTGCCTTAAAGTATTACATAAAAGATTAAAAACCACACTATAGTAACAATGGCAATCACTTTTAATCACATCAAGAACAAGACTCTGTCTTTAATGTCTTTATTTCCTACCTTAGCACCCTACATTATAGCCTAAAGCATAGTCTGAACATCTTGTTAGTTCTTAGGTTACCATCAACATATATGAATAGCTGTACAGCTGTCTATATATAAGAATTCAAGAATACTAAACATGAATATTGAAAGAGATCTGACAGCATAAAAGTCCATGAGGTAACATATTTTGATCTGTTAAAGACAACTTCATTAAGCATCAGCTTCAGTCGTGTGGCACTGTGCTCCTTAGGGTCATGAAGCAAACTTTCAGGAAAAGACTCGCCCATATAAGGGGAAAAGATTTTCTGTAATGATTCTGTGTCCCTTGCTGATGATGTTCAAGGGTGTATGCATGACTGCAGAATTTGCAAACCTTCTAAAGCATTTGGAGGGATAAGGAAAGGAGAAGACAAAAACATCCAGGAATTAGACTCTGAAGAATTTGGTCAGTATCAGTGAAAAGATGTTATTACTCCTCAAGTCCAATTTAGTGATACATATACTTCTCAAATACACTTGTTACATGCCAGGGCTATGCCAGCAGTCTTCTCACTGGAATACATTCCTTCCAAAGCATGTCCCCTGCTGCATTTCCAGCTCCAAAGCTACTTAGCTTAACAAAGAAACACCTTCTGCTCTCCTCAGGATCAGTATTGGGGTGCTGGTCTATCAGTCTCTGCTCCCTCCAGACTAAAACGTCAATGGTTTGCCAGTCTCATTGGAATTACTGCAAGTGCCTTACAAGTAAAAGAGTAAAGAATTAGAGATAGAAAGAACTAAACAAACAAACAAAAAAAATTCAAAGAAACAAATGAACAAAAAAAGTTTTGCAATAGGAATATACATTGTAACAAAACAACTAATAGTTTTAGAGAAATTTTGTACAGAAATTAAATTTAAATGTTTCATGAGCAATTTAAATAGCAGCCTGGGAGCTAGGACCCCATTGCCAGGCAAGACCATCGTCAGGAACACTGCTGTCACTAAATGTGATTGCTACCTGGGGACAAATATTCTTATATGCTCATTTTCTCCTCTTGGTATATCAACCAAATGCAAAACTTTCCAATTTTGCTGCCCTTTTGCAGATTTTCTGTGATGTTGAGACCATATTCTTATCAAGATTTTAAATCAGGGATTATGCCACAGAGCTTGGGAAGTGCTGGCATTAGTATGGCACAAATAAGCAAACTCTGATCAAACCTATGGGGATCAAAGAGACACGTCAGGTACAGTTTAAAATGTAATTGAAGTATTTACTCAATTGGAAAAAGAAATCACTGAAGTGCTGCCACAATGTCAAGTATAATTTAGGTACATAAATTTTATTTCAGACTAAAATGTACTCTGACACTGAAATTCACAACTTACTCTCTTGGACATATATTGGTTATGATTCCTTAATTCACTATCTGCTTCTCATGAGCACGGGCAGAACAGTAATCAAATGACTCCAGGCTTAACACAAGTTTGGAACTTGTTACCTCCAGCTGCAGTTTTGAGGGATCCAATGACAGCTACTCCCCATTCTGCCTGCACCCTTCTCCAACATCTGCTGTCTGTATCCAACACATGGACACTCTACACTTGATTTTGAAAGTAATTTCAGGTTTTGCCACTTTCAGCTGAGTAATATCTTGCTTTTATACTATGCACCATGCTTCACTGCATGAGATTAATTTTGTATTATCATCTAAAAGATATTTCAATCTTTTTAATTCTGATTAAATTCATACCCTCCAGGTATAAACACATTGGTGATCCTTAACAAACATGGGCTATCTTCCAGTAGTAGAAGTTACATAATTGAGTTAAGATGCCTTTGAGCTAAGCTCTGGGTAATATTGAATGCCTGGTTCCTATTGAGTTCTCTCCTACTGAAATCTCATATGATCTGGACCATTACATAATATAAATTTAAATTTTGCCCAATTTAATTTTAAACTAGTTGTCAAAGTAATGAAGTTTTCTCTGCAAAGTCATTCAATCAATTCAAATTCTGTTCATCTCCAAGTAGACATCCACAATTACACATGAGAAAATGAAATTCCTTCTTCTGATGCTTTCATTTTATCATTGATGAGGTTATTCTGGGTGTAATGCCATGCTTTGGCTTACATCCACTCCTCTGGAAAATTTCAATTGTAGTTTTCTTGCCTTATTTAAGAAAGAGCTGTAAAAAATGCATGTTATTGAACCTTAATAACAATAAAAGTGTTGGGAGTACCCGAAGTCATATTTCAGTCTCTAAAATGCTAAAAAGAAGGTAGCATTCTGTATGGTGGAACAGGCTAGCCCATGTCAGGTGATCTGAGAGTAAATAAAAGCCAACAACCCTGAGGTTATCACTAACCTTCAGATCTCCTTCTTACTTAGAAATATATCTGATTTTAGGGGGAGGGGAAAGTAATTTAGGTCTCCAGAGACTTACATTTAATTAGTTTTTAATCCATTTCTACACCCAATGCCTTAGAGTGTGATTTCATCTTTAAATACAACTAATTGGATGTGTTTTAATTGAGAAAGCCTACAACATGCATTACAGAACTACCAGGAGTTAAAAGTATAGTTTTATATTTTAATGTGTTTATATTTAATTTAAAACTCAGTAAACAGGGTTTCACTCTCTGCTGGAACAAACAGGTGAAACCCAATTAACTACAAAGGGACTGTTCCCAGTGTGTAGCATATGTGAAAGTTGTGGATGATTAGAGTCTAAGGACACCTGCAAAGTATCATTATAAAGTCAGTGAAAAGAAAATATTTCATATTCTTTATGTGACACCTCTGAAAAGTTCAACTTGATTGGGAGACAGATAATTACTTTGCTGTTCTTTCATTTGACTGAATCACCAATGTTGAAGTAAATTATTAACATTGAATTAAAATATTAAATTTTGATTAAAATGTATACTTATTTGAGCAGTGGAAATAAACTGCATTTGATAAATAGCATCCCTCCATCTTGTTAATTCTATGTGAAAACATTTCAGAACTACTGGTAGTACTAAGTATTGAAAGTGAAACTAAGCTTCTGCAATCTTACACAGCCTTTTTTTTAATATAGAAGGACACTGAAAGCACTCACATGCACACAGTTTTTGGAAGTTTGATGTACCTTTTAATGAACTGTTTAAATGCAGAAAAAAATCAGTTGGTAAAATGTGCATTGCAGAAGCTTAGCTTCACTTTCAATATCAAGATTAGTATACTCTGATATAATGGAAGCAGAATAGATGCTTTTCTATCAGGGACATGTAAACCTTTCAATTTCCTAATTATATTTGCTTTTCTGATTATATGCTTTAATTTTTCATTATTACACATAGTCATAAAACTAAGTGTGGAATAAACTTTAATTCCACACCAATCTTTTCTGCTGCCGATAATCTTTGTAAAATGAGCTTTTATGTATAACTGGGAAAATCAATTATTGGCAAAACTAAGGTGTTTTATAACTTTCAGACAAACCAAGACAGTGGACTATGCATACAATACAACACAGAAACACGACAGAGATTCTTGAGCAAGTCTTTATGTCTACACAGCACATCCAAAAGGCAACACAGCTACTTCAGCATGGTTTTGCACATTTTCTGTAGTGTTCTCCTGCAGGATGTATAGGAAGGCTCAGGTAACTATCCAAACACTACAGAAAAGGTACTCCCTGTGTCTGATTCCCTTTTATGCACAGGAAAACAACAAAAGCCTAATATTAATATAAGTAAAGCAGGAAGATATCACATCACAACCCACTGCCAATGCACAGTAATTGTCCCATGGGTGAATTCTTTCCCCGGACTTACAGTATTAGGATATCCCTGCTATTCTGCCAATTCAAAGCACCTACCCCAGCTCTATGAGTCTGGCATGACTGTACTGTGAGAAAGCAGTTCAACCACAACAGCTTTGGATATCAGTGCTAACTGGTTTATACTCTGGACAAGAGTCCCAGCTCTGAGAACAGCCACCAAGGAAATTCGAGAGAATATCCCTGTACATTAGAATAATGAACTACTCAGTTAACAGCAGGAATTATTGTGTCTTGTTCACAAAATAAGAGTCTCCCAGAGAGAAAACCAGATTAAGTGGAGCTAGATAGATGCTTCTAGACACTGGGTTATTAAATTTAAAGTTAACACAGGTATTCTTAAATATAAACCGCAATCTGCAGCACAAAATAGCTTCAGATGCCCCAAAGATGCTGTTTCATTAGAAATAGCCAGCTCCAATAACTACAATGTGGAATGCTGGTTAACACAAAGGAACAGCAGAGGCAACCCTTGCTCATTTCCTTGAAGGAGAATCATGCATTGTAAAAATATCTGTGTCAGGCAAGAAGTGCAGGTGTTAAGCACTGGCACTGAGTTCATTTTAAACTCCAAAATCATGGTAAAAAGCTTGGTAAACTAACACATAAAGGACAAGAGGACAAGCATCAATTGATGGCAGCAGGTTTGTGAAGAACTTTGTTGAACATAAGATAATAATCTTAAATGAACGAGCCTTAGGGTGAAAATTGCCCCAATGATATCTACAGTTCATGTAAGTACACCAAAAAATTGAAATGAGAAAAATCAGAAGATCTAAAAAAGTTACAAAACCCACAATAGTATTAAAATTCAAACGGTGGCTTCTATTGGAATGGAAGTGTTTTTTCATTTATAAGTGTTCACGAAATCTTGCAGGGAAACTGAAGAATTTAAATAACTTGTCAGTTTTGAGAAGTTAAACAGACAACAGCTGATTATCTCCAGTTATCCTTTTGCTTCTAACCACACTTTTATGGCATATTTTATGACATATTTATGACTTTATGACATAATGTAAAAATGGATGTAAGTCTATAGTAAGTAACACATGGGAGTCAAACCTCTTCATTTTCTTAGTGCAATGTACAGATACAAGTTCACTCACAGAGGCAAAAATATTCTAGACTTGTGCCCGATGATGCTACATCTTCCTCTTAGAAATATCTAATAAAAGTTTGAACCATACAGAGTAAATCTGGACAAGTGGTATATCACTGTCATATTTTGAAATAGTGGCTGTTATGAACATTTTTCATGACACTTTTCTTCTGCTGAGTATCCTTGAATTCTCTGATTGGATTTGCTAGATTTCTGTGAATGTCACTGAATAAATCAGAACACCAGGCCACAGTCTCTGAATTTTTGCCACAAAATTAACTGCCAATAATGAGTAGCAGATACTGCTTTGTAGTAAAATAGACAGATGGTTAGTTAATCTTAGGCCTTGGCAAAAACCAAAAGGGAATACGACTAAATAATAAAATAAATTAACACATCAAATCCAGTCTTAGTTTGGATATGAAAATTAAACCCTATCCATGTTATTCTTGTCCAAATATCATGAGCATATTACACCAAATAAAATTTCCCCAGGAAGAATTCTCTCAAGACAGAATCAAACTGCTTATATTATTCCAGTAATTGCTAAGTAGTATTGATAAAAATATTGGAAAATATGGAGACACTTTAAAGTGTTCCCATTTTAAATTGCCTTTCAAATTGTGAGTGTTCTCTAACAATTTACTGGCATGCTATTAACTATGAAATTAGACTTAATTTCTAAGAAGGTCTGAGAGAAAAAGGAACTGTGATATTAAATATACAATATTTGTAAAAACTGATTTGAAACCAGGAGAAAATCAGCTGGTCAAATAAGAAATTCAAAAGCAGAGGAAGGAATGCATCTTACAGAGCCTTGATCTAGAAAGACCTGGACTGAAGTCTCAATCTTGAGTTCAAAAATGGAAGCAGAGCACCTAAAACAAAATCTGAATTTGAGATTATTCTACAACAGTCTGAATATTCAGAGAATATTCAGCAGTAGATTAGAGTGTGACCAGACTTTCTTACAGGATGTAAAAAAATGGAGTTTGTCAGAAGGAAAGAGGAGAAAGGTGGGCAACAGTCAGTTCAGGAGAGCAGCCTTTGTACCAGTACAGTAGGAATAGCATTTCAGAGGCATGCTGAGAGCAAGGAGAATCCAGGAACATACAGTTCTCAGTAGTCACTTGGATAACTGTCCAGCCATATTTAAGAGAAGCTTTGTGTGTTGGTTTTCTGAATTTGAGGAAAAGCATGCTGGCAAAGAGAATACTGGAAGTTAAATTTCTACCTGAACAAATTCACACAAAAACCATATAATCTCTGTCCTTTCCTACTATCAAGGAAAACTGGACACAGACAGGCTTTAAGGTGATGAAAATATTTAACTGTGCACACACTTTCTTAAATTCTTACTGTCTTCCTACATATTTAAAATTCAACCAGTGGCTGCTTTAGTAGTGTGTTTGTCATACGATGTTGCCATCCAGTCAGATTTGCATATCAAGCAAAAGAGGTGGAGTAGTTTAATCACTTGTTCTGGCATGCAAGAGATTAATATTAATTAAGTCTTCCAAGTATCATTTAACTTCTCAGCTTTCCTGGTGCTGATTACTTTGTAGCACTTCTGTGCAAGGAGCTTGTTTTACATTTATTTACAGTACATGAAACCCTGGAAACATGTCTTTTGTGTTTTGAATCAGAAGCCATATGATATATGGGATGCAAAAAACATAAAGTTGGAATCTATTTACCACTAAAATATGCCCTTTAATATAGTCTTAGTATAGGCATATATTATTTAAAGTCTCTGCACAGAACAACATGCAAGTCTAGAATTAACAAGCAGTTAATTAAAGTGCCAAAGTATATCCATCTTAGAGACAGAAGACTAAATATCCTAAATTAACTCAAGATTTATAAGCACATCTTTGTCGTTACCCTTTCACAGCCTGAAGACACAAGGTAATGCCTGGCTCTGCAAATTGGGTAGAGTATACCAATCTCTCTTCCTAAGTGACTAGTCTATCAGGGACTGAGAAAAAATAATCAGACAAAACCAGCACTTTCAGCTTCTCCAAAACCAGTGCACAAATAATGTTTGATCTGTTTAAACAGACACAGCAACAGAATACTAACTTCAGAGCAATTCCTTTCAGAGCAGTGGCATTTCTACCATTCATTTCCTAGGGAGTCAGAAACCATAACAATTAGCATGAGAAAAAGAAAAATGAAAAGCTATTCTCAGATGGTGATCTAGAGTCTATTCTATCATCAGGCAGCCAGCAAAAAAACACCTCCTCACCTGCGTTTGGACTCGTTCAGAAAAACTTATATTCTGATAATCCACATGCCCTGGAAGTGAGTCCCTGCTAGAATATTATAGGAAAACATCTGTATAGAACAAGGTACAATTTTCAGGTTTAATGGTTTTAGGGAAGACATGTTTTTTCATTCTCTATGAAGAAATCAATCAAATAAAGATCACATGAATTTAATCCAAATCAACAAAAACATAGTCGTTTTCTGATAATGGAAAAAATAAATTATAAAAGAAAATATTTTTGAAAGGAGGAAGAAAATTAAATGCACTAGGCAAATTAGATACATTAGGGAAAAACTCATGGGAGGATAAGAAGAGAGAAAGTGAATAAAACTATGAAATCAAGTTCATTTTATTCTGAGAAGAATGTGCTACATAAAACATTCATATTTCATAGCTGAAGGAAGGAACTTCTCTGTGTCATGCAGGTTTAGTCAATACAGAACTAAAATACCAAATCCCATATAATGAAGTCTAAGAAATCATTTTAGGAGAACAGTTTCTAACATTAGATTAAAAAAATCCAGAATACAGAGTAACAAATAAAATCCAATGAGAAAAAGGTTTATGCCATAAATAAAAGACTAAAGAACTTGCCCTTTATACAGTTGAAATGTCAGCAGGGTAAAAAAAAAGAGAAAAAAGTAATGTAATAAATGAGGGACTATACACCAAATCTGGAGATATTGATGAGGTCAGCATATCACTTCTTGAGACACTGCAGGGTGCAGAACTGGGACCTGATGTAATAAAGGAAACAGTTCTCTACTGCAGAGTAAGAAGGCAGAGGAAGTATTACCAGTATCATAATTTTAGGTTAGCAAAAGAAGGTTGAAATGACACAGCAAAACAGAAAGGGAAAATGAAGTCACCACCACTGATATCAACAAGGTTTAAGTTGCAGTAAGAAAGGTACAAGAACATCAGGAAAAGCCTCGAAGTACAGAGGGGTAAAGAATAGAATATATACAGTTTGTAGAATCTCTTACACTGAAGATTTTTATGAGTAGATTCAGTCATTACTGATAGACAAAAACTGATTGAGAAAAACTGATGAAGCAATACCTGACAGCCAAAAAAAAAAAGTCATAAACACTTGTGTAAATTTTCACATGCTCTTTTCTTCAATAATGTACGTAGAAATAAAAATGCTCTTTTACAGTTGTAACACATTAGAACACCCATTTGTTGAGACAGCATGTTAAAAAGGCAGCTTATGAATTATTTAGACTGTTTGAAGCCATTAAAAAAAATCCATTTGATTAAATTTCTTAATCAATATAAAAGAAATAATGCAACTGCCAGCAACACCTAGCTCAATAATGTCTGTAAAGGACTTCCATCGAGCACATGAACTGCAGTTGTTCCATCAGTGTGAGTTATAGCTACAAGGAGAGCATTACATTCTCTAAGGCATATCTTAATTGTTTGATGTAAAAGGAGCCCCAAACATCTATCTTAAGTGTATGGGTGTGCCAGTCTGGTATGTGTCCTCACCCGGAACGTCAGCTTTGCCACCTGTATAATCCCACCCTTACTATGAGTTTCTCACCTCTGCAGTGTTGCCTTTAGCTTTGGCAAAGCAGAAGGTGGCAGCTCTGTCCATCTGCCATCACAGTGTCTATCCAGCTCACAGTTAACTGAGCAATCATAGCTGTGCTTTGAACAGTAGATGAGAAAGGAAGGGGATGTTTCTGAAATGCAGGTCTCTCTTATTCTAATCACTGACACTGAGACTTAACAGTTGAGACAAGAGAGGTCTGGAAAGGTACTCTTACCAAGCTAACTTCTTCCCTTCTAGCCAGTGCAAGAAAAACTCAAAAACATTGAGGCTAGTTTTTGCCATCTTGCTTTAAATTCATTTTCATTCACTGCAGTTATCTTTCCCAGAGGACAATCTATAGTGATTGTGTATCTACACCTGTCATACAGACTGACCTCACAAAACAACCATCCCCTATTCTACAACAGAATTCAGATTTGAGTTTTCAGAGTGCAATCATTGATGACTGGTGTCTAAAAAATCAAAGTTTAATAAAACAATGTCTCAGACAACTCTTCTTCCTCTAAAACCAACAGTATAAATATTTAGAAAACTTGGTGGGTGTTCTGACTGCAGCAGAACACTGTGGGAAGAGAAAGATTGAGAGAGAAACGGGCAAAGATGATTAATATAAGTTTATGAAATAAATAATGCCTAAGGGTTAGCTGCTGCAAAGATAAATTGCCCCTAGAGGGGACAGACTCTAGTTATGGAGAAATGAGCTATCACTTTTGGATAGCTTAATTTATAAAAGAAACAAACTTCTGAGTCTAGAATTATTTATAGAGAGATATTACAAGAAATATGTCTAAGCTGTTAATAATCATGAAAGAGAACAAGGAGTTGTAACGGTCAGTTATCTATCAAGAGATAAAGTGGGATAAAACGTATCTTTTTTTTTTTTTTTAAATCAGCAGACTGTCACACACTAGTTATATAAAAAGAATTTCAAAGGTTGGAATATTTATTGTCTTGGAATTGGTCAGATTCATCAGCAATATTCATTGCTGATGGCAGTATGCCATTTTTGAAAGTGCAGTGCAGTATGCAGTAGAACAATGTCAATGAGATCTGTGAAAATTACCTGAAATGCACATTATTAAAGGATGTTGATAATAATAAGATACTCCCCTGGTCAAAGTAAAACCTGAAAGCAATATGCTGTGGAACAGGCACAATGCCTTTAAGTCAATAAAGTATACCTCAGTAAAAGGTGCCCTTTGCTCTTTAACATGAAACAAACCTCCCAGACACAGAGGAGAGGCAGTGCACTTAGCAAGGCCAAGAACCTCTCACAGACCAAAACACAGCTGGCTCTATTTTCTTCCACATGAGAAACAAAGCCTTAGGCTTTGTGTTCCAGACCACAGCACAGCCGCAAAAGCCCTTGGCTCTTTCTCCTCAGCACATCCAAAGTGGAATAGCACTTAGACAGTGAGATGATGTCGTCTTTGTATTGCATATTTCATGGTGCATGTTGCACAGATGCCCATGGACAGAGTGTTTGTTACAAGAAAACATAATAATCAAGGCCTTGAGATAGGGTAATGCTTTCTCAGGGAATCCGGCCTCTCAAGCAGGATGGCCAAATGCTGTCTGGATGGTGACAGGAGTCACCATTGCAGTGGTCCAGCTGGATCAGGAGAAACTCCCTGAGCCTTCCAGCACATCAGTTATTCTGGCCATGTGAGTAAAATGTATCTGTCGTGGAGGGTGATCTGGTCTAAGAAACTCACAAACAACAGTTCCTACTAAACTCCCCAGAGTATATCATCAGCCACCACAGCTTTCCTTCCCTGCTCCTCAATTCCTTCCATCTCAAATCCCAATAGAAACGAGGATATATTTCCTCCAGGAAATCAGAGATTTCCTCCTTCTCTCCCTCTGACTGGCCAAGGTTGAGATGGGCAGGGTGGGGGAGGCCCTGGGGGGCTGCTCAGGGCTGTGTTGCTGCAGCCACCCTTTCTTCTGAAAGCCATCCTGTGAATAAATGGATGGATTCAGCTCCTTAGTCTGCTGCATTTTGGAGTATTTAATTTCTTAATACATTAAAAATAAAATAACGAGTAGCTGACAAGTTATTTTAGCATAATTGCCTAAGGTTACTACCGTTCTGTCTGACAAAATTAGGGAAGAGTGTAATCATTGCTGCAGGAAAAAAATAACGAAATTGCAGAAAGCTGGCAATAGCAAGTCAGTTCATGATAAAAATATTAAACTTGAATTATTTTGTAATACTCTTTACCCAGTATTCATGATTATTTCAATACATAATGTACCAGTATCTGTCCATATTAAAATCTAAAGATTGAAAACACAATACAGGAGCACAGATGTCACTGTAAAGGACTTCACTGACCTTTAAGTAATAAAAGCATAGCCTTTTACTTTAATAGACTCCGCATTATTATAATTCTGTCCCGGTTAACCACAAAATGTGAGTTATTACATATTTTAACCAGGTCAGCTGTGTTAGGATGAGGATTTTAAAACAACCTGAAAGAACTTCAGTAGATTACACAAATCACATTCAGGATTTGATACATCTGAACAGCAAAAATAATTATCGAGTCCTTGTAAAGGACTTGTGAATGCAAAGCGTGAATGCAATGATTATATTAAAGTCAAAGAATAGAAAAAGATTTGAGGATTATTTTTTGAGCTCCTTGCAGTAAATTTTCTTTTCACTTTGGAGGCAAGATGAGTAGATTAAGACACATCACAGATAAAATACCTTGCCAGGCAGGCAGCCTCCAACCAGTCATCTCTGTATAGCACACTCTTGCACTGTGTTAAAAAGCAGTTGCAAATACACATGCTAAGGGAATCACAATCTTCAGCATATTAATATGCTTTGTGTGCTGCAATAGGAAGGCAAAAGTTCAACTCTCAGTCAGATCAAACAAATTCTTGTTATTTACAGTTCCTGGTGTTACCATTTGCCACACCAAACAGCCCTACTGGAAGTAGCCCTCCCAGTGATTAGAAAATTGAAGTAACTCTTAATCTTGTATCCCACTACACCATGGCTTGCATTAATGGTTTGCTTAGGCTACCCTGCTGTGCTGCACCACAACCCAGCACCACCTCTGTCACCTCTGCCAAACTGCTGCAACAGAGTGCTGAGAAACACCCTTATTAACTGATGCAGGAAGAAAGAAGAGAAAAATTATGTTCTCATACAGAACAAATCCATACAGCACATATCTTTTGTTTCTGGAAGGTAAGCACCACCATGGTATCATGGATGAGAGAATCCTTTTAATGTGAGTGTAATAAAGCTAAGCAATAAAACAGGATTTGGCACTTTGCTTTTCTGAATAACCTATATTTCCTATTAAATTAACACAACTAGTGAATGTACAGGTTAAAGAGATAGATGATCAGGAGCATTTCAGCCTGGGGCCAGTAAACTGTGAACAATTATATTAAAGATGAGATGAGGAATAGTGTTGATATAAGTGGTAGTTTGAGAGGCTTGAATGCTGTTGCAAATTCTGGTTGTGATGTAACTAAATTGTTGTCATGATAATCACCATATACAAATAATCCAGCAAATAAAATCCAGCAAAATAATCCACTGTTTGCAACAATACCTCCTAGATGAGAGATAGTTTGTTCATCATAGATTTGAGCTGGATACCCTTTAATGCAGAGCCTGAAAGCAGTACTGAAATGGTTCCACCAAAAAATCAATGGAAAAGATATGTTTGTTAAGTATATGTTAAGCCAACTGCTTCTGTAGAGTCAAAAGCAGATTTCAGTAAACTTTCATATCATAGCTGAAAAATCAAAACTGTGCAGCAAAACTAGTAGACAAAAGTGTCATAAATTATACATTAAACTACCTGTCTGACAAGAAAAATCCCAACAATAAATAATCATTTACAGTAAGCGCTTCCTACTTAAATGTTATCTATTATCTCTGTAATTTTGCAGCCTGAAAATGCATCTTATCTACCTACGGTATTTCAATATCCTTTTCAATAATCTTTTTAAAGTACCAAAAAGGAAACAAGGCAGTCACAAAGTGCAGTAAATTTGGATTAATGAGCAGTAGAGTGTAGAATGTCTTTCATGCTGCATAAAGCTACCCTTTCAGAAGCAATCCCGTATCACAACACATTGTACATGGCCACAGAAAATTTAATTGCCTATAAGATTTTTACTTACATTACTTGCCACACACATTCTGTCCTTAGAGTAACACACATTCTGTCCTTGGACTATGAAACACAGTAAAACAAGAAAAATGTCTGAAAAGTAGCAGATTAGAAACACTGTACATATGGACCTAAAATTAATATACTGCAGGTTTATTTTATCTAGGTAAAGCCCTGCGGTAGATGTCACTTTCTTTCCAATTCAACCATTCATACTTCAAATGTTTGCCCAGGATATTTTCCCACTTTTGATTCCTACAATATCTTTTCTTTTATTCTAGGTACAATAATTCAACTGCATTCTCCAGTATGCAGCAGTGAATTCTGTAGAATTAAGCCACAAAGACCAGGGCTCATTGCATCACCACATCTCTCGTCTCATTGCTTCACTCCATATCTCCATCTTTGGAGATCATACTTCACATCATACTTATGTTTCATTAAACCCATTCTGGATTCACAGATGCTCTTGAAGGCAGAACCAGAAGTCTGTTAATGTTTTCCTCATTGTGGCACCTTTACTCTTTGAAGGAATTCATCACTAAAATCAATGAAAATGTATTAGAAAAATTATCCTTCATTAAAAGATCACTGTAAGGGATCCAAAAATGAAGGTACAAAGACAATACTGAAAAATTATCTGTTAGAAAGCTTATTATATCAGTATACCAATACAAATATACAGTTTCTTTTTCTCTCCACTCCTTTCTTCTCTGTTGTCTCTCATCTTTTACTTCAAACAAACTCTTAGGGACAGAACTTCTTGTTTATGCAGTAGAGAATCTAGAAAAGGACAACCAAATTCACTAATACTAACACATAAGTATAATCATCAAATGACCAGGGAACATTTTCCTGACATGAACATGTAAGATGGGTGTCCCAAGCAACCCCCACTTCAGCAAAGAAATTACTAGAGAAACAAAAAACTTCTGGTTCATACTGATCACTGACCCACAATGGAAAGAAAAACAGAAGGGTTTGCAACTTATTTTCCTCATCATCAGGTCACACAAAGTGGACACAGAACAGTCTTGCACAAAAAATTTAAAACTGGACTTATTACGGGGCAAGGAATTTGATCACTGACAAATTTAAAGAAATTATTCAAGGGAATCACACATGTGCTCCCCAAATACATAAAAAAAAAGAAAAAATTAAAAACTCCACAAACAAAAAAAAACTCAACAAAAAACCCAAACCATAAAAAGCTTAACAATAAGACTAGATTAATTTTTTGACATTACAGCCATGAAAGTTATTTATGACTTCCAGTTTCTTAAATAATAATTTCTCTTTGATATAAAGCCCAACTGTCATTGAGAAAGGCTGTGGTATTTTCACTAACAAAGGTGGTGTATAACAGGCAATTATTACTACAGTGACAAGACTTAATACATATTACAAGAGAAGTTCAAACATTTAATGAAATGTCAAGTTTCGATATCTGTCTTCCCAAAAAGAATGTTAATGCCATCTTATCTAGAAAAAAATTAAACTGCCTGGGAAGTCCCTCATTTACTTCATTTGGTAGACTGAGAAATCCATCAGCACAGCATGCCAGCATCATAGAAAATTAGTGCATCATCTATTAAAGTGAGAGACCACAATATGTTAAAATTTAATTAAATGGCTACGTTTCTAGTAAAACCACACAAAGAACTATTTTTTTTTATTTTGCTCTCACTGACAAGAAAATACACAGACATACATTTGAAAATACATAACAAAGCAACAAGTAACATATGTTGTCTTTAAATTAGCTTTTTTTCTCTCCAGCTTTGCTGTCTCTGACACAGAAATTCAAATAGTCAGATATGAACTCTCTTCTCCAGTCAACATTTTCTATGGGTTACTTTGGAATGGTCCCCACTTACTTAAGTGCCTCTTATGTATGACTTCTATGGCATTCAGTTCCTCTATAGACTGCAGCATTTATTAGGGTAGAGCTCAGGGCTTTAGAGTTCAATTCAGAGACCATATGCCTTTGTGCAACTAATCCCTGAATATCTTGAATATGAAAATAGAATTCATTCTGAAGAAATAATTCCGTCTCCAAAGTCTTCTACTGTATTCTCTCTCACACGGAAAATATTGAATGGAGCAAGATTACATCTGTGAAACTGAAAACAAAGAACTGTGGAAAATAGGTGTCTTGTTTTATGAATTTAACAAATCCAAATGTGTTTTCATACACTGTAGGCCCTCATCATAGATGAATATCACACAAAAATGAAACTGAAATAGATTTCTACTCGCATTTTGCTGTCAGTCTCCTTCCAGCCTGGCTTGGTCATCTCTTTTCCTTTTACTCCCTAAATGGAATATTGAGGAAATTGTTAATTTTGTAACTGTGAAGTGTCATACAGCAAAACGGAGTCCAAATCAGGTTTCTATACTCCCCATTCTATGCTCAGGCACTTTTGCAACACCAAAGTCATAGGAGTTCAGTATTTAGAAATATCATTAGTTTACATCTGGTCTTCCATATTCCAAAAGTTCCTGATTGGAAAGAAGGAAAATTTCCTCATATTCTAATTTGTTCATAGGAAAAAGATTAATGCACATAGAAAACCTTTGAACTACCAATAAATTCATGAGCTTTTCCTAATTCAGGTCATCACTATGTAATGGTCATGACCTTCAGTTACAAAATTAAATTCTTTCAATAATTGCCATGATGGTGCCCTAAAATGTCTAGAATTAAGTTTTTAGTTGTCTCTTAAAGAAAACGAAGATGCTTTCATATAAAATACTTTTCAATATTCCACTTGATGAGAATTCAAAATCCTGCTATAACTTACCCTTCATGTCTCCCTATCTTTCAAGCAATGTATTTTGAAAGATTACACCTTTCTTTAGCATGGTTGATATAACTAAAAGCCCTTCAGGCATGATTCTTGACTCTTAGCTAGAAAAAAATGCAGCTTGGTAACACTGAATGCATGTGTGAAAGATATATTAGTTAAGTACATGTTTTATTAGTAAATATTATGTGGCAGCATTAATTTTTTATGCATGGTAATTACAGAATTAATTTTTCTCTTCAACTGCTGATGCATCTCTCTAAATTAAATTAGAGAGAAGCCTCAGAAAATCTAAACTGTCACTACTTCATTGACTTTAGTAGGTCAATATTTAAATCCAGTACTTAAGTATCAGGTCAGTTGGTCTGTTGTTCCCATTAGTGACAATTAATGATGTTTATGGGGACCATGTGAAAGATAACAGGAATTCCTCCTTCACCCTGTTGTCTCACCCAAATGGTGTTTGGTTCTGCTGAACAACGTTATTTTTTAAACAAATATAGGAAAATACGTACTTATGAAATTCCAACATTTTGAAAAACAGTGTTATTATTTTATTTATCTCTACAAATTTCAATTTAGTATGATTGAAACGAGAAACAAATGATATAAAATAAAATTACATAATAATTTAAAAAAATCCCATGGCTACCGACAACTTAAGGAAGAAATTACAAAATTTCACTACTCCCCAGTTAACCCACCACTGATATTAAAACATTCCTAAGTTACATGGGGATTTAAAAAAAAAAATCCTAAAACATTTTATCCAGTTCTAGGCACCATATTAAAATACTATGAATTTCTAGTAAAAAACTATAATAAAGGGGAAAAAAACCCTGAAAACTGAACTTTGGTGTTATCAAAATAGTTGTAATTTAGAAATATGTGTCTGCCAAGAGCTTCATCCTTTAGAAATGTCCATTGGTACTTCAGTTGTTTTAGCTTATTTGTGTTCTACATAAAAATACAATGTCAGAGAAGCAGAAGACTCAGGGTTTCCCTATTTTTATTTTTAGAATCTACTCAACTTTATAAATGTAGCAATGGCTGTTATACTCTACTGAGGGTCAGGTTTTTCGGTTTGCACATCAGGTGTAAGAGATATGATAAAAGGGATTGAAGATTTTAGTTACAGTAAGATATATTGCTTAGTCAAATATATATTATGCTGCAATAATATAAAAAATGTCCCAGAAGGACCTTTATATAACTACTCAAAAGACCACTAGCTCCTCATTGCAGCTGTCTTTCTAAAGGAAGGTCCTACATATACAGTCTTAAATAAAAATATAAACTTTTATTTCCTGTCAGAATCTTTTTCAGTTTGATTTTTAGTTTTAAAGGATAAGCACCCACATTTTAAAATCCTAGATAAGGCCTCTCCTGTCGTCTTTGTATTTTTCTCAAGTAAAAGTCTGCTGATCTTATTCTGGTGCAGCTGTTAGTCTTTTAATCTATTTGCATATTTCTACCTTTTAATTATAAAAATGTGTCACGTCTTTAGAACATTTTCTAATCTTCATTATTTACTCATTCCAAAGTATATATGCATTTCATTTTCCAGAGTAAATACAAAATAAAATAAAATAAACAGCACTGGCAATTGCAAAATGGAAATTATGAAGCATATGATAATTAACATTCACCAAAATTGCGGAATGTGACATTCAAAAAGAAAGTTTCAAATGCCCACTATGTTATAACAAAAATCAAATGTAAGTATGGTCACTGGGAAAACATATACCTCTTGGTTAGATATTGTAAATAAAATTATACTTGAGTAATGTTCCACCTATGTGATAATTCATGCTTTTACCCTAAATTAGGTCACATTAAACACACAAAAGGTATTTATAAGTTAACTGCAGAGCTACAGCTTACTTTTCTGTGGACACAGTAAAAGCTGCCTAGAAACTCGCTTTTCTGGTCAATCTAATAACAGCTAAAGGTCATCAGACAGTGAAGTTCTTTGCATTACTTACAGCCTTCTATCACCAGGATGGTCAATGGTGCATTGATGAGAGTAGCTGAAATATTTTACATTGACTTAAAATAGCTGTAGGTGTAGAAGCACCTTCTTCAAATTAAAATTTAAATTACTTTGGTCATTGGTACTAACTTCATTAGAAAAGCAAGGAAACAGGAGGGTGGTTAAAAGTCTATGGAACAGCAGACTTAATTTTTACATATATCTTGTAAAGGGCTTTGACCTGTTACAGAAAGCTTAACAACATCCAAGTTAGAGTAATTACATGGCCTTTCCCTTAACTATGACAGTGTTCTAACATATTGTTTTCTTCATTGAATTTAATTTGAATAAAGCAAATTGGTTTTGTTAGAGGTACTGAAATAACAAAGACCATGGTGGATCCTTTCCATGTTTATCTGGTTGACTGCTGTGACGTCATGAATAGAATGTAATTTCCAATTCAAGCATCAGGCAACTCCAGACTTTGTGACTGAGGAAAACAGAGAAAAAATGGTTACTTGCTTGACTTGAATAAGGTAGGCACGAGTCTTCTAGGGAAGACATAGTGAGAAAGACATTATAGACTGAGTAGAACTATGTGTGACTGATACAAAATATGGTCATAAAATTGTAAAAAACTATATTAATGTTAATAACAGAGCACCGGAATACATCAGGAACCATGCAAGCTTTTGCATTTCACACACCCCCCCACACTGCTGAAGTATATCACAACTAGACTGAAAAAAGACATCCATTAAAGAATTAAAAGGTCTATATACTGTGTAGTAGGAACTTCTACACTTAAGGAAAAAAGTCATAAGTGAAAACAGTAGTAAAATGAATACCATTAGCACAGCATAAAGGTCTGACTTAGTTATTTTAAAAAACCACATTAAGAAAAAAACACAAACAAACCAACAAACCAGGAAGAAGCAGCAACCCTACAAAACAAACAAACAATAAAACCAAAAGAAAATTGAGTTTCAAGGAGGACACCTTGAAAAATTGAATTCTGCAAAATACGAGGAATAATTTCAATGTCGAGTTCTTTTGTCATTAACTACAGAATTGCATATAACTTTTCTGGTCATATTTTGAGAGATTGTACAGCAAAAAAGTTTAAATTCTTGCAATTTTATTTCTCATCCACATCATCTGTTGTAACAGCAGATGATCAAACAATTGTAATGCACTAATTCCAGCTTCCCTAATGTTACTTAGCGGAGATCACTAATGATACTACTTTTATCCTGGTAGCATAAGGGTAGCATAAAAATGGAAAAAATCTATGCTACATGAAAGGCAACGTTTTGAGCCAGAGAGAAAACACTGCATGGAAAATTGTTTTGTTGTGTGTCATCATCAAATAATTTCTAAAATATGTTAAAAGCTTCTTACGATTTAGAGATTATTTTTATAGACACTCATATACATGCAGGCATTTCTATATTCTTGATACAATTGAATTTTTTAAATTTTCTGTTGGAAAACAGAAAAATAGCAGCTTGGCCTTACTTTACATCTCCCTTGAAATTACTAAAATAAAGTTTTAGGGCTTATGTAGACACCTGAAGAAAACAGACATATTATTAAGAATGTTCAGATCCCAGCAGTTCCCACTTTGCTGCAATGTTACAAATGTTTTTGAAAATTTTGATCATTCAAATTCCATATCTAGAGACAATAGAAATACAGAATATGAAGTTCAACAAAGTTCTACTTGTAGGTTTTTTTCACATGTTAAGTAGAATACAAAGAAAATTAAATAAAGTGGGTTTTTTTATGGAATATTCTTTTTTTTTCTTGAATTAGTTTTGAAAACACCACAGCCATACAGCAATAATGAACCTTCACAAAATGATGCTCTGTGCAGGGAGAAAACTTTTTGTGGTCAAAACAACAGTAATTTATTCAGAGCCAGAACTATTTTTGCTCTTGGTTGCCCCTCCTCCCCTTTTTTCCCTTTTAACTTTGCCACTGGAAATGGCAAATGTTTTTCAAGTTCATTGTCACCATTACAGGATGTTCAGATTCATATACTTTTCTGATACTTCAGATTAGATTTATTGTCTTTTTTATGCTTCCATGAATATGTGTTCTAACTCAACAACAAAAAAACAAAAAGCCTTTGCAATTTAGAAATAACATAACCAGGAAACATGCAACATACAACTGTTTATTTATCATTAAAAAATTCTTAGAAACATGGTTTTCAATTGAGTGAAGTCATTATAGTCTGCAATCGATGTTTACAGTAGCTCATATAGCAGATGGTATCTTGGGATAGTCTTAATTTTTATATGAATAGATTTTAGGCTGATTGTTACTTCAACCTAATCTTCTGTCACTAAGTGTAAAATGCTGGACAATGTCATTAGTGCAATTAATTAAGCAGCTAATGCATTGTGAGGAGAATATTCAATTATATCACACTGGAATTGCATACACTGAAGTGTCATAACCAGGTCAGTTTGAAACACTTGTATCTATCATTACAACATCATTCAGTGCAACAGAGAGACTGAACTAAATCATCCAATGACTATTCAGCCACTAATTTCCTATTTCAGCCTTGTCTGACATATATATATGAATATTATTTCTTGATTGCTTCCTCGAATATGAATCCTATATGAAGACTTAGAAGAAAATGTGGCACAATGGCTGGCTTAGAAAGGGAAATGTGGCTACATTTTAATGCAATCTTTATCAAGGAAGTCCTATTATGTAGAACTATATGAGGAATATAGCACAGTAGAAACCTTTAGCCAATATTTCATACAGGTTTGAAGGCAAGCAGGTTAGTTGAATCTGTTCGTAAGAACGATAAGAAGTCAAAAATCACAGAATTTTTAAGCAGCAGGAAGATCAAAGTGGTTGAAGACATGCAAAGATTTATATACCTGTTGACTGGCAGGAATGTAGCTTGAAATCACCAGAGTAAATATTTCTGAACAACATTCAGTAATTTAGCTGATTTAGCAATGACATTTAATCTTTTACAGTTTATTCTGTATTACAAAGTTGGTTTCTGCTATGTGTGTTATTTTCCCAGACTGCATGAGTAGAAGTGGTGGTCAAAAGTTTTCTTCCACTCCAAATGTTTTTCCAGTAGAAGCTGATATCATTTATGATAAATGGACAGCTTCAAGTAACTCCTCTGTGTGTTTATTTCAATACTTGACTTCTAACCATCCCTACTACCCACAATAAACATTCATGACCTCATATATGGCTATATTTTAGTATTTTCTGTTTAAAATTTCAGATTCAGTTTCAGACAGGTAAAAAATACTAATATCTAAAAAAAAATTTAAAAATATAAAGCCCTGCCTCACAGACAAATAATTTGTCCACCATTTATTTCAATTAAAACAGAGTGGGTACCTCCATCTGCGTGAGTGGAAGAACAGTGAAATGACAGCTTTGCATTGTGCTGCTTCCAAGCTTTATAAAGTAACATTTTTAACACTTTTGGGGCTTGATTTATTGAAAGGGAAAAAGGAATAAGCTGAGTTCAGTCAATTCAAGACTGATTCTTAATTATTTCCTTCCATAGTTGATGTTATATTTTAACTAGATAGTGCTCTAAACTGTGAAGTGGCAACTTTCAAATGCTTGACTCGTTTTAGAGCTCTTCAAATGCAAAACAACCTAACTGGATATGTAGCTCTCAGGAACACATGAAATTTTTCAGATAACGTTTCATCGTCTCTAATTCTGTTTAAACAGCAGTCACTCCTAAATTCAATAGCTGTGAAATCCACTCCTGATTTAAGGAGGGGTAACGATATTTCTGCAGTCCTGCAGAGAAAATGTAGCATGTGTTGTTACCACCTTACCATGTGCTGGTTTCAGCAGGTGCTAAGACATAGCAATATTTCCTACTTTCCCAGGCTTTTTCTAGAATACCACCAGACAAAGATTTGTTTTTACTTTTTCTCTTACATTTCAATAATATGAAAGACTGAGATTACTCGATGTGCTGAATCTGGATTTACCCTCACAAACGTATACTGAAATGTGTCCAGCATATTTATCAACTTCCCCTGCATTTAATATGCAGATCAGAATACCATGTATTTATGGCAAGCAACTGTCACAATCAGGATTACTCGGAGATTCCTAATTAAAATGTCATCTCATGATTCCTATGGTTGCCATGGCAACTCAGGTTAAATAAAATAATCTGACTGATCCTACATCAGCATGCTTTGTTGTTTTTAATGTAGGTGTGTGATTGCAATCACTGTATTAACAACTGTGCTTACTTTATTAGCATGATTTATTTCTTCTTGGGAATACACCTTAGGAATACATTTTAGGCTATTTATGTTCTATTCAGATAGAACTCATTAAATCCAGTCACTAAGGACAAATACTTTCATGCCATGTGACTGGCCTCATGACGCTGAGTCTGCTTTTGGCCTTCCTTAGTCAAACATTTGTTGTCCAATTAGAAAAGCTGGAACTTAGTAGCTCAAAAGTAAAAAAAAAAAAAAAAAAAAGGAAAAAGGTGTATTTTCAATAATTTCCAATATTCTATCCCTTTCTGTCTCTTCCTGCATATTTGAGCAGAACTGACTATCACGGCAAGCACTTTATATAAAAGTTGTGGTAAAAATTAATGGTAATTGCAATCTTTAAAAAATAGACCACATAAAAGTTGGAAGATTTATGACTTCATGTGTTATCATGCCACTACACTGTGCTTTTTACACTGTGTGACAATTTAACAGTTCACTTCTATGGAATTGACTTAAAAATAGGGATAAAGCTGTATAGATATCACAGAATTTATTTCATTCTTTATCCAGTGAAAAATTAAATGGCAGCTTCTGTGAATAATAGACAGATATGCATTGACATGCAACTTAGTGATGGAGGAACAGTGCAGATGAAAATTCCTGTTCGATACTTAAGTAACATAATTAGCAGCTCGCAGCAGGACACATGAACAACAAGGATGAAGCTGCACAACACCCCCCAAAAATAAAGCCTGAGCTGTTCATGTCATAGTGGCTTTTCCTGGATTCAAAGAAACTCTCCAGAGCTATTATAACCAAAAACACCATTACAGAAACTGTTAGACATAAGTTACATTTTCTCCTATGCTCTCATCTATGTTCCTTGTTCTTCGACTCTGAAGATCTTACAGGTTGTCCTAAAGTACACACAGATATAAATAATGCAGATCACACAGTTACCAACCACCAAAACATAGAACACAGTATCCACAGGTAACAAAACATTGCCTGTGCTATAAACAACCGTTGATATGTGATAACATATTTGTCACTAAGGTAGCACCACACGCAGTCAAAGCTGACACACAATTATTTAGTTTATCACTACAGTGTTACTTATTGGTGATCGGTTAATTATGGGTCTCTTAGTTCGATTTTGCTGGTTATCAAGGTTATTACTCTTCTGCTGGAGCAAAGTACAGATAACTGAAAAAGCTCACAAGGATTAGACCAGCGGAAGACCAAGCACAGAGAATTTAGAAATTTTTGCTTATAGAGATTTCTGCCTTTTTTTAAAGGGGACAGTTTAGCTTGTTGCTAAATTTCTTAAGACAAAGAGTTACTTACTAAGAGAAATGGTTAATTTCTTCATTTCTCTCTAGATCCCTCAAACATGTAGATATTTTTAAACCTCATCAATACCCAAAGCTCCACAGCAAATTTCACCAGGTGAAACCAATGAAAACCTCCTTCATCTCCTGAGAATGATTGGAACTAGGGTTAATTCTTCCCAGACGAATGTGTTTTCATTGCTCAATTCTTCCCACACAATGAGGGAAATCTCACTTACAGAATCCTATAAACAGGATTATATAGAATCATACACAGCAGGGTGCAATAAATATTCTTTACATTATGATTTGGAATGGAGATGGTAAATATATGGTGCTGGTTGTAAGCTTGGTATCAGATCACCAAGGAAACAACAAAGGGAGAATCTAAAACTTGCATATACTTGCCACAGAGTTTTTGCTTACTCAAACACTTTCAAGACAGGTTTGTGTAGTAAATTAACACTTATCACCATATACTGTTTGTTCAGTATATTTGATCAAACATTTCCATCATTCAAATATCAATAAAATCTATGATTATTTACTCTGAGCTTCAAATTGAATTATTTCACAGGAAAGAAATCTGCAAAAATTTCTATGAGAGAAGAGTAAGTGCTCTAGGAATGAGAAGCAAAGAATAAAATTTATTTTCTTCATCTATTTTAAGGGCAAGTAGAAACTTTAACTAAGTTGCAGGGAGGACTATTATTCTGCAAAATGTACGAGCAATTTTGTCAATCATGATCTGAACATTTACTCAAGCTCACACAGAAAGAGTCAGAATGAAGGTTCTACTAAAATACAGCTATATTTTTTCAAGTCAGGAACAAAGATGGTATAGCATCCCTTTTTTGCTGACATTTGTCATCTGCATGCTGTGATCAGGTAAGCTTAGAAATTCCAGATGGGGTTGTTCACTTCCTGTCAAACATCCTAGAAAATATTATTATGCATAGCACTTTTTACTTTTTATATTTACAGGTCATTTTCTTGCTTGTTTTTGTGACAACTAGGGGTTGATAGCAGCCTGCCCTTCACTTGGACTGATCTGGTGCTTACTCACAGCAGCCTGAATGCAGGCAGTACGGGGTGGGGGAGCTTTTGCACCCTTTTCAGAAGTAAGCAGTATATTGCAAACAGCATATCATATATATAGCAAATCCTAATAATTGACTCCAACAAGAAAAACTAAATTTACTTCAAGAATGTATCCAAAGCAAAGTTTTCAGTGTATTATAGACTATGCTACTATTCAATTCACACAAGTAAAGTAATCATAATTTAAAATATCCTTTAAAGGTAGTAAGCAAACATAGTATGTCACATTACTCACGCTGAATGTTGCTTTACTATACAAACTGCTCAATTTCTTTGGAATATTTTCCGGAGTAGAATAAAATTTTAGCTCATGGCAAACAGTATTTAGCAAAAAAGAGAGTATTTTCTAAATGTCGCTATATGTATTTTTAGATGTCTCTTAGCACTGATTAAATGAAATTACAAGTTATTAAGTCAAATGAGATTTTCCTGCTATTCCATTCATTTGCAGTGCTATCTTCTCTGTTCTCCTACAGTCCATCCAAACTATATTTAAAACAGAAGCAAATGGCTGTTCTCTTATTATGTTTCTGAATTAAGCTTGGAGTATGAACACCCCGTGTTTTGAAAAATGATTCTCATAAAAATGTCACAATAACACAAATAATACTATAATTGAAAAGTTGTCACTTCTTCCCACTGACACAAAAAACAAGTACCATGCAGCAAATTTAGCTCAGTAGGAAGTACATGTACCAGCTTTAAATAGCTAAATTAGAGCATTCAGAAACTAAAATAATTTACTTAAGTTTTTGGTCCAACTAATCAGTTAGCTTTTACGTCCCATATCATTGTGTTGGCAACACCTAAGCAGACCAAAATGTAAATAGTATCTCTCTGCAAACACATTCTTTTGGTTTCAAAGAACTTTCAAGGAAAGGGTTTGTTGAAAGATGGATCCCTCTGTTCAGTTTAACCCATTGTTTTATGGTTAATTATTCCATCCACCAAAAATATGGATAGTAGACAAAAGTCCACATAAAGGGATTACAGACCCGTATGATTCCTATGTCAGTATGCAATACATCAAGATCTGACCACTACATCAAATCCTTTAACTTCTTCCAGTGCTGCAGGAAGCAAAAAAAATAATAAAAAAAAATGGATGCTATGCAGCATGTTCTGTACAGCTCATACCTTGGAATTTCTGAATAAACTATTCTGCTCTGTTTGGAAAAAGAGGACAAAAAAAAATTAATAGAAAAAATTCTAACCTAGAGAAACTGGCTCTAGTAGGAGCTACAGACTTGCATCTAAGGGTGGAGGAAAATAAACTATGAAGTTTTATATTGTAGAAGACTGAAATTGGAAATTATAAGTATGAAATAAAACAATGAATATATTTTCCTTTGTCAGGGAAGAAGAAAAGTAGACAGTCAAAACAGACCAGTTACTGGAAATTAGACCTACTTCTCCAATGCTGATTTTTGACATCCAACATGCATCTTCAGAGAAATGCAAACAGAAGTCAATTCATGCTCTTCTGAGATAAAAGGGAGCTTTGTCAATGAGATGAACTTCACAGCCAGTACAAAAATCAAATATTTACAAAGAAAGGCTTAAACTGTTCTGCCAGAGCCAGCTTCAGCAGGAGTAACCTGGTTGATGTTAATAGTGCTTGAACTGACAACTCAGGCAAACCCTGAGACATGAAACTGTATCATCTGTGTGTATGAGGATTTCAACATTTTCATTCTATCCTATGCAGCTGCTCCTATTTTTGTTCTGAGTAGTACTCCCAATCTCTTTAACTGTGTAACTTCTTTTTTTGTATAATAAATTAAAAGACAATTGTAATGTGCTTAGACCTTTTTTTCTTTGACAGAGCAAAAAGAACTTAGGAATCTGCCAACATTAGGTAAAACACTTTGTTCCTTAAAATTGCAGTAGACAAACTGCTCACCAGACTTCTCATTCTGAATGTATTTTAAATTCTCACTGACAGGCAACTTAATCAATGTCACCATAAGAATGCTGTTCAGCATTCATCATTAAAAAAAATGAAAGGGAAGAAGACCAATATTGTCTTCATAATTTCTTTAGTCACTGAAAGTCACTTTTCAGAAGCTATTAACAGGTCTCCAGGCTTACTTTTTCACTCTCTTTCTGATATATCGCTTGAAAGTATTCATGGAAAAGTACCCTTATAACCTAAAGTGAAGTTTGGATACACTTGGACACTGAATGAGCTGGTACAAAAAAAGAAACTAGACTGGGTGCTGTTTTGGGTTTGTTTTTTATTGTGAGTAGCACTTGTTAGTCTAATACGAGAACACATTTATGATCAAGCCATGTGAGCAGACAGAACTAGGTATTTTGGCTTACTAGAGGGCAGCAGATGTCCTCTGATAGATATTGAATTATGTTTGAGCTGGAGACAAACAGATATTCCAAATCAATGCTTAGCTGATTTATCAGACAATCTAAAGAAAGTGTAATCATTTTCACCATGTCTGATATGTAAATAAATGGCTATGTTAGGATTCTATGGGAGTCCTCTCTTAAAACTTTAATTTATTGAGAGTAGTTTTAGAAGCATTTTCTAAAGGAGAAGTCTCACTTCTCAGTGTTGACCTCAACACATGAACAAGGAACCAACCTAACAACATTACTGAAAAGATGATTGAATATATCAAATTACTCAGAAAATCAGAATTTACATTTGTAATTGAAGAGATGCTTTATAAAAGACAAGAGTCTTAACATGCTTGTAAGTTTTAAGATGCTGGGAAACACTACTTATGTAGCTGTCCTAAAAGCTTGAGCCATCCTCAGATAGAACAGGTTGAAAGGACTGAAGAACTCCTTTCACCTGCATGTGAAAATCTCTGCATGAATGTGAGCTCAGTGCCAGAAAAACACTGCATTATGGCAGAGCCCTGCTTCAGCACCTACTCATTAATAAACAGCTGCCTTAGAAATGAGGTAAGTTGATGCTTTTCATTGCCTCCACTTTGCCTTTTTTTGAGGGTAGTAAATATAAGTTAATTCCCTATACAGAATTGTTAAGTGTGTTGTGTTTGTTAAAATCCTGCTCGCTTGGTCATCCCACTACATGCATAATTCACTCTCCAAACTCAGTTCTTACTTTGAGTTTAGAGTTCAAACTGAGTTACAGTGAGGAATTTCAGTTAGAAATTTATTTCTCTATAAAGTAATTTAACTTCCATTGTTTAATTGAGGGTGTAGAGTAAATGTTATCAAATTCATTTAGTAGAGAGCAGACTACAACGAAGAAGATTGATTTGACAAGCCACTAGTCTTCCCACTAACATATATGGCTACTCTTAAAACCATTTTGTCACCAGTCTTTTATTTGAATCTCTTTTAGGTGAGAAATAAGCTGTCTGGATTTTTCAAACTAGATATGGTATATGATTTTCTTCTATAAACTCAGCGGGTCCATTTCTGTAAAGGCTGTCATGTCTAATTCACCATGATAACTATGTTGACAGAAATTGTTCCTTCAACATTTAAGCCCATTTTAAAAGGAGCAGCAATATTAACAAATGAGTTCTGTGAACCTATTTTATACAGTTCTCAAGCTATTTCAGTCTGCATGTCTAATGCAAAGGAGATGTATCCTTGAATCAGGTTTGCAAAGTGTAAGGCAGTGTATTTCACAGGAAGAGAAATAAGTAAAGAATTTGTTCTACACCACAGGCAGTGTCACTGTAGGCACGGCTGATGGTCCAAAAGTACATTTCTCTTGCTATTATTTCATGTTTGCTGGAATGTTTATGATTCTGTTTGCTTCTATAGTAACAGATAAATTTCATGGGTATCTTGCCACTTCCTAGGAGAGGTATCAATCCAGCTGTGTGCTCCTTGTTCCTTTCATAAGGCCTTCAAACTAATACTAGTGCTCCAACAACAGAGGGACAGAATTCCCCTCTCTGCTTAAACCTACATTGCCACACTATAGGGCACTAGAATACATCATTTGGTTTTCAGAAGATCCCTGAAATGAACAAAAAGTTTTGTGATTGTTACTGCACTCTCAGACATCAATAAAAAGAAACTTTGGAAAAGGCAAACTCAGATTCGTATTTCGTGGCTCATTTTAATCCTGTACAGTTTGCAGAAAACCAGTGCAAAGCTTAAGCTTATTTCTATTCTGGGCTGAACAGGCACTGCCATTTTTCCCTGCTGCAGTTGTTTCAACCTGTAGATAAGAACTGAGGATTCATTGCAACAAAAAGGGAGCATGTGAAGGTTTGTGAGATCTCTAGAGTGATCTGCCTTAGGCATTCCCCTGTAGTTGGAAGGGGGTTGTGGACCTTTCTTCAATGTCCTCAAGGGCAGATGTGAGTCTGCATTCCCTGACAATAAATAAATATGGTAAGAATGTGCAGTATTTCCTCCATAACAATAAGATTCATAGTCCTCAGTTCCTACCTACACCCCACACTTGAATTTTGCTATGCTAGTTCAATTTATAGATTCTCTTTTGTTATATATAACCTGAAATTCTCTTACAGAAAAAAAAATAAAAATATTCAAACTTTATATTCATAGAGAACTGCTGACATTTCTCAGCTGCTAGGTGCTTTTAAATGTTCTCTTATTTCCATATTGCCCTGAAATGGAAAAGAAACAAAATTAATAATTCATTTTAAAATGACATCAGCTTGTTTGTAAAATGCAAAATTTTCATCTGACTCCAGGGAAGTGTTATGCACTTTTGGATTAATGTCAGTTCTTTACCTCTTCCTGACTCTGCCTTGACTTTGCTTCCCTTTGTCCTGTAACTACACCCACCTGTCAAAGTGCTGAGCTGCAGCTTTCTAACACCATCTCCTGCTTGTTTGAATTCTGCTATTTTCTACTCTTATACTTTGTAATAGATCTTTGCAAAGAACAGTTCTCCAGGCAATCTTACTACAGCAAAGGAAGCATTATCTGACCAAGTTTACCATCTTCTTCATAATCACATTTATTCAGTTCCTAAGATAAGGTCTGGGAAACACAGTGAAGGATAAAGGGGCCATTGAGCAAAACACTGATAAGACAAGTATTCTCTTAAATAATTCCAGTATTTATGTCAGGTAGCTGAAGTCCATAAAAAGAACAAATCCTAAATTATCACAATCTGTACAGGTTGTGGCTTAGTTGGGACAACTCTCAACCCTCTCCCTTTCTCCCCCCGCACCAAACAGAGTCTTATTTAAAACTGACACTACTTCCCAGTGAACCAAAAGTTGTAAAATCAGGAAATTAACTGCATTTCATCATAGGTCAAGTCTTAGAAATGACAGGAGGAATACCTAGGGGAGTGCAGTCACAGTTTGAGACTTAGAAATTTCTGGACATTTTCCTTTCCAGTCCAATATCACAGTGCAAATTAGGAGAGGGCTGACAACAATAATGAAATAACTTCTGGATTACTTTTGGTTTTCATTTAATTGATATTCTGCAATATAAATATTCTATTTTCAATGGGCAATCTTAATTCTTATTTTTGTTTCTTTCACTATGATCCATTCCAGGGTAATATTCCAATACATAACCTGCAACCACCAGGATGTTTCTAAAATACAGTGCACTGCACATCCAGATGGATGTGCTGGAACTTTTTCATTACACAAGGGCAGCAAAACACTTTATTCTGGCTAATTACAAATGTGCAGAGGCAGGCTATAGTGTTTGTAATCCTACACAATACAGTATTATTTCATGCAGAATGGACCTGTTTGAACATAATGTGGCTGTATCCAGCACATAATGCCATCGTGTCACACAGCCATTCTCTTAGATCTGCTTTAGGCATTTTCAGTATTTCTCTACTACTGAAATACAGCTCTTTATACCTTTGTCAAACATTTTCCTGCAACTTCCTGAGAAGTGTTTGGTGTAATTCTGCAGTTTAAGAGACAAGAACAGATGAGATAAAACCCTGGGGATAATTCAGCATGGCTTTGTGTAGGTTTGGATTGCAAAGTTAGATACAGTTCTTGCTATTTGTATGATACTAACATTTTTCATTAAGTAGCCATCCAGCCTATGAAATCACTGCAAAAGTATATTTGTTGTGTAGCATTCTATTATTTAAACATTTCTGATTATCTAGGAAAAAGCTACTGTTATTGGCTACAAAAATATATAGCTCTTTACAAGAAGAAAACAGTAGAGGATTATACATAAACTTACAAATAAAAAGAACAGATATTATCATTTTAAGACACAAAATAAATATTTCAGTAAAGAACTCTATCACTGCCATTTGACAGATGTCTGTTTTGGGATTTGGTGTTGCACATATTTTCATGTGAGTGGAGTCCAAACTTCTTTCTCACCTTCGGGACACTATTTTAAACAGACTGTTTAATTACTGCCTGTATTTGCTAGTTTTCTGCAGGGTACATTCACTCTGCAGTTGGTTTAGGAATACTGAGCCTTTGGCAAAGAGCAAGCATAAAATTTTCTTTGGAATCTTGCCCCTGGAAAGTATTTCTAGATACCTGAAGCAGACAACTGACGGCTTTATCAGAAGTTGGGAATTTGCCACGATCTAAGTATCGAAATTACTGAGCCTGTCCCTAAAATGCAAGCCCTTTCTGATGGGTAATAAAAAAGGCAGCATAGAAATTAAGCCAGGCACTCATTGCTTTTTAAGGTACATTCTTCAAGAAATGTCAATATGTTAAATTTGTCAAGAGTGTTAGAGGACACCTTTGAGGAAGCTACTAAGCTGTGCTTTACATTCATTGCTGGCTTTCCTCTCTTGTGAAAGGAAATATTTTTGCATTCATTGCTTGCTGGAATTACAGAAAGACTGAGTTCCTCAAATTGAACTTACCAGCAAAGCATGTATCAACCTCAGCTCCCTGCTGTGCAGTGCAGAGGTAACTTGGAAGGTCTACACTGTGACATGTCAACAGTTCAGTGACTACCCCAGGACTATCTCCACCAAGTTTACAGCGTGGGTGATGTTCATGGCTATAAAATCTTACCCACACTCATGAGACAGGGCTTATTAGCTCAAACACAGCACCATACCACAGCAAGTATTCAGCATCTGCACCTGGGTGGCTTAACCTAAAGTCCATCAAAGCCATCCCTGATCCCCTTTCCCAGCTAACAGGTGCCAGGTTTCTTTCATCATCATTTCATAGGTTTCTTCACATCTACTCATTGAAAATGTTTATTAAGAGGAACGTATGTTCACAACACAAACATTTAATTGCAGGTGGATCCAGAGTGTCAAAAAACATGGTAAAGCATCACAGAACTCTTGTAGCCATTCATTGTCCGGGTCATCACAACAAAAGCAGACCAAGAGTCAGAGACATTTACCACATTCTCTTGCTCAGCAAAAATTTGTAGCACTTCATTTGTAGAATGAAGTGCGAGTATTGAAAATGTTTAGTGTTTATCTATCAAGTAATGCCATTGTAAATATTAGAATTTATTGTATCAATTACATTGTCAAAAGCACCTGTTCTGTCAGCATTTAGAACTGGATACAAGCTGAGACATGAAAAAAATTACTTACAGCAGCAAAGATAAGTGCAACTTCCCAATGCCCACATCATGTCGACTGTCACATTGTTTTTCCACAGGAAAAACTTTATTTAATTTTTTTAATAAAAGTACAAGATAGGTGTATAGATATGTATACCCACAACTACTTCAGCTAGGAAGATGTAATGTAACAACAAATTAAGAGTAGTGCCAAAATAAAATGCAGGTCCAGAAATATTTGTTCAATTTTCAATACTACTCCAATAACTATTGCAGGATATTAAGGAGGAAAAAGAAAAAGGAGTCATTTTTAATGTAACAAAGTGCCCCAACTATCAGCTTGCAATAAGGAACTCAACAGGGATTTAGCAGGGAATTGCCCAACTCTGAGCTTATATTAACCAAGATTTTTTGGAACTTGGAAGAACATTATAAGCTGACAGTGGAAAGTTTAAGACACCCTGGGAAAATCTTTTATCTAATTATAACTGACAGCAGGAAATTGCACTGTACCCTCTCCTTACTGAAAAAGCAAGCAGTGACATGACGAATAAAAGATGACAAAACATGCATCTGAGTTATTGGCATTATGCTTATCAAATAATACTGGCTAAGAAGTTAGATATGAATAATTAGGAAGTCTATGACATCCTCAAAAACAATAAAAGTGGAATAACCTTTCCTACACTAGGAAAGGAACTTCAGAAAATCAAGTTACTGATTTAAGGGGCATTAATCTAGCTGTGTGATTGGTTATCTAAGATTAAAACACCAGTAACTACAATACTATAAAATAGCAGTGATTCACATACCCTTATATTCCCTGGTAGCTGATATTTCTTTAGTTTGGTAGAAAACTCTTCTCTTGGGTATATTTTCTATCCAGGTTTCATTCGGGGCTTGGAATTTTAAGACTTTGATATGTACCACTGTAATATCAGAGTGTAAAATATTAGATTGCTATGTGCTCTGGTAGAGTATCATAATTACTGTTCAGCTAGCCAGTTAAACAAGAACAACACTGAGCCAGCAGTAGGTCCAGGTGGCCAAGAAGGCCAATGGCATCCTGGCTTATATCAAAAATAGTGTGGCAGCAGGACCAGGGCAGGGATTGCCCTGCTGTACTTGGCACTGGTGAGGCTGCACCTCGAATACTGTGTCCAGTTTTTGGCCTCTCACTTCAAGAAAGACATTGAAGTGCTGGAGGGTGTCCAGAGAAGGGAAATGAAGCTGGTGACAGGTCTGGAGCAGAAGTCTGATGAGGAGCAGCTGAAGGAACTGGAGAAAAGGAAGTTCGGGGGGGACTTTATCGATTGCTACCACTCCGTGAAAGGATGTTGTAGCAAAGTGGGGATTGGCCTCTTCTCTCAGGTAACAAGTGACAGGACAAGATGAAATGGCCTCAAGCTGTGCCAGGGGAGGTTTCCACCTCCATTGAAAGAGTGGTCACTCATTGGATGAGGCTGCCCAGGGAGGTGGTGGACTCACCACCCGGAGGCATTTAAAAGCCATGTTAGATGTGGCACTGAGGGATGTGGTTTAGTGGTGGGCTTGGCAGTATTCAGTCAACAATTGGACTTGATGGTCTTAAGGGTCTTTTCCAACCTAAAAGATTTTACAATTCTATAAAAGACTGCTAAAACACTGTTCTTGAGTTTCCTCCCAAACAAGAACAGAAAGTAGCTGCAGCACACTGAGTGGTACAAATAAGGAAAAATCTCACTCTCCTGGATCTGGGTTACACAACAGCATTACATGTCTAAGGAGAACACAGCCTCAAGAGAAAAGCATACCTAAAGCTAACACGGAAGAACAAGATGGTAAAAAGTACAAAGACAAAGCAATTCTGGTGATCTGAGCTATCCAAAGGAGAAGAATTTCCCTGGCTCTGCATCCCATAACCAAGAAAAGCAAATATAATATAAACAATGTTATATGGAAATCATTCTGTTGTGGCTGATTACTCACCAGTAAGAGAAAGAAGGAAATTTATTGCTTGGTTGTTTATTTTAAAAATAGGACTGCATACAAAAAGTGAGTTTATAAGCAATAGCAAGCCTGCTCCCAGGCAGCCTTGAGACATATGTTTTTCTTGCTATTGCATATTGCTCCTTCTCTGTTTATAACAGAGAGGAGTCAAAAGTACTCAGGGCTTCTCTCCCTCTTTAATTTCTGGAAATTCATCTCCTTTCTATCTTCTCAGGTTCTCCTCCAAAGTCAAGAGTCATTTGAATGTTCCAAATAAGGAACAGCATTTTTAATTTTACCACAGAACACCACAGCTGACATTTAGAGACAATGTATGTGAAGGCAGCAATTACCCAATTTGCAGCTCATATAAAACCTAATTGTCTATTATTTGAAGTTTACATAATGTTAACTGTTTCATATATATTTTGAGGACTTCCTTAAAAAGCATTTGCTCCAGAAATGAGTGGTATTTTGAGATTAGAGAACAGACTGTTTTGCATGTTTCAAGACAAATTAACCTGCATAGTTATGACTTGGACACGAGCAGCCGTGTTTGAAATACAAATTCTGACTCTGACTCTCAAGACAAATTATCCTGAGACTGATGAGAAAAGATGCCAAACTGGTCTGTAGTGATGACTTAAGTGCTGACCCAGAAGTAACATCTGGGGCTCTTTTACACATTCTCAGGTTTTTAGATAGCTGTTCAATACAGAGTGAACAGTGTGGTCCCCAGCCTTGCTCACCCATTGTCCCGTATGTACCATAGCAACAGTGGATCCTCTAGAGTTCACGTGGATCTCCCAGATTTGCTGATCCACTATGTACTTCCTGTTTTGTATAACTTACATTGCCACAGCAGCCCACATGGAAATGAAACAAGCACTTGTTTCAAACTGCATCTCAGAAATTTTACATTTCAATGTTGGAAAACAACTTTAAAGATTAAATCATAACAACACACTGTACTCTAAGGTACTTCAGGGGGCCTGGCAATCAGAACAGAGGGGCAGAATTCCCTCCCTCAGCCTCCTGGCCATGGTGCTTTGGATACAGCCCTGAACAATATCATTACCAGTTCATTTCTCCAATAAAATTATTTCAAGACCTGTAACACCAAAGTAGACTTCATATGACACTGGACTGAAGGGATTTTTACCTTTTTTTTTAACAATAAATCTACATTCTGAAACACATATCTCTATTCTCCTCTTGCCTCACTGAAGGTAAAACCTCTTCTACTATACAGGGAAATTTAATATAAAGTAAAAAAGATCGTGAGATACTTCTTTTCTGAGCAGGATCATAACAGTATCCAACAATGTGCCTTTCCTTTCCTCTCAGAGAAACAGAAGAAAGTAATGTAGTATATAGTTTTACAGAAGTAATTATAAGCTTGAACAATTTTGAAAATAAGATGTGGGGAGTTACTTCAGCAGGTATATGGAATATTTCTGTTAAATGTAACTGGGAACAGAACTATTGTTGAATATATGCTCTGGATACTGTGATAATATCTAGTGCTTGGGAGGAAGTGACACGTTTTACTTCCAATTCTTTACTAACACTGTAATTCATTCACACCCAAAAGGGGCACATGTGCCCATAAGGTGTCTAGACACAGACATTATGCCTTGACTAGACAGTGCTCTATTGCCTTGCTCACAGATTAGTTCTCGTTATAAGCGTATTCTAATCAGCTCAAGAGTGAAATCACTTTGAGTGCTTTTTCTCCACCAAAGACAGTGTCAGGGCTCTAAGCACATCCAGTTCCATTACTTGATTTCTACAGGGTCTTCTTCAGAGCTGTCATTAACATATCAAAGCCACCTGAAGCCAATTAGTTATGCAAATTATGTTTCAAATAACACAGCTACCTCCAGCTTTAATAATATTACAGGACAAAAAGTTATGTTATCTCCTACTTTGGTGCTTCATCTCTCTTCACTAAATAGTTTTATAGTTAAGGAATTACTCAAGGTTCTCTGAAAGAATTAATTATCTTCACCAAGTAGGATGCTCTGCATGCTGTTCTCTTCTCTAGATACATTTTGTTTTCTTTCTTTAATCCTGTTATCAAGGCAGCCACACCTCTATTGCTTTACAATTTTTATTACTTTATTACTACACCTTTACTTTAAATAGTTAACCTCAAAAGGCATTTTGGACATTAAGTATGCCATAAAACACTGATTTTTCTTATTTCTCTACATGACAGCCTACTAATTATAATTTATTCTTTTGTGTGGTACACCAGATACCAAGAAAGCCACCTTTGGTGACATGACTAATGTCAACAGCATTTTGGGAAAAAGAAATTTAAGCTTTCTGTTTTATTAAATGTCCACTAGTGCCACATATCTCTTCTCTAAAATTTAGCTACATCTATAGAGGATGACAATTAAACAAATGCTCAAGTGTTTCAGTAAATCAGAGTCATTGTTTTACAGATGCTCACTCACTCTCTCTTTGCTTTGTTCCCTAAGCCTTGTACCTACAAGGTCACTGTGCCGAACCTATTCAGGCCAGCAAGACAATGGGAGCATTCCTTTGCAATATGACTGCAAGTCTGCACAAAGATACTCTGGCAGAGAAAAGCTAGATACTTATTGAGATAATTTAGGTGTTACTTCTAAACTCCAGATGTTGATGTCCTTACAAAAGCTGATTTTAAATAATGGTCAAATTTGGGCCTCAATGGAAAGATTTAACAGCATATCAAATGCTGCTTTTGTTGTTTGTTTTGCATTTTGCATCCAAAATGCAGAGAGACAAAGCCCTTCAGGCAAAGCTTTTTCATGAAACTATATATATATTGAAAAGGATAAATGCAATGGAGGTTTTTAGGCAGCAATGCTTTTTTTTTTTGCGGGGGGGGGGGGCGAGGAGCAACATGCCAAATTCAATCAGTTTGCTTCCTATGCCTGCCTGATTTGATAAGAAATAATAGCTATTGAGGACAGCTGATAGCAAGTGGCACAGATAATATTATCTAAGGCTTTTTTTTCTTTAAAAAACAGGCAAACAAAAGTTTATCAGAATTATTATTTGTCATGAAATAGTTTTCTATTAAAACATCAAAACTGTCATCCCTCAATAGCTAGCAAATATATGTGATTGAAGTCACTAAAACTTAGTTCGCCAGTTGGGGTGAGAAATAAAATTGGTTGCAATGCAGAATGGGATATTCTCAGAAAAAGAAAAACAAACAAACAACATAACACCACATTTTTCTGACTAAAGGCTTATAGTAACACAAAATAGAAGCTTACCAAGTTTTGGAAAATCAATTATTGTTGTGACTATGATTTACTATATTGTAAGTGGTTTGACTAATTATCCTTTATTTCCACTAGAATAGCTTCCAACTCTGTGCTCTACGTGTGCTTCCAGGACTTGATGCAGTGCCAACCAAAGTTTAGAGAGGTACAAATTGATTTAAATGAGTTCTGTACAAAGAGTGTATCTTTGATTTCAGCAGAGAAATATAACTACACACAGAATCTTTAACATAGTTCCCGTCATCTAGGAAGTCACATTTCTAATATCATGGATGTGCAATGAAAGCACTTTATCACCAAAATAACCACATAACTCCCTTTTCCTCCTTGCCACCTAAATATTTGTAGTTAGCAAAATGGACAACAATGATTAGAACAAAGTGGATTCAAAGACATGATCTAACTCTTATTTAGACCAAGGCCCCTCGCACTATTACTGTGAAGAGGTACATTACACTGAGGTCAGACTATACTGGAACAAAACCACAGGCTTCTGCCCTCAAAACATAAAGAAATTAAGTGTTCCAGAATTCCATACTCTTGCATCAATTGCCTCTGTTTGAGAATACATCTCCTTTAAATGTTCTGTTTGATGTCAAAGGGCTGGAACAAACAACCACAGCTAATCTAATATTTTTGTTGATCTGGATGGCGCTGCTTCTACCCAAAGTCATATCCATAAATACAAAGAGAATTCTGAAATACTGAGATTTCTTAAGTTAATTATGATTGACAAATGTTCAAATAAACTCAGAATTAGGCCCAGTGAGTCAATAAAACTTGAACTTTTAGATAAAAGGATTTTTTATATGACTAAGAATGCTAACTTAAGCACCTTCAGATGTGGTCTTCCTCAACTGAAAGCTACGAGTAACACTGTCAAGAGGAGATGTTTCCAATCTGCTTCTGACAAGTACACATCGCAGAATTCGATTAATTTGCAAATTTCAGATTAGAAATTACCTTTTATTGATCAAGGGGAAAAAACAACTTTTGTACAAACAGGTAAAAGTTTTTCTGTTCTCTAATGATGTAGGTTATGTATCTGAAATTGTTATTTCTGAATAGTCCTTTCTTTGCTTCCTTCCTTACCTACCCAGGCACAGTCTGTACAGAGATATGAGAACCCTCCTCAGTCTCTGCAAGGGAAAGATCCTGTCCCAGCACTTGTGGTACTCCCTGCCCCTCTGGGTACTGTGATTCCGAAGAGGTCCAGCCATTCTGAAATATGGGACGTAATGTTTCACAACATTAACTTCTTACTGTAGGAAGCCCATATACGTCATATACAACTTACATCACTAGTTTACATTGGCAAAAAAACAAATATGAGTACATTAAAAGTTTACTAGAAATTCACATTTAGCACTCAGAACTAGTTAGGAAAGTTGCTGACTACCAGCCTTATCGAGATGCACAAGCTCCTTCCCTAGTCCAGCCCAATGCAAATGACTGAGCTGGTCTTTATTTAGTTCACACTGAAGCCTGGCTGCCCAAAATGATAAACTGCTTTCAGCCAGATGATGATTTACTGCTCTTTTACAGCTGTAAGCACCAGTTACAGAAATGTAGCATGCAAAAAAATGTAAAATCCAAAAGGTGTCATTGCTCTAGTACCAGCAAAAGAACTATTACTGTTATTTCAGAAGACTGCTGCCTTCAAGGTAATTAAACACTGACAACTTTGTTCACTCCCTATTTAAGATGACTGAAGTTAGATTATATTACAGCCTCCTCTATCTCTAACTCCCTGTGCAGTATAACTCCCATTCAAAAATAAATCTTGAAAATATAATTGATTATCCAGGACAATTCTACCTTTCATTTTCAGTAAGGAGCTGAGGTGGCAGACTGGGAAATGCTGATGAATACTAAACAGCCTCTGACTGACTTTACACAAATACCATGCCAACCCTGTAACACATTGAATTATACAGAAAGCAGAAAGTACAAAATCTATTTTAAATTATAAGGAGATGAGCACCGTATACTGGGAGAAAAGAATTAACCAATTAATTTCTAACTCCCCAAAAAGCTAGTTTCCTTTAAATTTTTTATCTTTTTGACAACAGCATTACTCTAAGAAAAAAAATCCAAGTCCATTTAATCAGGTCTCAGACATACTTTCCTAGAAGATAATTATCTTATGTCCAGGCAAGTCCTCTCAAAATCTCATTATCAGCTGTGAAATATTTCCCCAACATCTTGTGACACTTACAAAAAATATCAAATATTTTACTTTTTCAGAGATAAGTCCTCACTACTGTAAATTTAGGCTTGCAATATATTTAGGAGTCTATGTGGGAAAGCTTGATGCTATGAGCTGCCCAGAAACAAGCTACCTGTAAAAAATTTAGGATAGTTCAGTGAAGTGGGTTCTACTCACCTTGCAATGAAATGCTGAAATATCTGGTGGGATAAAAAAAGCTAACACATTAGTAGCAATTTACTTTTTCCATTTAATGCTAAATTTCTTTATTTTTATTCTTTTCCTCCCCCAAGTGGAGGAGTAGAATGGAACTTTTTTCAAACAAATAATTCCAAGCAACTTTTTTTTTTTCAGTGAATATGCTAATGACCTTGTCAATAAAAATTTGGACAAGTTCAAAATCAATTCTTTTTTTTTCTCCAGTTACACAATGGAATGGCTTAACCAGCAATGAAAAAATACTCATCTGTTTCAACAGTGTTTCATGAAAAAAAATCAAAATAAATATGACCCTTCAAAATAGTTCAATTTCATCCAGTTTGCACTCATAGATGGAAAATATTTCTCTGCAGTTTGACAAGATCTTCAAGGAATACTTTTCATCAAGTATAGTGAGAAATAACAAGAACAGTGAGCTCATGGAGATGGAAGACCTATATGGAAATGTATCCCCTAATAGATGGGAGCAAAGAGTCCCTTATTTTCTTGATGTTACAAGATGGTAAATCCGAGGCAGATTTCATAATGGGGAAAAAAGGGAACCGGTAGAAAGATGCTGGTTACAGCAAAAACTGGAAAAGTACAGTCTTTTTGTATAAGGAAGTAGGGCAGAACAAATCTGAATATTAATATTGCAAAGAAAGGATGCATCCATTGCAATGAACAGAACATGTATAATATGTTATTATTTTCCCTGAAATCATCTGTGTTTAGGTAAACATTCACGAACATAAATTGAGCCAGCAAGTTGCTTAACAATACCATGAAGTGAAATGTGAGATCACCAGAGGCTCTCCTCCACTGGCTGCTAAAATCAAAGAGAGATTGCTGACCTCTAAACATAGAATAGGATTCAAGTACTGCCTCAAAACAGCAAATAAGCACATTCTATGTACCTTAATTTTGTTTTATGTTTGGCTTAAATGCACACCAATTTAGGAAAAGGTACTTTAGTCACAGTGTTGTCAGCATAATAAGCGCTCTCTCCATTATCATAACATTTTTCCTGCCATTGGTGATGACTCTACGGAAGAACTCCTTCATTTAAAGAAAAAAAAATGGTGATGATGGAATGTATATTATACATTGAGATACAGAAACCTGTTTTCCTTCTCTAGAGCTTTGTACAGCCATCCTTCCTCAACCTCATTCACATCAAAATGATTCTCTATTGAGCTAAGTCTAATAGATTTTACTCTGAGACATGAAGTATTTCCTTAAAAACAGTGGAAATAAAGCTTTTATTCTATGACAGGGAAGGTTAAACTGAAGCACTCTTTGTTTGTATTTGACATTTACAAATAGCAGAAGTCATACAGTAATGAAATAATAATGAAATTATAAATAGGTTACTCTTCATTTGAATTGCAAAGTTGTGCTTTTATGTTTTCCTCGGAGGTCACACATGTTGGTGTATAACGACCTATTGAAAACAACTCCTTAGTGACAGCTAAAAGGGAAAGTTCAAGGGGCAATATACTGCCCAATGAAAGTTTCACCTTATAGCCAATGTAATTTTACAATAACATGTATAACTTCAGTTTTACAGCCTCTTTTATGCTGCTATCTCAACCTGGTTAACTAATGTTAATTAAGTAATCTTCCTGGTCCCCAAAGGATTAAACAATTTGGTAAAATTTACAGAGAATAGACGGCACAATGAGCAATAAATTAAAAATACTGAAGCTTTAAACCTAACTGTTTAAGGAGTGGAAAAAAAATACATGCATAAAAGAGAAGAAAAAAACATTTCATGAAATGTATTTAATATTTAGTTCCTATTCTTGTTTATTTCAGTATATGTCAAAAGACATTTCCTCATAGCTGGGCCTGCTAAACTGCTTTGTGAAATTTCAGAAGTGACAGAGAATTATCTACCCACAGTGGTCTTTCTTCTCAAGTATGTGAGACACATTCTCACACAGCATTTAATATTCCATACACAGACCATGGGATGGATTTTCTATTTTGGCTGAATAAGAGCCAGGGGAGAAAAAAAAAGAGAGTACTATCTTGGATTACAGAGAAACTGCCCTATAACAAAGAAGCACCTCACACAATTTTTGGTATTCGTTTTCCACTTAACCAGTTCTCACAAAAAAAAAATCATCAAATTCCATACATTGCAAGTCAAAATAATTGTCTTGCAGGCAAATAAGGGCATTTATTTAAAAGCCTAACAATTTTATAGTTGCTCAAATTAAAGTTTTATTTTGAAAGCCTATTTTTCCCTGCTTCTAGTAACATCCTAATGAATAGCATATTGAAAATTATTTTGGATTTTGTTATGAAAAATGTGATTACTGAAGTATCATGACCTGGATAATTTAAAAACTATAGAAAAACTTCTGTAAAATCACAGGCATGCTTTCACTTCAAACAGTAGTGAATTCTAAGTAATATGAAGTAAATACATAATTTAACTTATATCAGAAGGATTTGCATTTTCTAGAATTTGTATTTTCTTGGGTTTAAGAGAAAATATTTCCATTTTTTACAGAAGAAAAATGGCCATATGGTCAAAGCTCTGGGACAGTATGCTGCATATGGTGCCTCCAATTTTAAAATAAGACTTCGTCTTTTTTGTGAGGTGTCTTCCAAATCAGCAACCATTTCTCTAACTTGTCCACAGCATCAAACACTGAAACCAAGTAATTTCCCAAATTATTTCTTTATCTCACTTCTTTAGCTGGGATATGTGAACAGTGTTTTCAGTCTGCCATATAGTACAAAAAGAGAAAGAGAGCAATGGTGAGAGCTCACTGATTTCGGGGTGTGACCGTGCCCCAAGCTCAGCTCATCTCCTCATCACAGCTCTCTCTGCTGCAGCTCCCTAACTGCAAAGCAGGAGTAACAAATACTCCTTCTCCCAGATGGAAAGTCTGTCTTATCTGTTTGGACTATGAGCACTGCAGAGGAGGGGTTTTCTCTTGAACTAAGTCAGTTAGTGCATTGCAGCTTTTTTTGGCTATATGTTTTACTTCCCAATCATTCCTGTCTCTCTATCCAATACATAAACTTCTACCAGCCAGTACCAGCTGCCCTGTGAGGAGGTTTGGCTGGCCCATCCACCTGGTGGCACCCATGCATCCTCATAATCCTGAGTTAATTAAAATATATATAATTACCAAAGAGCCTTCACTACAGCCCTGTATCTTGCTCTAATATTGCTGGAATATTAACTTTTACTACTAACATAACAAAAGACACATCTTCCTTATTCCCTGAGAGAAGAAAGCATCCTCAACGCTAGAGTGAACATGTCTTTTTCATAAAAAGGTTTTTATGAAATGCTCTTTCCATCTAAAACTCTGCTTTATAAATTCTTGCTGTACTCCTGTTCCCCGAACCCTACATCAATATTGCTATTGCACAGAAAAATCTATCTCCTATTTTTATACTCTTTGGGATGTATGCCCAATATTTTAATCTACCGTGTTGGACTTGGAAGTTGTTTAAACTGTGTCACCTGAGTAGACCAATAGCTTCTGAATACATTAAGAAGTTTCAATTTATATGTACAAGTTTTCCTTACCAATAAACAAACAAGCATCATAGTGCTTTGCCTCTTGCATCGGATACATTATCACTATAGATCTGACCTTCAAAACTGCTTCACAATAAGGTGTCCAATAAGAGAGTACAAATTGTCAGGAAGGTTTGAGATTTATTGGCTAAATTTTATTTACTGCCCTTTTTTGAACATATTCAGCTGTTATTTTCCTCATATACCATTTCAGTTTCCAAGTTTACTGACCCTGATCCCTGAATTTCTTTTTAACATCTGCCTGCACACACATGCCACAGCCTTCAGAATCTTCCAAGATTTCCGACGGTGGCTCTGGCATATTTTTTTTCATCATAAATGAAAGTTGACACTTTTTAGTCCTTTCATATTTCAGTGTCATATATCCTCCCTACCCAGATATTCTTCCAGACTTTCTAATTACTTGTCCATGCAGTAAATGTCAGAACTGTAGACTGCAGCCCTGAGGACAGAGTGACCCAAATATGTGGACACTGACAGGCCAAGGTCAGTGGCTAACATAAAATCGTTATTATATCCATGCACAACATGGCTATCTGAGCAGGACAAAATCCAACACACAGGCAGACAAAGAGCTGGGTCCTGCTCAGTGGCAAACACAGAGCAGAGTTACAACGGAGCAGAGTGGCTACAGCGACTGCCCCAGCTCTAATTCTCAACATTCCTGAGTTAGCTTAGAGCAGAAATGCATAAAATACAGACAGACAGCTTTCCCTTCACTAAGGTCAGGGTGAACCTGTTACACATTGTGTTTCAGTGAGGAATCTGGACTATTTCTAAAACCTCTTCAACTGAGTTTCCCTATTTTACATTGAACATTTCATGTTACAGACTGAGACTGTTAGCTCAACCTCCTTCAAATTACACCTCCTTCTGTAGGTGAGAGAAGGGGCTGGAAAGAAGGAATTCAGCAAATGCTCTAGCAGAGCATGGTACTTCAGTAATTAGAGCATAGTCATATCTCAGATCAGCTCCTGCCCTGGCAAGCAGACTGTCAGCAGCAGTGCTGGGCTCCGTCTCTCAAGAAGTAACTTTGCAGTGACTCGTCATTTCTCACTGTCTAAGAAAAATATGCACATTACTGTGAACGTGCAGGACCTTAGCTGGGTGACAGGAAGAAAGATGGTAAAAAGATTCTTTTTTTTTTAATGGAAAATTTCACACTGCAGAGAGCTGCAGGTCTTCTATTTCTTTCTTCCTTTCTCCTTGAACAACAAAATGACAACCCTTCTGACCTCACAAGTCTGCAGCTGCACACACTTTACTGAGTTCAATTATGAGTGGATAAAATTGATATGTACAAAATGAATGTGTCTAGTCCACGGCAGAGATCTCACCAGGTTAACAAGTACTTTGCTTAAGAGCTTATAATTCAAAGCCTCTTCTTAATAAATAAGAATGAAACTAGAAGAAGGAATGGAACCATAATGGATAAAGTTAAATAAATGCCAAACCAAAACTTGATATCTGATTTTTCATGTGCCTTTCCTCTTGCAACATCCCCTTCCTGCTGATACACATTCAGCTGTGGAAATGCACTGTCAGGTACTGTAGCATTTGTAAGGTACACCTTGCATTCACAACCTTACTAAGATTCATGATGGTATTCAGTGTATTATTATTATTATTATTATTATTTATCTGTGAATCTACCCTTTCTTCAGCCACTTGGAGTCTGTCAAGTCTATTCTGGAATCATATACAACATTAACTCAGATTTGTGCCTCCATTCTACCACTTGCACCTGTGTTAAACTATCCAGTTCAGGGATTTAAATCTTTTTTTTCGTGAAACAAAAACAAAAGAATGAAAAAGACTTATTTAGTCCTGGCATGAAAAATCACTTGTTTTCTTTAAATAAAAATCTAACACTGTCCACTGAAATGAAATATTTCAAGCTTTGATTATACTAAACAAGGGTATTGATTTTTCTAGGTTTTTTCCATTGTGAGAGCTCTTGTAAGCAATAGAGACCATTACATCATTCTGGTTTAGTAGTCAGGATCTTTTGTGGAAGATTTTCAAGTTCCTGGCTGTTTTTGTAAGCTGTTTCTTTTAAAAACACTCAGAATTCTTTTATCTATTTACATCTATTTCTTACAACAGCAAATTTATTCAATAGCAGAATACAGGTACTGCACATCTGGTATCCATAATCTAGATGCTATTATCCACCTGGTATCTGCCCTTTTTTGTCACTACACAGAACTCAATAAGAGATGGAAAGGCTATAGGCAAGACTAAGTAAGTTATCCCACATGAAAACAAGCATCAGGAAGGACATTAAATTACATATTCACTACAGAAAGAATTTTTTTGGCTGTGCAAAGGCTTCCAATCCTCATACTTGGTGGTTATCCCCTAGTCATATTCACAAACACATAGAGGAGCATCAAAATTGGAAGAGACCTTCAAATTCATGCAGTCCAACCATCAGCCACCACCAGCCCAACCACCACAATCACCCCTAAACCGTATTCCAAAGTGACACATACAGACACCTCTTGAACACTCTTCCAGAGACAGTGACTCCACCACCTCCCTGGGCAACTTTTCTCCTGTCTAACCAATCTTTCAGTGATTTATTTTTTTTTTTAAACATCTAATCTGAACCTCCCCTGGTGCAATTTAGGACCATTTCCTCTCATCCTTTCACTTGAGACATGGCAGAAGATGCTGACCCTCACCTCACTACATCTTCCTTTCAGGTACTTGTAGAGAGCAATGAGGTCCTCCCCTAAGCCTCCTATCCGGGAATATTTTTCAGAATTTCTGATCCTCAAAAGAAGTGAATTATTTGCTCTTTTTCCATGTGTCTCTCTCAACCATTATTTACTCTATAGAAAAGTTTCAGAAAGTATAAAACTGAAACAGGAAAGAACTAGAGGTGCTCTGACCTGCTGAATTTTTGTGGAATTGCTAAAAGATACCCCCATATATCTGTAACCTCAACCTCTACTTTTGTCAGTGCGTGAATACAAAAAATTTAGTATTTTAGCTAGTAGTAAGGTCTGATATGAGGATACCACCTGTTCTAATTCAGACCAAAAGTTTATTTTTGTCTGTCAGTTTTGTTTGTCAAGTCTGTTGATTAGGTAAGACAAAATTCAAACAGTACGAAAAAAATAATCTGACTCATTCTGAAAACAGAAATATACTAATTACAGTACAATAATGAGAAAAAGAAAAGGAGTTCAAAATTATTTTTCAAAAACTGCTATAAGTGAATACAATTTGAGGTTAGAAAACTAGGATTACTGATATGGCTGCAAGCTTCTTTCTCTGCTACTGTCTTATGTCTGCTTCTCAATGAAGTCATATGATCATTTTGGAGAAGAATGAAGTACAGCACAGTTAATCCTGCACAAGTTTATGTCTGTTCATTTGTAAAGCAAATAAAATTGTGTTCTTCTGTGGCTCATCTATATCACTTTCAATGTATATGAAGAAAAATGAAAGGCTGTGACAATTCCTTTCTACTTCACACACAATTACAGATATTGTGATGGTACTCAGGAAATGTGTGATATGAAGGCTATATATAAGCATTTGAATGTGGCATTGCAATTACTATGGGAAAACTGAATGCTACTTTCCCCAAAACTTTGAATAGTGCTTGGAGCACAACTTTGTTAGGAGCCAGGAAGTACTCTATGCAATATCAATATTCTATCTAATCAAAATGATATCTACAAGGCAAGGATAATCTGACACTAACTAAATTGCAAGTGAAAACAATTACGTATTAATGTGTATTTCCCATAGGATATGATCACTTTTTACCACCCTGTTACAATCATACACTAGAGAAATGCATTTGTACTGCTAACCTCATCCACCACTTCCCATGTCCAAAGGATAATTCAAGCACAGTGCACATCCACACAGAACAGCACTATCCAAACAACTTTGGCAGTTTGACCACCATCTGGCCCAATCTGGCTTTAACAGAGATAATTCTAGGTCATCCAATTCCTTTACCGTTCTTTTTTGATAGATTTCCAATATCAGTACAGGTTGAATATGAAAACCTGCACTTCAGATCATAGAATTTGCAAGAATGAGTCTTTTACTACAAAAAAAAAAATTTCCTCCCACAGTATATACCATATAAAAGTCACTGAGATCCAATAACCTTCCAAATTCAAGTAATGTGAGAATACCCTTCTGTTGTGCTTTCTATCCTGCTGTCTGTATCCATGGGCAGAGAAAATTGAACAAACATGAGAGCCAGAGAAGGGAAGAATTTTTTGACTGCAAGACTCATTTGAAGGACAGAGACAAAAAGAGATCTTTGAAGGACTATTTCTAAAAATGGGATGGAAGAGACCTCCAAAGAGTTTTCAGTGTTTGCAAGCTGCAAAGGGAACTGAACTATCCCAATGGCAAAAATGGGACAGCAAATTCTGCAGTGTGACTCTGCACATTTACCGGGGACTTGCCATCCCCAGGGGATCTCGGAGCTGTTTCTCACAGATTTTGCACTTCCCCGACAAGCACAAAACTGAGCAGGATCAACATGATGGCAAAACTGACACCACCACTCTCAGTGTCTGGCTTTCTACTCTGCTCCTCTCCTACAGATGATTCCGGTTGCTTTGTAAAGTGCGCAGGGAGCAGAAATGTCTGTCACTGAACAAAGAGCAAGCACCAAGTTCAGGAAGTGCCCTAAACAAAGAGTGAGGTAGCCATGAGTTTTCAGAAATATCCTTTTTGAGTTCTTGACATCTCCCATCCCAGTAGAACTGCACAGTACCCACTCTGCAGTTCTGGTCACCGCAGTATAAGAAAGACATTAAGCCATCAGAGAGCGTCCAAAGGGGGGGAATGAAGATGGGGAAAGGCCTTGAGGTGAAACTGCTGAAGGCACTTGGTCTGTTCAGCTGGAGGAGACTGAGGGGAGACCTCATTGCAGTTACAACTTCCTCCTGAGGGAAAGAGAAGGGGCAGACACTGATCCCTTCTCTGTGGTGACCAGTGACAGGATCTGAGGGAATGGCCTGAAGTTGTGTCAGGGGAGGTTTAGGTCGGATATTAGAAAGAGGTTCTTCACTCAGAGGGTGTTTGGGGGCTGGAACAGGCTCCCCAGGGAAATGGTCACAGCACCAAGGCTGACAGAGCTCAAGAAGAATTTGGGTGATACTCGCAGGCACTTGGGGGTGGTCCTGTGCAGGGCTAAGGGTTGGACTTGATGATTCTTGTGGGTCCCCTCCAGCTCATCATATTCTATGATTCTTTGAATTATAGTGTCCTGGTTCCCAGAAAGTGCGGGGTAGGGAAACAAGGCAGTGCCATTGGAGGGTACTGTGCAATTCTACATGTACAGAGGAAAGTAGGTGCAGATTCAGGGTATTCAGTAATTAAAAACAGATGCCTAGTTTTCAACACACACCAAGAACTATGTTAGGTGTTCTCTCACTTGCTCATATATTTCCATATACAACCATTAACAAACCCTTGGAAAACAGATTTTACTAGAGCAAAGGGGCTTGTGTGCCTCTTCAAATAAAGAGAGATTCAGCTTAGTGAAATTCACACAGAAAAAGTGCCAATCATCAGGATTCTGATATTGATAATTTTACCAGTAATCTGGAATACTAGATGTAATAATTAACAATAATAAATTTTATTTAAATTGTTCTTATGAAATTAACACCTATGTTTCACCTAAGCAGTTACCAGCTTGCCTACACTGAAGACTTTTGTGGACTAAGACTGGTTGGTGCAAACCATGGCAGTTTAGTTTGAACTTAAACTTTCATATGGATAATGGACTGACATGTATCACATCAAAGCTGATCAATATTTTTGTTGAAGTATTTTCCTCTCATTGTGAAACTCAAGGTTTAAAATAAATATTTCCCCTTATAATACAAATATTTCAGTTATTTAATTCTGTAAACAAAATAGAACTATAATCTCCTAGTATACTTTAAACTAACAAGAATTAATAATACTTTTTCCACTGCATTACTACTACAGTAAAGCAATATATCCTAAAACAAGTTCAAACAAAATTTACTTCGTTTTCTAAGTAACTTTTATAAATTTACTTAAATTTATTCTGAGTTTCCTACTGGTATCAAATACAACAGGGATATATGAAACAAAACTGGTTTGTTCTTTCTGGTACTTATTTGTATAAAGCATATCTCTTCTCTTCCTCCTGCTGGTTTTCTTTGCCAGAGGAAACAATTGATTTCTTACCATGAGTTCAATGAACAATACATTCTGTTAGGAAAATCTGTGAAAAGATAATATAAAGGTGTTTTGAACACCCTGAAGACAGAAGTTTTTCAACAAGATGCATGGCAGATCTCTCTCCGGGAATGTAAATTCCTTCCCAGTGCCCAACTTGCTACCACCAAATGGGGCTTTGACAGACCCTACAAAGACTCTAATCTCCTTACTGACAACAGATGGCAATATTTTCCTCTCTTTAGAAGATGCTGGTAACAACACTGAAAATGGTTTAAGGCAGAATTCAGATTTTACAGCCTCCTACTCTGTGACTGTACATACAGCAAATATCTGTAAACAAGGCCTCATAGCTTAAGCAGATATATCAGTGCATGGAATAGAAGCAGTATCCATGTTGGCAATAATGTGTTTGTCATCCACTCCTTAGAGAAAACTTCTTAGCCATTCCTACTAGTTGCAAATTACGCTGTGCTATTTGAACTAAACACCACTTGCAATTACTCAGCACAACTATAGATTTCAGAGCTGGGTGTGTAACTTGGAATTCATTTTCAGTGATCATACAAACATTTCATCTTAACTTTTCCTTTAATACTATTCATGCAAGTGAAGCTCAAACTCCTAAGACTTGAAAACAAGGGGAAAAAAAATTAGGAAGAGGACAGATACTTGCTTTAGTATTTACATAAACAATACAATGAATAGGCTATCAAAACAGGAAACAATTTGGGAAATTCAAATCAGAAGAGGCTCCTGACTTCCTGAAGAAACAACAAAGAAGTAGTCAGACAGTGAAAAAACAAGGAGAAGCAATCCTAGGTAATTCATAACCTTAGGAGAAATTCACAGTTAATGGTTTATACCCAGTGTCACAGCTAAAACAAGATATTAAATCTAGTTTTTTTTCAAGTTGACCTATTTGATCCTTCTCACCAATTGAAAATTATATTGGCTAATAAATTTTTAAGGTTTAGTAAATGGAGTTCTGGTTTTATAATATTATTCAAGCCACAATACACAGACAGTGTAATGAAATATTTAAATACAGTGAATGCTATTCAGTTTTACTAATATTTCATTTATATAATTACTATATTATTTTCCATTATTTTTAACAATAGAATAAATGAAGGTTAATGTAAATGGTAAAGAGTATTACAAGTTTGTCCCTATATTATTTTAATGTGTAACTTGGTAATCAGGGTAAAGGAACACTTGGTATAACATGACATCAAACAGATATAACCTGTTTCAAATCATCTTAGAGATACAAAAAAATCTACCTTTAACTGTGGATGAGGAAGATAACTCAACCATTTTAAAAGGACAGATATGTTACCAAATTAAGTCAATGCCAGTTAACTGTACACAGTGGAACTCAAAGGGTTTTGATGTTTTAGCATTTTTGAGGTTAAAGCATTATTGCATAGTTTATTACATGTAAAGAAAAACACGTACGGGATAAAAGGGATAAAAAGCTTGTAGCACAAATTCTGGATTCCTGTACTATCTCCAGGGGTCCTTAATCCACCAAAAGCATTTTTCCATTTGAACTGTTAATCTCACAAAATACAGAGGGGAGAAGAGAGAAGGGTGTTGTATCCTCAGTATGAATTATTTTCATTCACTGGGCTGTGCTGGAAGTGTGGTCTGATTTCTGACGTGTGTTATTAAGGTGCATGAAAGTAGCTTCTGTACTTGGATTTCAAACTAGCAAATTACAGGTTGCTGTTGACGTTTCCTTTCATTTACTTGATCTTCATTTACATGAGCTTGTATTTTTAAATTTTTTTAAAGGTAATTATATATGCCAATATATCGTAATTAAGGAGTTTCTCTGACATTTGTCTTACTCATTTGCTTCATCTAAAATAATAATGGTAACTGCTGAAATACATGCATCCAAGACATAAGTAACTCATTTGGCAGAACTTACTTGTTTCAGTCTATATATTACCATTCTCTTTTAAATGTTAATTTTATCCAAAGAAATATTGGTTTCATCACTGGACTTCAAAGATTACTTTAAATTTGGCATCTTTTTTGTAGGCAGAATTCCAGCATTAGCAGCAGTGTGTCCAGACTCTGCATCATCAGCAGGCAATGGGCCTTGATGAAAGCTCTGGACCTGGCACAATGATTCAGATATTTTAAACGCTCATTATCTTTCTAAAAATGAAAATAATTTATCATTTTCTTATGATTTACCAGTAGTAGTCGCAGAGTTTTTCAGGTTTTTTTTTTTCAGGGTTTTTTTTTAATTACCTTTGGTATCTAAATAGCCAGTTTTCAGATTCTATTAATCTTTTTGATTAAAGCAGGTCTGCTGCTGAATAAAACTATAAACCTGTCCACTGATTGCAAGATGAGTCAACGCTATATGGTTATACGGTTAGTCTGTATGAACACAAATTCCCTGTAAAATGCATTGACTATTGCACATGCTTGCATTTCCTCCAGCAGGCTTTATGAAGAGTTTATAGGCTTATGATTTCATAGATTTAACTCAGTCACACAACAAGGTACTTCAAAAAAAACACCCATGTTTGCATCCCCACCCATATTTACATCCCCCTGTTCACTAAGCTCCATTTTTAGTTTAAAGCTCAGCAGTGCAATTTATATATGAGGAGTTAACAACAGCAACAGAAAAGAAAACTTGAGATCTGTTGATATTTTCTCATGGCATCCAGACATAGTTTTGTGTTTTATTTCAAAAAATCTCATGAGAAAAACAATCAGGCTGAGGAAATATTTCAACTTAAAGTCTTCAAAAGCAAGGGACTCCAAAACAGACTTGCTTAAAATGAAGTGCAAAGGAAGTAAGAAACAAGTCAGGGAAAGAACCGAATAAAGAACTCTGCGCTGTTATTAACTATATTCTTGACAATTCCAAAGTACACAACTTCGTTCTGCTTGTCCTGAATGATTCCAGGAGTTGCCTTGGATGTAGTTTTTAGAGGCAAATTATTGGGTAACACTCCAATTTCTGAAGTGTTCTCACAGTCTAAAACCATCTGCCTGGTTTTCCCTGCTATTGAAAAGGTTTCTTTACAATCAGATACAATGGAGCAATCTCCATTAAACTGCTATCCATTAAATTCTATTAATGAACTTTGTTATATGAATGTTACCAACAAAGCATCTTGGATTTTGATGATGGAAGGTATTCTTTAGAGAGATGATCAGATTCTCTATATGCTGTGAGAAAAGTATCTTTAGATGTCTTTCCTTGTTTGAAAGCAGATGGAACAAGAATCAAATTAGCTAAGTTTACCAAGTTAATATTAGTGGACTTCTATATTAGGCTGCAAATAAGATAAATCTAGTTCTGAATAAGAAAATTATGTAAATGTCAGACACGAGATTAAGACTTCTATGTATGTAGCAAAGATTTACTAGCTGCTGCCAGACAAATTTTCAGTTCCGTTATTCTTCTTTCAAATTCCACCAAACACACAGTTTTATTGGTATCTGAAATATGGGTTTTTATTAAAGCAGGTCTGCTGCTGAATAAAACTATAAACATGTCCATTGACTGCAAGATGAGTTACTGCTAGACAGGTATTGCTGCTTATTCTTTTTTTATGCTCATGTTATTGAGGATACCATTTGACAGATTTAATTGACTCTGTAGAGAGGGTAAGATCATAACTTGAAAATATAAAAGTTTATGGTATTTTATCAAAGTGCAAAGAAAACCTAATTGTGTTTAAATGAGATTTAGTAAAGCAACCTACTATTTCCCAAAAAGTATTTTTCTTTGAACACCTAGTACACAGTCTTAAAGGATCAGCTTCTACAGTGACGCTGCTTCACAAAACATATTTTTATGTAGAAATGGATGCACCGAGCCCCACAACAATTTATTTAAGTCATAAAATAAAAATTTTATGCATCCCAGAACCTGAAGGTCACAATGTAATGCAAGCTTTTGTAGTGGAATCCCAAACACACACAGGAGCTGAAAATAATGTTGAATGGGAAAATATTTTCCCGTGTTAAAAAACATTGTTACATATGAAAAGAATATCTCCCCTTCTCATTAGCTTGAAACCAAGACACTTCCAAATTCTACACAGGAAAAGATCTACTCTGAGCTTAAAACACTAGACATATGTCTGAAACAAAAACTATCTGAAACAAAATCCCTGTGTTACCACTACCTAGTATCTGAAACAAGAATTCTAACTGCCATGTCTTTGCTTTAGCAGGTCTGAATAATTCCCATTGCAGTTGTTTTGCTGCAAATAGATATTAAGAAAAGGAGCATGTGCTGAACCAACATTCACCACATCTCCTGTGAGCATTAGCTGTGAAGTCAGGCTTTGTGCTGAATGAAAATCTCATTCGCTCAACAACAAAGCAACCAACCACATTCATGAATCTGATGGATGGCAACTTAACATAAGTTGTGTGCTGAGAGAATTTGTAGCATCAGACACCACCTTCTTGACACAAGATTAATGAAGAAAGATGTCACCCTGAATTAAACCACAACTCCATTATGGATATCAGACTGAACTAAAGTGCTTTCAAACTGGGTATGCTCTTGCTCAAAGCTTCTTTTTCACTAGTGAACATTTTACTAGAAAATATCTGTTTAATCAGAATAGTTTCTGACCAGTTCCAGTTTAGGTATCTTGACAGTCTAGATTAAAAAAACAAACAGTTTTTTGCATTTTTCATGATACATGACTATTTTTGACATATGGGGCTAAAGGAGAAGACAGTGCAACTCTTCGAGTCTCACAGCAGATGAACCATGAGATAAATAGAGAGTTTGGCATGGTTTTTTTGTAGAAGCCAAGGCAACTTGACTACCCTCACTGTAGGGAGGGAAGATCAATACTGAAAAAAGATCCCTCTGCTTGCAGGATCAGTAACAATGCAAGAAATAGTCACTTCTCTTTAAAATTGCTTCTTTGGTATTTCCCTCCATCTCAATAATTTTACCAGTGAATTTATGAACCATGTGACAGTGTTTTAAATTAATTTTAGAACAACCTACAGATGATATATGGGTGATGGGGTAGCCCCACCTTATCTCAGTTGATTAACTGCTATACTTATTTTGCTACAAGAAGCAACATAATTATTCTGAAATAATAAACAAGGTATGTCCTAAGCTCATTCTGTATTGAAAGCTATGCACATGATCGTCACAGACAGACACCCTCTCAAACAGTAAAACTAAGTTGATCACTTTCAATTTCATGTTTTGCTTTATATGGTTGCTTATTTTAATTTCTCTGTTAAAATTATTAGACCAAATACATGGGTAGATGACAAACTGAACAACTGATTTAAAATTCATTGCCACACAAAAGGTATCAGCAGTGTAAAAAAAAAAACAACCAAACAATACCATATCTTATGCACCTAGTCACCGTGAAAAATACAGAAAGAATTTCTCAACAAAATTTCCATTAGGCTTTGCCTGAGTGACATCAAATGTGTCATATTCATAATATGATTTTGAACACAAGAATAAGCAAACAAGGAATTTAAATTTTATGCATGTGTTTGAATCTGTCAGCTGCTCATATGGTATACTTTTTAGAATTAGTATAAATGCAATCCCATGTGGGGACAGATGTTAATTTAACTTGGAATCAGTAAACTGATCTGTTTAGCAAAAACTCCCAGAAACACCGGTTTAATTAATCTATCCTTCAGTGTTTTTGAAAAACCTATTTTGAAAATAATTTCAGTGTATGGCCATAAATAGAACATAGCTATTCTGGTTCTGCTCCCAACCTGCTGAATTTTATGTCCATAAAGTTGGTAGCAAAAAAACCACATTCCACAGAATTTAAATGATGTCTTATTAAGGAAAAAATTTAAACCAGAAATTCACATTGTAAAATATGAGCAAAATCAAACCCATAACATTGAGCAATACTGAATAAAAATTTCGCCAATTTGCCAATCAATAAGCATTATTCAGTATTTGAATAAATATGGAAACCATACTATCAGAACTTAAAGGCAAAATAAAAGTAATATAACTAAATTATATTTTCTTTCTTATATGCACCTGAGAGAGAAAATTATATGCCATAAGATAGATGATTCTACTGATATTTTAATAAATAGAGACTTTCCCCCTTTTTTCACCATAAACCTCACAACATAAGTATAATACATAAGCCTTAATTTCAACACCCTTCATGTTGAAATTCCTTCTAGGAATGAGAAAAAAAGCAATCACATTACATTTCCTCCTCCCTGAGAAAGGATCTATACACCAGAGAGTTTTCTGAGAATGATCCAGAGATTTAAAGTTGAGAGTTATACAACAACCACTTTGTCTTTCACTAAACAAGACCACACAGGAAACCAAGATAGCTGACCACTTATTTCTTCAGAACACATACAGCCATGAATAGGTACAACTACAGGAAAATAACCAACCAAAGCCAATATAGCTATGAAAGAAAAATACCAGTTTAAAAGTTTGCCCTCACTTGAAGAAAAAGCTTTTTAGGCTAGTTGTTATTCAAATATAAGCACCTCTTGTTATGTTCCCACAGATTCTGAATGGGAAAAAAAAAATGCTATACTGCGTTTAAAGTGAAGTTTCATCTACACCAAAAACTTCATACCTGAATAGTCAAGTGTAAAATCTTCTGGCTTGAACTACCAGTAACCAAAGGACCGAACCAGTTAAAAGATTATCACAAAAAAACCCTCAGAATTTCATCTGAGCACCAGCTTTTGGAAAAGGACGTACTTCACTCTGCTGGGGTTGAGTGTAAAAGAGCAGCATCTACCTAAAGAGCAGCTGAAATCTCACTTCTGGCTACAAAACAACATGCTGCTTCTTACAGAACTGATTACAAAAATATTAGAAAACATACTGTTCTCTTTAAAGTCTCCATAGCTGTGCTATCATCCAGTAGATGCTACCAACCAGCGTCATCAGCATGAGGCTTTAAAAGCCTGCTAGCCCATTTGAACTCTGTGCTGGCCCTTCTGTTTTCTTTTGGGTGGCTTTCAAAAGCTCCCTTTTCCTTTAGGCAAGTTCTCAGCGTTTGCTAATGAGACCAATGCAGAAAACCTGCTTGCTTGTTTCCAAAATAGGAAGTAGCTGAGCCAATCCCACCAGGTAAGGAAAGCTCATGGATGATGGACCAGTGAAACACAGGGTTTTACACAACTATTTCATATATATTGTGCACATGGAATGTTTCAGGTTGGCTTATCGTGAGCTTTGGAATACATTCCATTGCATAGCTATGCTCCCAATATAAAGCATGAAAATTATGCTCATTTATGCTGATGTAGTATAATATACTCAATGGCAAGGAAGGGTAAAGGACACTGTGTCTGTGTCTGCTTTCTTCACGTCCTTCTGAATCAGGGCACTGTGCCTTTCAAGAGGCACATAAACAAACAAGAAAGATGATGCCCTCAGGAGCTACCAGAGAAATCTGTTCCTCCAGTGTTTTGATGTATTTTTCAATCTAAGCATGTTGATGTTTCAACAAAATTCCAAATCATCTGAATCTCTTTGTTCCCAAAGGTAGAGGTCAAAATCATGAGTAAACAGAAGTGGTGACAGATGTGAATATTTTAGCATTTGGCCATGGCAAAATCTATATTAGTAGGAACAGCAGAAGACTTTTAACTGTCTCTGGTACTAGCATGGCTCAAACAGCAGCAGGAGCCAGAGCTCTTGAAGCCAAATCCTTTGAGAGGAAAGGTCAGTGTCCACCAAGCTCCCAGCAAATGGGAAAAAGGCTACGGATTGAGTTGCTGGAGACGCAGCCCCAGGTCTTCTTCTGGGCCAGTATTCAGAGTCTCATCATATTGTGAATGTCACTGAAATTTAATTAAAAGGGGTATCAGAAGCCCAGCCTATTTTTTATATTTTAAGAGCTCAGGCAACAATGACAAAACCCCAGAGAAGCCAAATTAGACATAAAATCCTCTTAGGTCAATGAAATCACCCAAAAGTAAATTGGCACTTACAGTAGATTTTATCGGATATGTTAATTCATTCAATCTACATTTTAGCCAAGTTACATTAAACATAATTTTCACAAGTAACAGATTTTTTCCCCGTTAAAGAAATTATATACACCCCATTTAAAATGAAACCAATACGACAGGCCTTTATAGAAAGAATTAATGTCACATCTTGAGAGAAGGGTGAAATGAGGCAGCATTTTAAGCCAGGAATAAAATAATACAAATGAGTCTATTTCAAATAATCAGTATTTGAGGTGTTGTTCAATGGATCATGTAGCAATGGATCATGTAACATGCAAATAAAAATTCCCACTATGCATATAAAAAACAAGTTTCATAGTCAGAGGGTGGACAGCATCAATCTACTTTTGAAAAGCAAATTTAAGATAATTTGGGCAAGAAACATACTTTTATTGCACTTCTATAAGCATTTATCTAGATTGTGAGATATTCCAAGAGGTCTTGCAGTTCTCAGAAGTGTTAGAAAACTATTCCTACCTGAATTATTAATATTCATAAATATTTAACTCTTAAGATTATGGGATGCCCAAAATCTTCCCTTTAAACCTAAATCTTTGTCAGTATACGCTTGTTCTGAGACCTCTTCCCTGAAAAGGCACTGCAAGACTGGTACTGACTCTTCACATGGCCAATTTGTTGAGTTAGCACAGAAAAACCGTTCTACAGGCAGAACACTGAACTGGGTTGTTTGCACCTGACTTGAAACTATGCCTATTACAACAGTCTCTGCAAGAGTGAAAACACTTCCCTCACAGATGCTATGCTTTACAGTAAAGCCACACTTTTTAATTGCACACTCCATATACAGAACCAGCAGGACTGTTGCCACGATCATAGAACCCCAAGGGAATATGCTTTAAGTAAGGCAAAGTTGTGGGGCGGAGGTTATATCTTCATTGGAATAACAGACATCATGCTGGGGAAGATAAACCTTTCAGGGGCATTCTGAAACAGAACCAACAATCTTCTAAGCTAAACACAAGCTGTAAGCTATGGGGCTGATTTCAACAGTTGTGCTACCTGAGAGAATAGCCAGTTGATATCTGGGGGAACATTAGCAGGAGGAATTGCATAACACTCAGTTGCAAGACACTAAATAGCATTATCATCAACAAACCAATGTGTTGAGTGGGAAGCTTTCCTCAGGAAGAAATGACCACAGTCTTAGGAGGAAATTCTGATGTTTTCACTGATTTTTGGCCCAAGCTCAAGGCACAAAAATACAGCGTCCTTCCACAGTCTGGAAACACATTTAAGCAAGCCTGATATATAGACATTATTGTTCTCCCTCTTTTACTGAATAGCCGAAAGTGCACAGCTGTGAGAAGAGAGAAATGGGGCCCAAACTTTCATTCAAGCTGGGATCTGTGAAGCCCTGACTGTACCTAACAATTCTTTTGGTGAAGCATCAGAATTGAGGGTTTCAAAGCCAATGAGCAGTTGAATGTGCTTTTTGAAGGTGCAAAGTTTTGGATCTAGGCAAATAGGGATTTCTTGTTACAATTTCACTAGGATGTTCTCTTTCCCTGTTAACATTAAAGCACAGATATTGTAGATTCTTAAACCACTGTAGTAAAAAAACATCCTGAAACTTTATTCTTTGGGCTGTCTTTCAATATAACTTTGTGCTGAAATTAACTCTTGCAACAAACCCTACCTGGTAAAGGGCAGGCATCACTTTTTTTTTTTTTTTTCTCATTGTGAAGAAAGAAATATTCACTTCAGATGACCTAGAACAAGGCAGTCAGATCTTCCCCATACATTTCTTTCTAGGATATGGTACACAGTACTAACTTCTTAAAACTTATCAGAAATGAGAGTTAAGAAACAGCAGGAAAATGGCACATTTGTCTTTACAGCTCACAGACATAAAAACCGTACTATGATTAATCCAAACTGCTTATAGTTCTTTTTTAGCTATTTTCTTTCACACACAAACAATATGAATCTATACCTAAGCATACCTAAATAATATGTTACTGGGAGGGGGCTATTGGAGAGAGAGCTGTGTTTGTTTTTCAAAAGACTCTGGGGATCGTCCATATTCAGTTCATCTCTTACATTCTGCTTTTGTAGGTCTGTGGAGGCATCACCAGAGGGAAATAACAGTGGAAATTAAAAATGGAGCAGATTCTGTTAAAAACAAACTTAAAGACCTCCGAGAAATTACAGACTTCAAATTTGATTTTTTTAAAGTGACAGCCTGCTGAAACTCAAAGATAAACACATTATGTTCAACTTCTGGGTATCTGCCTTAAAGTGACAAGAAAATATCCTTATTTCAAGAAAATGCACTTTAGAAAAAGGGAATAGGAAACTGAATGTAAAGATGGCTAGAAATAAAACAATTTCAAAGGCTTTGACATCAAACAGTTTATTATCATCTGCTTTATAATTGCATCTGCTAGATTTCTAATCTATCAGAAATAGAGAGATTCTGAGCTTCTCATGGGAACAGCCAGGCCTTAATGAGAAATGCAGATGTGAAAGTTAAATTCTTGCATATTAGGAGAGAGTGAGGGAGGGGGAAAGGAGATGGTGATCTTGCAAGATGACTGAAAAGAATTCTTCTACAAAATGTATGCTTTCCAAGTGCAAAAAACCCCCCTATGTGACAGTAAAAACAGGTACCTTTACAGTAGTATCTGAAATGAGTTGACCTATTTTGCATATTAATATTCCAAGAATATGAGGAAACAAGGCAAGAAGAAAAACAGGTTTCAACAAGGAATGAAGTCTAATAACCTGGGCTAACGAAATGAGAGTTGAGATTTCAAAAGCAACTAGGAGTGCATGTGGCTATGCTGTGGTGGAGCAGATTCTTTGGGAGGAAATGTTTCCACAGAAAGGGGCTAACAGACTGGCTGGAACAAGCCAGGAGAAAAATCTTTGTAAAGGAAAGTGGCACTGAAAGCAAATAGAAGCAAAGAATTTAGTATTTGTCACATCTGTGGACAGAGGCAGTAGATTGATTTCAGCATTGGTAATGGAATGGAGGGGCCTGGATATTGCAACTCAGAGAAGATGAAGGATGATATGCACAGTATGGCCTAAAGGGTCAACAGGAAACAGTGTTTTCTTAACAATCAAAAGGGAATATTATGAAAATTAATCTGATGGTAAGGAATAAGAGTTCTGGTCGGCTGTGTTGAATGCACACTGATTGCATGTAGACAGATGGACACAAACAAGAATAAGAGTGGGTTTGCCAGTGACTGAGGTAAGAATGGTCAGTGACCTTGTGCTCTGAGACAGTTCTAACTGAGGTGCTGTGTAAAAGGAGAAAAGCAGTCAGGCCAGCTGAATCTGCAGGAATGAAGCTTTGCAACTAGTTCTTCTTTGTACAGGTTTTGGTGAAAACAAACGGCAAGGAGCTGACTTCACTATCTCCAGACAATAGTAATGAGAATGTTGGAGAAGTGATAAAAGAAGATGAATTTTGAATACTTGCACAGGCCATGAGGTTTCACTGCACAGCATCCGCATTGTACTGTTGGTGGCAAAAAAAAAGGCAGAGAGCTTCAGAAGAATGATAAGGGAGGGAAACTCAGGGACACAGGAGATATCTGGAGATGAATTAAGTCAAGGTCACTGGGGTATTGGGGAGGATAAGATCAGACACTGTGCAGGCAAGAACCTTCAACATCCAGTGCCAAGAGATAAAGGCAGAGTTGTGAGGGGGGAAGGGAAGGCAAGCCAAGGGCTGTGGTAAAGTCAGATCATTTATAGTCAGTTTTCCCAGAAAGAGCACATGAAAAGAGAGAAGAGGAAAATGGGTGCGATTAGAATTGAAAGGCCGTGAGAAGGAATTGTCTAATCTGCTTGAAAGAAAAGTGAGCTGTAAGACAAAGACAGAGGACTGCATTGTTTTGTACAATAAAGGTTGGTGGGTTCAATCTGGTAAATCAGCCTTTGTTTCAATTCTCTGGTGGTAGTTTTTAATCTCAAGTAATTATCATTGCTTTGCAGTTTTCTCTGCACCTCCCAGACTGAGACAATATAACAGTGAATAGGAGGACGTTTTAAGGGATTCATCCATTCAAATGTTCATAATTTAGACAGTAGTTTTTAATTTCTGTTTTTTCTTTGAGAAAAAGAAAAAAAAAACACTTTTTTTTTCCTAGCTCTATTTTATTTAGCCTTACACAAGCTATTTAACCTATATTAAACATAAATTTATAAGCTTAATGTGCATCATACCAACACATCACATCATTACAGAGTTAATGAGGAAACAATATCTTCACCACTTCACTAGTTCACCTGCCTGGTTCAGTTTTGAAGCAACTAACAATAAGAACTAAAATACACTAAAAAGTTGCCTTAGAAAGGTTCTTCTTTTCTAGCAAATAACCTGGGCCTCCTTCTTCCCTTTCTTAAGTGTAGTTGTTTCCAAGTCCTAAGCTGACTAATGCACCTCAAAATTTTTCATTTCCATCTATTTACCAGGTAGAATTGCACAGGGAAAAACAAACAAACAAACAAACAAACAAACAAACAAAAAACAACCACAAACACCTATGCCAAAAGGTCCTTAACCTCCAAAATAAAGCCACATCAAATTAATTCAGAAAATTATTGCCCTGGACACTTGGACCCCTCTCCTCATACACTGACACGGAAGTTCCAACTTTCTGTCTTAAACAGGAAAATTTTATTCAATATCACAGGTTTTAACATAACTAGTGATTCCCTCCACCAGCCATCACAAGGCCAGGCCAAAATTGTCCCCTTGCTCCCTCCTGGAGCAGCCCCAGCCAAGGCTGCTGAGGAGCTGATACCCAGCCAGCCCCCAGCCTGCTGTGTCTGCACTGCCTGTACCCCCAAACAAATGTGCCAAACCTGCCTCTGCCCAGGAAAATGAGCAGTGATATGGTGAATTACAGCAGAATGGTCCAGAGAGACAAGGCACATTTTAGAGTATTCTCCTGCTGAAGAAGGAAATATGAAACAGAAAGTAATTTAAATAAGAACTCCTTTAGGGAGAATATACCCACAGGTATGGAGTTCTTCCAATTATTTTTAGCTGTTCCATTTCCGAGCATATACCAAACTGTTTATTTGGTTTATTCTAAAGAAAATACAAGCACTTTGACCAACTGATTGTACAAGATTATTTTAGGAGGCTGCTTATCTTATTAGGGGAGAATTGTGTTACAGTGCATATAACATTGATTTCATGCACATTACCACAAATTTGTATAACAAGCAGTTCTTCAACCATTTCTTCTTTATATTAACTTATTGTACCTATTTACATCTGTGGATCCTTTGGAATTTTTGACTCTTCATTAAGATTAATTTTGTAATTTGAGCAAGAAGTAAGTCTTTTGCATCAGAGTAGAATTTTTTAATTTAACTTTGGATGAATTTATATTTTCCTCCACAAACAGCTCACATAGCAAATTTAATAATTTGTTGCTTATTTAACTGCCTTTTAAACTCTATTTGTCAAAATTACTCTGCTGCAATTACTTATCTTCCTCTTCACTAAAGATAAGCAAAAATAATGCTTGAATACTAGTTTATATTGAAAGTCTAAACACCAATGTATCACAGTGGAATAGCACAGGAGTAACTGGAAAACATATCTGCAATTCTGTATCCTTTAGCATCACTTACAGAAAATGGTGGAAAAAAAATCCCATTACAGTGTGTGTTTTTTATGAAACATTGGATTCTACCGAAACAAGCAAGTGAAGAACCTAGAAAAACATTCTCAGCTTGATTTGTCAAAACTCACACTAAATGAAGTGTACATTAAACGTTTTTTAACTTTTGTTTTTCCCCACACACTTAAGACAATTTCAGTTAAATGAGTAAACTTGTGTACAGGTTTTTATACAGGTAGGGCTTAGAAATCATAGATTTACAGAGGCTGGAAGGAACCTTAGAGCTCTCTAGTATTATCAGTATTAAAACAGCTTAATGATGGTGTAATTAGGGCTAAGAACAATTTTAATAGCTACAAATGTCAAAATATCATCTTTCCTTATGATAGGAGAAAAAGGGAGTAGAACATATCAAGTGATACTGGAAAAACAAACTCCTCAAGGCAGAACTGGTTGCAGTATTTTCATGGACTCTATAAAAAGTCATTTATGTTTTCACATAGGCAGAAAAGTAACTTGGAGCTGGGCAAATCTTAGAGTTTCACTTCATAAACAATTCAGCATTTGCTGCACTGATTCAGCTAAAGTCAATTTATGCTATTAGCACAAAGAAAATGCTTTTTGGTGTTTCTTTTTCCTGTGGTAGAAGTTAGGCATACTGAATTACAAATCCTATATTCACTGCTTGTAGCTCTTTGCAAAGATACTAAACCTTGCAAATCAACTCCAGTACATGCATGCTACATACACTCATGGTTTGTATTCTATCTTTAGATATAAAATGTAAGAATATAAATTGGAAATATCAAAAGTATCCAGTGGTGATTTAGCTCTGCTCTCTCAAAAGTCATTCTTCTAATTCCCACTGGACAAAAACAAATTAGTCAAATTCAAGGCAATTGCAAAAATCCACTCAAGTGTTACACAGCGCACAGTTACTCATCAGATCAAAGGTGGTACTTAAAACAATCCTTAAGAGGAAGGAGTCAGCTTACCCTTTCATGAAAAGTGATGGAAAATACACAGTGGTCACTACTGCAGTGGAGTGATACCAGGTTTGTGAGCATATTTGTACATTCTGGGAAAACGGCCCTTGTTCGACTACATTTAGTAACTCTTTCCTGTGAGCTACTCCTTATAAATGAAGAAACAGCCCCTGAAGGCAGTCTCACAATTTCACTTTGTCTCAAACTTAAAAATCTTTATATAATTCATATTAAAGACCGAACACTGATATTCCCTATTTATAGTCCCTGGTGTCTGTTTGATCAGTGATTTTTTTCTCCCTCTAGGAGACCGAACTAAGGCAACCTTACTGATGTATGGGGCATGATGTGTAACTGCCAAGAAATGCATTACTATGAGCAGCTTTTCAAATTATTGCCACTGGTGGGTTTAACTAATATTGGAACTCCGTCTTCTGAAGTGTACCTTGTACACAAGAAAAGGAAAGCTCTGCTTTGTACCAGTCATCTTGGATTCTCTCTCTTCCAGTGTTTGACTTGTAGAATTAATATTTCAGACACAGAGTTTCTCCAATGAGATTCACTTGATTTATACTACTTAAATATCTTTCAGACATGTATAAGTACCAGAAAAAGTGCAAAATCAAAATTTAAATTTTACAGTAGTTAAAAGTTCTGGAAGAAAAAAAAAATATTTAGTATTACTCTGAGGGCCTAAGGGATGTCAGAATCCACATTTCAACAGCACATGTTATATCATACAGAATGCTCCTAAAATTGGTCTAAAGGACCAGCTAACAGCCAGAAGGTTCACTATAGGGTTCTCTGCAGACAGACTGCAGTGGCCAGCAAGGCAGAGTGCCCCACTACACAGCCCACTCAGGGATTAAAGTGGAAATCAATCATGAAATCTAGTATAAAATTTGCTAAAGAAATTCTATGAGAAAGTTTCCCTAGTACACAAAGCTATAAATATTCTTCATTTGCTGCTGGAGCAGCAGTTCACAGGTGTCACACACATCCCCCCAACACCTCAGACACCTCCTGATCCCTCCACTGACAGCCAATGTCTCATGAGAGAATTTTCCAGCAGAAGCCAGAAGTGAATGACTGACCTCTTAGAGATGGCTTCAGGGCTTGACAAGGTGATGACATCCTACATCTTTACTTTTTATTGCATCAGCTGACTGGAAGGATCATATCTCAAGCATTTAAACTGGCATAAAAGGTCAAAGACATACAAATGTCAAAAATAAAATGTGCTGAAGTGGTGCCAGCAATGTGTCAGTGAGCAACTCAATGGAATCTGCCAGATTAACTGAATTACTTTAAAATTATATCAATATTACTTCTTAAGAAAAAATTTCTAGTTCACTCATATTTTTGTGTATCTATATCAGATAAAGAGATTTCACTTTCCTCATGTTTTAAGCAAATTAAACACTTTTGTTTTATGAATTACTTGGAAAATACTGCAGGTGTTTACTGAATCCCAGTTGAATCTCCCCACATAAGATGAAAATTTTCATCTCTCCTGTTCAATACCTCACAAGAAAGAAAAATTAGCGATTATTATTTTTCAGTGCTTGTCTGTATACAAAGAATTTAAAAGAAATGTTTCGTTGCTCCAAAAAAAGAACTGATGAGTATCATCTTGAACATAAAGAAAAATGAATATCTTGTAAGTTGAAGAACGTAAAAGCAGTGAGTGCTACAGATGAAGGAACTTAGAATTTATTTTATGCATTATTTATTGCAACACTACAAAAATGTGAGGGTTTTGTTGTTTTCTTGTAGGTATTTTCTTATTCTGTATCTTCATTTTTGCACAGATTATTTTCCAGCTGTGACACTGTGAATGGGAAAATACTAACAAAAAGCCATTCCACCAGAATAAAATCTAAGCAACAGTACTGCTGACTCCTCAAATGTTAAAAAACCCAGGAAATAGTATTCTCTTTTCAAGAAGGAAAAGTATTAAGAAAGAATCCATAGTTGCTGTATTCACTCTTATTTTCATTTTCTCTGCTCTTTTTCTTTCTGTAATAAAAATGTTTCATAGTTTTGACCCTCTTCAAGACTCATATCTTTTTTCTTTTTGTGAAATCTCTCCAATATGGTCACACTTAAATCCTAAAATCCTAAAAATCATAAAATTTCTTTACTTGAGGTATCTATTTCAAGAGGTATAAAAATGCACAAAGTTTTCATTAGAAACAAAACTCAAATCATAGTCGAACCTCTTGCTTTTGATGGCAAAGGTTTAGGGTTTTCAACTAATTTGGAAAGATTCTTGCATCTTGGCTTTTCAGTTTCTTTCAATACACACTAAACATTCTCAGCTGTGCAAACCCAAAACATTTCCTGGAAATCTGAAAAAACCCAAGGTTTCCTAACTGGTTCTGGCAAGGCCAAATGTCCTCAGGACCCATGGTTAGACCCAGATGTGCAGTGAAATGAAGCTTACCTTCATTAATCATCTTATTTTTTGTATCTCCATTGGATTACAGGCTATGGGAATAACTTTCTAACAACAAATGTAATAGGATATCTAATGAGAATTTAAAAAAAATTAGGGGCTAAATAGATGACTCAATTTGAAAGGTATATGACTGAGAAATAGAGTGATCTTCAGAAGATTTTTTGTCCCCTTTAATCATGTATAACTACTCTGGGAAAAAACTTTGAAGTGTCTATTCTCATGGTGAAAGGAAAAGTTATTTTGTTTCATCGTTTATTTATACTTTTAGATGGGGATCTAGAATTATTTTTTGTAAGCATCGGTAGAGGAAACAAACTTGATAACATAACTGTTCTTGCCATCTGTACGTACTTCACACATTGTCATACAGAGTCACTTTGATAGGAAAACAAACACAGAATTGCCGAGTTCTGAGTGTTATGTAAAATGCTCTGCTTCCCAGTGCAATTCAGGAGTGCCCTCACCTACACTGAAGGAAAGATGTTAACCTAACTTTGACAGAAGTGTCTGCAAGAGGTGGGAAGGATTATCTGTAAAGCTTAATAGTAGCAGCAGTTTAGGACATATTTAGACCTTCTCACTTGCATGAGGCAAACTTTAAGAGTGGAACGAGCCATCTGCTTCTGCACAGAACGGCCTTTAAAAAAGTAATCCTCCTGTCAAGCAGTTCTTGACTCATTCTCAGAACCTTTTTTGATGGAAAACCAGTTTACACCACCTGAGGGTATTGTCTTCTATGGCTGCCAGAGAAGTAGACTCACTGTTTTCTCCCAGGTTCCTATGCAAGCACATAGGCAGCATGATCCTTGGGTAGTCTTCCCTTTGGCTATCTTTCCCTGAAATCTGCATCTTTCCTTTCCACTGCCAGCAGTCTAAAAGGGCTATCTCACCTTGATTCTGATCCTGCAAAGAGATCAAAATCATAAACTCAAGTTCATGTTTGAATCTGCATGATTAGAGCTATTTTACCAGACTCTGGAACAGCCTGGGCCAAATTCTTTCCATAATAATGAAAGTTCTCCAGCACAAGATTTGGTTTTGCCCTCTCTTTCTTCTGCATGAGAGCAGGCACTGACACCATACTAAGGTCTCCTTGGAGAGAAAACTCAGGCTGGGCAGCATCCCAGCATTCCAGTAGGGTTTCCATCTGAACAAATGGATTACAGCACTGAAGGGCAGACCCACCCATCCCACAGTTCAGGTATAATCACTGCTATCAAGGACAGCATGTTCCAGAATGTGTGAACTGTGTCACTGCTGTTGTGATAGAGATTTCCTACAGAAAAAAAACCACCAAAAACCCCACAAAAAACACCAGCAACAACAACACCATACCTAAAGTTTTACAGAAATCTTTAACACAAGATTTTTTTTTTAGAAAAAATAAACATCTTTTTCCCCACAAAGAATATATCTTATCACTCCCTGCTATGGTTGTAAAACTGTCAATCAAGTCAGACTAAGCTTTATAACATAATAGCTACATAATATCATTGTTTGATAACAGGCTGGGAATCTTCTGGACTAACAGTAAAATGTAAAAAAAAACAAACCACCAAACCCAATCCTTCACACTGCCATAAAATAGACATTAGAGAGGAAATCATGCAACTGAGATTATTCTTACTCAACAGCACAGTTTTTGTCATTCTTTCTGTCTTGAGGTTAAGTAAGCGAGCATGACAGGTATTGTATACAGCACTTAAAATGAACAGCCTGTGTGTGATGTGTGTCTAGGGGGGAGAGGGGAGATGATGAATGCATTTGAATAATAAGGAGGAGTCACTTCCCCTACGCACTACTCACTCCAGAAAGAACAGGCTTCCTTATTAAAATACATTCCTGATGGTTAATTGAACACACCTTCCAGGAGCTTGCTTAAAGCATCTTAGTAAGTATATCAAGATAATAAAGGAGATATTTTAAGAAATTGTATGATTGAAAATGCAATAATATAGTCCTTTCAAACAGTACAAGTAAGAACTTCTAAAAGAGACTTCTGGAAGCTTTGCCACATGAGCTGGGGGCTCTATTGCGTGATGTAATCAGGAGGCAAAGACTTCTTAGGAGAAAAAAAATTAGCCCTGTACTTCAGTCTCTAGCCTGTCAATCCTGAGATAACTCATGTTTTGATGCACTTAGCTGGCTGATCTAATGCAAAACACCTTGAGGAACACAGACCATATGGCTTGGGAGGTTGAACATGTGTAAGGAAGGAGAAATGAATTCTTCAAAAGTTCAGCTGCAATGAAACTGTCACAAATGATGCACCTCTTATCTGTTAAACATGTCACTATTAATGTCAAAACAACTCAAAGATACACTCAAATACAGTGAAAATGCTACATTCCTTGAATGAAAATTCATGCTTTGATGAATTTAATACATTCATCATATAGAAGTCCTATATACATAAATGCATTTTTGCTTGGAAAATTAACTTCCTCCACTTTTTAATATGAGTATGATCTTCATATGCCATAGAAATTATTACTGAACGCCAGCTGTCTTTGCTTCTACATGTCTTCTGCCACCGGAAAAGTACTCAAACCATACTCATATCACAAACTGGACACTCATATTGTTTCACAAGTATAATTTAAACCTCTTACTAAACAAAGACAAATTGACCGAAATACTCTTAGATCCTAAATGTACAGCTTTAATTTCAAAGAAAGGGTGTAAGTGACCAGTAGCAACAACAGAAATGGTTACAAAGAACAGCTTCAGTTATAGCTACAATTTTGTCTTGGGATGACAGAAAAAACTGCTATGAGCACTAATTTCACTAACACTCTTTGCCCATGATGCCTCAACCACGGAAGCAGCACATGTTCCTGGTTTGGGAACAGCTGACCTGAGGAGTGTGGTGTTAGGAGAATGTTGGAATAACTGTAAAACCACGGTTAACACCTGGTTATCCCTTCTGTTGTGTTGTTTATAATACAAGAGGAAATACAAAAAGCCTTCCAGAATCTATCTGAAGTACTGCTGTTGCACAGAAAGGAGGACACCATTGGTAGTGCTGTAGAGTTTGAGTAGGAAATTCATACAGAAAACTTCAAAATGGCAAAATCTTAACCTTTGTAATAAAGATTAAAGGAAAACTATGAACCCACAAGACTGCAATAAAAGTTATGTGTTTAATTCTTTTGTGTGAAAGAAAAAAAAAGACCCCATGTATTTCTAAAAGTACTAATTATTTTCCCAGGTTGAATCACAGCTGAGACGTGCACTGCCACTAACCTCATAGTTAATTGTCTTTTCAATAAATTATTGCTGGGTGTTCCTTACAGCCATTTTAACATAACATAAAAGAAAATGATCTATCAACTTTAAAGGCTTACGAATCTGGATCTTAACACAGAAATGAGTGAAGCAGCCCTCGGGGGTTACAGCTGGCTGCTGAGTAAAATGTAAAGGAATCAAAGACATCTGTATTGCAAGGCAGAGGAAAGCACAGCCAAACGGATGTGGCCATCGCCAGCACCCATGACCTGACTTGCACCCTGTGCTGCACAAGGAGGAGCAGGCTGTGGACCATGGGAAAAATTGAGTTTTTAATGGCAATAGATATATTTCACAAATGCCAGACTCCTGGTAAACCCATGGCTTAGCCTTCTTGCCCATCTGCAATCTCACTCATCAGCAGCCTGGATCTGCTGTTAACCAGCCCCTCTTGTCCAAGTACAACTTTCTGGAAAGCTTACAAGCTTACCTTGCTGGCTCCCCCAAGGGTTTCGGTCAACAGCAACATAGAAAAGTCCTACAAACAAGGCTTTGACATCCCCATGGAGGTAGCTGGACACAAGGACAATTGCTGCTCACGGAAGACCATCCTTCCTCTAAGCCCACAGGACCTCATGGTCTTCAGTCTTTCAACAAACAGTTTGCTGGCTTTGCTAGCATGGGGTGAAGGCTGTGACAGCATCAGATCACTGCAGACAGCAGATGCACACAAAGAGTTTTTAAGTTCTCATAAGATTCTCTGATTCTCACTCTAAGATTCCCAGTAATGCCAAATATCATATTCTCCCAAAGTTTCTCAGCTTTGGAAGCTGCTACTCAAAGCAGATTTAGATACTTGCTGATGATGGGGGAACAGTAGGAATAATGGTAGGACAAACTGTATTTGCTTAAAATGTCTTTTGTTGAAATCTTACTCATATTACTGTTTTTGTGGCAAATGCAGCTATGCCAGACACTTTGTTGCTAAAACCATAATTTGAATAAAGTCCCCCATCCATATCATAACTCCACTTAGTCACAGGAAACGAAAAAAAAAGAATTTACTTGGGAGAGTGAGAGGAGGAAATCAATATTTCAAGAGAGGATCAAAAAGGATTCATGTTTTAATTAACCTCCTTAGCTCTGTCTAATGATAAACTGGTTTCAGAATGATTGAATGATTCTGCTTTCGTACTCCCTGTGTTCTAGGATCTCCTTTCTAATGTATACACTTTTATTTTCCATTTTATTTTGGGGCTATACATCTGTACCATTTGATAAGCTATATCTTTTCTAAATCTGTTTTTTTCTTCATCCAAAAAGAGTTGGAAGACAAAAGCCAAGAATTATTTTACATATGCAGACCTGCTGAATTCTTACATTTTGCAGAGGATAAGTACAAAACAAGAAGAAAAAGAAAAAAAAACACCCAATTTTTATGGTAGACACTAAATCCTCCCTTAATCTAAAATTGTTTTCAAATCTAGAACTCTTACTGCAAAAGTGTGCAATAAGATGTGCATTGATGAGCAATGTCCTGCTCATCAAAATGGGTAGAGTTTGTTTTGCCATAGTCAGTATGAAACATTAACCAGATCAGAGTGGCAAAAGTGGCATTTGAGCTCTGACCTCCTGAGGTTTTCCAGATAAAGCAGTGTTGGGTCTGCCATATGGTTTTCACCAGGGAGGTGCACCAAGGAAATGCAGTCTTTCAGAAAAAAAGGGAAATGCAAGTTTCCAGTTATAATTAAACAACCCACAGAACTTCTAATGAAACTGTACTCATTAGTGATACAGCCAACCAAGGCAATTAAACCCTCTTACTATTCTGGTAGCTATAAGAGTGATTATGGTGTTCTCTTTTCTTGCCTCTTTTTATAATTTTGCCTTTAACAATTACAGCAGCTGCAGTAACCCAACCCAAAAGAATCACAGTTTTGTTGTTAGCTAGTCAATTCTACTTCTTATTGCACACAGCTCTTAATTATGCAAGATATTTTAATTCTTCACAAGGACACAACACTAAAAGAGAAAACATAAAAGAAATAAATTTTTTCTGGAACATAAAACTGGCAGACTCTAGGGGGCAAAAAAGAGATAGCAATAAAAGTGAGGAATATTTTGAAATTGGCTTTAAGAAAGAGAATTTTTAAACCTGCAATAAGTGGAAAAAGGAAAAGAGTGTCTAACAATTATTTAATTTCTTTTTGGCCGTAGACTAAACAAAGTCTGCTTATTTTCATTTATGAAGAATTAAGGTGTAATAATGTGTACTAAGCAGAACAATCACCCCCCAAATAAGAATCTTTATCAAGGTAAAATCATTACTATTATTTGCAATTTGGCAGTCCACAGAACACTGTAATGATGTTCAGTCCATTTCTGCCTTAGTGTTTAGTAACAGCCTTCATCAGGGATTTATAAACTGAGGAGGAAGAGAGGAAGGAAGGGTATTCCTTGTCATCATTTTACAAAATAACAGCCAACAAAGATATTAAAGGTGGTACTCTCCAAGCTAGATTGGCACTTAATTCCCATTAAATAAATTAAAATTTTTAGCTTAAGACTACATATGGTACGTCTCTGACATGACTTGTCAAGTCTAAAGGGGAAAGAAATTAAGATCTTCTCACTATATGTTTCTCTTTCCATCTGCCATTCTAGAGTTAGAAGAATTCAGAGACGGAAATACCTAGACTCTTTTACACAAAGTATCTTTAAAACTATTTTTACAAAATTTTAAATATTTTTACAAATAATATTTTATAAAATGTGTGCTGATATTATTTCATTGGACATTTTGCTATATTTGGCCACCTTGGGCAAAAAAAAAATTAAAAAAAACCACCACCAAATCAGTAATGAAGCTTATGGAAAATACTAACCTTAAGATGTGTGAAGACTGCATTTTTGAGAGATACACAGAAGAGGTGCCCTACATTCAAGAAAGTGTGACAGTAGAAATTTTGTGAAATAAAAATTGGTATTTGTTATCATGACATTTTCATACACCTCAGTTTACACAATGCACTAGTATTTAACATATCCTGTGTAAGATAGAAATGTATTTTTAACTTAGATGAAAAGGAGAATTTATATGGTACTAAAAAAAAAAATTGAAGATATCCACAGATACGTACACAACTAATTATAAATCTTCTATTAAGATGTAGTGTTGTCTGCTCCCTTCTTGAGGCTTCTGTGTACACAGATGCACAGATAGCCGGGTGCCTCATTACATATCTTGTCATCAAACTGAAGATGTTCACAGCAATTAAATAAGCAAGGCACCAGCTATCAGCAGAGAACAAAAGCTCAGCAGCTGAGTCTTGCATTCACATGATTAAGCAACCTGGAACATTCAAAGGTTCGTGCAAAACACAAATTATTATCTATAAGAGAAACAGGAGCCTTTTGAGACATTTTTTCTCTCTACTACCAAATGAAAACTTGATTTGAGGACTTATCAGACTATCAGACCATTTTATCCCATTCATACAGAGGATGAGATAAAGACCAAAGAGGCAGAGATAAAAATTTGACAAATTTAGCAAGATAAGAAATGAATTATTTAAACAATACTTCTATTGTTATTTACCCAGCTAGCAGGGGATCTCAGTGAGTTTGGTCACCAAAGCACCACTGGACATGCAAGGGCACATCTAAGGCAATAAAACCTGAGCATTTTCTCAATCAGAAAGAGATAAAAAAACAGGTCTCTCTTGTCTAGAGATGCACCCCTGGTACATCCCTGCCATGCAGAGCTGCCCAGTGTAGTGCTGCACCAGAGGCTGGCAACATGGCCAGGTCAGTGCCATTGGCCAGGACCACCCACTCCTCCTCCAAGTCCTCCACATCACCATCCAAACAGGGGTCACCTCTCTTCCACAACGGTCAAGCAATGGTCCCCATCAAGCTCCCAGCGCTGGCATAGCTGAAAGTCCCTGGGCTGTGATGGTGGACTACCATTAAAGGTCTTTCCTTGCCTGTTAGATGGGATATATCACTCTTATCTATAGGACTTGGCCATGCTGGTACCAGTGTGACAGGACAACGTGAGAGTATGGTACTAATAAATATTGGGGCAAGTTAAAACTATGTGGTCTGCTTAACTAAGGAAAGAGTATCTTCTCTCTTGGCATTAACAAATATGTTTTTAGCTTGTTTCTTCCTGCCACTGTATTAGCATTCTTTGTTAGCTTTAACAAAGAATTCACGTTCTTTTTTAGTTAAATGTAAATTTAGTGCTCACTTCACGTCTCTGAAAATAACAGTATTTGGAGACTTTTCTTTTAAAATACAATTTCTTTTTTGAAAGGAAAAAGATTTTGTTATAAAGGGGAAAAAAATCGGTAATTTTACCAAACTTCTGCAATATTATTTTTTTCTTCTAAAATTAAAAATTTTAATGTATTCAGAACAAAACAGCCAGGTTTCCCAAAGACAACAGAGAGGCTCCATTTCAAGCATTTTGCTGAACACGTTCATTGTAGCTTTATGTAAATTAATCAACAGGACAAATGTTCTTTTTAGTTTTGGCCACGTGTATTTTGATTAAACTGCTTTTTAGCAATAACAACAGAAAGCACATCATGTGAGCTGTGAGGTCTTTTAGAATTGCTGAGGTCAGAACTGAAATATTTGCTAATCCAGATACAGACAGGGAAGTTTGTTCACACAAACACATTTGTATTTTAAATTCTTTTTCTTTTTTTCAAAAGGTCCTCACAATATATGAATATTTCGTATATGAAGTGTGAATACTGAGCTTTTAAAGCAGTAAGCAGGGTACTATAATGTGCCTGAATCTGAACTGAATGTACAGGGATGATTCACACAATCAGCCCTACTATTGTGCAGCAGATTAATTCCTCTGAAACTCCTGTTACCTCCTAACCACTGCACATCCCTTATGAAAAATACATGAGCCTGACACCTCTAAATTTATACTTTATAATCTAAATAATGTTCAGACTAGGACTCAAATGGTAATCCCCCAGAAAATACACAGCTGTGCACTTGTCTAAAGAAGATAGGCCTGAAATACCTTGGGGTAATTAAGAACCAGTGGGTTACCAGGGAATACATATGACAGGCAAGAAAACCCAGATCATGAACTGCACCCTTAATGAAGGCTCAGCAAAATGGTAATGGCATCTGAACTGCCTTTTCCCCTCAGCTTAGAGAGGAGCTATTACTGAGAGTAGGTAAAAATACTATTGCCATCTTTTTTTACTGTGAATAAATGAAATTCTTTTTCAGGAAGCTTTTGAGGTCTTAGCCCCATGTACAGGTACCACGCCAGGGTGGTGTGTGTGGCACAGAGCTGTTCACCATCCTTTTACCAATGGGCAGGCTCACTTGCAGTTTCTTGCCCATCTTCCCCATCTAGGCTTGCCTGACCCTAAAACCATGTGGTATCACATACCACAAACACCACACTGAGAAATTTTGCAGGACATCTCTGCAATATTGTCACAAGAGAAAATCCCAGAAAATACAACTGCAACATAGGAAAAAAAAAATCTCATATTTCTTTCTACATCAACTTTATCCCCGAATTACTTCTTCAGGTTGAATACTTCTCATGTTTTAGTGTAAAATCAGAGGCAGCAGTGTTCATTCATCTGTCGTGCAACATAATTGTAAAATTAGGATAAAGATATGCAACACACCATCTTTTATCATATCTAATTAACACAGAGTAGTTTGAAAAGACAGAGCAATCTCCTGTGGAGTTTTCAGCAATGGCTCTCTCTACACTGCTCCCTTTATTTTGTAAAAATAAGTAGGAAAAGTAATTACATCACATTATATAGACATTTTAGATAAGTCTTTCCTACTCTGAAAGGTCAGAAATCAACTGACCATTCCTTCAGAGGGGTAGAGAGCTAAATAAAAAGAGAAATGTGTTTCCATCTACCCTAAGTTCTGATTGCTAAAAAATACATTAGAAAAATTCTTCATGCAATATTAAGCTGCTATTTTACACTGAACTGTCAGCTGCAGAAGACAGAATTATTATCTATTGGCTGTGGCTTTATTACAGAAATGACTTATGACTACAGTGTTAACTCAAACAAACAGATCCAACAATGAACTGCAGTCTGTCAGCTGACACCATGTTTTTCCAAGCCTTGAGGTTATGAACTTTGAATAGAAGCTTGATGCCATGGTATGATGTGCCTGGATTTGCTACTGTTTGGCTTTTCATTAAGTACACACAGCTATACTGAATTTGTGTTCTAATCATAAAAATCAAGATGAAATCTTGAAAACAAAGTTTCTTTTCTTCCTATCTGATGCTAATGAAACTTAGTAACTAAAATAAAGTCTTCTCTAACCCCTAAATATTAGCATAATAAATAACTAAGAACAGTGTAAAAGACATGACAAAAGAATGGATCATAATTTTCAAGTCTAGGTGGATACTGAAGAAGTTTAGGATGGTCCTTGTGGTAGATAAAAGAATATTTGTTGACAGTTTAAACTCTGACATCTGAAACCAGACAAATGCACATGCAACCCATGACACGCCATGGACTCCAGGAAGGCAGATGCCTCAGCAGCTAAAGAGATCAGTTATTTCCTCAAAGAACTTCATCAGCAAAAGCATCTGTCCCCTCCAGAGCATTTGGTCCCCTTTTTCACCACATCACTCCTGACACCTGCCACTGTGCTACACAATAATCTTTACATAGACGTTTGCAAACCCAGTAAACAAAAGCACTGTGGACTCCTGGTTTAAGAAGATGCATTAAGCTTTGCATGATAACACGAGGCATCCAGCACAGGAAGTGATTATTCACACAACATCCAGTATCAATAAAAAGCCTTTGATTCTCAGTGCTGATGAAACTGATCTTCCAGAGCAAATGGACTGCAATGAAAAACAACTCTTTCAGAAGAGGGTCTCACATGTTGCCAGGAACATTACAGACTGATAGAAACCACATTTGCAGCAGTGATACTGAACACAGTTTGAGTTTAAATTACGGATTCATTTCTAATCTGAAAGTAGTTCAATTTTAAGGACTACAGTGATAAGAGTTTATGATAAATTATCAGTAGTTTATTTTTATTAACATGATAACTAACTGATGTAAAGTTACTTTACTGTAGAAATATCTATACATAAATGTGGTATTTTAGGCTAAGGCCTAGATGTTTTAGAGAGATTTGGGTCAGTTAATAAATTGAGCCAGCATATGTGACAAGTTTTACTCTATAATTACCAAGTGACTTAAAGCTATCTCTTATTATAGCCTGAAATTTCCTACCTATCATTTCTTTTCCTGTTGCTCTAAATTCTGATAATTTTAATTTCTCTTCAGTTTTAATTAAGCCACCCTAGGGCTTATAAACTCTGAAAGTTTTTACATTTCATTTTTTTAATAATTAAAACTGAGTCAATTTGTTTCAAAGGCCTGATGTTTAAACAGGCAATGTTCTCATAAACCCTCAGCTCTGCTTGTAATAGGAAATATATTTGTGGAATGAACTGTTCATGGCACCACTTTTTCAACTGCTTCAGTCAAAATCAATTAACGTGTGTTCACAGCTTGAAAAGTGCTGTAATGCAAGGCATAGTCATATTAATATAAGTGTGTTAATCTTTCTGGGAGCTAAAACAAAACCGTGGACCTGATCTGGTGTCTTCACACTTAGGGAATGCCAAGTTAAAATAGACAGCTTCTCTAACCATACATCATATCAACACATATTGCATAAGAAGACTTGGAGATCTTGTAAAACTGTTTTAGGAAAAAGTTTCAGATGGTAAATGGAAACTTCTAGACATAAAAGAGGAAGTTACCTCTGATTCTTGGAAAATAAACTTTGAAAACTTTTACTCTACCTTTTCATGCTCATGACTAAAATCTGTGTTTGCCATTGACAGCAAAATGGTTGTTTTAGAAACTCCATGTTTCACCAGAAACTTCTTTTTTCCCCACAGTGATATACCCTAAACAAGCACCAAGCACTGAGAAAAGGGAAGTACAAAAGGAAAACAAGAAGCCTAAAAAAAATTGTAAACTGTCCCTACATTAACAAGAATCAATTCAGCAATTCTCAAATGACTTACTTTTTGAAGAGAGTATAAGAATTCTATATATAATCCTGAAATCTTTGCATTAGAGGTGCAGCACCACAAAATTGTGGCCACAATGTTTTCACATAAAACCTGGCACATCTATGTATATAGGTTCACTGTCATCTGCCACGCCCAGCACTGAATCTATATACCTTGCCATTTTGTTGTAGCAACTCAAGAGGAATTGAGAAAGTTATTTTAAAAATATCTTGCAAGAAAAGTTGACATTTCTTCAGTATTTCAGAAATTCTTTATAAAATAGCAGTTGCTTCCACAGGAAATCTCACTGCTCTCAAATGCACTTTAACATTGACAACAGCTTTCAAGCAGGAGACGTAATCTTGACACACTCTCTTTACCTGGCTTCCTCTGTTCGTGTACATCTGCAATGCCAAGCAGACTACAAGAGATGGCAAACACAAGAAATGACCTTGCCATCAGTAAGAGGTAGCAAAAAAGAAAACCTGAAATAAAGTGGCATCTTAAAGGAAATTATCTTTTTGTCCAAGGTCTATCTTTCAAGGAAATTGAAATAAATATATTTTTCATTGAAATGAAAAATAAATAAAAATAAAAGGAGATTCAGGCAGCACAGTTCTGACCAGGCAGAATCCTAGACACATCACCTGGTGTTCTATGTCACATTTCTTCATCTGTCAAACAATTTTAATTTACTTATTTCGTACTCTTAATTAACGTCTGTGCAGTGTTTTTGAACAGCACCTACAGCATTTTGCACATCAATGGCCCCAGTATTGCTTTTGGTTTTAATTTGCATGCAACAGCATTTCTGAAACATTTTCCCAAAGGTTTCGTGAATAAAAAATAAACAGGATTCTTAGTATTCCCCTTTCCTGACAAGTTGAGAAACACTTTAACAACTTGTCCATATGCCCAATCTAAAAATTCATAGGAAAGTAAGGAAACAAATATTAGATAAGAAATATAAAGAACCTGACTGATGTTCCGGAGGGAATTCAGAGCTTCTGATTCTCCCTCTGAACATTGTTGTCTCACTGCACACGTGTTTAATTAAATGAGGTCACCTTATGAAATAAAGTACATTACAAAGCTCATGATCACAAGAACCAAGGGAAAGGGTTTTGCTGACTCAGTCACCAGGTGATTAATCCTGTACCTGGCCACCTTTCAGAAATAACAATAGAACTCCTTGCTTTGGAAAACATTCTACACCTTTCTCTGTCCTGCATTCCTAAGAGGAGAAAGGAAGGAATATGACACAGCCTTAAATGCTGAAGATAAATCTCCCGTAAGTGAAGATTACCATGGGATGGTAGAACATAGCAACTGCACAGAATCTACCCTTGACTTTACCTTGTTCCTCACACTCAGACTCAGCATTTGCTCCTCTGTGCTCGCCCACAGCCACATAATCTGCCCTGGCGTCTCACTGTAGATGACCAAGACATTTATTCAAAAAGACAAAGTGAGACACTTTCCTCTTCTCCCCCTCACCACACCAGCAGCAGTTTTCTACAAAGAATAAAGTAAAAAGAGGAAAAGCATATATCTTAGTGACATGAGTGATTTATAGCCCCAAGGAGCGATAAAATGATCCATGACTAGAAGTCAGTGTTTTTATTACAAATGATGATTCCCAGTCATGGTGCTTTTTCGTTATGTGCATAATTAATGTTAGCTTGTGAAAGCTGCCAGTGACGCTCATCACCAGTGGATGTTCCTATATTATATGTGTGGATTTGAATGCATGATGAAGTTTTTCTGTCTTTTGGGATTCAAAACAGAAGTTTGTGAATAATGCAAGACTGAAAATCAAAAATAAGAAAGAAGCTGCTACTTGCCCAGTGAACAGTAGAGACAAGAGCACAGAATACAAAGTAAAAGTAAACAAGCAGGCCCAGACTGTAAAAAATAGAACTGTGTGGAAATCTGTTTGATTTTTACTTAGAAAATAACTGCAAATGAGAAATTCAAAACTATTTTACTGACAGCTTTGGCAGCAGCAAATTCTCTGTTTACCCAGTCATCAAAATAGAGAGAGGCAACACTGGAAGTCTCCAGCACAATATCTGTCTGAAATCCTGGTCTTGAGAGTGCATCTCTGCTGCTGGGAAAGAAGTGGACAGCAGTTACCCTCTTTTCTGAGCTCAGTGTGACACACATTTGACTCTTGGTGTGGTTTGGATCCAAACAGCTGTCAGTCAGCTGGACACATCTTATACCAGCCTTCAACACTGTGTATACAAACCTAGCTATGTCTGTCATCTCACATACATAAACAATGGTATACATTGTATACATGGACAGTGGTTGGTACATAAACAAGGTTGATAATTTCAGAGGATGTATGTACATGCATAATTTGAAGACTAAATGTTGTATGTTCAACTACCAGTTGCAACAGAGAAATATTTATACTGGGAACACTACCCAATTTATGTCATATTTCTGCAGTAGCATTACAGTGTTTTAATTACTTCCTGAATCACATTGCTATACTCTAAACCAAGTTGGTGGTTTTTTTTTGCCTTTGCCTTCCTCTCAAAAAACACTTCTACATGTGAAGTAGCCTTTTCCTGCTTACTTCAATTTCTTCCAAATTTTTTTTATTACTACAAATATCACATAAAAGCAAGCAATATGAATACTCCAAGAAGAGAGATGCTGTCAATAGCTATATTTCCAAGTAGTATTTTTTATTCTGCATAGTCTTTTGAATTTATCAAAATATTTACTTATGGGAATGGCTTTACTTAGTGCCTGGTGGATCACCAATTACACTTAAAAGAACAAGGTCATAAAATATTGATAAAATCATTAAATACAGTTTTATCCATTTACCATCGCTAAAACCACATGCTGCTACAATCTTAATTTGATTCCCAAGGAAATAAATTATTTCAAGAACAGTATTTAACCGATAGAACACTTTCAGGAAAAAAAAAAAAAAGAAAAAAAAAAGAGTACTTTTCCTTTCCCCAATTCCAATTTTCTGTTCATGTATTTGCCTCATCAGTATACTCTGGTGATCTGAACTAAATGTCCCAGACCTAGAATTTTGTAGGCGTGCTGTACTCCTGAAATAACACTGCAACTGGAGTTGCAGCTCCTCAGAACTATCAGTAATTGGGCTCTTCTCCACACCAAAAAGCATTCTGTTCTTGAATGTTATCCCTCTATTCCTCATCTCAGACAAACAATTGGGGGAATGTTGGCATGAGGCCGAATGTGAGATATCAATTTGGTTCTTCAGATCATAATTGGTTTTCAGAAAGCTACTCCAGTTCCTTTTCTTTCTGGACAAAATGGTTTCTCATTCTGCTAGTGACGAGTCAAGTCTCCAATATGCACGTAACATCACCAAACAGAACTGCACATACAAGATAGAAAGACTAAGGCAAAAGCCGGATGCAATCCCCTTTCTCCTCATGCAAGACTGCTATTAGTTATTGCTGGCAGAACACCACTGTTTGTCCTGAGTACCAAGCTGCAGTGTGTGCTGGTGCAGGGTCAGACATTGCAGAGTTTGGGATGCAGATTTGGGTCATTTTCCAGAGAAATTAAGGATAGAATTCTTTTCTTACACAGAAGAACTTCCCCAAGCCCAGCACTTAATTAAAGAACGAAAAAGAAAATGAAAAATTGTCCTGCAGCTCAAATATGCAGATAAAACCAATAGTGTTAATAGATTGGCAAACTTTGGTGTAAAATCTAAGAAAAGGCATAGCAAATGTTTAAAGCCTCAGCAGTGTCAGCACATAAGGACCACAGAACCTCTCCCAGCAGACATCCATCGATCTCCAAGCACCCACAGACTTCAAATGAGCTGCCCCACTCAGATTGGTGAAAGCTTGCAGGAGCTGTCTATGCAAGCATAATCTTTTCTTCCTGTATGATTTATACTTTGGTTGTTTTCCAACCTTATTTTAAATATGGTTGGAGACTATCAGCACAATTGAGAAGAAGATACTTTATTCCCCTTGTTGTACTCAAGTTGTTTTTCTCAGTTGGTTTTCAGAGCTCCTATTGAGTTGTTAACGAGCTGTCAATTATTTGTGCAAATTGGGAGGCAGGCACTGAAAATTAGCCACTGGAAAAGAAACATCCCTCAAATCTTGTGAAAAGGAACACTACCTTTGAGGATTCTCTTAAAATTGATGAATCGTCATCAATACCAGAACAAAAGCTACTCTATATAAGCTAGGTGACCATTTAAAATGTGTCCATTGTAGTAAAACAAAAGACAGCAAATTATAAACATGGAGATGTAACTCAGCAGCTACATTCCTAGCAATATTTTGAAGGGGCAAAATGCAAATGTCACTATTCTGCTGGAGAGAGCACCATAACCTGATCACACCTCACATCACTACTAATGTTAACCTATCTGCTGAGTTTGGTTTTCATAAATAATAATCAGCTTAGTTTTTTGTTCTTAAAAGGAGCCTCTAGTTCTTGACTCTACATATACCACATCTGATTTCTTGACTGGTGCTCAGCCACAAAAGCAGCTGCCTGACTTTTAGTGCAACCAGTAGAAAGAGGTTATTGGTGGCAAAAGTAGTAAGGAACATGGCCAGGAAACCCAAGAACCTGCTCCAGAAGATGGAAGTGGAACTTACTTGATCAATGTTGGAAACACCATCAAGTTCTTCTCTCTCTCTCTTCCTGCCACTTTATCCTCTGCTACTCATTTCCACCCTGCAGTTATGTGAATACTAATTTTGTGTGGCTACATTCTAAGAGCCTGGAAACCTTTAATGTGAAAAATGAGAACAATAATAATCTTCTAACCGTCTTTTTTCATCTTGGTCACCAGTTGCACTTACGAGACAAAATTAGTAATTTTAATCACAATGCCACAACTTTTAAATCGTCCTCTCCAAGAAAAAATAATGATGTTGTTCTAAGTTTTAATTATGCAAAGGGTTCCTCTTAAGAGAGTACAGCAGGACATTTCATATGCCTAAATTTAATCACATGCATAAGTCATTACGGAATCAGAGACTTGTATTTTTGCTGGGAGACCCAATACTTTCCCATAAAGGGAGGACTGCTTCCCTTTGGCAGTCCTGACTCTCATATTCTGAGAAAACTGGATCTACACTGAGTAGATAATGCTATCCAAAAAGCTACACTGATCTTCAGTGAAATGTTAGGGCTCTTCTACCAAGAAGGGAAGTTAGGTGAGTTTCAGCAGGTGCTTCCTCCACCAGAGGGTGCAGATCAAAGGTGAAAGACAGGGGCCAAGATGAAAAGGATTAGAAATCCCTGAGCATTATAAAAATCAAAATGCAGTGTTTTTAACTCATTCCCCTTCAGGGACCAATACTGACTCAAAAACTCCTATTTTTGAGACAAAGTTTGTAAAAATGTCTAAAAATTCTTGATGAGATTTTGCTAATCTTTTAATCATGAAAATAAGGACTATTCACAATAAATGCAGTGAGCAGGCTCATCAATAGAGCCACAGAGAAAAGGGAAGGTTTTATTTTAACTCAGAAAACACAGAAAGTAGAAGGGCTGTCTGAGCCTGCCCCACTGAAATTAACATACAGGCAAGAGATTACACAGCAACACTTTATCTGCACATCATTTCACCCAGCTACACACATGTGACCTATAGGGTAACATATTAGCAACACTCAACACCATCTGGTGTTTGAGTGCAGCACAGACCCTCACACCAGATGCCAGTCTGAATTTAAGTCAGAAGATAAAAAATAGAAGTTGTTGCCATGGGCTGTTCAGGCTTTATATCAGTCCCGTTACAATGCCTGTTATGAAAGTTCCAGCTCTCTTGGCACTAATTTGTGTCCTTGCTAAGCAGAGGCCAAGGATGAGGTAGGAGGAGTAGCTGCATACCCATCCCTGCCCTGTGAGGGGCTGCAGGATAGCATTGGAGGAGAACCCACCTCACAGTCTGAACAGCTGCTACATGTTTCCCCTGGTCTAAAACACAAAGAATTTCAGTCTCCAGTTCCAGCTCCTTTGCATTACCTTTCACAAACAAGTCCACTTGAGGAAACACAAAATGAATAATGTGTTTTCATTTCAGGAAGATTTATTTCTCTGACATCTGCTGAAATCATCCATTTAGGAGCACAGACCCTCCAAAGGTGTGATTAAAGTTTTCAGGTTGCTGGAATGGGGCCAGCAGCAACTCTGGGAGCCTATGGTCTGCTACAAAAATTCAAGTGCAAAAACACCCACAACAACCCAAAAAAACCCCATCAAACTAAGAAGTGTAAGGAGGGATGGATCTTCTACTGAGAAGTATAGTGCTTTTAATTTACATTAGCAGTCAAGGTCAGACATACAAACATAACATCATCGCAGGACCAGTAATGTGCACAATGGATGTGGGAGCTGATGGATCAGCCTGATTTCATTACTGCTATTAAATCAATACAGAAGTTATTACTGTGTTATCTGTATCACAGTCAGACCCAGAGGTCTCAGGTGACACAACTGGAGGCAAAGTAACTTGCCTATGGCAAACACATGATGAAGAGAATCAAAATCCAGGTCTCCTGAGTCTCAAACTGGATCCTTATAATATTTTTTTTTCTGATACCATCTGTAACGCTTAAGAAGCCACTTTCACTGGGAAAAACATTACAACAAAAAAGGTAACTTAATATGAATTGATTTCAGAGATTTTAGCTTTTTCCTAGGTTTGGTAAACTTTCCTAAAACTTGAATATCTAGGGGAAAAATGGCACTTTCACTTTATGTTTTAGAAACATCATCTGGAAAAGGAACATTTGCTTAAAAGAAACCACAGACACTAAACAGCACTGCCTCCAAAATCTGCACATTTAAACTACACATTGACTAAGTTTCCTATTTAAGAAAACAGCAAAAAAAAAAGAGTGAGCTTAAATATTCCTAGAAGTTTTCAAATAATAGGCTGCACAAAGCCCATATTTGAAATCAAATTATGACAAGAAATTTGCCTATAAAAAAATGCCACACATAAGATGGAAGCATGAAAAATAAACCCACATAACCTTTTTATCAATCTGAAAATCAGTGATGGAAAAATTACTACATTTTTAGCTGCATATGAAATGAGTTTCCTAATTATATTTTCCATGATAAAGAGAATAGATACTCATTTAAGCAGACTTAAGACACGTGATTATTTTCTAAAAGATTTGTATCAATCAAAATCAAATAACCCACCAGTCATGTTTTTCCTCATTCAACAAAACATCTGTCACAAACCTGTGCCATACAGATCACAGGCTGAACTGAAGTCTCAAGAGTGTATGCAGCATCCTTCAAGACACTGATTCAATTTGACATTCCTAATATTAATAGCAATATACATATTCTGCTTTAGCACTTACATAGCACTTTATTTCTCAAAGCAAATATGATGGTTTCTCAGGATCTATTAACACTGAAAAATATTTTTCTGATCTTAATTTAGATAAAGTCTGAATACTGATCTGTTCTGCTGCATAGACTTTTCACATCCATAATGTTGGCAGGGATGGACTGAGATTAAAGTAGTATAAAAAACACAGTTATTAAAGCCAAAACAATTAAAATAAAGGCAAGCAAACATTCTCTTTGTATGTCATCTTGCATTTAGGAGTAAAGCTTTGGCCTCACTGAAGCCAGGATTTCCTCCAAATTATTAACAAATACCTCTGTAAATCCTCTACCAGTAAGAATCAAAATAAGGAAATCAAGAGTAAAGATATACAAGTGTAACTCATAGCAGTTGGCATCTTTCCATCAACTTGACTGGAGGCCAGCGCGAGGAATTCCGCTGTCAGTTATCATTGGGTAAGAGAAGGTAAAGTTCTGCTGAATATTATCCTGAGTGTACAGCACTGTATAACCAGGAATGGAACCTGAAATGCTATTTCATCAAAAATGCCTCATTTTGAAAAGGTTTCTTTTCCATGACACGAATGTTTCAGTTCAGTAAGGTATTTCTAGGTCAACTACACTGCACACACAGAACTGAGCTTGATGACTTCCCGTGGAAAAAGAATTCAGAGTGAATTTCAGTAGGAAGTTGACTAAATTCCCAGTGTGCCTCTAATGCCATTTAAGAAAAACACACACAGGCTATTCAGTGACCTCTAAAGGGAAGTGCATGCCTACAACTCTAGAAAATACAAATCAAATGAAAAGGACAAATGTAATGGAGACATATTTTTTAAATGTTAAGTGTTATGAGCCTTTTTTTGTACCACAAATAAACTTTATTATGCTAATACACCACAATCAACTATGACTGCTTTTATGCTGTGAGTAATGGGTAGAATTAAACAAAGCCAGCATAGTAGAGTTGACCTCTGAAAACTGAACTCTGCATTTTTCCTCCAACAGTTTATATTATTTTATTTCTGTAGCCTTTGGAAAGAAGCTAACTCAGGACACAGCAAGTTATAGAGTTTCTCTGGCATGATCCAGTGACCCTCTGCTTTTGCTTAAAAAGCTTCTGCCCCCTGCAACCTCTCCTGTGCACCAAGGTTTAGTCTGGCCACCCTCATAGTGGCATCTCACCTAGGCATGTTTCCACCTTCAAACACCAACATGGCAATAAAGCATCAGAAGCCACACACAGGACATGTCTTTGTGGAATTAAGGGAAAAAAGAAAATCAGTACAAATTCAGAAAATTCCTTTCTAAAATGAAAGGGATATCCCTGCTACATTGCATTCAACACAACCTCATTAGATTAATACTAAAGATTTAACATACATTTATGTAAAAATTATCCCTGCCTGTTATATTTGTTTGACTTGTTGTAAAATATTTATGTTAAAATCTATATCCCATAGTCCTTCTGATAAAGCTTACAGAGTTGTGTGAAGATCCAAAGGGACATGCGTGCCCCTCATGTGCAATATAGTATTTTAATTTTAAATTGCATTGTGCCCATCAGAGCTGGGGAAAAGCCTCAGACTGTCAGCTCTCCCAGTGTCAAGCACCCCTCTGTATCCTCCACAAAGATACAGTGCACGAGCAGCACAGAGTGAGCTCGAGGCCCTTGATCAGTACAGGCTAAATCCTGGGGCTGGGACTGCATTGCTCCAGCCCAGCTGTAGGAATGAAGGATACAACCCCATCCTGGGATAATAAGCCACGAAGCCCTATAGTTTTGGGTTCTGTGGTGGCCAGCAAAGGGCAAGAGAGGCAGTGGCAGTACAGAGAAAACCTTCTCTTACCCTCCAGGATCTCATCAACAGCAGCACAGAATCCCCAGACCAGAGCACACATCTATGCCCCAAACAGCCATTGTAGGCAACTGCTTCCTTTGTTAGCCCTGATTGCAGAAATCCCACAAGCCCTTTGAATCACAACAGGATCCCTTATTCTTCGCTGCAAAACTTGCTGGCTCTTACCTTTGTCATAGAAGCAGCTGCCTAAACTGAGAATTTACTTTATGTGCCAACCAGCAGGTGAACTTCATGCCCAAGCAAGGGTAATGCCTCCACCAGAGTAACAGTTTAACATATGTGAAAACAATATTCTTATTATTGCCTTTATCATTTATGACAAGAACTTTAATATATGGCTAAATTTCCACTTGGAGAAATCAATAGTCTTAAATAATAACTAAAATTTCAGGTCTTTCAATCACAATGCAAAATAACCTACTATTAACTTTACAAATGAGAACCAAGTTAAAAGGCTTCTAGCAAATTACCAGTGAATCACCAGAATTTGCTTCAGGCAGAGATATTATTCCTAAATTGTTGCCAGTGATCTATATCTTCAGTGGTTTTTTATTGCTAATTTGCACTGGTTTCTCATACTCTTCTTCTAATGCATCATTACAGGAGCCAGATAATTTGCACTGCTGCCAATAACTGTCTCAAGGTAAGGCTGTTTAGGTAGAGCAAGAATAATGCACAGTAAGAGTGAGCCTTCGAAAAGAATTCCAAATTAAGGCATTGTTATGAAAAAAACAGGAATCACTTAACAGAACAGAAAGCTACATCCTTAAGTATCTCGCTTTCAAAATCAAGGCCATCACAACTAAAGTACTACCTTAATAATATACTGTTAAGGGCTTTCTTTCTTAGTTATTAAATTTCTGTTCACTTTCTTGTATGTCATAAAAACATATTGGGTCAAGATGTACTTGAAAGTATTGTGAAGAGTGACAGAGGCATCCAGAAGAATTAAATTGTAATACTATGGAAAATAAAACAAAGGATTACATATACCCTAAGATTTCTCATACTGCTCCAAACTTTGATCGTACATAAGCCACCTTAAACATTAAAACTTTATAAAGCTGGTCAGTTATATAGAGGCTAGTGATAATAATTTATAGATCAATAAAAAATGATTTAAACAAAACCTAATAAAAGCTCAAGTAAAAATGGATTGGTCATAAGCAGTACTGATTTCATCTTTGATATGACACATTCTTTCTTTCATATCTTTCTTTGACTACACTATGGATTTTTCCTTTCAGCAAACCTTCTCAGTGTGTTCTTGGAGGACAGCTGACTAGCACTGAGTAGAGTCAGTGTTAATACAGCTCATGCAGCTGAAGCAAAGGACACTGGAGAGGATCCTCCAGAGAACCAATCTCGGACTCAAAATCACTGCACAAGCAGAAAGCCTGCAATCCCCCTGTGCATGCACTCCTGTATCACACACATCACAGAAATGGAGCCCAAACCACTTCTTTTCGAGCACTCATGTACATATATGCAAGTACTGGAAGCCTCTCGCCCCATCCTTGAGGTTTGTTTTTACACGCTCCTGCTGAACTCATCTGGATTTGTACACGGTAGCGTGATCTTTACAAAAGGCAGACAGTCACTACTCTCATGATTGTTCTTACAAACTGTTGGCAAGTGCTTTGTCTGCACCCATAGTATCTTCCCATTTTTTAAGTTCAAAAGTTTGGAGACATTCCTTAAAGACGTACAAAAGTATTTTGGCCTTTCCTTGTGACCAGTGAGCAGGAATAGCATCATCTACCTTAAGCATTAACTTACAGTATTAATTGTGCATTTAACACACAGTACAGCTGTCACCTCACCTGCTCTATAACTAGTTTTGGGCAGCAGGGAACACAGGGCATGGAATTTGGGACGCAGTCAGTCTGTATGAATCTGGCCCTTTCTTTACATATGCATAAGCCAGGACACTGAAATGCAGCTGTCAACGATTCAAAACTCTTTCCTGAAGGATGACTCCTCTCCAGTGTATTTTTGAGCTCACTGGCTACTGTTTCAGGCAGATTTGAACACAGTCTCTTTTTTGGTGTTTGGCACATTTCTGTGGAGCATGGTGACAATGTGCTGTCCTGTGGTGATGTGATCAGGGAAAAGATTAAATGCAAGAAAGGGGCCTGGCTGACAGTCCAACTTCGGTGCTCCTGTCTGAGCAGAGATGAACTGGCTGGTGACACGAAGAACTAAAAGGGGAGGAAAACAGACCTGTCAGGGATGGCTGACAGGTGACTTGAGAGCAATGATTTTTATTCCTTTCTGTACATGAGGGCCAAAACCAGCAGGAATGTCAGGCTCCCATTTTCCCTGCCCAGTCAGGTGCCACGCAAGATGCTGAACAGAACATAACAAGGTAGAGAGGTGCATTCTCCAGGATCCTGCTCAATTTAGCTCCATTACTTTAATAACAGTTCTACTGATGATTCCTTTATTTTATATTACTTATCCCCTTAACCCAGTGGGTATGGCTCGAAGGGTTTATGACCTTTCCCAAATCTTCGCTCGCGAAGACTGGCCATTAATATTGTGTTGCTAAAGACTAATTTTCCTTAATATGTAGAATTTCCTTGAACAATGAGGTTTCTCAGTACTTGTGGCTGTGATTTCTTTCTCTAATTCTGTTTCTAGGGGAACATTCTCCTTTTCACTGAACTGTAGAGCTCTGCTGAATATTTCATTCTCTGTCCCTGTGCAGAACGAGCATGAAAAGCTATTCCATATGATAAACTGACACAGAATAACAAGCCAAGATCCCCAGCCGGATCAGACAGAGCTTGTTTTATTATTTTAAACACAAAGCAAAAAAAAGAGTGAAAAAACATTTGAATCACAGCTTTGGCCCTTACTAACTGTGGCTTGCTCTTGGCAAAGACCTTCATTTGAGAGGAACCTCCTCTGAGCCCACTACAGTTACCTAGATGGACAACCCTCTTAATGAAATGGCATCTCTTGAAGAGATAGGATTGAAGAGTTTGACTTAAAAACTTACTGTCATTACAAGCCACTAGCTTTCCACATAAGTTAAATCAACACATGGCAGGTAGACTAAAAAATAATTAACAAAATGACATACAATAAAAAGAAATGCAGGATTCCTGGAAAAAATAGGAAGGGGTTGGGTTTGAAACATCTTTGAAGATATGATTGGCTTATTCAAAGGTATTTTCAAAAGGGTCATCCTTTGCCTTCATTCCTATCTATTTTGTCTGATATATTGTGCTATCATACAGCATTTCTCTGAATTCATATCAAATAAGCCCATTCACTGCTTACTTTCCCAGTGCTGCAGGTGTCAGCTCTACAGCAAGTGCCAGACTTAGATGAATGATTTGATAAATGTGCAGGCACAGCCATGCTTTCAACTTTGCAAAGAAAAAACAACATGACTTTTTCCTTACTTAACTTTACTCATTATTGGATTTCTTTTTATTTTTAATTATGCAAAAATTAGCCTTATTTTCTCCTCAACTAATATTCTTCATAAAGGTAGCAGAAGCCCTAGCTTAAAAATATAGATATATTTTCATTTTTTGAGAAAAATTAATCAACCTAAAAGACACTATTTTTGAGAATACTAGAATATAAATATAAATCTCCAATATAAATCTTCAAAATTATCAAAACTTATTCAACTCTAACAAACTTGCATATATTTTAAATTATTATATAAAAATTCAAAAGCATCAGTATGAATTTATATATGAGCATACTGTGGAAAATAATAATGATTTGGATTTTTATCTATCTTAACTCAATTTGCTGGCAAATCAATATGCAAAAGATGTGTTTCTATTAACTTACTCTTTAAAATCCAAGAACAGTTTCCCACTAAGAAATCCTATTTAGTCTGCATTTAATTACAGAAAATTGTATTGCACCCATTTTTATGTCCTAAACAGCTACACTATAAAAATAAAGAGATAGAAGAATCAATACTCCACTCAAGTGATACATAAATCTGAGTATCACCAAATACTGGAAGCCTACACTTATAAATTACTTACCTCAATAGAAAGATATAAATTACAAGGTGTAAATAGCACTAACAGAGGGTTCAGAAAACTTTGTGGGGAAAAATTTAAAATGTGGATCAAGATACAAAAATAAAAACTAATCACCTTATTGCTTTAGTTAACAAAACTCCTCTTAGAGATCAAGTGTTATGTTCCATTTAGTAATAAAAGCATAAAATATATGCAACTTTAGCTCAGATAGTAAATGATGAAGACTACTCAAGTTTTACTTGTGCTGTTCTGTCATAAATAACTTTAAACTTTCTCATTGGTTTGTATTTGTTTGGGGCTTTTTTTCCTTAACTACTGGAAAAACTAAAGGCAACAATTACTTTACCTGCGCTAATACACGCAAATGTTGTCATCTGGGAGGCTTCTAAATTAGCACCCAAATAACCCCTCAGATTCTAAACATCTAGTTGGTTGGAGTTTACTGAATGTTAAAGAAATCAGCTGCTGAGGTTGTTTTCATTTGAGCTGCAGGTATGTCAATGCATTGCATGCAGCCTTTGTATGCCATCTGTGAAACTGTGGAAGTAAAAAAAAAAAAAACAAAAACAATAAAAATAAATACATCAACATCTAGTCTGCAACCAGGACACCATTTCTAGCCTGGGCATATCTTTCCCTTGTGGCTACTAGGGAAATGATTACTTGATGTTAAGAATTCAATATATTGATGGAGGTACTATTTATAAAAGGTTCAACACAAAGGAAGGTGTGTAGCTAAAAGCAGTGAGAACTGGCGGCCTCATCTCAGGCATCTCTTGATTTGATTTATGAAACCATACAAATGAGTCGTAGTCTTGGCACAGTTTCTTTCTCCAGCTATACACATTCTAGAAAATGCCCATCCACAGTTATATGCAGACATGCTGCAGTGATAGTATTAATCCTCCTCTTTCTTGCACATTCCCTGTACCCTGTTCACATGAACTCCTCATGCCCAGCAGCTACTATTTCCTTCTACAGCACCTCAGTGCTTGACCCTAAGAGGGACTTTCTTCCACATTCTGTTTGGAGTCTCAAGGTTTACTAAAGGTCAGAGAACAAGAGGGAGGGTGGAGGAGGAAAGATTCACAATAAAAGCACAAGCAAGTCATAAATGGTGACTGGCTCTTTGTGTCAAAGTGCTTCAGGACAGCAAGTTGAGAAACAATGGGCTTTTGAATTTCAGCATGTCCCAAAGGTGTATAGAAAAAAAAGTCCTAGTGAGACAGGGCCTGAGTGCCCACTTGAGGAGCTAACCTTGAAAGAAATCTCTGCATTGGTAATTAATTTATACCAACAAGCTGATGGACTTACTGCCAATATACCACAAATCTGAGGTTAATGGCTGCCAGAGAAGAAGAATTTGGCAGTGAAAACTGCAGAAAGCAAAAACGTGTTAACAGAACTATAGCATGAACACCACACCTGGTACTGCAGCTACCCCATGATAACCACCTGAAAAGCTGGCTGGGCAGCTGAGGAATAAGCACACATGTGAAGACTGTGTAAATCGAGTTAAAAAAAGAATTATGAGTTAGGGAACAGTTTATGAAGAGAACAGACAAAAGAAGACTCTGTTGTTGTGTGTTTGGGTGGGTTTTTTTCCAGAAAATGAAGCATGTCCAAAAAAATTAATTATTTTGCCAGTGTCTTGAAAAAAGCTAGAAGAGAAAGTAGCTCCAAATCAATACACTATTGTGGATTACTCAGGAAGTGCAACTCATAACTTTGGCCACCTCTTACTTCACTTACATCCCAAAGGCCACTTACACCCCCTGTGTAAGGGCAGGAACAGTCACAGTTCAACTTTTACAGTGAAATGAGGCAGTGTCTCTTCTCTCCACAATGGCATTGATAGTCAATTCACTCAAGTTTATAAAGCACTTTGGTTTCTTTAACTGAAAATACCACATTCTGGATCATTATCTCATCTCTGGCAATATGATACAGACACTCAATAGCAAGTTTAGCATTTATTGAAGTGTTACTCTGTTCTGCCTTCACGACCTGCTCTTCGATTACTGCCAGTTAACTCATGACTGACCAAATCTACTGCTGGGCTTTTCATGATCTGTGAGAACATTTTAAAAGCAGCTTTAAAAATTCCATCTGGTTTCTTTTATTCTATTTCATTTTTTGAACTCTATTCCACTTTCTATCAGCAAGTTATGTGAAGCACCTCTGGTTATGTACTGCTTTTTCACCACTGTATTCCAGAAAAAAATGACATTAAAGTTTCCATCTAAGTGCACTTTATTTCATCATACCAGTATATAAGCAGTACTAGCTTTTAAATTTAAATGTAATTAGTTAATAGAAAATGTGCATATGACACAGATACCTACTTCCCACAGCAGAATGAAGAACAGCTCAGAGAAATGTCACAAGAGGGACTTAGATGGGGTTCTTCGTAGGTGTTTTGTACCACCATCATCCACACCTCCTTTTTTTTAAAAAAAAAAACAAAAACAAAAAAAAAAAAAAAAAAAAAAAAAACCACAAAAAACACTAAACCCACGAAAAACCACTGCTTACTTCCTTCTATAATGCTAAAGAAGGGACAAAGAAAAAATTATTTCATCTAGCCCTATTGATTTTCCAGATTTGGATAAGGTTATAATTTTACTCAAAATGTAATAACTGGAGATTTTTAGTCAAATACTCAGCTGTGTCTTGAATATAACTGAACAAAATGATCTCTAAGTAGGATTTGAAGTCTGAAGGATCTTGATGTCTGAAGTACTATTACAAGATTTCAATATTGCATGTTGAAGAGAGACATTAATTTTTAAATGCTCAGAAAATCATGGATAAGCTTCAATGACCAAACTACAGATAATGGAAATACTTTCTCTAAATTTATCCATTGATTCTTGTTTCTTTAGCCAGAGACAGTGTTCAGAAGAACATAAAAACACCAGTAAGAACAGAAAGAATCATCTTCCAGCATGCAGAATCAAGATTACTTTCGGCAAGAAGCACAGCAGATACATAAAGCAAAGAAATTCTCCCTCACAAAGGGCCCAATTGACTGTCCATGTTTGTCTTTAACATAATTTGTCACGTTTGCTGGACTTGACCTTTAAGCAAGTGTGTTCAAAAGCTGATAAAGGAAAAGCAACCCAAGACATCAACCCAGGAGTTAGTATGTGAATTAATTATTGCAGTGTTTCAAAATACAAGTTCCTTGTAGGAACCTGCTCAAGTGGTCTTGACTGCCTGCATCAAGCAGGAAATGTTAATGAACAACCTCTGTGCTAATACAGTATGGATATAAGGTATATATAAATTAAATACCTGCAAAATTAGCTGACATGGTTAGATTAGCAGTAGATAAACTAGATAAATATAAAAGTGATAGCTTCTAGGATGAGATCCAAGTATGCACCCTTGAACATCAGTCATGCAACGTATTTTTTTCTCACAAGAGACATATCCATTATCACTGCTTGAGTTTGAAATTTGTAGGATTTCTACTTGCAAAGGTTGTATTGGGTCAAGAGAGTCTAGCAGTTACACACCATAAGTATAAAAGGAAGAAACCTGGTCTGGATGAAATCAGGCTCTTTTTTCATTCAATTCAGTGAGGCAGTTACCTTCTGGCCAATAAAGGAATCAAGCAAGTAACCATTTCAAATTATCTTAAAAGCTGCCTTTTACTAATAGCATTTTAAAGTCACAGTGATGCTTGAACATGCTAAACTTTCAGTATCATATATTTTAAAAAGTAAGACTCTTGGTCATTATTTCTCTTCTAGCTTCTGTTTATATAAGATGGTTTTGCATGCAAAGTTTCCTTTATTTGCACCTATATTTTCACACATAAATTTACCAATATATTTTAAGCAAGGTCAACTCAAAACCCACTGATACTGTAACACCAATGAAAATTCCTTCCTTATAAAATAATTTATAGAATATTCTTAATGGATCCATGTGATTTAATAGTTTTGCTTAATTTCATCTACAGCACACAGACCCTTGTGGTGAGCTACAACATTTTACATTATTCTCCATGCTTAAATCATCAACAACTTTTCTTTGTTCCTACTTTAAAGACAAAAATATAAAGTTATTAAGAAACTGCTACCATTGATTTCTAAGATAGGCTTACTGTATTAGTTGCAGGGTCTGTTATTTTATTATTTAATACTACATGGTGCTGAATCCTCAAAGCCTATAGGATCCCTTCTATAAAATGTAGTCTTAAAATTAAGCAAGGGGATGATTGGTTTGTTTTGGTTTGTTTGGTTTTTGTTTGTCTTTTTTTTAAGGTAATATCCAAATACATTTTCCTGGACTTATAAAATTGTTTTTAAAACATATGTTGTAAGTGTGCCCAAAGAAAAGACACCTCAGTACTGAATATATTCAGTAACAAGCACTTTTTGGTATATTGGAATGAGAAATCCCCAACTGTGAATATAAAACAGCCAACTTTACTATAGGCAATGAATCTACATTTTTTTCTTCCTATCCTGCTTTCCTTGCACTGTACTTTAATAGATTTTTGCCAGAACTTTCATATTTTAAAATGAAAATTCAGTTGAATGGTTCCTCTCAACAGACCTGTATTTTCAGCCACTGCAAACCTTACCAAAGGGAATGACAATACAGTCTTGTATGAAAAACATTTTCCTTAAAAATAATAAAACTTATTAACATTGCCATGCAATGAAAAATGCAAATTAAAATTTGTGTCTTCACTGGAAGATCAAATGGTTTTTTTGTTTTCTTTAAGAGCTATGAAATCATCATTTTTTTTCTTGCTATTAATCCACACATGATCGGCTTCTGTTATTATTGTAACACTAAACCCCACTATGACTGCAGAAAAGGTGACCAAATCAGTCTTTCACAGTGGGATTCACTCATAGGATGCTTAGCATTGGTCTGAAGTACAAGTGGGGAAAATGTACCTACAGAAGAGTATTTTACTGAGGGAATGAAGCTCCTGTTCAGGAGCAAACAGCTGGACACTGTGGATTGCATTAGTCCCAGGCTTAATGTACATTTGAAGTACTGTCAACTCCGAATAAATGAAAATTACTATCCATCACTCAAATCACTGTTTTTCTTCAAATGAGAGCCTTCATTTTCAAACTTGTGGGAATCTTTATAGTTATTACAAAGCCTATTAAAACTAACATGTAAAACCCTACATCCACAAGTTGTTGTGCAATGTAAATAAGTGCAGCTATCCCAGAAGTTTCTAGCCTGAAAAACAATCCTGCTGTAACTATCCTTGATATCAGCTAATTATATATTCCCTGCTACAGTTTTTAAGTCACTATAGAACGGATCACACTTCATAGTAACAAAGATGATGTCCCTTGGGCCTGACTTTCCATTGAAGAGAGCTTTAATTTATTTATAGCTACACTTTATACTGCAAATGACACTGGGAACCCAGATAAACTGTTTGGAAGAATTGCTCTCTCCTATTAAATTAGCTGCTATAGTTAACTGATTAAAATCTTACTTCAAAAATAAAAGGCTCAAACAAGTTTGCCTTGTAACGAGGAATTGAAATGTGTTCTGTGCTAGGAGCTAGTGAGAAAATAATGACTACAGCAAAGACTTCTTTTACAGTTTCTGAATGCCTTTTATGCCAAAAGAAATAAAGAAAGCTTTATGATGAGGAGGAGAGCTTTCCAAGAAAGCTTTTTATGTTTTGAAAGATATATGAGCTGTTCCCAAAATGTTTTGAGCAGACAGTCAGTGTAGGGCTGAAGAAGCGCAACATGGCTTTGTCTGCTCAGTCCTGGTGTGTCTCTCTGTAGAGCTTGTGCTTTAGAACAAAGGGGGTTCAAAAGCTTAGGTAATACTGTGCTCTGTACAGAAGTATAATTATGATTGGTTTTTAGAGCAACTACTCCTATCTGCAATAGCAACAATTGCAAGGCAAGATTAGTTCAGGTTCTTCAAAGAAAACATCTCTGTATTGTCCTGAGGACTTCCAAAGACAAAGAAAACTAACATTCTATGAATCTATGACCTAAAGCCTGAGTTTTGGACAAAAACTTGGTTTGGGACAAAAAATGAAATGTCTCTTATAGACGTTTTATATGTTTCCTTTGGTGACTTGTGTATTAAGGGGGAGAAACTGGGTTCATTAACACTGTCTCTATTTTTTTACCCAGTACCCAGAGAAAGTATTTTTAAATGTTTTCACTAGTACTCTTTCTCTGGCACAATTTTTTCATTTTCCTGTCATTGGATAATCAGTATTTGAACATTCCTTACAGAGCTGGGACTGTCCTGCTGTGTAACCTCAGACAGCCTCCATATGAAATTGCAACTCTAACAACAATAGGCTGTATCTGAAATGGAAAATAAATAATGAAGGTAATTTGCTACAAGAAAACTAGGCAAAACTTAAAATTAGCACAACATCTACCTTGGTTTTCCAAGAATAACCAGTGCCATTTGATACTCCAAGTTTCAGCATCATTTGTCTAAAGCAGCAGCTCACTGTTACTCTTCCAGACTTCATGTTGTGAAGCCTCTCAAAAATTTATCAGTCAACAGGAAGAATCACCATCACTGACAATAATGTGGGTATCAAGCTATTACTTTTCTTTTTATCACAGCAAAAGGTTTCCCCCAAACCACAGTGAAGAGCAGACTCACATGATCAGCTAATTAATCAGACAGGGATTTTGTGTTTACATCTGATCTCAGGTGACAGGCAGGGATCTGGGGGAGTCACTACTGCTCTCGGCTTCAGCGTCCGCCTGCAACACTTACAAAGCGGTGTGTCTTCTCAAGCTGTTACTAACCTTGCATCAAAAGAAAATGCAAGTGAGGGCTGGAAAGTGATTTGCAAAGGGTTTGTTTGTTTACTAAGCTATTCAGCCTCCATATCTACTGGTAAGGATAGGGGTTTGTTTGTGCTTTAACCATAAACACCTTCCCTATGTGCAACACATAAATGTCTCATCTAAAGGTTGACATTAACAGAACTTTATTTACTAATTAGTTCAGCAGTTTATTACAGTGAAATTTAAATGTACTAATCAAATGTTTATTTTGTAATCATGTTACATTAATGCTAATTAGTGATGTATTTATTGCTTCATGGATTACATTTAAATTTAAATACTCCAGTCAAAAGTTTGACATTAAATTGCACCTACCTACCTTAACAGTCTCTAATGTATTGGCTAATTTTAAATACCGTTAGACAAATGCAAGTATTTCTTTTTACTGTGAGAATATTTTTTTTTAAACATCACCTAGATAACTTTGTAATTGTTATTCTGTGGATAAGTATTTCTTTCATAATAAGCATATAGGTATGAATCAAACATCTTTTTTAATAGCTTTCTTTTCTTTAGCTAGTATAATAGCTAGTATAATTTAGAGAAGCAATTTTAGAAAAAAAATTTTAGTCCAGATCATTGGGATGTACCAAATTACTACAAAATTCCAATGAAAATGAACATATTTAAATGTAATTCACCAGGGTATATACCTGAGATTTAATTATTAACTACTAATCATCTGCTCTTGTTACATGGCAAGGAAGATATATATATAGCAAGGAAGACGTTCCTCAGGATGACAACAAAAAAGAACTCCATATAGCAAGGAAACTACCAGGCCAGTTCTTACTGAACCATACCTGTTTGCAGCCAGGCTTCTACATATCTACAGTTCTGAGGGAGATATAAGCAATTATAAGAAACCACTGGTTTCTTATAATGAAACAGCAGTAAAAGCAAACACTCTTCAGTGGACTAATCAGTCTATGACAACTTGACTATACATAGAAAAAAATCTAAAATACTTTGTAATTCCCACTTTTCAAATATTAACGCACTTCATTGTTACCAACTCCCATAAACTCCTGTTCAGGCTGGAACAACCTCATGATCAGAGTTTGCAGGTGGGACAGAGACAAATGAAGCTTAAGATGCAAAGATTCATCATCTTCATGAGGCTGGTTATAAACGAGACAGTTCAGACTCACCTTTTCCCTGCCAGATATGAACATTTGGTTGCATTAACTTCCCAAAGACTGAGGCAGAGCACATCTCTCCAAAGATATGTGGGATGTTTAGAGTGAAAATGGAAATCTCCAAAGTCTGGATGATTTATTTCACGACCTATCTGTCCTTCCCTCAGATGCCATCGTGAGTCTTTTTGTTTTTTAGAAAACAGAAATAATGTAAAGCTAATATGAAATTCTCCTTCCTCTAATATCTTATTCAAGTACTTTATCAAAAAGAAATAAAGCCCTGTTGCTTTCATAAAATAAAATATTAAAAAACCACCCAGCTGTCATCTTGCTTTACATTTGCTGCTTTATTTTTACACTTGGTTTTTCCAGTGTCATTTAGTCTCAGCTGAGACTTTTAAAAGCTCTTCAAGTTTTTCTTGATGCTGCTGAAAAGCTTTGCATTTACCTAATGCCTAAAATGGTTTATCCAAGGTAACTTATTTGCCAGTGGTAGTGTTTGGAACAGCATTCATATACTCAGAATCCCATTCCACTGTTGTCATCTAGAAATAACTCCTGAAAGCATAAAAGAAGAAACACATAGAAGGGACTTGATTTTGAAAAACCTGAAGATTTTGTGCAGACATATTCTGTTGTTAGTGGCTATTCAAAATATAGTTTTGTAATTATTGTTATAAAATTCAATTTAACTAACGAAACATTAAGTACATTTTGGATAGGATAGGACCTATAGCTTGCACTCCTTCTAACAAACTAATATTCAGAAATGTAGCACATTAAGAGAATATGATGTTGGGACTAAATCTACAGTGCTTCTGCCAGTGCAGAAGGAAGTGAAGAACAGAAAGAGTATTTCCTGAAAGGGAAATTATGAGAATTTGGAGATAGATCTGAGAGGGGGAAATGCCAAATTGTACAATAAACAATAAAAAATAAAAATTTAATTATAAAAAATAATGTCTTGGAGTTAGCCATGTGGCAGAGGATTCTCAGCATCACAGCAGTCATTCCAGGGATCAGAAGACAGTACGTACATCAAAGTTTCTAACACTCAACTCCTCTGTTGCCCTGACAGTGATACAATTTTGGAGTTGCATAGTCAGTGGATGTAGGAATATCAAGGCCTATTGTAATATTCATTATTGCACAGAAAGGTGTTGCAGTGGAAGGGCAAGAAATTTGCACTTTCACATATAAGTTAGAATTTACTACTACACATATTAGTAGCTTGTTCAACCAAGAGCTATTTTACACACCAGTTCCCCTGGAGAAGCACAGGAGCAGTGTGGGCCACTCTGACCCAACATGTGTGCCAGATGTCCTAACCCTACTCAGCCTATCCTGAAAAGTTGAGAGTGCCCACTGCTGTAGGCAGAGGTTGTGGCTGCCTTGCCCTACTCTAAGACATGTCCCCTACCGTTAAAAAGCACCTCCTGAACCCCTCACATGGATCAGGCATTAAGATAATCAATGAGATTATTTCCTTTCAATCTCTGTGTTGGAAGACCCTGACACCCAGAGGCAATTGTCAGGTACAAGGGTCTGGGGAGGCCAAGGCAGAGGCAGCTGGGGCTGGAAGGAGGGCACAGGACATGGCACAGGCCAGGAGCTGCTCAAATTTGAGGAGCTGACAACACCAAAAAACAGAAGGGAAATAATTAAGTCCACTGTATGCTCTGATTTTGTGAGCTACTCTTTCTTACTGCTCTTCTGAAAACTATGTCAGAGTTAATTAATGTAATCTGTGACAAGATGGCCCTTCTTAATGAACTTGCTTTTTCCCTGCAACTAAATTGCGCCCCTCACATTTTGAATGCAGCATCACATACAGATCCTATCACTTTTGCCAGAAATATTGCTGCAAGTTTTTTGCTATTGCAATGCTTATTTTATCTATTCAAAATGTATTTAAACTGCTGAGTGAATAATGCACATTTTTTTCTTTGTTTGACAATTGATTAAAAAGGAATTTATCGCCTTTTTTCTTTAAACCTTTTTTCTGTACATCACATTCTAATATTTTCTCATTTTAAACATAGGCAAAAGGCATTTCTGTTCAAATGGGTAGTTCCTTTCCTTTGCAAGTACTAATATAGATTTCAGTATTTAGAAGAAATTACTAAATCTTAAATCTTCCTTGGATCCAAGCTATTTTTCATTTACTTTCATAACCTAGACTTTTTTAGGAAATAATGATTTATTTTTTTTTATAAAAAAGTAGGTCAGATTTTCATTTCACAGGGAAAGGGGTAGCAGTACATTTTTACCTGCTAAGTTACTAAACTCTACACGAGTAATAATATATGAAGAGGTCAATTCCCACTAGTACTGTATTTTAATTATATACATTTATGCCCCAAATTAAATTTTGCCTGCCAGCTGTTTATAATAATTTAAGTTCTTCAAGCAGTCACAATTATTTTTAACATAGTGTGTTTCACGTCTCACATTCCATGTCAATATTCTTAGAAATGACTCCAAGGACAAAAAAATAACTCTAATAAATAAAACACACAAAAAAAATACTTCTTGCTTCATGATCCAGTAACCCATGAATAAAAATGAGTTTCTCTCAGAGCTGAGAATACACTGTACTGAAGAAACCTCAAATCATGCTAGAATATGGTCTACTTGGTTTCTTCACTACATGAAAGATATTATGGATGTTGCTGATTCCTAACAGCAAAGACAATTCCTCAGCAGCTGAGTACAGCACTGTGTCCAACCTAAAGTTCTCCTTTATACACAAAGGTATCAGCACAAACCTCCAGGAGAACACAGGGCCTCCTCTGCTCCCCGGACTCCCTGCCTGATACACCCCTGCTTTCAGTCCATGTCCTGGCTTTCTGTGCATCTCCTGTTCCAACAGCAGCTCTCACAAACTGAGTCAGGTCATACACAAACGTCCATCCTCCGACTGCAAAACTCACATACCAAGACAGTGATTATTCACTCCTTTATTATACTACCAATAGTGCAGTTTTACCTTTTTTATTTTGTTTTGTTTGTTTTCTTTGTTTCATTTAATAGCCATGGACTACATAGAAATACTCTGAAAACACAGAGTAGTGTGTGGCATATCTAAACAGGTCACATTCACTAAAAATATTTCCTTTCACCTACTATTTCTTTTTTTGTGTTCAGTCCCCTTAATTTCTTTCCACATCATAAAGCTGCAGCACCACTGATGATGGAGGTCAGTTTAATTTCAGACATTGCAATTTTGCACACAGACAATGAGAGTGAAAGGCCGCAGAGGAGTGTCCACTGTTCATTTCCTACACACGCAGGACAAGCCCCACCTTGCTCAAATGGAACAAGTTAGTCAAACGTGAAGTCAATAGTTAAAAACAGTCAGGAGATCAGATACTTTGCTACATGTGTGTATTTATAATGAGATCCACAGGCATCATGACAATTTAACTAGTATGGAACCGAGGCAGATAGAAAAGAAAATTAGATCTGATGTTTGAAATTATGACATGTTGGACATTGGAAGCCTTTACCCACTTTCTGAAATAGGGAGGCTATACTGATCCAAGTTACATAAATATGACAAAAATTAAACCTAAGAAAAATCTACAGACGTTTAAGGGTTTTATTATCAACTCATTAAGAACTAAAAGTTATAGCCCTCAGTTATTCAGTGCTCTGAGTTGAGCTCATAACCTTTTGCATTAGTTTGCCTGGCTGCACAGGGCATTGGGCTGTTTGTATTTCAGTCTTTTTACTTGGAATCAATATGTACAAGATTTGCTATTGTGGGCTGCCTCCATATCCCAGATGGCCTCCCTGAAATATTGGTCCACCTCCTGGTTCCACCTCCCTACAAGATGTTTTAGGAGGTTTGTAGACTATATCAAGCAATGTCTCCAGATAGTTACCCAGTGCTATTTGAAAGCTCAGAAGTTGCAGCCCACCCAGCCACAGAACTGTAGTCAGAGAGCACCAGAGGATAAATGGGGCTTTGAAGGCAAAGAGGAGATTTAGGAAGTCTGCTGAAAAACTTCAGCCTAAATTTATGTGCTTTTAGAGAACACAGTTTGAAGCTCACAAAAACTATGGTTCCAAAAACCTCAGAGCAGAAGAAAGAGATGGTGGCTCACTGCAAGCATTTTTCTCAGCTGGAGCTCTGGCAAGAACTTACTTTCTTTGCAGTCTGAACATATTAGAGAAAACAAACTGAAACTGGGATGAAACCTAAAACTGGGATCCAGCCTCTGCATCAAGTGCTTGATACTGCACAATCCATGCACTACCACAGGGCTCAGTCATCTCTCTTCACACAGGCCCAGCATACACTGTATAAAGAAAATTACCTTTAAAACTCTCTATATTTCTGTGTTCACAGAGAATCCAAAGATTCTTAATAGCTATCAACTTTCAAACACACCACAGACACACACACACACACACACATATATATATATATTTACAACCTGCCAAGTTCATATGTGAACTAGAGCATATCATTCTGCACCAGCTACAATCCACTAACCCACGTCAGCTGAGTCACTGTCAGGCAGAGCGCATCTCAACGATCTCTCCTGATTTGGGTTCATTTCTCAGCTGTCAAAAGAGAGGCTATCACTATTGCTGTCAGAATTATTGTGAGTTTGAAAAAGCATTTGGCCACTTTTAGCATTCATATTGCTCTAGGTTCTTCCAAGGCAAGGGCTTCAGAAAAGACAGTCAGGCTGTTCGGTAGAACAGGAAAATTACACATGAAGAAACACGGAAACTGTTGGAAACTTGCAAAGTTTTGTTTTGAAAACTCATTCCACTTGTCACTTAGGAAACACAAGCTCTAAGCCTGCTTTCCCCAAATGACTATATTCATGCTCACTGAAGCAGCACAATTTCTGCCACAGTATTTAGGGTTGAGAGAAATGAGATTTCAAAAGCTTATTAATTGTTAAAAATATGTTTCCAAAGGGAAAAAAATGCAACAAAATGCATCAACATCGTTCCAAGTTTGCAGACAGCCCGAAATAGTAGCTTTGATTTAGTTGAAATATAATAATACAAATGTCGATTAAATATTTCCCTAGTGGTCAAACTTCCAGCCTTTGCATCTTTGTAAATCCCTGCTAATTCCCCGACTTAACATGAGACAAAAAACCGTAGCTGTCACTTGGCCCAAAAATTACAGGTTTTCCTTGAGAGAGTGCTCAATATTTTTCCTCTTTAAATTCCGTTGCACACTGAACCTTAAAACTAAATAAAGCTGTAAAATAATTAATCAGTTGTAAAATAAAAATAGGTAAAACAGTGGTGTTGTTTTATTTGCTTAATATCTACATGTTTAAATTGCTACTAACCTTCCAATGTTATCTATTGCCAACAGCTGAATTATCTGTAGGTTAGATCCCAGGAGAATTGTAAAACCCAGGGTAATTTGTTGCAAGAATTTAGTCAATATAATTGTGTAGTGTGCATTAACCTGGCTTCCATCTTCAGTTTGTTGTGTGTGCCTGTTTTTGCTTCTAATTCAGGACTTCTCTCGGGAGGGTGTTTTCTCCCTTCCTTTTTTCCAAAACATTTCTCCTGAAAACTTAAAAAAAAAAGATGTGCCTTTGAATTTAATACTCTTTTAGTAGCACTCAGAATTTTACTCCAGAATAGCCATACAAAATTTCTCTTATTTATTTATCCATAGCTAGAACTTTTCCTCCAAAGCCCCAGTATATGCTAAAAATTTTAGATCCAGTTTTTATTTATTGAAAACTGAATATAATCTGTTCTGGTGTGACCCAAAGTGACTGAAGCTTTAATCAGACTTATCCTCTTTATTAAAGTGATTTAATAACCACTTTATTGATTTAATTCATATCAGAGAGCATCTGAAGTTGGCACAGTTAAACCTCTTTGAACATTACCTTTTTAATTCCAGGAAGAGCACTGACTCCTGGCTAAAAAAGCTCCACTTTACCTATACATATGTTCTGAACCTTTACTCACAATGGTCTGCATTTTTCCATATGTTGTGAGCCCAACCACAGTCATCCATAAAACTGGGGGGAAACTGTTGGTGACAGAAATGTGATGTGGTGCTGCAGAGATGCACAGATGAAAACACACTCAATACAGAAGCTAGGCTGGATGTAAATTCTTCCTACTCAGAAAGCTGTGATAGTCATCACACCCAGGCTCCTAGACACCAATTCAAAAGTCATACAGTGGTGATTCCAAATCCCACTGAAGGAGAAAAAGTTTGGGCTGTTACTCAGTGCCTGAGTAAATTAAGTCTACTGGTCTCAATCTCAGAGAAGCTGGTGTAAATCAAAGAAAAAAAAACAGTAAAGAAAAGAAAGTTGGATCTTATCACCTCATTTACATTTAAAATATAAATGTAACTTCACTGATTTGAAAAGGAAGAAGCATCCTAACTGCAAATAGCTGAGTTTATATTAATTAGTGAATTATTTCCACAGAGAGCCAGATGTGAAAGTAGATATCAGGTGTCTATGCTCATCTTTCTTTCAAGTAGTGATTGACAAGAATGACTATGGCTCAACCAAAATATTTTTTTACTGCTTGAAGGAATTATTTCAGTAACAGTTCTGTATCTATCTTCTTCCATTGCAAAACAACACTTTTTTATGATTATTAAATCTGTAAGATATTAACACCCTATCATTTCTCTAAAGTGACTATAACCTTCACTTAGGCACCAGTTTACAGGTAGGTTGTATGTTTCATTTTGGGAAAAACACACAGGGGAAACTATATTTTGCAAGAGCAAATAATTTTGTATTATCTTATTGAGAATGCTGCATGTCTCAAAAGCACTGCCAAACCCAGTCTGCCAGCATTTCAAGAATGGTTAACAAAAGGATGTCGAATGGGAAGCAGGTAAATCAATTCCACCTTCCTATAGCAAAGGAGACCTTGATCTTATCGAGATCTACTCTGTGTTTCTGACTTTGCTATAAACTCTTGAAGCAATGTGTGTTCAGTGGCAGAATAAGAGCTACAGGACCAGTCCCTCTGGGTGGAGCTGCTCTTCAGCAACAAGATTTTAGAGAGTCTCAGACAATGGGCAGGTTCCCACCTCAGCATCCCAGGAGGTGCAGGTCTGTCTCCCATTTGGAAGCTGGATGTATTGACATAGGAGCCTTTCACTCCTTTCACACCCTATGCTAATATTCTTGAACTTTATCCTACAAAACTAATAGTTACAAACTCAGAAACTGCAAGTCTGGGAACCATTGCATGAACCCAACATGGTGACCTGTATACACTGCATTTCTCTGAAGGTAAATTTAACAATAAACTTAACAATCAAAAAACCAAAAACCAACGAAACAAAATAATTTACTCTTATTCACAGTTGGTTTAGGATTAATAAAGCTCATGCAGACTCTATGGATCTGGAAAGAGCTCATTTTTTTAAAAAAATTGATCAAGATTAAATTTATGCTCTGCTGTGCCTCAGTAAATCTGCAGATTTTAAGGCACTTCAGTAGAACTGCGTGTGGAATATTAGCAGAATAATTAATGTGGTAGTTTAACTAGAGAGTTTGCTTCAATATAGATCAAGTTCCAGTCTATACATACAGCATTTTTCACACTGTCATTCATAGACTCTGAAATGAAAGATGACATCAGCTAACAGAGCAGCTCCTAATATATATAGATAACTTTCATGAGTATCAAAGATTTTTTTTCCAAGGAAGATTATCCTTATCTCCTTTTAATTCTAATAACATAAATGTTTCATTCAGTTTTAGTATGTGTTCATCTGTTTGCCTTCAATGCATTCAAGTATTTTTCAAATAATCCTGTAACTTATTATGACAACAGGAAATAGATCTGGCAAAGTCATCCATGTTCACGTCATTTACTATTTTATTCATAAATTCCTGTCCAAAACACAGTTGAAAATTAAAAGAAAAATATGTCTTAACCAAAACTCAGTTTATAGGATGTTCAATGCACTTTTTAATGATAATTTGTTCTATGAGAAGCAGCAAATTGTACTAGGCAGCACAATAAACAGAGTTATGGTACATGAAACAGAAATAAAAATGCGAGTGATTGAATGCATACTTATAGAAGTTTAAGCTAGGTAATATTCAGCACCTTCAAAACAAAAATGCAGTTTTAGGCCTATTCTTGCTAACCTATCAGTTGGTGTATACTTGTTTGCAATAAACAGGGTAAGGAAGTAGAAAATAACCTTAACTCTGCAGGTCTCAAAAAACATTTCTCAGGTTCAGTGTCTGATTTGTTGTGGTGCAACCAGACAGGCAGCAAAAGGAGCCCTGCTCTGGAAATCTCACAAAAATGAAGGAAGTCCATAGTCAACATTGCCTTGAATTCAAGGAGGCAAATAAAGATTTCTTACATTGAGTTTTGAGGCCTCAGAAGATGTATAGGAGGTGATGGCCTGGGTCGGGCCATCGTCCTCTTCCTCTCTTCCCCAAGCACCAGCAATAAAGCAGCAGTAGGTACCAGCCTGGGCTGGCTCCTGCTGTGCTACTCAAACAACGTACAAATATGGTCTAATTCACACATACAGTGACACAAGTAGCAGAAAAATATTAATAAGACTCTTTTGTATCTCTGAGATGAGGCACATAGTAACAACTGAACAGGCTCTACGCACACATGCACACCTATTTCATGGATTCGTTTTGGTTTTGGTTCCCCCCCATCTCCCCATGAAGATAGACATATGCTTGGCCAGGTCCTCTCTAAAGTCAGTAGTCTAACTCAAATCTAACTATGTTTGAAATTAAAGCCAGGACAGGAGCACCAGTCCTCCTTTGGATCCTGATTTGCAACCTGCCCCCGTGAAGGGACTATCAGGGTCTGCATGCACCTTCCAACACAAACAATAAAACCACAGTATGGGAACTGCTGCAGCCCTGAAAAGGAGAACTATAAGCATAACACAAACCATAATAGAAACCGAGATCTATTAACCCAAAACTTAGACATTTTTTTTGCAGACCAAATGATTACAAGCATGGACACACTGCCCTATCAACAGGATAGTAGCTGTCAAATTTTTGTAATCATTCCATTATAATTTCAGCCTAACATCTATCTTCTTACACAGCTGTGTAAACTCCATCACTTTGAATCCATGACATATAATTAATCCAACCACAATAGACTCCAGTTTTCTACTTATCTTGTTTGTAGGAAGCCTGCCTTTTATTTGCACTGCTGTGTTACCTCTGATCAACAGAGACCCAAGGGAGTGTACTACTATTCATCCAATCCCTGCCTCATAAGGTTTTCATAATGTCATGACTAAACCTACATGAACCAATGAGAAGAAAACTAAAATAAATAACAACAACAAAATCCACAGAAAAACACACCACAAACCTCCAAAGCCTTGTGAAGTTTAGATAATCAAATTTCAATTTCTCCACAAGATGTAACAGTACATAATATATCCAATCCTAGAATAATCTTAGAAAATCATTTAGACACATTAACTCACCATTCTATAAGGACCCAAATGGCCAATAATAGGACTTCTCTTCCTTACTGAGTTTGGAAATCTTGTTATGGGCTCAGCACACACCTAAGTAAGGAACTGTAGTTCCAAAGCCACTCATCAGGTAAACACTTTCCCTTTCTTAAAGCTTGCAAAGCAAATTTTTCACATAATGGAAACCATATTTAAAGTTGGAATCCATAATAATCTAGATCATTATATCTAGAAAAGTAATTCCTGTTTGTTGATGAAAAGTCTGCTTTGAAAATTTAATAATTTTCTATTAACTTTTGAGTGAATATATTTATAATTAATTTTTTTCAGTGTATTACTTTAACAGTGGTTTGGTTAAAATATGCTTATTTATACTTTCATAATAAGGAGGCAAACTGATACAGATCATGGTTTTTCTATTAGATTTAGCAATAGTTGAGATTATTTTCTGAATGCATTTTATTAAATGCATTTCTAAATTTATTAAAAATTATGTTCTCTATACCAATATTGTTCTACAAGGCTTTTACTATGTGATATCATATAAGATGTGTTGTTAAGATTGGAACAAAAAGCAATACAAAAATACATGAAAATTAATTACATCACGTCCACCAGAAATCAAATATCTCAGGTTGAACCTTGCAGAGAAGATTAGCTACAAGAGAGAAAATCCATTTTTGGTGTTGTTCCTCAACAGGAGCTTGTTTACAGAGGAAATGTATTTCAGCACATACGTGAATCTTACATGCACATCAGCCAATCCAAACAGTCTTTAATATTAAGCAGAGCAAAAAACAAGAGTTATTATTTGTGAAAACTTTCGAAGATTTCCTTCGACCTCAGAAGCTCCCAGGTGGAACAACGTGTGGAAAATGACAGAAGTTACAGAAGGTAGAACAAGGCCCAAATGAGCAACCCAGATCTAAGTTATGTCAAAAGGGACCTGAACTTCAGTCTCTTACAATGGAAGGGGGTCACTTTAATGATTAAAGTACTTGCTATGCAGACATGCTTCTCCCTCTTGAGGAACTTTACTAATCTTTTTAATTTCCCAAGATCTGTGCCCATTTAGAACAAGAAATCCCACAACCAAACAAAACCCCTTCTAACAGAAGAAGTCTCTGTAAAGACAACTCTTACCATCTCTGATTTCTCTATCTGTATGCCAGAGGCATCAATCATCCTTTTAATATTATTAGGTCTCTGTAGAGATAAGAGCATGTTTACAGCATGACACTTCACTGAACACCTGACACATGGATTGGTTTCCTGGCTCTTAGTTCATAAGCCTGACAAGCAAAAACCAGCAACAACAAATCAAATTGAGGTTTCAGGACACATCAGGGATTCCAAAGATACTTGGACATTTAATCACATACTACCACCCACTTTTGTTCCTCATGGATTGCTTTTGATGACCCAGACACTCCGGGACAATGCTTTTTCTTTCACCAAGCAGCTGATAATCTACAACCTAGAAGCCAGGCAATATCTATGCTGTAGCTTCTCCCTCTCCCTCTCTTCCCCTCTTCTCTCTCACTTTTCTTTACTTCACTCTTCCTTTTCCCTATCACTCAAAACCTTACAAAACTTACTCAGAACTGTATAAGAGAAAAAGGATTAAAAGAAAAAAAGTAAAGCCCTCATCAAATCCATTGCATATGTTAGTTGGGACACCGAAAATGTTCTGGCTTATGAAGCTGGATATCTGTGTGAATCTTCCTCAAATGATGAATTGGGCGAGTTTGGGAGAAATATTGTTGTCTCAACAACAATTTTTAAGTTTCCTATCTCTAAGTGTAGCTGACCAAACCGGTGGATGTGAACACTTTTCAAATTATAAGGCTTTTCAAATATGAGAAGCAAATCAAGCAACGTGATTATGAAAAAGCAGTAAGAATCATTCCACAGATAAAACTTATGCTATTGTATAGGCAAATGGGAAAATTTTCAAACTCATTTTAAGATTAAATTCCAATACTCAAACCAGTACTTTTATGACCCAATGGAAAAAATAATATAACATATTAATTTATATAAACAATTATGATTCCTTATATACAGCTCTATGAACATATTTTATGCTTCTCTCAACAAAAAATTAACAGAACTGTTGCTACTCAAATGATTTGCTGCTACAAATCTTACATCTGTCAAACTAAAAACCAAAAAAAATTTAAAAAAAGTTTTATATATGTATTTAGTTTCCTATTGCTGTATATAACATAGGCCTTGGAAAAAAATAGTGTCCTTATCATTCATATAGAGATAAAAGATTCTGTAACGTGAATTAACCTATTTTCTACTTCTTAATAATAGTATCTATTGATCTATTGATTTACAAGCACATGAAGCCTTTTTTTCTGAAAAGACTTTATTACAGTAAATTAACAATATATCATAACTACTATGCTATAAGACAGATGAGTCCCAGTATCACAGGAAAGATAATTTTTTCCTTTCAATATACAATTACATAATAAAACAAAAGAGCAAAGCACATATTCTACGGCCTTTGCTTTTCTTCTCACATATATTTTAAGCAATTTCTGTGACCTTACACTTAAAGTAGGGACGACTTTGCCAGTGGGGGAGGTGGCCGTGCAATTACAATATATCTATTTACTCCATAATTTTGATTCTTTTCTTTTTTTAAAGCACTTAAAGTACTTGAAAGAATACCACATTCAGTCCTCATTTTCTGGTTATGGATGTGGTTTAGTATCTCTTTATGTTCTTGGTTTTAAGACATTTATATTTTAAAGGGTAATCACAGGCAGCGTAGTGTGCCTGATCTAGTGTCACTAATGGAACTGAAATGGCTCTTTTTTGCCATTTAGAGTTAGTTCCTCCTTTTTTTTTCATGTAATACTTTGTGGGGCTGATAACTGTAAACAAGAAACTATACACAACATAAGAACAGACCTTAAGCACGAACAAGTTTCAAATGATTTCTGCTTAACAATTACTCTGGCAACTCCCAGTTGCCACAAACTTTTAATTAGTACACAGAAAGGTACAAGAGAAGAAGAGGAAATAAAATATTCATGTCTTTCATGTCTCTATACAGCCCTTAGAGTTCCTAGGATCCTTCTAACTTTCCTAAGGAAACTAGTAGTTTTTTCACTCCAGTATCATGAGATGCTGGCATTACATCTCAAGGTACATGAGGAGAAGTTTCATATTACAGCAGAACTTGGAAAATCCATTGAATCAAAGCTATCCAGTAGCCTTGAACTTAAACCATTTTTAGCCAGAACCATGAGTCATAAATAGCCCAGTACTGCCAAAATTAAAGCATACTGCCACAAGTAAAAAAACTATTACAAAATCCAACAGGTTCTCTTCAGAAAGTAGTTGCTTTTCTACTGCTTCTAGAAGCATCCTTTCATGAATTTCTTGTTTGGATATATAGAAGAGAGCAAAAGTAGCAGAGCAGGGGAGGAGGTCGCTGGCCAACCCGTAAGGACATCAGGAAAGGTCAGGAGGTTGCTTGTCATGGCTAATAAAGCCCAGGACAAAAGAGGAGCCACAGCCTTGAGAAATGATCACACCAGCAAGGAAGGAGAGAACTGGTTTTTCTGCCTGGGTAAATGGGGATTTTTCTTCCTCAAAGGAAGGAAATATAAGCTACTGTGAATTTTCAGGGGATATAGATGGGCAAATTAAATCTCTTCATGGAAAACGTTCATGTTCCCTCTCTGGGCTCAGTGAAGAGGATTTCTGATCCACGCCTTAGCTCAGCACAACTGTTAGCCTGGGGCAGTACAACATCACAAGAGAAAGCAGACTTACAAGTAGGACTATCTTAAGTTATTAAAGCTGCAGGGTTAATACTGACAATATGCTTGGGGGCTAAAACACTTTAGCAATCAGCACCATGTTTAACTCCAGTGGATGAATCTTAGTTATAAACTGAAATTATGCAGGAAAAAAATTAAATCTATATTCAGTGTAAATCTGAAAGAGTCTAGAAAGCAGTATCTCAGCCTATAGGTTTTTGCTATTATCATCTCCTTTCACTCATGCTTACATATCCCTTTGAAAAGCACTTAAATACACTAGCAAACATTATGTTGCCTGTGTTTGCAGAAATGCTCTAACTATAAACCTTTAAAGTGTTTGTAATTTAAGTCCCAACATAGAGAATGGGGATAATACTTTATACGAAGCACAACTATAATTTGCTTTCCTCAAAGTGTTTGATGTTGGGGGCAGTATTCCACTACAAAAAATACACGTTATTTGGTGGAATGAAAGAGGAAAGAAAATAGTTTGTTATTATTACAATTATTTGATATTATTGCAATTGCACCTCTCAGAGAATCTCAGAAGTCATCAGCCTCCACAAAATCTGCTCGTTTCCAAGTGCCCATCACTGGGTAAACTTTGGGGCTCTGTACTTGATGTCTCCATTATTGCATGGAATGTGCCCTATCTGATGATGGCATGCCAGCCTGGATTTGAGCCTCAAAACATCTCCAGCAAACAGACCTCTTGCCTTTACTGCTATGGACATCAAGAGTGCTTTGACCATCGTGATATTTTCATGTGACTATAAGGTGAGGAGAGGATGAAGCACAACCCGACAGACACAGCATCCATGCCAGGACTGGAACTTGCCACCAGAGCATCAACTTGGTTCTCAAAAGTGTGTCAGAGATAGAAGGGCCTTAAAATTCCCCTGATTCCTTCAGGTACAGGAACTTTGCTTTCAGAACTACATATAAGTGATCAAAATCATCTTGAGAGGAAAAGGAATTCATCCTGCTGCTACACTCAGATGTTTTCCTTCACAATGTGTATGTTGTTCAGAAGCATGAAGAAACACATATCTGCAGAATTATACCAAACAAAACCCCTATGAGTTTAATTTTGTTTGGTTGGGGTTTTTTTAAGACAAAATGCAGTAGAACATGTTCTTGGTAAAAAAAGGGAACCACTCATACAAGGTAAAGGCACACACACAGAGGTTATATAAAATTCTCAATATTAGTATTCAATGATAATTTAGACAATTTTTTCAGCACCATATTTCCTGTTAGCCAGTTAAAAAAAAAAAAAAGAACAATTATATTAGTGATACATATCAGTATGGGTAGGTAAAGTGATTTCCTGATTAATTATACATCACTGTCAGTATACTGGTCATGCAGCTTTGACTGGAAAATATTTAAAACCTTTCCATGTTAATGCAGTGTATTTCTACTGTTCTCATTAATATTCCAAGTAATTTCATGCTTGTTGATCAACTTTCCAGTTTAATGAATACCAGAAAATGTGGATGATTACATGGATCTTGACAGGTACATGTCTCCTGTTAAGACAGCATTCCCCACAAAGAATTCAATGATCTACAATACTGTGCAGTTCATTATAGGACTAAAATTTTCGGTAAAGCATAGGAAGAAAAATATCTTTTTCTGGAAGAGATCTATTGTACAGTATCTATTCCTCCCTTCCATACAAGGAAAAATAAATGAAATGGAAGAAAGAAAACTGTAGGCTTAAACTTCCCCTCATCACAGTTAAAAATAACAGTCAGCCATTTTAAATCCCATGTTAAGTGCCAACAGACAGGATTTTCCCTACTTGAGGAAGACAACAGGGTATTTTTTTCTTCCCATTTTAAATACTTAAACTGTGAAAAAGCTGCAGTAAATGGAATACCACCACCACAGAAATGAAATTATCACTGGGTTCACAGAGCAGGCAAGAACTTCATGCAGGTTTTATAGATGTCTGAGTGTAGCAAATGCACAGGGCACAAAGCTCAGAGGTAGAGCCGGAGGAGAGGCTGCAGGCCCTGCTCCCTGTCTGCCCCACTCACATCCTGAGCTGTACCTTTGTCCCCATGTCTGGGGGACAAGGGACACAGCAGGGACACAGCTGTGCAAGCACAAATACACACCACCTGCGACACACACTCGCAGGTGGGTCCTGCAGGTTAGTCAGGAACATCAGAGCCAAAAAACCATAAGGACTTGTTCTGAACTCTTGGAGCAGGAAACAGTCACACATTTGGCAAGCATGTTCATTTTTCATTGCAGTGTAAGACTAGAGACAGACATGCCAAAGGAGGCCCAAGTCCTTTCACTGCTTTGCAGCAACCTTCAGGTTTTGTCTTGTTTAATAATCCTTCAGAAACAGTTCTGAGACCCTTGACAAACCAATCCAAGCATGCAAAGTAGACATATGATGACCAGATGGCCCAGACTCTCATCCATCAACATCCATATGTTTCAAGTGTATTTTTGGATTGCTGCTAAAGAATTGGTGTTTAGAGTTGTAAAGATCCTGGTTGGCAGGTAGAATCCTTACAGATGTTGGAAAAAATGCTTTCACTACAGAATGATGTCAACCAAGCACACAGTGTACTAAGAATTGAGTTGATTTGCTGCATATCCCTGAGGCAGCAGAAAAATTCAGTTCTCTCTGATGTCCTATTGATAATACTAACTTTTTTTTTTACTTGTTATTGGGGGACCAAGTCTAGAGTTAAAACAGTATTCTTACTGTTGGATTCTTCTGGCTGACAATACTGGACACAATTGAAATATTGAAAAATACTAATAAAATAAATGCTATCTGTTTTGATGTTGTGTTTATCTCTAGACTAAAAGCCAAGTGTATTGAAGAAAAAGACTTCAAACTACAAACAGTGCTTCCAGTTTTCTACAAATCATTAAAAACTTATGAGCCATAGAAAAATAGCACATTTTACTGAGTACTGAACATTATACAAGGTCGTCAAGAATGTAATAACTCAGGAAGAATAATTTAAAAGATTGTAAATATTTCATAGAACAAGAACTTCATCATAACAAAAGTTTAAAAGCAGTTTATGTTTTTGTATTTCAGACAAGCTTTCCTGAACCCATAGATCACAAGACTGGTAATAGATGATACCCAAGGCACTGGTATACAGGAGGCCAAGGTCTTCAAGCAAAGTAGACTCTTAGGCCAACTGAGGTAGCTGAGCAAAAAAATAGCTTCTATAGTTTTTCCTGTACTATGAGTAATAAGGTAACATTCCTTGGATTATCAGTATTTATTCCTTACCATCTCATTAAGAAATCTCTCATAGACCATAGAATCATAAAATGATTAAAGATCACTTGTTCCAAGCCCTCTGCCAGGGGCAGGGACACTCCTACTGGACCAAGTTTCTTAAAGCCCAGTCCAACCTGGCCTGACCATGATGAACATTTAGCATTTATTGCATAATGGCTTACCCAGAGTCCCTCTAACAAAATACTAAAAATAATACAAATACATATGGAGTGAATTCCTGATTCCATTCCCACCAACAGAAGCTTTTGTTATGAAAGCTATAAGTACAAGGCAAGATACCTTAAACCATTCCCAGGGACTTTATTCCTTCTGTGGTGAACTAAGAAAAATTAATTAATTAGTTCACTCGACTAATATGGATGTGCCTAGCTTTTTTTGCAGCTGATAAAGAAAAGCAGGCATTTTTAGAACATTATGTAGCTGATCACATGGAAACATCTCCTTGAGGTTGACGCTAATTAAATCCTAGTTTTCACTGAGTTTATAGACTAGATCTCCAGCAAGTCTGAGGAGAACATAACATGACTAACTCAGCAACTGATCACATCTTGTTTATTTACAAAATAGTATGGCTTAAACTAAAACATTTTCATTTTATCAAGCTGAAAATCTAAAAGTAGAAACACATGCCCAAGGGTCTTCAAGAGTAAAAATCTTTGAAAAATCCAATCTATTAAAGCAGTGCATTTATAAACACGTAAATATTTATCAGATAGGTCAACAGCTTGAAATAAAACGATGATAAGGCTATATGTTACAATTTGCTACTTATAAGTCTAAGTCACCTGTCTACCCATGGTGGGCCTATCATGAATAAAAAAAGCAGAAAATAAACCCCAAACAAACCCTCTATTTCATCCTGTAACAGTAAGAAAAATATTGTAGCACTGAAGAAGAAAGAAGCCCAGTAAATGCTTTGACAGTGCAGCTTCTGCCCCAAGTGATGTGAGAGGGGCTTACTCATGGCATAGATCCTAAGCCATAGGAAGTCTCCTCTTCCTTTTTTGAAGCAGAATATGCTTGGACATGTGTCAAGTCTGTGGAAGACTTTAATCTTTCCCCTTGTCATTGCCCTTCCTCTGGTCATGCACCATGTTCACCAACCCTTAAGTTTCATGACTGGCAAGCCACAAAAGTTCAATCATTCCAGAAAACTGTCTATGACGGGGTGTGAGGAACCGTGAAGAAGGTCAGCATGGGCTGCAGCCACTTTCACTGATATGGAAATTATAATGCACAGGGACTTTTCAGCATTTAACTTTATACAAACCAAAACCGTGGTATATTTTAATAAACAGCTTAATACTCCAGTTTTCTACATCAGATTAATACATTATTTATCTGAAAATAATAAATTTTGAAAACTGTTAATATTTACAATTAATATCTTTATTCCTTTCTGAGATAATCAAAATTTGAAGATATGTTTTTGCATTTTCAATGAGTTCTTTTAGTCCTCTTTTAAATAAAAGGAAAGCTATTGTATAATATTATATAAATAAACATAATTAAAATTATTTAAAATATTAAAACTAATACTAATAAGATATCATTCTCAAAGACAAAGGAATAAGTACATTTATCATCCACTAGGCAAAGAATAGACTAATTGTTTTTAAGCAAAAATTTTCAGAAGTGGCATGATTTACAATTTTATACTTCAATTTATGTATTCTGAAATCATGAAATGCTAAGTGACTTTTCAGAAAGAAAAATAATCACAGAAAACATCAAAAGCTATTTATCCCAACGTCAGTATTCCAACATCAGGGCATTTCTACTTGTCACATCTAAGTAGGAATTCTAGGGATTTATTTTAGTGCTCCACTAGCATCTAACATGACATTCAACATACAAAAAAAAATAAATAAAAAGCAAATGCTATGATAGAAAACATCCTAAGTCAGCATCAAATTCAGTTCTCACCTGTAATAATACCTGCTTCTTGCACAGGAATATATAACTCCCTACGGAGTAGAGTGTATGCAACTCCACATAAAGTAACAGGGGTTTGCATGGGGATGTCACATTCTGGTAGTTCTACTGGAAGGATCTCAAATGATGCAATCTGCCAGTGAACTTCCCTTCTTCCCCACAGCTGCACCACATTGGCAACTCACAGTCATACCCAGACAGAGAATGGGTCAGGTTGGAAAGGACCACAGTGGGTCATCTGGTCCAATTTCCCTGCCCAAGCAGGGCCATCCTACAGCACATGGCACAGGATTGTGTCCAGATGGTTTTTGGAATATCTCCAGCGAGGGAGACACCAGGAACTCTCTGGGCAACCTGTTCCAGTGCTCAGTCACCTGCAAAGAAGTTCTTCTTCATGTTTAGGTGAAATTTCCTGTGCCTCAGTTTCTTCCCATTTCCTCTTGTCCTGTTGCTTGGCACCACAGAGCAGAGCCTGGCTCCATCCTCCTGACACCTCCCTTCAGATACCCATAGACATTGATGAGGTCCCCTCTCAGTCATCTCTTCTCAAGGCTCAACAGGCCCAGCTCCCTCAGCCTCTCCTCATAAGAGAAATGCTCCAGTCCCTTTATCATCTTTGTTGTCCTCCACTGGACCTGCTCCAGGAGCTCCACAACTCTCTCATACTGAGGAGCCCAGAACTGGACACAGCACTCCAGATGCAGCCTCACCAGGGCACACCTGGATCAATTTATAGTTTTACCTATTTACTCCCTCAAAGGGTTGGGCAGTTAGGATAATGTGGAATATTTTTGGTTTGTTCCCCAAGTGCATTACTTTATGCTTTGTACTATGGAATTTAATCTTTGTTCAGGGAGCAGGAGAGGTGTCTTAAATAAATGAATGAAATTCCGCCTTCAATGCCATTCTGCACTTTTTGCCCAGCAATTCAATTTGTCTACTCTGTTGATGGTGCCACCTAACTTTGAATCTTTAGTAAATTTCGACAGAATACTACACTTTTTGTGCCAAAGCCATTACTGAAAACATTAAACAATATTGGTTCCAAGACTGATGCTCAGGAACTCTATTAAATAATCTTTCAATACATTCTTCTTCCTCGTTTTAAGGTGATTTATTCTGAGTCAGGTTTATCACTCCATTTAATGCTTATTTTCTGGAAAGTGTACAGAAATATAAAATAACTCAATTCAACACTCTGGCTCGAAAAACACTTGCTTGTGTATGTAGCCTACGCTTGATGCATTAAATGACACTAAAATGGATAAAACAACCTTACTGTGCTAAAATTTACTGCCAATATACGACATTGTTAAATTAAAAATTAATTGCCTGAAGAAACATACAGAAATGCATACATGCGTACTTCAAATTTTTTATGTAGAGTTGCTTAATAATTTATGGCTTGAATAAGAACATGCCTTCTTCAGCATAAAAATGCTAATTGCATTAAAGAAGAAACAATCCCTGAAGCACAGAACCGAGCATTACAACTTGTTAGTCAAAAATTAATACTCAGCACTGTAAGTCATTTTTATTAACTTACTCTACAGTTGCAATGGCTGCTCAACTACAAACAACAATGAACTATTCCTTAAGACTTAAGATAAATGATGAAATTAATTTTTAGTTTAGTAAAATATTTTGTTACTTCGTTCTGACTGCCAAAGACTGAATCCCAGAATGAAAAAATACCACATTTTCCCAGTATTATTTTGCTTTCACCATTTCTACTTTACATGCCACCCACTGCTGTGCTTTCAGAACTGATATCAGTGAGCAGTGACCATTACAGCACAAAAACAATGAAACTGGTTTTGTTTTTTTCCCTCTACACCTGAAAAACTGTCAGCTGCAGCAAAATATTTCCTTGATTTTGAGTGGGCTGCCCAGGGGAGTGGTGGATTCTCCGTCCCTGGAGGTTTTTAAGATGAGACTGGATGTGGCACTTAATGCCATGGTCTAACCACGGCGGTAGTGGACCAAGGATTGGACTTGATGATCTCTCAGGTGCCTTCCAACCCAGCTGATTCTGTGATTCTATGATTCTATGAAAGCAATGGCACAACTCTGTGCACAGAGCTCCCAGCTCTGTGGGCACCCCTGCAGTAAGACCTACCCAGACATCCCTGCATGATTTTGGCTGGGATACTTCATTGCAACTCCCTGCTTCAACCCCTGGAACAGACTGCAATGCTGTGAAACACCTGGCTTAACCAAGAGGTTACAATTACAAGGTGCTATACACAACTAAGTAGACAACCAGACAGCTTTGCCATAGCAACGTATTTCAGTTTTCAAACAGAAAAAGTGTGGCCTGGGAAGCAGTGCATCTGATTATTGTCAAGAAGGGTTGCTCTTTACAGGTAGATTTTAATTTAAAAAAATGGTAAAGTTTTGTCTAAACATTTCATAAAATGTCACAGTTACAAAGTTTAATTTCGCCAAAGGCTATGAACACTCTAAAACATTGTTTTGATTACTTGGTCGGTATAGAGATTTTATTTCCCATCAGAACACATTACTGTAGAGAATGTTGACCAAATGAACTCTCTCCTTGTTTGTGTCTCACCTAATTAAGCATTATAATTATAAACAGCTTCAGGCTGTCATAATTAGACTCCTGTTGATTTTACTATTGTTGTATCACACAGCTCTCTGCTCACCGTCCGGTCATGCAGAGCCTGCACACAGTCTGTCTTTTAAAACTCCTGGTAACTGGGTAGCAGTGTAAGTCTTCAAAACCAGTGTCAAACTGTGCACATTTAAAACTAATTTCTAATCGGTTCTATTTTAAAAGAAGGCCTAAACTTGGCACTCATCCGCTTTTTCTTGAGAGCAAAACATAGACAACCAAAACATTCCTTTTTGAATGCTTGTGTCATTTCAACTGAAAGCAGCTCTAAGCAATTGCTTCCTGATCAAATGTCATCTTTGTTATGAAATTAGTGAAATATTTATCAAGATTAATTTTAAATGATTTGCATACATGTCCTCTCTAATTACATTTGCATATTCATTGCTCTAATTAGCCCAGTGGCTTTAATGTGAATCAGAAATTGATACTGTGCACATTCTCAGGTTTATATTCTAATAAGTGCCATGATGGTTCTGAAATGGCATGGCAGGCTTGATTTCCACAGCCCATTTCAAACAGGGATATGCTTTCTCTGCACTGGCACTGTGAGTAATGCAATGAAAACTGTTCATGAACTACCAAAAGGTGAATACCAAGCAAGGATGGGCAACCTCGTATGGCTTGGATTTGTGGTTTGTTATAAAGTGGATGAGGTTGTATTATTCTTCCCTCACACACTTTCTGAAGGGCAATGTGCTGCATTTTCCTTTGACTTTTTATCCATTTGAAACCAGTTACCATTGACTTTTCTGGGATCTCCTAGGCATTTGGAAATTATATGTGCAATTACTCCCTCTCCTTTCTCTCGCTGTATCACTGGTCAATGACCATTTTTCAGTGCTTCTACTTCTTTGCTCACTCTTGTCAGCAGGCAAGTTGGGAAAAAAAAAATACAAAAACAAAACCAACAAACAAAGGGGCTTAAGACGTGAGGCAGTTTGAAACTATTCCTACTGCAGTAATTCCCAAATATAAGCCATCAAACAAGTCAGAACTGCACCAACACACTTGTTTTTTCCCTTCATGTGACATGATCACATTGTGAAGGAAGTGGTAAATGCACACAGTTTTCGAGTAGTCTTTCCTCTGGTGTGATTCCATGTGCACTGGGGAGGATTCCCAGCAGAGAACATGACATACAATATTGTAGAGGGATAGTAAAAAACAAGAAAATAACATCTTACCTTTCCTCTAATAAAATAGAGTAATACTACAGAAATACTCTCAGACTGTTCTGAACACAGTCAGTTCTGAATTTTTTACAGAAAGAAGTCCTTTGGGAGAAGAGTTAGTAAATGGAGTTAGTTCGAATTCTAGATTCTAAACCAAACAAGAACTGAAACTGGTCTTGTTTTTCTTTTGTCTTCCATCTCTCCTGACATCTCTTTATTCTTTCACTGTCTGTGATTCCCAACATGATCTACTGAGTTCAACAGGGAATATTTCTGCTCTAAAATTTAGATTCTTTCAAGGCACATGGCACACGTGAGAAAGCCAGTGTAAATTCCTGTTTCCCTAAAGATATACTATCATTTAAAAGACTGCTCTCAGCTAGTCAACTGCAGAAATTATTTTGTTTGTATTTTCGGTATAAAATGTACTTGACACTTTACTAATATCCTGACCAAACTTTGCTTTTCTTCATTACTCTTTAAAGCACAAAATTTCCCAATAAATGAACAAATTCAAGCCCCCCAAAATAATCCCTTGAAATGCAATAGCATTTCAGAGAAGAACCAGACTACAGGAAAGAGCATATCTATCAAATCACCAAGGCCATCATCTTCCAGTCCCATTTTTAGATTTGAAAGCCAGTCTTTGCCTCATTTTTGTACATCTAACCTGGCCAAAGGGGTGGTTTGTAAGAAATGCCTATGAGCAAGGTGACAAAAACACATGTCAAGAGAAGCAGAGGTTTTGCTGTATGCTGGGAAATAGAGGTACATATAACATTTACCTGATCAGAACTAATAATAAAAATGTATATGTGCACAGAACATGTAAAAAATACATAATAGTGTGACACAATATATAGTTCTTATAGGTATGGGTTAGAATGACATCATTATTAATAAGTGCCTGTATACCATTTATATAACCATGGCACCAAGATTTCTTCATACACTACATATTTCATAGAAAAATGATTTTTCAGAAGTTTATTTTTTACTACAGAGTTTTGAATTTTATTAGTCCTATTTTTCATATCCTGTTGCCTGCAAAACAGCTTCCTGCAGGACTATGATTCTTGTGGTATACATTTTGCAGAAGAAAAAAAAAAAAGGGGAAAAATTCATATGTAATAAAACTTTAAAACCTTTTAAAAGTTACCTAATGTAGCTCTACCTTCCATAACCCTTTTATTGAAGTTTTTATGTCGTTTCTCATACAACCAGCCTGGGGTAGCAACTAGTAGGATTTTTTTGACTATTTTCTACAAGTCCTAGTCACACATTGGTGACTTCTTTACTACTAATATAAATTCAAAGAGTTTTGTTCTTCCTCTAGTCAGTACTTATTGAGGTAAAGAGCAACTTAACTTTATCTCCTTCCTGCCATATTTGCACTTTTTTGGTATGGAAGTTAGTTATGCCTGGAAGTTGGCACGCAGACGATTCCTAAAACCCCAGCTCCTTTTGATGCTGTCATTAGTGCTTGACTGAATATCACCTGGCCCAAGGTTCGTACCAAAATAATGCAGGCATTGAGGGAAAGGAGAGAAGAAACTAAGTCCTCAAACTTTGTTCCACTTTCAAAGGAACAATCAGAGCACAGGTGAGGTTTGAAAATTCTGCATCACAGGGCTCTGTGCAATACAGGTACTCCCAGTCCTTAAACAATCAAGCAGATCCAAAGAGTTGTAGTTCACATGGAAGAACCAAACAGCTTCAGAAACAATGAGCCCATATTGAACACAATAATATGATCAGGAGCTAACGGAGATTTCACAGTTTTGTGGTGTACTGTCCAGATTCTGACCTCTGACACACACAGTTGGGAAGAAAGAGGTATGGGAAGCTGATAAAAATACGCACTGCCTGAAGTCAACATTCAAAGATGAAATTGTACTACTGCACCAAAAATAGATTAAAGTTATAAATTAGACTATGTAGGCTGAGTATCAAAGAATTACAAGCAAAAATTTGATTACAAATACTACAGTGACTACAGGATAAGATAAATCACTTTTCTAATTTTTGGCAACCTCATGTACTTCTGATTATACTAAAGAACTGAATCCTCTACAACCATATGACTCAGAATTAAAAGTATATACATAAATACATATATACATATAAATACAAACATATACCCATGTAAGTCACTCCTTACCACTGCTTCTCTTAAAAGAAACTCAAGAGTTCAGATAATTTATGCAATAATTTCATGCAATGGAATTCCCAGAGCAGAGCTATCAATGTGCACAGGGAGCAATCCTTCTTAAAGCACTCTAATATACTTTGTGTGTCTCACCATTAAAAATGGCCATATTTGGATGGTTTCCCTTTATGGCAGCTTTATGAAAACACAGAAAGCTGCACTGTGAAGTTGACACCATCGCCTTAAAAACCAACAGGGATATAATGACTATTTGTGCCTGGGGTACACTCTTGCTTATGTTAATATTTTATGTTTACTGACTCTATTTGCAAATTCCACCAAGGACTGTGTTCTCAGTGTTGCTTTGGTTTGGTAGAAAGCAAAGGAACCATTCTAGGGGGAGTATTCTCTGTTTGTTTTACAGCAAAGGATGGGAAGAATTGGATGCTGTACTTACTGCTTAACACTCCAGATGCTTCAACAGCAAGTGATAGGAATAAGGCCTCACTGTCACACAGCAGGGAATCCCAGAAGCATCAGAGTTCCCCAGCAGCTGGCACTTCCAGAGCAAATGGATCAGATCGCAATGTAATTGAACACCAAGGCAGTAAAAAGACAAAATGGTTTAGATGAGACTATTAATTTCAGGATCACAAATCGTGCTTGTAAATATTGAATTGAAAGTGCAGTAAAGTAGAATTTCCAAACTTTGATTAAGAAAAGCAGTTATGCAAATTCACTTAAAAGAAATAAGTCAAGGGTGTTTCAAAGAGAAAATGTTATGTGGTGCCTGAATTACAGACCAGAGAGCTGGGCTGGAAGCATCATTGTATGCCTGGAAGGTAAAGTTTTAGAATAAACTGAAGAAAGTAGAGATGGTAACAGAGGAGATTGACACTTCTGTGAGTAAAAAAAAAACTAGAGGTAACCTCTAGTTTCCTGAGGTAACCTCAGGAAATCTCTCAGCAATAAATTGTTTACTGAATGAGTATTACAGTAAAGTATTACTATAGATGTGTTCTGTTCCTGTGCCTTCCCCTAGATACACACTTGGTACCACATTGTGCTTTGATCTGAGACTATAAAGATTTTATGTTCTCGTGAAAAATAACGCAATCAGATTATAGATTTTATATGTAAAAAATTTCAGTCAGCAAACAGTAAATTCTAACTGAAAATATTTTCTAGAGGCAAGAGTATTCCACAGGGACATGTGACAACAGAAGCAGAAAATCTCTTTCCAAAACTGAAATAAAAAATTGAAATCATAATAAAAGCTGTCTCAGAGATTATTTATATATTATCTTGGGATCAGTAGAGTCATAGTACTCTTGAAAAATGCATCTCTACTATATGCTGATCACACAGTAGAAACTTGAAATAATTCAAGGTACCAAAACAAAGTTAAAATGAAATTCAGTTGAATAATGTTTGTACATTTGACTGCAATTGCCAGTTATGAGATTTACTAGTGCTATCTTCTCGGCATTATTTGGGGACATAACTATGTGTCAAATATAACAGTGAAAGGACATTTCCATATACAAGTACATAACAAGTTACACTGTTTTTGTCAGGTTTTTCATTTGGTTGTCTTTTGCTATTCAGCTAGACCAAACTGAGACATCAAAACTTAGAGCTCTGATGATGGTCTTATCAACACATACAAAAAATACTTGTATCAGAGTAGTAAATTTACACCATCTATTTAGTGAATATTTCTAGACTTTTTCATCACATGTTTCTCAGTAGTTACATTGATGAGGGACTCGTGAATTTTTAGCAGATTTTAAAACATTTAGCATTTTCTTGCTTCCATATGAATAAGCTATGCAATAGTAATACACCAGTGAAATACCGTGTGGTAAGATCCAACCATTAAAAACAAAAAGGCTGCAGTGATTTCCATATTGCATGTTTAAAATCACTTGTCCCACATAACACAGAAGGCTTAGAACAACTCATGCCTTGGACTTGTATTCTGTTACATTTCACACACTAGAAAAATTCCTGGTTAATGTCTTAGTAGAAGTCAAGGAAGAATTCTGGCTGAGGCAAATTTTTCCATTGTTTACACTACATATGGGTTTTACTACTGTAAGGAATTTCTTTTTCTTTCTTCTGAAACTATTTATTTACTTTCATGAAAACCTGCAAATAGTTATGTACTTCAACAGGGCAAATTGAAATATTATTATGTAACATAGTAAAATAAAATGTAAACAGATGCATTTTAATATTATACAATGCAGTATTCTATGGCTCATTAAACTATATTCATTACTAAGCTGGATTCATAGAAACAATTTTGTAGCTTTAACAATGTACCAGATGTCAGATGTTTGCTGTGTCGGATTGTTTTATTCTTTAGCCACTAGGAATTTACAGTCAAGCTCGATTCAATAAACATGTGAATCTGGTCACATCTATCAAATTTGCTAGTATAAGTTAGAATAAATTGAGACAGTAAGCAGACCCCATATCATTTTATACAGAAGTTTTGCTAGATAAAGGTCTAAATTGGAAAATATTGGGGGATGGGAATCCATTCTAATTAAAACAAAATTTTTCTAATCCTTCTCTCTACCTACAACAAACCTTCTCACCTTGAATGAAAAAGAAGTTTTAGTTGAAAAACATCCAACTGAAATGTTCTGCCAGCTTTTAAACATTTTTTCCCCTCCACCTCCTCTTTTCTTTCCCTCCACATATCAGAGAGGGGAAAAAAAACAAACAACCAAAACCAGACCTTGACTTATAGGAACCAGAATGGACTTTTGTAACCTAAGCTATCAAGCTACAATAACTGCATCCATTGCAGGCTGGTATCACCTTAGTTTCATTACAGCTGCTGAAAAATGTCTGTGTTAATGTAGCTAAACAGGATCCTTCCCAAGCTGACAGACCTTCAAGGTCCACTGGAAGCTCCATCTCCAGGACAACAGCACTGCTGCATAAGTCCCCAGAGCAGAGGTGGGGAACACAATCTGCTCTCTCCCCGAGGTCTCGGTCACACCGTCTCGCTTCTGCGAGGAGGGGGAAGCAGAACTGCCTCCTGCATCGTAAAGCTGCAGCCTCCATGAGCCCACTTCTTTGCTTTTTAAAAAGAACTGAAAAACCATCATCCAGTGTGCTCTGACCCAGGAGAAGAGATTGGTTTGTGTTCACTGTTACTCACATCCAAGCTCCTGCTGTAGGACTAAAAGATCCTGTGCTGTTAATGAACCCAATCATCACTCCGGCAGTCTCAGTGCTGGATTCGAAGAGCTATTTAAGTTGTCTATATAAACAATTGACCACAGACAGTTCTATTCTGTTATTTATGGTAAGCCTAATGATTTTAGGCTTTTTCCAGTCTCTGCCAAACAGAGTTGTGTAGTGTTCCTATGCTATCAATCTTAATAAAAGCACTGGAGCTGATAACCTAGAACCTAAATGATTTAGTTCAGCTGCCAGATCTAATATTAGTCCCATTTTCCACTTATAAAATTTGGGTCTCACAGCTAATGAACCACTTTCAATCCAGCATCCTGAAATCTCCTGGCTCTACACACTGGAAAGGGTAACAGCAGCCTACAATCCAACTAAGGCTGATTCACTTCTACTTGAATTTTCTGCTTCCCAAGGTAAAATTTCATGTATCTTTATGGGTGTTTTATCAGCACAATATGGTTTTAGGACTATCCCAACCATTTCTGCTGTCTTTTAACTGTTTTCAAAGGGGTGGATGTATGCCAAGGAACTAACATCAAATCACAGCTGCAAAACATCCCAGGGTACCAGAAGCATCTTTAAATAATAGTCTAAAAGTCAAAGTAAAAAAACTCAGTTGTACATCTTGAAATTCTACAGCATAGATCCAAACATGAGCACAACTACTACTCGGCCTTTATTCTCAATTTGGTGTGAGCTTACTTTAGCTTAAATCACTATTTCAAGAAGACAGTCAGGGTCTTGTTTGTTTATTTGTTTTTAAGTATATACAGAAAACTTCAACATCTGCACTTTTTACCAGACCTTTACATATTTTAATTAAACTAATTCCAAAGATTTCATAATTCCCCTCTTGATTGTCATGGCAAGGCATCCTTCTAAGCTTCCAGCAGCCAAGATACTTGGCAGCTTTGTCAACACTGACCACTGGAAAATAATCTCTCCACCTGTACACCTGCAAGAGCAGTTCCCAGAGCAGTCAGCACAGCTCAGCAAAGTACTGGTAGTCCCTGGAGGCAAATATAAGGCCCACAGCAGCAGCAAGGCTGAGTTCCTTTCTTAGCCAGTTACCTTGAAATTCACGTTAACTCAAGCCAGACTGAATACCTGTTTACTAACAGATATGCAAACCAGACATAGGAAAGGTGGCTAAAACAGGACCGTGCATAGCTTCTCACAGAATTCAATCTGTTAGATCTCTCTTTTTCTTCCTAAGTCTATCCACAAGGCTCTTAGAAACTGCTGGCAGTTCTGCAACCCTCTGCCCTCACACTGCAGTTACAGAAGATGATCTGAATCTTGAAACCTTTCCTTCCTGTGGGCCTCTAAACCACATCAAAAGAATCGACCCTTTCTAGGGATGTACAACCTCTTTTGTAGCTGAATCTTTCATCTGGTGGCAGCTTTCAAACTATTGCATAAGTTAAGAGCTGCCTCCTCCAGCTTCAAGGTGTCTTATGAATATAGTCTATTGAAATGGTCATTGCCTGTTTGGACTCAGATCGTTGTTCCAGTGTGTAGATGATTCATAATAAATCATTCATAAAAGCTTAAAATAAATGTTGTCTGGCATACCACAAGAAAATAGTCAGACATCAGTGTTAAATACTTCAGTCTCTGGACCTTGTGTTTCATGGAAAAAAAATACATTTTTTATTACATGACAAACAAAACAAAAATATCACCTCTTATGTATATTCTACAGCAGCTTCTTTTTGGGAACAAAATGGGCAGAGTTCGTGATTTTGAAGCATAGCAATGAACCCTTCACATCCAGGAAAACACACTAGCTTAGACCATTACTATCACACATCTCTCCTGTTCCAAACTCATGCAAGGGAAACAAAAAAAACCCAAACCAAACCAAAAAAAGAGTCAAGAGGAGCACCTTGTTGAATGCTTTCCTTATGATCTTTTCCAGTGTCAGATTCTGAACTGGGGGGCAGAAGATAGCTCTAAAATGATACCTTCTTAAATGCCTCTGCTAGACTCAGCACTCAACAGTTGGACTCAGGCCAAATTTAATTTAAAAAATTCTACTTATCAGAGATTTCTCTGTAGCACTGTGAAGATCAGAAGAAAAAAAGTTCTCCCAAAGCATCACAACATTGAGAAAAGGCAGTTTCTTTTGAAGCAACTTCATGCTAATGTCAGAAAAAAATCTCCTCTGAACTGCATCTCCTGCTAAAACTGCATCTGCACAAACAGAAAAACTGAAATACTTTCACAGCTCAGGTGTGCCTAACTGCATTCACTGCTGTATTTCTGATGTTTTTATGAAGTATATCTACTTGGTTTAAAAGAAATCATACTGATTTTTTTTTTTCTATCCTCTGGTGTTTTCGTTGTGTTATCTCTTAGTAGACTATTGAATCAATTCCGGGATATTAATATTAACAGATGTTTTGCTCTCTTTTTAGAACCTGTTCAATGCTCTTATTGATCCAACAGTTGATGATTATGGTGGTAAAATGCTGCCAAACAATTGATATTGATTATAGAGATTAAGTGCCCCACATAGAAAGGATATTTGCCAGATAAGCTTTCAGAATATTAAAATTTCAGGTTAGTTTCTAGTATATGTTATCCATAATTAGAGTATCTGATTTATTTGGTCATATTACTATATCTTATTTCCACTCCTTTCTCAGTCTGACCAGCCTGTCTGTTTCTATAGTTACTGATCTGATTTTCTCCTTTACAAACAAAAGAAAATTTACAGGGTTTTCTGGAGGGAAGAGGAGTTACCCCTTCCCAGACACAGAAGGCAGCATCTTTTGTAAAAGAGCAGTGGGCAGGCTGTGGGTCTTGGGAAGCACACAGCTCCCATCCCAGGCCAATAAAAGGGCTGCACCTGCATGGAAACCAAGAGGTAATCCAAAAGTTCAGTAGGAAAGGCTGCTTCGTGCCACATCTCTTGGCCCAGGGCCACAACCCAGTTCTCTAGAACATATGTATGTACTTACTGCCCATGCACTGATGTGGCCTCAAGGTAGTTTCAGGGAGACTTCTCAGAGACACATACTCTTCTAGTTTGGAGAAATACCTTCTAAAATTATATCCTCCAAATCCTTTATATACTACAAATTAAAAGAAAGTCTTAACTCACTGCCAGCCCCCAATATCATGCACTTGTTAATTCTTCACTGACAGTGAAATAAGCATCAAGTGATAAGAGTATTTCTTAGACTTCATCTGAAAAGACTTGCACATTTTCATCAGTGCATATTTTGCAGTGACCAAATCACAGATTTTTACCCAGGTAATACACCTGAGTGCATTACAGTTGCAATAATGCAGATTCATTGCAGTTTTCTGCATTAGTGACATTTATCAAAAAGTTTTTATCCCATAATTCCTCTGCCAAACCTAATCAAGTGGAAGCTAGTCTAGATCAAATCTGTAGAAGAACTACAGCCTAAACAAAGCATTTAGAGAGGTATGTGATATTTTATCAGCATGATAGAGATTATGTAGCACAAGAGAATAACATCCCTAGCTGTCACATCCTTTATGTCAGTATTCAGTGTTTTATAAATACTTCATTTCATAGACAGAGAACCTTCAGACACGATGTGAAACAGTTGTGCTGTAGTTACCCACGTGCAAAGAATATTAACAAAATACTAGTTCTTTAAGTCTCACTATAAAGACCCCATATATTTGTGTCTGGCAAAGTTCTTCTCTAGATATAGCCTTGCTGTGTTGTCTCAGGTTCCAGAGCAGTAAATGGCTTTCCAGAGTATTAAGAAAATCAAGCAGCAGCCCCCCAAAACAGCCTTTCAGTGTTATTTGGAGTACTCCAATGTAGTATTCATTTTTGCCTTTTATTGAAATAATAATTTTGTCTAATGCTCTAACATTTTTTGCAACAACAGGCTAAATGAAGAGCCTTGGCTTAGGCAATTTGTCTTATTTTCTTGTTCTTTAAATGGTTTTGCCTTGTTCAATACACTCATTATTAAACACTGCTGTCTCAATGTTCACTTAGGCAGTTCCACATGATTCCAACTACATTACGTCAGCATAAAAAATGTTCTAACTGAATGTTTAAAGTAATGTAAGCCTTCAGCAGTAGTGGTGTTTGGCACCAAACAGACTTGCATAAAAGAATTTTAGTGAAAAACTTACCACAAGTCTGTACTGCAACTCAGATAAAGTGTAGTGAAAACAGCATGTGACTTGTATTACATAGGAAAACTTGATCGAATAAAAATATTCAAAATAGTTTCTGAAAAATTTATATTTAGATGTTTACATATAAATTGTTGCCCAAAAATATAAGGAGAATACCTTAGCTAACAATGCTGCTGTCCCAAACTCTGTGCTGCTGCACGTGAAAGATACAACAGGATGAGGTTCCAGCACCCTATTTCTGACACTACCTGTTCTGCTTGCTCAAGTCCATGCTCTGATATTACCTGTTGGAAAGGACATTAATGCTGCTGAGTTTGCCCCCAAGAGCCCTCTCCCACAGCAGCACAGAAGAGCTTCATCTCAGCTGTGGATGCTTAAGGGAACGAGTCTCAAATGCATTCCACATGCTCATGGGTCTCTGGGTTTCCCAAGGCCATACACCTGTGATTTCATCAAACAAATTCTACCACCACTGCATTTCACTAAAGCACTGATTGCTGTGCTTAAACATTTACTCCTACCACCAAAGTAAAGCTTCCCATTTCTGTTCAGAACACATAGAATATAAGACTGTTAGACCTACATTTGTAGTTCATTCAAGATCATTTTGGTACTCTAGCAGATATAACACAAAAAGAAATATTACCTAAGCAGCCATCAAAGAAAGGGACTTAAAATTGAAAGTTCCAGTTGGCTGAAATAATGTGTAACTCCTAAGCATGAATTTCTGATAAAACAAAAATTTGTTTCAGTTGCACGCTGCCCTTGAAACTGTGCTTGTGGTTAATAGATTAAAATGTAATTTCTGTGACCCCGAGTGAAATTTAATTTTCATAATTCGCAAATGATGAAAGCCTTGTAAACCACTGGAGAGGAGAAAACTAATTTGCATCCTATTGTGACTTAATGTCATTTAACATTCCATACATTTCTGGCAGAGTTGCTTCAAACACTGGTTATGTCAGCATTGTAACAAGCCCCAAGGGGAACAGTATTATTTTTTACTGATCAGTGATCAATAATATTAAAGATATCAAGAAGGCTGTCAAAATAAAAGCTGAAAAACTGCATTTTTCTACATGCTTATGGCCCAGTTTGTTACTCAGTTAGCCCAGGAGTCTATCACAACTCCAAAAGTATCCATAGTTTAACTTCCAGTGAAGAGCTTACCCAATATAGTCTGAATGGTTGCTTTGTACACAGAATCCTAGCCTAAATTTTTTACAGAGCTACATTTTTGGATGGCACCCAAGAGGCAGGTATCACACAGTTCTCATTTGTGCTTCCTCCATTAGCCTTTATGATGAATCTCTTTCTTTTATTTAGACACTAAAAAAAGTGAGAAATCCTGAACTATAATTCTGATGCATTGATAAGACCAGCAGCACCCAACAGTAGTTTGGGAACATGCTCTCTCCTATCCCAAACCTTATCCTGGTGACTCTCTCTGTTGTATAAATATTCCCTCCAAACCTTCAGAGATTCTTCTCATTCTACATTACCCATTTATCTGACTATTCCTCTTTCATTTTAATACTGTGCTACATCATTTCTAATGCAAGTGTTTACTTCTTAGTGCACACACATATCCCCTAAAGGACAAAATACTCAAACTGTACCACCAAATTGCACAAGCTTTCTGAAACATATCAGGTATACGCATGCATTGCGGATAAAGCATCTGTTCAAGAAAAAAACCCAAACAGGTGAAGAAGTTTTATGTACACTTTGTTGTCATCAGAAGGGATTAGAAATGGATTGCTAAACATCCATGAAACACATGAATGGTGAATAGTTGAAAGCAGGGAAGCAGAAAAAGGTGCCAACTTGAGCTCCTCTTTGTTCTTTTCCATTTACCCAAACCACCTGGTACACATAAAAAACAGTCATGAATGTTTGATTAGTTTTGATTTGCACAAAAGTATCTGTTATATTTCTTTGAAGGCTGCTTGTTTACTTAGTGTTTTTACAATAGCAAAGCTAACAAAAGCTTTGCATTAGCCTCATGCTAAACAAAGCTCTAAGTATATTATAATTTGCAGCATTGAAAACTGACAAGGTTTTCTCATGTTAACTTTGCATTTTCTCTCTCAGCTCTCTCATATAGTAGGAAACAATATTTCTTGTTTTTTCCAGTATAGGCTACTTGCATTTTTAGAAATGTTTTAATTGAACAAGGTTTAATAAAACAATACTTGCCTTGCTAATTCTCTTTCCTAACTGTGTTTCCACACTAAAACACTATAGACTGTTTCATTCACTTCCACAAGTACTTTGAAATAGTTTCTCTATTTCTTTGTTGAAATCACTAATCTCAGATGAAAGGTCAGAGAACACTAATTGACATAAAAATGCAGGTGACCTTGCCCTTGTCAAAGGCAGAATTAAGACTTCGCTAATAAGATTAAGTAGAAGAATAGTGTGTCGGAAAGGTACAAAGAAATTAGTATAATTACATTTGAGGAAAATCCATGTGTAGTATGAAGAATCAAAGAAAAATGTAGAGACTCAAATTGAGTAGACAATTGTCACAATGACTAGAAACAGTTAAGGATTTTTGAAGGGATATAAAAATAATATTCCCATATCTTCCATATGGAATTAATGCCATATAGGTATGTTATGCATACTGCTGGTAGTTTTTAGACTTCCAATAGAGAGAACTGGAAGGAAAAACTGACCCTAAACTATTCATACGGATCCTACTTTATATCAGCAGTTTCATAGAAATCATTCTAGTATTTGCAAACAGAACTATTTCTTCAAGATAAAAGATTAGCACAGTAAGTTAAAAACATTTCTTTTAATTTTTACCATTGCTGATTAGGTCAAGAATTTCAACACTGTGAGCAAGTTTCAAGATTTCAAAGCTCCAGGCAGCCAGCAAGATCAATTTTTTATGTTACTAAAATCAGTGAATTATAAACCATAATAGCTGGGTATATAACTAGTTTGGTGCCATTAGTCTCCATTAGCACCTGATATGAAATATATTCACAGGGATCTGCATGGATTTTTGGACACCTGCAGTATTGCAGCATCTCTCTACCACCTGCAGAGGTTATAAACCTTGAAGAACAGATCCCACACAGGTGGATATAAACATTGCATTAGTTGGCAGTGAAAATCTTGTTCAGAAAGCATTATTCTGTCAAGAATTTGAGATTTGTAACACTAGATAACGAACAGCAGATGTAATTAGACTATGGAAAGTCTTGAATTGGTGTAATTTCCTCTACTTTATGTGTCAGCCCATCTGGGGGAACCTCAGGCCCCTATTTAAGTAAGTGTCCATACATTTAAATCTCCAATTCAGTTAATCATAAGGATGGTGATTTATCTTGCCCTAATACAAAAGTACCTAGTGATAGGTAGATACCATTTTCCTTTACTTGTTGTAAGCTCTTCATATGTTCAAGTGTTCCATTTTAATATTAATACTTGATATATGCATTGACCATTAGACAGTGAAGGTTTCTGTCCCCTCTTTGTAAACATTAAGAAATATCTACTCAAACAGAGCTTTGCCACACAAGAATATAAAATAATCCACTGCATACCTCTCTCTACTCTACTGGTACAGATACGGAGAAGCAAGCAAGGCTGGTATATCCAATCCTACTGGAAAAACTGTGATATCTAAGGGCACGTGGATATGTGAAATGAGAAGAGCATTGATACTGTTGAATCCGTATAATAAAAGATTTTTAAGTGACACTGGTTCAAGCTAATTAACTAGGTCTATAGATTTAAGCTGACAGAAGAGGTGATGCTTCTCTGAGACAACACAACACCCTTTTTCTCTGACAGTCACAACAGCACAACACTGGCCCCAACTAAGTTAGGATATGGTCACAGCAGCATTGAACCAAAAATTACACTCTCACCTGAAAAGTATTGGGATTTCAAAACACATTTCAAAACAAACCCAGGATCTTTTCTCTCTGTATGTAAAGATCCACCTACATGAGTCATACTCCTCACCCAAAGAGATGATCATTGATCATTTGTTTATCTGCTATTCCCCTATGTGTGAGCCAAGTGCCCCAGGCATCAAGGTACTGTCACATGGGTGTTGGAATCATTAGACTTTATTGTACAGGTTTTACTCACATCTGAAAGAACTGAAGTTCTGCAATAACTATGATGTTTTTACTGTTGTTGTATTGAACAAGATATCTAGAGGTCAGATTTCTGAAAGGCAGGCCCTTATTTTTCTGTTATACAATGTTCTTGTGCTGTAACACTGACAAAAGTCTAAGGCCTTGATCCCTTGAATGACATTATGTCTGGTCTCAATCTCTTCAGGTTTCCCTTTTGAATTTAGTTGAAAATATCTATTAACTGAAAATCTTTATTGCTTCTCCTAGAATAGCCACACCTATATTTTGTAATAAATAACTTTTGCTTATACTTCGTAGTATAACAATTTAGGTTGTTAGATTGCCTGGTTTATTTCAGGGAAAACCTAGCAAATCCTAGTCCTAAAGTCAGACGTACTCTTCATCACTGCAAATGTCACTCCTAAACAACACAGAGTGAAAACACAAGCAGGCTTTCACCCTGCATCTTAAAAAGATGGATAGAAAAGCAAGACATGAGTGATTAGCCAACAGAAACATTACATAACAGCATCAGACTTTTAACCTCTTTCTCAGCTTGCCACAATGCAGACAGCAAGGCTGTTTAAGATTAATGTACCACCAGAAATAGTTTTACGCACTGCTGGGTTTCTTCCCCACAAAAGTTGGTACAGTAGTCATGATATATACTGAAAATAATATCAAATATCTACTCCTCACTCATTAGGATATAATAGTACAATTCTTTTCTTTACATACCTGATCACTACACATAAGTCAAAAGTACCTCAAGTGCCTGACTTTAGCTGCTGTCAAAAAAAAAAATCATTTAACAAAGTACGCAGAATACATAGCCTTAGTAAGCTTTTTCTGAGTAAATATTTAATAAGAAGATGAAATATGTCATTTTTATGAGTAAACATTGAAGAAAACTATCTTATTAATAAATTACTTTACAGGTTTCATCCATATCTAACATCAAAGCCACACAAATCTAGACTGATGGTACTGGTGCAAATGAATTGTAGATGTATTTCCACTGAAATTACCACCAAAAAAGTGCTTGAATTTCAACATTTAATAGGCGTGTAAGTATTTTGTTCTTTTCCCTTCAGTTTTAATAGCCAAAGTCTTTTTTCAATTACTTCCTTTTTCAGAATTGTCTGCACAGAAGAAAAACCCCTTTAAAAATACAAGAAAGCAGCCCACAGTTAGCTCACAACTATTAATATTTTAAAAGTCAGCATCATATTATGGCTTTGAGTTTCTGTATGCATGAAAGTATTTAAATGCTTTAATATCAAGGTGAATGTGTGAGCAATTCCAAGCCCTTTTTGGATTAGGGATATGTAAGGAATTAAAAATAATGACAAGACAGCAGTGAAATTAAATTATTTTTTGGCACAAGCCTTTATCATAAGGGATAATGAGGAAATTTCTATTCCAAGGGCATTTCTTATAGGAATTCACAATGTGGACTTAACAGAGATTGAACACTTTACGAAGGAAATAATGGAGCAGCCTGAGAAATGCAAGAGCAGTGAATCGCCACCATATGGTTCTTTTTCCAGTGTTCTGGAAGAAATGAACTAAGGAAAAGCAAAGTTCCTGAAGAGTAATTTAATGAAATTAAAAGTATCAGCACTTCTTGAGTTCAGAGGCCCTCTTATTTAACCTGAGTCTTCCAGCAGAGCCAAGAGAGATCTCAAAATACAGAGCCAGGGGAATAACCTTAGCCTGAAGAAGCTACTTGAGAGTCTAATTAAGCATAAAATAGAGTAATTATATTTTAATTGGTTCAAATTAGAGCAACTTGTGCAAGAAACAATAATGCCTTTGCAACCAATTAGGCATATTTGAGTAAAGTTAAGAACAGTAGAGATGTAACCAAACAGCTCAATATGAAGCCTGTCTTGGCCTGAGCCTTGTCACCCACCCTGAGGACCAGCAGAAGTACCTGCAGAACCACAAAGAAAAATGCTACAGGTTTCTTGGTGGTGCTTTTTTCCAGAAAATGACAGATAACTGATCCCAAGAAATGAGCTAAACAATAAAAAAGGTAAATGACAATTCTATATTGTTAGTTTGTATATTCAAATCATTTTCAGATCCATTGCAATTAAACCCACTCAATCAGGTGCAAATTTATCTTGCTTTGTACAGCAAACATTTACCTTGGCAGAAGTGGGATGCATGGTCAGGAAAAAACCTGCCACTGTGATACACAATAGGAAGAACATCCAAGTTCAGTGTATCAATGCATCAGCACCAACTGATGGGTTTTCCTGCAAGTAATGGAACACCTCCTCCAGATCTCTTACTTATTAAAATATATAAAATACTACAGATTTTCATTATAGCAGTAGTGAAAGACTAGAGGTACATGATTCAGGCTGCATAAAGCAAAAGCATTTAAATCAATTAAGAGTTCTTGAACACTGTTATTAGAAGTCTTTGTACCTGCACAGGTTCAGTTACAAAAATGTCTGCAATTAAAGATTATTGCACTGCCTGAGAGCAATCCTAAGGTGCTTTTAATAATGCTTTTTGGAAGCTTCAAATAGCACTAAGTGTGCAGTGGAAAAACAGCTCTGCTAATTTGGACCTACACCATCGTAATATTCTTTTGCTTTTTTTGTCTGAGCATAACTCATATTAACCTGAAAGACAAAAGCCTGGTTTACTACACTGCTAGAGACTGAATGAAGTGAGAGCTTTTACTTCCAAACATCTGGTTTGTATATAGCCACTAAAAGCTTATATTGATCCACTTTGGGTATATTGGAGTACTCTTCCTGATCTTAAAGGACTATTTAAAATGCATGTTTGCATATCTTTGCCAACAACAGAATAAAAACAAGTAAAAGGAAAAACAAACTTTTGTTATACTAGAAAAAAAAAAAAGAATAAAACCACTACAACAGTCTCCACAAGAGGAATCTGACAACTTGCATCTTTTGTACAATTTATAGATATAAATGATACTTGATATATTGTCTTGAATTCTAATTATTTCACTGGCAGAATTGCCCTTAGGAGGGAAATCAGGGAAGAACAAGGACTGAAGGCACTAGCTGGGGCAAAATTACAATCCCAAGAGAGAAATCCTGGCCCTACTGCAACCAAATAATAAACTCTTACTGCTTTTGTTAATTTAACATAAAAAAATCTCCATTTGAAAAGCATGAATGGCAGCAGCAGCATGGAACACCCTGGCCAGAAAGAAGCCATTTCCTCTGTAAAAGCAGCCAATAGGGAAAAATATTTAGCACATAAACACATTGCCTTTCATTGCAGTTTTGCATTGAAGGTTATGCAACATAATTCACATGTAACATTAAAATCCTCTCAAAAGAGCACAATGATCATTCAATTGTGTCTGTAGCCAACAGTAAGAAAGATAAAGACTAGTATGTTGTAAATGTTATGAGAAGTTGTTCTGAGTTGTTAGTGAGAATTTGACCAATTACACTTTGTTCTGGAAATCAAATGGTTATTTGAAATAGAAAATATTTTTAAGTTTATAACTAATTTCCAAAAATCAATAATCAAATTTGTGCCCAAGACTCTGTGTAATCTCATTAAAACCCTTTTTTTTGCCTACTATCGCACTTTCCTGTACTCAGCTACAAATCACCCCACAAAAACCATTGCATCAAATGGAAGACCTGAAATCAAGCAGCTCCCAGGGCCTGCCAAGGAGCACAGTATTATCCCAAGGCTGGGACTTGCACTGCAATCCTTCTGTCGCCTGTGACCCTTCACCAGCTGAGCCACAGAAGGCACAAACTCCTATCCCACACTTCACAGAGCTTGGAGCCTGTACAGTTCTCCCTCTCCAAGCTAAGGTTCATCAGCTGTTGGTCACATACTCCAAAATCCAGTCCAGTATTTCCCTTTCCTTAAGGAGGCGGAGAGAAGGAACACATGGTGAGCAGAAGAGCATTATTTCTTCAACCATCAATTATTCTGCCAGGTATTGCCCACAGTCCCTGGTTTTTTCCCCCTGAAAAGTGCAGGGAGAAAAGCAGCAATGCCTGGCCACATTCTCTTTCTCTCATTGAAACAGGCTTAACAGGGAAATTTGATTGCATTCCTCTTCAGCTTAGCTCCCCTGTATGCTTCTATGCAGTACCACCTACTGCACGTTCCCTAGGAACTCACATTGTAACTAGAAGCTAAAGTACTGTAGTCTGAAAACAGAAACAACACGTTTAACAAAGATTCCGTACAATGAATGCTATTTAATGACATCCATCTACAACTTTTGTAGTACCTGGTTCAGAGATTTTCGACAGGACATGAAAGAAAAACTTTTCAATAGCTCCAGCAGTTGTAAAAAATTACAGATTGCTCTGGAGAGAATATAGTGCACACTCACAAAAAGCACAGCTGCTGCTGGGGCCTCTGAACTGCCTAATGCTGACTGCAAAAACCCCAGTAAAAATGATCAAATATTAAGATGATATTGTGACATACGTCAGTAATCTTTTTCCAGTTTTCTTATGTAAAATTGAGGAGATTTTAAACAAGCATCTCCACTCACAAGAGAAGTTTCACTAAAATAAAAGTGCAGAGACAAAAAAAAAATCAAAGAAAATTGACTGCCAATTTAAACCTCAAACTTCAAATAAGTGACTGAAATCCATATAAAGTTTAAGAATTTGACCTAAATTAAAATTCCCTTCAAAAAATAGACCTGTCAAGAAAACAAAGGAAAAGCAGAGTCATGAGCTGCTTTTAAGTGGTAAATGAGAATTAAGAAAACTGCTGTGATATTTTAACAAATATGAGATTGTTTGGTGGGAGGGTTTGCAAACAGAATGACTTAATATCATATGTCAGTTATGAATTTTTTCCAATTTAATGTAATATACCACCCAATGTGACCCATACAGCATTAACTAATCATCTTAGTTATTAAAATGAATAATTACAGATGTTAAACCAGCGGCCCTTATCACTCATAAAGAGATAATTGGGTATTTTCAATCCTGACTGATACTTGCAGTGCTAGAATCGACACTTATTAGACCAGGATTCTGTTTATTATATTCCTTCCACAGAAAAGAAACTGTTGATGTAACAAGACAGAAGAAGGTGTCTGAGCACCAAACCAGAGGTGCTGACAGAGCAGATATCGGCATGTCTTTCCCCAGAAAGTGACCTTGACAACAATTATGAACAAAGAAGAGCATCAGCAGCTGCTGTTTGTATGAGTGGTGACAAAAAGCAGACAGCAGTAGGTGACCAGGAAGGAACATGTCAATTAGGGTGAGAAGTACTGCACAGATGGGTGAGGGAAAGTGCAGGCACATCAAAATCTGAGACACTGTCAGAACAATGTGTTTGTTTCAAGTGTATGGCTTATGAGCAAACTTTCAAGGTGTGACACTGGGAAATGCTCTCTGTCCCAGATCCTCAGCACCCTGCCCACCGGTGTGAGACTGCTGCCACTGGGCAATGTGGTCTGGCACCGGGAAGCACACGAAGGAAACCTCTGGCACTCAAGAGCCATGAAAACATGTGGGAGCACTCGTGAGACTGAGTGCAACCAGGACTGTGAATTCAGGAGTCAAAAAGGGAGAACCAAGGTCAGAGCAGGTACTGTGAGATGAAAAATAAAAATAATCTACATCATTTGAATGAAAAAAGAAGCTTGACTGTAAATAAAGTGTAACTATATTCTTAGAAAATAACTTGTTTCAGTGAAAGATAATTGCCTGAGGAAGCCTGGGAAGCAAGTGTGTGTGTGGGCACGGACTCAGCAGGCACCAGTCTGAAGTCACTGACTGGTCCTCAGGTAATTAAGGCCAGTCCAAACCACCACTTTTCACCAAAACCAATTTTCTTTACCCTTCCTCTTTGGGCTTCATATGTTGCTCAAAGAATGCTGAATATAAAAGATTGCAATACTTTTAAAAAAAGAGAGAAAGAAGACAGGGCCAAACTTTAAGGACAAAAATATTTGAGATTCAATGAGAGAGGTTTGTGTGATTTTCAGATCATCCTCATCCTTCAGACAGATGTTTCATGACATGGCAGAAGGAATTAATACTTCGAATTCAATACAACAAAACCCCCAGAATTATATGTAATACTAGAGATCAAGATTTAGTTTGGAAGGCAGCATTAATTTTGAAAGTCTATTTAAAGTAGTAAAACAAGATTTGTGAATATTAGGGGAGCTTTTTAGCAGACAAAATACAATCCTTCTGCAAGGTAAACTTACATAACCTGCAATACAGGAATTTATTCTATGTCGTGTTATAAGAAAATTCATGTCTGATTTTTGAAAGAGTCTGAAAGTGCTTTTCCTGATCTGTCTTCTACTATTAAACCCTACTATTTTTTAAAACGTTGTTTGAAATATCTGCAAGTAAAAAAATTAATGATTTGTACAATTAAAATGAGCATATGCATCTTTAACATGAGTATTATGTTCATTATAGCTTGAGCCTGAATTTCTTTTTACACATGAAATAGAACATGATCAGAGTTTCAAAACATGGAAGCCATATTGTCAGTATTAATATAAACAACACTGGTTTTGCAGGTCTGATAACTCAGCTGGTTTCATCTAGACCAGTACATGCCCTCCCCTCAGAGAGGCAGGTTTACCTGCCTGTGTTTATCTAGTGAATACACATTCACAAAGTATCAGCAGATGATCCTGCAGAATTAACAGTGTGAGCTACTGAGTTTTTCTGATTGCAGACTCCCACTGAATCTTACATATATGGATTTATGTGGATTGGATATACCTTAAAGCCATAATTGTCTTCTACATACAGAGATCATTAGAAAATTATGGTTTAGACTTTTAGAGACACCAAAGGTGATTTGGCAAAAAACCTGCACCAAAATCCACCAAGAATTACTCTGATTGTTAATGATCTGAAGAGTATGATTTTAATGGAATTTTTTATCAAAGACAAGCTAAAAATTCCAATATTCCATTTAAGAGCAAAACCAAAGCCATACAAGAGAAAAAAAATACTTTATCCCTTCTTTTTATAACAAAGTATTAAGAAATTGTGCATAATGGAAAAAGGCAAAATCATTCTGGTCATCACTAGATATAAACTAACACTGGATAAAGGCTATTTGGCATCTTATAAAATGAAAAAAAAAAAAAAAAGAGAGAAGCCTAGTCTCAAGTTCGTGGGTCAATGCCAATCACTCACAATTCCTCTTTGCAGCTTCTAAAAAAGTTCTCTGTAATGATGGACAAAACCACTACAGGCTCATTATTTTCACTGTAGTAGAGTATGGATATTAAAATTTATGAGTAAAATAAAATTGTTCCCAGGCCATAGATCTTGCATATAATAGGTACTCATTCACTGGATTCTTCTTATATTAATGAATGCAGAAAGTACAAGTTAGGCTAAATTACAAGCATATAAATACAGTGAGAAGGTTTAGATGGCATATAAAATATGACATTACACTCAACAGAGAACAGATACACATTTCTTCAGGTTGACTGTTTCTTTTTGCTTCTGTCTTTATTGTCTTACCAATTAGTCCATATTTAAAATTTCATCAGATAGTACTTGCAGTTAGAGCAATGCTATTAATGCTTTTTAAAAGAAAATTATTTCCCATAATTCCCTGTTTGCATTGCAGTCATGATTTGTTTTTGACAGCAGAGCACTTTAAATACAAGTCCAGGTGTTCTGAACATATTCAAATACATTCTGCCTTATAAAGAAAATCACTCAGGACTAAATTGTATTTCACAAAGATTTAGACTGCTTCAATTTAGCTGTGGTATTCTCAGAAAAGTATAAAAAAGTTTTTAAAAATTCTTTCTCAAAATAAATCTTCACTCACATAGCTAGTCACAGGGGAGATAAGGCTAACTTTGTGTGCACCAAAAGAAGGTAAAATTTCATTCCTCTGCAAAGAAATTTAGGTAGTTAATTTGTCTCAGTTTCTTTTCTAAACTTCCTCTTAATGTATGTAAAATCCCTTCACAGCTTCATTTCAGAAAAGACTTTAACAGGGCAAGCTAGTTTCTGCATACTGTTTTAACTGGGTATATGCGTTAAATTTTAGTCTTAAATACACTTTTTGGCAAATAAAGCCGCTGCACAACCTGTTGCAAGCTATTCATTTTATGAAGACCCATAATTAAGATAAAAATTTCAAGGTGGAAACGGGTAGGACTGGTGGGTGAAAGGCATTTATATACTTTTCTGGGAGACTGGAAGACCTTAGTACCTTTGCACTTTTTTTAGATAAAAGTTCATTTATCATTAAGTACACAGAACCCTGGGACTCTACGAGAGGTGAGCTTTTTATTTTAAAGCCTATATTGCTTCACTGTCACCATATGAAAAGGATGAGAGGGTGTGGAATCAGTCAAGAATTACAGACTGCATCTTCTCTATTTGATTATATGTCTGTCTTTGTTCTCTGCCCTCTGTCATGTTTCTTCTGAGTGCCTTTACTTACTAAATGGGCAAGTACTTTTTAATTCACAACTACACTGTGTCTGTTACTTTTATCTTGCCTTTCTTCACCTCCTCTTTGGTTATCTTTTCACTTTATTCTACTTCTTCTAACTAGTGGAAAAAACAACCTGCCAAGGTAAGATGTGAGCCCAGAAGAAAGAGTAAAGAACAAAGAATGATGTTAATGCTTTTGCAAAAAGATTGAAAAAAGGTAGCAGTAAAAATAAAAAATGGAAGTTTTGACATAATCCCACTGAAATATATTAAAAAAACCAAATCAATATATCTCTAACCACTACTCCAAATACTGGCTTGCTGTTTTCATATTCTTCCCTTCTGTAAGCTCACTCCACTGTCTTTTAAACCACCACTGGCAGTCATTAAGTTTCTTGTGAAGCCTGTTTTCAGATAGAAAATCTGAACCATAAAAGAAGAAAATCCATAAGAGAAATTGCAAACCAGCTGTACCAAGACCACAACACTGATGTGAGGATGAACAACCTTAGGCTTAAAGGACTGAAAAAATATCTAGCATTTATATATGATAGAAAAGCTACACAGCATCCTAAGAGATCATCTGGTCCACCTCCCATTTCAAAGCACATCAGATACAGACATTTGACAATGCTTTCTACCTGTTTCATTAAGCCAGGTATGAAACAGGATGGATATTCCAGACTTTGCTGTCTGATAGATTATCCTTGAAGACAGAAAATTCCCTTCATGTCTGGGCCAGGCAATCCAAACTACACTGTGGACAACACAAGTGGCACAACAAACCCTTTCAAAGTACAGCACAGCCTGGTCCTGAAGCCAAAAGCTTCACAACCATGGTACTATTTGCTACAGTCTACACAAGGCACGGATCCTTGGCCTGAGCTGCTGTTACAACACCATGGATCACTGCCCCAGCCTACATACTGAAGAATCTTGATCTTCTTTGCTAGCTTAAGCATTCTGCTTTTAAATTTTAAAATTTTCAAACCTGAGGTTATTCCTGCATCTCCCCTACTGGTTTTGGCCCAGGTCTTTCTTCAAGTGCAGTACCAAAATGAGTAGTACTGCAACTGAAAATCTCACCAGCACTCAGATGAAAGAGTTACCTTTGCTCATGTCAGAGATACACTATTTATAACACACACCCAAGAAGAATGTATGGTTGATTTTCCATGACTAAGATGCATCCATGATTTACCACTAGCAAATTACTTTTCCCTGCCCCAAGATAACTTACACAGATAAGTGAATAAAAGCTAAAAAATAAAGGTGAGAGAGACAGAGACCAAGATCAAATTCTTTTCTTTTCAATGAACTTCTGATCCATTGCAGACTCATCCCTGTATTATGAGTGTTTAGATAAACAAAAAGCTTTTCCTCTGCAAATTAAGACAGAACAAATGTGCAGGTTAGTGTACTCATCTGCTAAGTGCTGCTTAGTCCCCAAAACTTTTGGCAGTTCAAAGCTCTCACTTTTTATAAAGGGCTATGACTTACAAGGTAATAGAGGGCTGAATAGAGGCTGGTAGATTTTTAAGTGTTACTGTTCAACTCTAGTCCTTAGAAAGGCACATCTACCAGAGACTCATAAGTTCAAAGAGGGAAAAGCCTTGGAAAAATTATTTGTCTTCAGCTTTACAGGAGTAGTCCTGCACACAGACATAACTGCAATCTCAGGGAGGACACTAGCAACTTACATGAATTGCAAATATCCCCCTTTTTAATAAATAAAAGATCAATACATGCTTTGAAATCATCCTTGCATCTTGTCTTTTGCTAACCCTTTACACTGAGAAGCTGATGTTACAAAATAACTTCTATTTCATCATTTTTTACGCAGAAAGGAAGCAGAATCTCTCTTTTATTATTATGGACAATGGAAATCAGTACAGATTCCTAGGTATGTAATAAAGTGTGCTCTTTTCTTTCAGGCACAGTAAAAACAGCTAGGAATTCTTTTGTTTCTTCCCATTTCCTTAAGACTTCATAAAGATTAATGAATACTGTTGTTTATGTACCTTCCCCCTGAGGAAACACAACCCTCAAGGCAGTGATGAAATGGAAGTCAAGAACTCCTCCATCTTCATTAGTTTTATATTAAAGGAACCTGTTGAGGTTTTGGTTGGTAGTGGTTTGGGGTTTTTTTAATTGTAGTTAACTGTCTGAATACAACTGTTAAGGGGATTTATTTCCATTACCTTTTAACATGAAGTTGTTCTTTCATATAAGCAAACAAACAGAGATCATTGCTCATTTCTCAGAGCACATGGAGACATTTCACATTTCCTGAATGAGGGCACAGCTGGTGCATCACTCACCAGCCATCACAGACAGCAATACTGTAGTAAATTGGTATTAAATTATTCACCAACTCTGTGTAAAAGAAAGTTTAGATATCTTTCTGGAAAATGCTATTAACTTAATACCTAAAGAACCAGGCATACAAAGTAAAACCCGATGAACACATCTCTGTGTACACATCCAAGAAATCTAACTAGAATACAATTGTTGTGTTTCAACAATTAAAGCCCTAAAGTACCCTAAAACTGAAAGTGTTTCAGATACTAGTTTTGTCTTTGCTTTTTTAAGAAAGTAATTACAAATATATACGCAGAAACTGTCTAATAGCAAAACTAGCCTCTTAGATTTGCATTCTTCACTATAGTTGCAAATTACTATCTCTATTTAAAGTGTTCAAATTTATATCCTCTGATTTTATATAAAAAAAATGACTGCACTACTTTTACTACTGCAGTACTAAAGCGCAATGAAGTGGCTTTTTTTCCCCTCTCTTCTGTAGCATCAGAAAAAAAATCTAGCTTTCAGTCACATATCAATATCATAACCAAACTTTCAAAATCAGATCTCACAAAAGTAGTCAACTGTTAAAATAGCTCTTGAAATATTTTTAAAATCTACAAACATACATACAAGTTTATCTTGCCTGAAATTGCTACAGCAATAACCACAACATTAGGATAGCAAATAAGATCACATCAATAATATTGCATTTCAGAACATAATTTAAACAACAGTTTCTACTTGCAACACACTATTTTAATTTCTCTACACACAATATTTCCTTAGTAGCACTCCTTCATTTCACAGAGCATAAACCCAATAGGAGAGGTATCACTGCCTCTTCCCAACAGTCCCACATTCCTCTTCATTTCATAAACAGAAGATATCAGGGCATCTCTCAGCTGAAATTTGACATAAAACAAGAGAGGCTGCAAGAAGGCAGCTCTGTGCAGCCAGTTTTTCCCCACCCCCCAATCTGATGGGGAATTTTTGTTCAGTCCAGTATTCCTTGGCTATCTAAATTACAAGGCCTTCACTGCTTTCCTATACCACAAAAGATGAGGGCTCATTTTCTGAGAAACTATTTTGAAATGACTTGCAGATGCAGTAATTTAAAGCAGAAAAAAAACCCAACCGAAAACAAAAACAAAACAAGGTAAAGTTATGAATAAGCATTTTGAAATTTCAGTTTTCTCTTTAAGACAGATTCCTTTTTTATCCAGTGAGAAAGACAGAAAATAGAACCATTTGCCACAGTGCACAATTAACTCTGGCTCAGAGCATCACAACTTTGCCCCAGCATTGACAGGGCAGAGACAATACTGCTTATTAGCACAAGTGAGATTCATTACTATAACCAAAGAAGCAACATCTCCTACTCATAAATCCACAGGTAATCTTACACTGTTATAGCTGCAGTGCCTGTGCTTCCTTTTTGTCACTTATAAAAATAGTTTTTATTACAGTCTATTCTGGGTGAAGGTCAAGAGAGAAAGACAGGATTGGAAAGTTAAGTCTTTTAAATGGAGACAGCACATAATGCAAATTCCTTTAATACAAGTTCTTCTGCCTGCAGTATAAGCCTTGACCTAGAAAATCCCTGCATCTTGAGCCTATCGGGTTTTGAAATAATTCAGTCTATATGTCAGAATTTACCAAGGATGTCTCTGACCTCCACTGTACAAACATTTGTTCTAATAAATGGAGGTCGAATCATAGGTTGGTTTAGGTTATAAGGTCCCAACCCCTCTGCCATGGTCAGGGACACCTTCTACTAGACCAGGCTGCTCAGGGCCCCATCCAGCCTGGTTTTGAACAGGGATGGGGCATCCACAGCTTCTCTGGGCAACCTGTTTCAGTGTCTCATCACCTTCACAGTAAAGAATTTCTTTCTAATATCCAATCTAAATCCACCCTCCTTCAGTTCAAAGCCATTACCCCTTAGATAGTTCTCTCTTACCAAGTACTTTACACCAGGGCTTGCATGTGATCACCAGACTTAGTCTATTAAAGAATCGAAGAATGACTTGACAGGCTATGAAAGACAAAGCCTTTATCTATTGCAGCTCTATTGTTCAGCTTTCTAATTTACAGATCACAGCAGTAGAAAAGGTAATTCTATTCAAACACAAAGAAATGTGTTAAATTGTCTGGAAAAAAAAATTAAGCATTCTACAGAGAAAGGGAAAGAAGCAACTGCTTGTCTTCTGAAATGGTACCTGCTTATGAAATAGCCACAGAGGAATATTAAGTGAATCAATATAACCAGTAAATTTATCTGAAAGAGTGGAAACAGCCAGGGTCATAATTATTACACCTGATGTGTTGCTAATACACAAAAAACAGCAAAAGAAAAATGTTGATTGATTGCTATGAATTTCTGGCAGCTGTAGCTTTTGAAGCATGAAATACATTAGCATTGTATCCTAATGTCTTTGATAATTGTTCAGAGTTGATGCTTGTCTTTTGAGCCAGGCATATTATTTATTCACAAAGAAGTCACTGGTTGTAAAAAATTAAACATGTAGAAAATAAGCTGACCTCTATTTTTTCTGCAAAATGACATTTCTCTGAAGGACAAAGAAAGAAATAATTTACACTGTTGGTGCATGATAGAGGTCTAATTTCATGTTCATTGTCCAAATACCTTTGCCCTTTACAGGTTATTAACTGTAACAAGCTCCTCAGTGAATTACTGCATCATTACACAGGAACTATAGAATATTTCTAGTAGAAAAACCTACAGTGAAATATCAGCTCTGTTAAAGGGACCATTTTTGAAATACAATGCCTGGTTTGTAAGAGTTATTAAAAGAGTTTCTTCAGACCACATCAGGAAAAGTCTTCAAATGTGCCATAAAGGTTCCCAAAAGCCATAGCTTTAAGTGTGTTTACACATTTATGTCTTAACATTTTTTTGCTTCCCCGTATCTTTCTCTAACTAATCACGGAAGAAAGCGAACAAAATGATTTAATGATTTTTTCTTCTCCAATGATTTAATATTTGTTTTTGCCTGATGGCAGAGATTGTTGAGTGCAAGGTGTCTAACAGAAATGCTATTACAGGAATTTTAGCCTTCAGAGCTGATCTGACTGTTCTTTTCAAAAATTTCTTCAAGTATCTCAAAAGAAAGAAAAAGAACTACAAGGAAAGCACAACAGAGCCAGGTAAACAGCAAGAGTAGGTGCTGCAGTCATTGTTATACCTTAAGCAGCAAAGATATCAACAAATAGCAGTAATTACACTTCCTTAAACACAGCAGGGTTAACTGCAGGGGCATTACTTTCAAATCAGCACAAGCACACTCAGTTACAAAGATTGTTTCTTATACCGATGAGGACCCTGCTTTTTCTTCTACTAAGGTTTGCAATACAAATAAATACAACATTAGCACAATACAAATTCAATCCCAGTGCAAAACTAGCAATATCTTTGTCAAGTTCTTGTCCTTACTGGCACTTGCCCCCTTAGAGCACCTGTCTGCCCTTGTGGTATTGCTGACTAATATTTGTATTCACATCATAGGTAATCCAGGCTCTTACATAACCATTGTCCCTGACCTTTCCCCTACCAAAACACAGAACTATCTAACCAGAAATCAATGGTGCTTTTAAGTGCCTGGCTCAGGTAACACCTCTAGGTGGACTGCTAGCCAGTTCTGTCTTCAAGAAGGTAAAATACTTGAAAACTCTCATTGTCTGCCCATAGTTCTTCCACTATTAATATGAGGATGGACAGTTTCTACAATTTATGGTGAGAAAGTCTATATGGCTCAGCCTTTTTCAGAAGAAAACAAAATGCCCATTCAAGGCAATCACAAATCCTAAAGAATCAGAAAAAGGCAAAACCAGTGACAACACTGTTCAAAATGACACAGCTTCTCTGTGTGCTTACCAGTACAGAGCCCCTCTTAACACACAGGTCTGGAAAACCATCACCACAGCAAAGACATCCATGAGGGTATAAAAACATAACTGTTAGCTGAAGTGACAAGGCAGAGGCTCCAGCTACCACATAAGTAAAAAAACTACCATTCTTCCGGCTCACCTTTAAGGGCTCTTAAGGGACAACGCCAAAGCCAGATGTCTCAGATGTGTCTCTTGAATTCTTGCTCTGCAATCAGCAAAGATTTATTTCCAGCTTATGTGGTCTATCATGGAATAATAAAGCACAATGGCACTCAGATGTGTATGACTGAATTCACATACATCCACCTTAGCACCCATTTACAGCAGTGTTCATGAGCAAGAGAGACCCTGGGGTGGGATCCAGAGTGTGGTTCAAATTCATGAGCTCACATTAACACATTTTAACCTTGGTACATTCTGAATCTTGTTTAAACACAAGAGATTAGACACTGAGGCTAAACAGACATACACAAAAGAGCCAGGAAAATGTCAAGTCAAAATAAGCTCATTTCAAAAGAAGAAACATACATTTTTGTTTGTTGCACAGATGCAATGTAGCTAACATTAAATTTGTAATTTGTTTTCTGTTGCTTCTAAAACTTGCAAGTACGCATCACCACTGCTACAGTGGTTCTCTCTTCAGGAAACCTGACTCTCTGTTGAGTGTCTAGGTAAATTGATGTCTCATAGTCCTAGCATTGCCAGTTTGGGGCAGCAAAAAGAACTGCAAGATTCTACCCTAAGACAGATCATTCTGGGGTGTGCTCTGAGGGAGAAACAAGCAGATGAAAGTAAAACAAACCCTATGAATCCAACCCTAAAACTTAAATTGCGAGCATCACCATAACAACTACCAGCTTAATGACTGTGCAATGCATTGTGAGAGAACAATCAAGACAACTAATTTTACAGTATGGTTTTCCGTCTGTCTTGACTGAGGCATTGCTCAGCCAGGATAGCTCCCTTGCAATAGGAAAACAGGGTTGTTTACAGCAGGACTGAACAAGGGCACCCAGTAGCTGACAATGACATACTGTGGTTCTTGATGAGCACTTTCCCAGGCTCATCATACCTTGAAAATATTTCTGTAGACACTGAGAATCCACACTGTAGTAGATTTCACTGTTATGTAGGACACAAAGCAAAGCTCAACTATCTCCATGTATGATACAGAGATAGGAAATTACCATATTTGCAATATGGTAATTTTCAGGCCTGTGTCAATAGCTTCCTGGTGACATTAATGAGGATTTACAAGGTATTTGCCTTCAGTACAGTCCCAGCCAGAGCCTCACAGGAAAGCAGGGATGGTAATTGCAAATCTATTTCTACTCCTTCAGAAATTGCAAAAGTCAAACCACATAACCACTCTGTGAACAAGATTTTCCCTTCTACAGCCTAAAGGACCCTTAAACAAATTAAGCCAGCTGTTAAGAAGGTAATTTGTGCTGAAAGATCTATAAGAGAACAGTAAGAAATCACAAAGACCAGCTCTCATTTTCCACTATTATCCTTCCTTGTCCTTTTCAGAGGGCAGAGTTGGAAAAAGTTCCACACCCGAGTCTCATCCTACCCTGGTGCTTCCTGGGCATGATGGCAAAACCCTCTGGGACTAGGAAGGTCTTGCAGGATTTAAAGAGATTTGAAGCTGCCCTTGGGTGCCCTGGTAGTGCCACAGAATAACATTCAGGAATTTTAATTCACAGTTTCTTGAAGTATTCGGGTGTAAACAACAAAGCAAAACACAAGATAACAAATAGGGCTCATGGGACTTCTCACACTGACTTTAAAAGGAGGATTAGAGTTTCATAGTCCCATATTTCCCTGTTCATGGGAAAAGATGTCAAAAATGATCAATGGAGGATCACAAGGTTTATGACATTTTAAACCAGAATGATCAGGTAAAGAACTTAAAATTTAGGAAGCCAGCCCTCCCCAGGCCCTGAGCCCCTTATTTCAATGTCAGCAGGAGATTGTTTAGATAAAAACAGGCCTAAAGCAAAAATTATATTTAGCTTTTAATCAGAAGATATTTTTCTTATTTCAGGATGTACAAGTGTAGTACAAATAAAAGTATCTTGTGTAGGGTTATATTTTGCTGTTGATTTATGGTGGCTTTGTTTTGTTTTTTCTATGCTTCATTTTTTAAAATAATAAAAAAATAGTAATTTCCAGGAAAGGTTTGATGCTTATTTCATTTGCTCTGATCCTACATCTCTGTATGCCTCAAAGCATATCTACAATCTGCAAATTGTTCTATAAGTGTGGAATAACTTTACCAAAGACAGCAAACTGTAATTTACATCAGTGCAACTAAGAATTAAGTATATTTGCTATTTTTTAATGGCCTATCAGGCTTATTCTAAATGCTATTAAAATGACAAAATAAAATAAACGAAAATGAAATGGAGAATTCTCCTGTCTCCATCTGCACATTAGGAGCGGATATTCCATAAAATATATTTATCAGCACTGTGACCAGCTATAAAACGTCGTCAGTGCAGAATGTTTATGTACTGTAGCATAGTAAAATTGTCCCCCTGTTAACTCTAAATCAGCCTCCAAACAGGTACTGGTGCTTCTTCATCTGCAGGGTAGCTCAAAGGGAAATGTCATTTATGATGTTTGAAATCTCATTTTTGCTACGAAGGGTGTCACAGTTGAATTGTGACTTCCTATAAACGGAAAAATTGCTGGATTTGGTATAAATAAATCTTAGAGACAGATCATGGTATTATTTACCTTCTGTTTTTTAAAATATGGTTAAATTTTAAGTGAACAACTCAAGACCTGTAAACATCAGTTTGATTAAGAAAGTGTTTCATCTACATAGTGAATCTCAAGGAATTCGTGCTGCTATCTCATCAGATCTCATAAACAATATATTGCCAGGACTTGTCACCATTACTATGTCTTCACCACATAGTCTGAGTGACTGTCAACTGCGTCCAAACATTATTTTCTAATTCAACTAACATTTAGGACACATCTGATTCTGATCTGATGGAAAAAATAGATTAAGGGTTTTTCCCCCACACCCTCCCAAAGTAAAAACTAAAATATCAGAGACCAGATCAAACAAAACTTCTCTGCATAACAGTCTTTGTGATCCTAAAGTGGCTTTTGGCAGCACTGCATATTCTCTGGCATTCTCCATGTTCTCATCAGGAAAACTAAAATTCAGCAGTAAAGGAAGCAATCTGTGTGATAAGGTTGCATAAACACCAGATTCACAAAACTAACAAGTTAAAATGCTCTGTGATACCACACCAACTGCCAACAGAAAAACTTCCAGTAGCAGATCCAGATGCAAACTGACACCTCAGTTTATACCACACATCAAACCCTTGAGGCTTTGCATCAATAATTCTTTGGGAAAGAAGAGCCAAGCTTTTAAATTGAATTAAAAAAATTTCCCTTTATTTTGCATCGATTTGAATGAGCAATTCTAAACAAATACCTTACTTACCATAACGGTATCAAAACAGTAACAGAGCATTAATTCACAAAATTATTTAGGTGCTCAGTTCCACTAAAATCCATTGGTCCTAATTCCTAGATTTTTAGAGTAATTTAAAAAGTAGAAATCACGTTTAAATATCATATGATCACAGTTTAATATGTGCATCACTTTCTTTTCACAAAACTGCATTGTCCTCTGTATCTAGTCACTGCCACTGAAGGAAGAGTTGCAGTTGAGAATGAGGGACCCAGTATGTTGCTCTCTGACTAATAATAAAAAACAGCATAAACCCCCCACCACCAAATCCAAGTTTCACTAGACAGGCTGGTTTCTCAGTCAATAAGAATTGTCTTTCGTTGATTTAGAACACATGAAGATCGCTTTTTTCAGTCATCTAATGCTTTAAAGTACTAATTTTCAGTCTTAATAGTCTTCCTTTCCCCCCTCCTTCTTTTTTCTAGCAAAGAACCCTAAGGCTAGAAATTATTTTAATCTATATATTCTTCAGTATTGTTAGTAGTATAAATAGCCAGGCATATTTGATCTAAAGTGAAAGATGGTATTTCAGAATTAATATCTTTGTTGGTGATGAAATTTGTCATTGACAATACATCCATTTATTTCTGTGACTTAGAATGCATTTCTGAATAATTTTTTTTAACCTAGTTCTGCTATGCATTGCCCAGCTCAGTTAACAGACTGTATGAACCACCTTCCTTAGCCAAATTTACATGCAATTTAGTGTTCATTTACACCTTCACTTGTTGCCTTTTGGAACTATGTTTGGAGACAACACGCCAAGATTTACACAGCATTTAGTGAAGTGGAGCCAAGAAGAAAAGCACTGAAAATAGGGCTGGCACCACCACTTACTTTTGTACAACGAAAATGAAGCGTTTGTATTAAATATTTAATGTCAATATGACATAAAAATGAAAAAGGTTATGTTAACAATCCACACTTTTGGAAACTCCTCTTGATTTTTATGGTCTTTATAGCAATGGGGTGAGGGGTTTATTTTATCAAAAAAGTATAGTAGATAAAATATTGCTCTTCAAATAGAAAAAAAAGTTAAAGCCATAATTGAAATAATTAAAAAAATTAAAAAGTCAGAATCAGTGACATCATCCTTCTCTCTCTTTCCCTAAGCCTCTGTTATATCTATATAAACAAACAACATGAAGACATGTGTCACACAAGACACATCTATTTTTAACTAAGAGGACAAATTCTGACACAAAACAGCAGGAACTAAGAGTAGCAACAGAGTAAGTAGGTTTAGAAAACCTAGTTTTTTAAGGAAGGTAAGCTAAGGGAAAGCTCTGACTTTTCAAAGCCCTTCATCACCTTTAGTACCTTAGATAAGAGCAGATACATAGTCACTACTTGCTCCATGACAGATTCAAGGTGCAGTCCTGAGGGTGAGAAATAATTTATAAAAGGTCAACCTCCAAGCAGTGGCTGGAAAGAACTGAAAAAAACTTAAAAAAAATCGAACAATGAGCAAGAAAACAAAATATTCAGGGTATAGATACCAAAGACATGTACTTCAGAGCAACTACAATTATATTTTTTTCAATTTTCTTTGACAGGCCAAATGAAAAGCTGTCTTTTCTAGTTGAACAAAGCTTTTTACTCTACTTAAAAAAAAAAAATTGGTTCATTTCTGTTTCAGTCTCACAAAGTAAATCAGAAGGTACCACTGGAGTGCTGCTTACTAAACTGAGAGCAATAATTTCCCGCATTCTTTAGCAGGGGAAACGGCATTTCTATGAACTGAAAACTTCTCCAGGACAATGGCCATAAGTGTTTAAATCCCTCCCCCATGATGGAGTCCCAAAGGCACATTTCCCACCAAGATCCTCGGGTACCTGGTGTGCAGGTGCTCTGAGGGACAAGGATGGCTCTGCTAAAGCTGTACTTGTCCTGGAGGACAAGTACGAGGGACAGCACGGCAGGTACACTGTCAGGCTGCACAGTTTTTCCCCTGCCTTTTCTCCTATCTTAATTAAAATTTTATGTGACCTTTTCACAGCAAACACCATCCACTACACCTAAGCAGGCAGAAATAACCAGCTCGTATTTCAAGCCATGATCTTCTCCCAAGGGACAGAAGTAGAGCACTCCTAGTTCTACACCAATATTTCAACCAGCAGGATCTTACAGAAAAGCAGAGTGGTTACCACTATTTTATCTTCATTGTTTTAGTTCAGCTCAAGTAAATTTTCCTATCACTCTGCCTTTTCTGGTCACTTGTATCTTTTACAGTGCTAATGAATTTGGTTTGGCCTTCTTTGGGAAATTCCCTGTGAAAGTCCCAGGCAGATTCACCTCAAAGGCCTCTGGGCTGACAGTCCCTTAAAAAATTAAGTCAGAACATCAACCAGTTCACATTGTCACTAAGTTAACTCTGACATCGCACAAAATGAGCATTGCATGGTTATACTAATTGACTGGACGGGTATAATAATTTTTGAAAATATATCTTCCTCTGACTACACAGGGGTATTGTATTCTCTTCAGCAACTAATGAGTGGCTTGTCATAAAATATTTTATAGCAAGGGAATCATATGACTTTAGTGGCTGTTCACAGGAGTAGGTAGACTGGTACTTAATTTCTAGCTTGAATATAGTTTATTTATTAATAAAGTAATTAAAGTTAAAATAAGATACAAATGTTAATTTTAAGAACAGGAAGAGTTACATAGGGAGAAAAATCACCTGTAAGTTGGTCAAAATGCTTGAGTACATCTTAACATAATGTTAGCAGACTTAAAGCAATTATCTTGTCAAGGTCTGTCATAAGTGCTTATGCTGCAAACCCCACTTTGTTTCTTATTTTCATTTGGAAAAGTGTCATCTGTCACATTTTCTACCTTTCTTTTCTTACAGGTACTCATAAACTATGAGCTTAGATCTTCGGCACTCACAGAACACTTCTGTGACCTTTTCAGTCGTGCCATTAAATGATGAATTAATCCAGAGGACAACATTGTAAAGTGAATAATTAAGGCAGGTATATAAAGTGGTAAAAGTAATTGGCATGCAAACTGTTACACCTATCACTTGAATTACTGAATCTGACTTTAGGATTCTTCAGACTTGTAAAATGCTGAGTTACATAACTGATTTATGTCCACAAACACACAGATGAACATCGTTTGGTTTTGGCTTTTTTAAAAAAACCTGTTGCCTGAAGTTCCAGTTCAGTACCAAAATGCTTGGCACTCATTCTAGATCAGAATCAAACATCCACAGAGAAGCTGAGCTAGAATCACCTGACTCCATCCACAGCCAAGAATGAAGATGTAATGTTTCAGCAGCAACAAAGTCACCAACAATATATTAAGACAGATTTTAGGATAGCTTAGTTAATAAATGAAATTCATAGTGAAGAATGAGAATTGGCACCCCATGCATTGCAGGCCCTAGGAAGGTCTGGTGGCACACTATAAGCCTTTGCTCTATTTCAATTGCATATTCAGAGAGCGTGCTAACAATTTCTTAGGCAAGGCAAAACATACAGCTCTCCCAAGATTTCCTATGAGGTGCTTCATAAGTCTGTTGCATTTATTTAACTACCACATTTTCAGGGATGTTGAGCTTATGATCCCCATGATTAATAGTGATATGCTTACAAAATACAAAGAAAGAAAATTAACTGCACTGTCCCTGAAGAATCTCTGGCTTTACCAGATAATTAAGAAGTTCTGCATTTTTTCCTTATGATTGGTTGTAATCAAGAAGATGATTTTTATTATGGTTTTTTTCCCCATCAAGACTTTTTTTCCTTTTGAAAAAGAAATAGCAGAGCAATCCAAGGAAATGAGTACATATAATGCAAGTACCATGCCTTGCTTATTACAGGAAGAAGTTTTAAATATTGTGATATTCTGATAACTACTTTTAACTACACGCAGACCTCTAAGCAAACACTGTATTTCAGATATGTGTCCCATCTTTACATGTCACTTACAGTAAACTTATTGGTCATTAAAAGGTATAACTGCATTTATTAAAGTATTTTAAGATATTTTTTAACAAGGATGTTTGAATTATTTCCCCACTTGCTCTGTGTGAATCTGCAATTTGAATTAATTTAGTGTACTGAAGTATAAAAAAAAGCTTATAGATTTGCCTGTAATTATGGCAGCCTGATACATCCACTGTTTTATTGGATACTTTCATACACATTTGGCTTTTTTGGTGACCTACACTAATTGCATGGTTTTTCTTAAAAAGCAAAGCAGTTCTTTATATGAAAAGATTCAATACATAGCAGTACTGTGGGACTTGATATCCATTGAACTTGGGTCTTAGAAAATGGCAAACATTTGCTCTGTGCAGGACATGTCTTTGCCTGCAGTGGGCCAGGCTTGCTTTGCAGAGGAGGTTTGGGAATGATGTCTCCTCCTCTGGGTTTTTGCACAAAGAGCGAGGCCCCTCTCCAGAGCCAGGACAAAGGAAGAAACCATTCTGTGAAAGGCTAAGATGTGTCCCAAAAATTAGGAACTGCAGAAAAAGAAGTATTGGAGGGATATTAGAAAATTGAAAAGCCTGGGACCAAGCAGCCTGGGCCAGGATTTGAAGGAAGACAAAAGAACACAATTAGCACACACCAGTGGAGTAGGGCAGAAAGCACCATGCCTGGAAGGGGAAGCAGAAATCCCTCTGCACCACAGTCCCTGCACATCCACCTGGCTCACAGCCCTCTTTCCACTTTCTTCACAAGAGATTTCCAAGAATCCAGAATTCACTTAAACCCAACCTTCCAGAAAACAAATTTCTGGCATATCTTACAAATCCTGTGAAATCTAAAGGGAAGAGTTGATTGGGAGATGAGGTACAAGTGCAAATGAGGTCAATAAAACAAACTTGGAACATAAAATACTGTATAAAAGATTACTCTTTGAACTGTATACATTATGTAGCAGTTCTATGAAACGCTTAGATCTTTGCATTTTTCCTGTTCCAAAGAACATCCCTCATTTCCAGATTTCAGCAATTCAGGTTGTTGAAGGTTCTTTTCAAAAAGCTCTTGCTGCAAAATGCAGTTTAGGCAGTACAACAGGGAATAAGACATTGTTATTGTTATTGAGTTTCTTGCTTCAGGGAAGACACTTGAAATTCTTAGTTTTCGAGCATTACTTAAATTGGTGACAAAAAGACATTTTAATTGTTTTCAACACTGGAACATAAGATTTTAGAATCTCTAAATGTACCATCTCTGTAGCTGGAGGTATGCATTATTTAACCACTATAATAGCTCTCATTAAAACTTAACTCATTTTTTCGGCTTTCTCAAAACATCTGCTACTCATGGGATCTGTTTTTGCAATTATAATAAACCAAATTTCTCTAGTGATGCTCCTTTAGTTGCAAAAACAAAAGGTTCATAGGATTTTTTCATAGCTTTGACAAACTAAACCTTATTGCAACAGTAAGAATTACTAGATTTTTTTATGTTGTTATTTTAAACCTATTGCTTTAAAAGTTGATGTCAACTCTTGACTTGGTTACCATAGTGCTATCACTTGAAACAAAACTCCAGAAGCATGTCCTTACAAAGGCTTAATAAAAGCAACTTCTTTTCCCTCATTTAAAGCATATTGTGAAATTTATATATGACAAGTCACAAGCACAGTCTGAAAGCTGTACATGTACAAAGGATGCAAGGATAGAGGTGTCAAGGTATCGAAAGATTTGCCACAGTTTTTAATTACTTGATAGCAAAACTATTTGAAAGGGATTAAACACTTTGGAAAGTGGCATTATAAGCAATTCTTATAGGGTTTGGTATCAATTTTTAAGGTTAGCACGTTTGTCAGCTTGCTAAAAATATAAAATACAAAATATGGTGCAGGTCTTGTGATCGATGACAGCTGCTGAGTGCCCAACACTTTCAGAAGATACAAGCCAGGTCTGCTTCTCTACAATAAACCAGATTTACAGCAAAAGGATGGAAACTTTTACTTGTTAATTCTGAATAATGCTCTCTTTCTTTTTGCTAAGAATAAAAACCTAAATGCAGTGTCTGTGCTAGGGAAATGACAGGATGTGTGTAAAATGCTGATTCTCGACAACAAAGTTTCTATTAATATCACATGTCCCCAGTTTAAATCAAGGTAACATTAAAAACCATCCAGATGACATTTCACTAGAAAAGAAACACCAACTAAACAGACAAACAAACTTAAAAAAACCCAAATTCACAAACAATTCAAAACCATAATAAATTTTTATGTTATAGGTCAGGACTGCAGTATTACCTTTCTGATGCTGAATAATAACTACTATGAAAACAGTGATGGGTACATTCTTTTGAGAGAGAGCAGTAGAAAGCAAGTTGGAAGACTAAACAAAGGCAAGGGTAAACATTATCATTGGAAAAAAATATTTCATTGACTCAGAGTTATGAGATATCCATCACAAGTACATACCAGCTCACCACCTAATCTTAAGCTTTCATTTCAGTGCTTACAACTATATTTACTCTTCTTTTCCATGAGTATATAGAACCTCTTATTGCCGTGATTTTTCCATCTGTTGCTTCAGACCTTCATCACCAATCAATCAACACTGTTCTACCAACTACCATCAGGACATTTAAGCAGGCTCCATCAGTGCTCTGAGGCCAATTATACAAGGTTCAATAAGACAAAGTCCCAGGTCCTATACATGGGTCACGACAGCTCCTGCAGAGCTACAGGTTGGGGCCAAGTGGCTGGAAAGCTGCCTGGTGGAAAAGGATCTGGGGGTGCCAATAAACAGCTGGCTGAACATGAGCCAGTACGTGCCCAGGGAGCCAAGAAGGCCAAAGTCACCAATGTCAGGAAGGCTGTATCAGCAGTATGGCAGCAGGACCAGGACAGTGATTGTTCCCTGTACTCAGCACTGGTGAGGCCACACCTCGAGTGCTGTGTCCAGTTTTGGGCCCCTCGCTGCAAGACAGCCATTAAGGTGCTGGAGCATGTGCAGAGCTGCTGAAGGGTCCAGAGAGTAAATCATATGAGGAGTGGCTGAGGGAGCTGGGTTCTTTTAGAGTGGAGAAAAGGAGGCTCAGGGGTGACTTTATCGCTCTCTAAAACTACCTGAAAGGAGATTGTATCAAAGTGGGGTTTGTACTCTTCTCCCAGGCAACACGCATTCAAGAAATACTTAGGTCAATTCAGCTAATTGTAATCCAGGTCAGAAATGCTTAAAAACATTCGTGTAATGGAACAGAAAATCCTGTCACCTAAAAGGTACTTGTACAGCTTAGATGAACTGATCCAGGTTGTGGAAAAGGACAGGAATAAGTAGACATTCTTGACAGGAAACACATTTACTTGGCCATAGTCTGTATTCCATATTCTACTTATAAACCCTAATCTTCAGTGATCACAAACCAGCAGACAGACTCACATCTACATTGGATGCAAATTTCCAGTAATTATCTTTTAGTGGAAAAACTTGAGTTTTGATGAAACAAAATATATTAAAGTATTTGCTAAAATAACTTGAAATATAAAGCTGATTGAAATTTTTAAATGAAAGTAGCTTAACCACATTCCCCTTTCTTTCTTTTTTTTTTTTTTAAACAGCATTTGAAACTGACTGCACATCTTTTAATCCTTGCAAATTGAGCTCCAACAATTCCTTCATCAGTGCTTTTCATTGGTAAATAAGGTTCCATCTGGGCTGTAGAAATAGATGAGGAGGGCACAGTGGGACTAAATGTTTCCAGCACTCAATTGGCTTGAAATGTGGTCTAGTCTCTGAACACTCTGGACCCAAGCAGATAAGAAACTGACAGAGGCAATAATCATCTTCTCTTTATTATTTCCTTCTATTATGCTTTCTGTTTTCATCCTGGGTCTCAACCCCCATTTATTTACTTTTTTTTATTTTATAGACAAACCTCCTATTCAGATTTAAATATTCAACCTTCCTAAGGTATCTTGGTGAATATCACATGCGCCATATAGCAATGCTAAACTTAACAAGCAGATTATATGGGCTTTTAAAATGTATTAACAGATGCAAACCTATGACAAAAAGATACCACTACCTGCACTAGGCTGGTTAAAGAAGCATAGGTTTACATTTCCATACCTATTTGGCTCACTGAGGCTAAATCCACTTAGTGTAAAGCTAAGAAATACTGTAGTCATATTAGGAGGTGGGTGTGGGGAAAAAACCTTCATAATAGATTTAAGGGACAAGAATCAAATGTATGTATTGCTTGTGCAGCAGAGGTGATGAACAAAAGACGTGCAGTAAATTTCATGTTTTGGACTGGGACTGAAAACAGAGCACTACTAAGAGGGTCTTTTTGCTTGGCCTCTCCCTCCTCCCACCAAGATCAGTTATTGACCTCACCAAGGGAACTGAAATGGAATAGGTTAAGTGGATAATTTGGGTAATTACTATATTAAGTCATTACCTAGTCATTATCTCCAGTTCATATCTCTTCTTTCCAGTAAAATCTGTGTTAGTATAACTGAACTGAAATGGAGTGGCTCCAGTCTTTGGAGTCACTGAGGTCTAAACAAGAGGAAACACAGCATAAGAAATCCCACAGAAGTTGCTTCTGGACCAGAAGCATCACAGTGGGAGTCAATATGGGGAGCCAACAAGAGCTGGGATAGAGCACGAACTGACTTTGAAATCCCAGCAGGTCAGTACTGCCTATTTCTCTGCCTCAACGCCTCCTGCTCCAAATGGATTTCATAATTTGAAGATTTCCTAATCCTTTGATACTTTTCTCTACTTTATGTGTTAAGGCAACTGAAAAAACTCTTTGAACTTGCCTGGTCTACTAAGTGTAAAGGAAATTGCAATATATTGCATTTCAAATCATCAATGTTTTAGTTTTTTGTTATTTGTTTTATTTTTAAATTATTTATTTATATGAAAAACATTAAATCACTTGGAAGTTAAGCCAGTCGTTGTTCTCCTGCACCTAAACAAGCAAGTCTCTCTTTTTCTCCAGAAACAGTTGCAAAAATCCTCAAGACTCTCCATTCAGAGCTGGTTTTACCTGTGCAAACATGAAACTTGATGCTGCCCTGTCAACAGGGGCCATTAGGAGTCCAAGGACTGCCACCCTACAATGTGAGACTGTCCCCTTCCAATCACTGGATAATACACACCCCTGTCTTCAGCAGTGTCACCAGCCTGTGCCGAGAGAGAAGCGCTCAGGCTGCACTGCTGAAGATGCTCTTCCAAATACTCTCCTGGTGGGCTGAGAGTCCCGTGGCTCAAGCCTCACACAGAGGCTGCAAATCTAGACTGCACAAGGTTTTTATGGAGGCTATCTAGAGATTAATGAACAACCATCTTCTCATGCAATTGAATACATTAAAGAAAAGGACTGTGTTTGTTTGTCCATTTATTGAAAAGTTGAATAGATTGTAAGTTATGTTTGTACCAGATTGTTATCAGCGGTTGAAAACTGCTGTTTGGGCTTTTTCTTTAAAAGCTTAAACCAATATTAGAGATAAAAACAGAATAAAAATTAATGTACACAGGCTTCCACATTCAAGTGAAGAAAATTATTTTGCACAGCAAGCATTAAGATCAATTTACTTCAGATATAATTAACAAGTTTCACAAGCATTGAGTGATTTAATTTCTTGTATCAAATGAAAAGCTGCTTTCTGACACTAAAGGACTATTCTCTTACAGCACTATGTGTTAAAATTCATCATTCCTGTATATTCAAACAGATGGGACTCAATGAAAACTTCTAATGAAATCAGCATTAACTTACATCCAGCATGCAAAATCTTTAAAGGACTTTCTTTAATGTTGTTTTTTATTGCACAGTTTCCTAATTAGAGTTAAATTGTTACATTCCCAAGATAAACCAGTCCTTACACTGGGTGAAAAGCATAAAAAGGAATTGAATACAGTTGTATAAAATACATATAAATAAAACTAAGATGTAATTCTTCAGGAAATAACCATAAAATAATTTCATGATAGACATTTATGCTTACTAATATTTACCCTTGTATTTGATTTAATTTTCATTGGTTTTTTTTCTCATGAGATTCAATTAGTCTGGCAAATGACATTCACAATCTAAGGTTCTTCTAACATGGAGAAGAGAAAATTAGTGTGTAAACCTGGCATAACCAGATGATTCAGATCTCAGTCAGTTCCTACACCACAGTGCAGAACACCAAGGCTGCAAAACCAAAGTTACTGCAGCTCAGAACTTTTTTTCTTCCCTATTCCCTCTTAAAATTTCAGAGGAGAGAAATAAAATGAGGGGACTGTGTGTGTGTCATTACTCCAGTTCAATAAGGCTAAAAAAGTGCTGAGAAAGAAGTAGTTTCTTGTCTGATCTTAGGTACACAGAAGTCAATAGTAACTTATTGACCATAAATATTTTCATTTCATAGCTCCCCACATCAGCAGCAGCACTACTGGCATTTAATATTGTAATTTTAAACTTTCACTTAAGAAAACTTCAGAGACTTGCCAATGTAAGGGGCAAGTAAGCAGAACAATTCTACAACACACACACACACACACAAATAAATCTGTAATATGTCTATGTTAACAATCCCATTATGATAAAAGCCCCTTCCTTTAGTTTTACAAGTGATATAATGACACAACATGACATGGAAACACTTTTCCCTCCTGGACGTTTTGCCCTTCCAGCAAGCACCATTTGTTCTTTTTAAGCACATTCACACAAACAACAAATTCTGCTGTTACTCTCAGTGTGCCCATGCACGTGGCAGAACTGCACTGACAGACATTTTAACTCTGCCTTTCAAAGACTGGCAGGTTGATGCTGCAAGGCCCTGAATGAACTGACTGATCCAAGGATATCCACAGCTCCAAACGCATTCATAGTCATAGTCAGGATTAAAGGAATTTCCTGTGTAAACAGTTGCATTCACATTTGTGATCCCTTGCTGGCCAAACAGTACACATTAAATGCATTATAAGAGCAAGTTCATAAAGCAGAGAATCTTGTTTATGCAAATGGGATGAAAATATCACAGTAGGTATCCCCTTTCTCCCTGAGCAGAGATACCGGTATCAAAAATATTTAGACTTTTCTCCATTAGCTAGGATGCCTGCATTATACATTTTCATTCTACTTCAAGTTCCTAAAATGCAACAATAAAAAAATCCTTAAAGTAAGCACTTGGCATTTGTACCAGCCCAAAGAGCAATCTATTTGCTCATATCTCCATAACAGCTTACTTTGAAAGGGCAAGTTTTACAATTCTGATGGAAATTAGGTGAAATAAGTTATTTGAAACTGAGGAAAAAGAAGTGAAGAAGGAAGAAGAAACACAGCTTTTAAAGACATGCTCAAAGTACCAGGTAATATCACACAACATTCACTTTATTTAAAGTCCACATTGAATGCCAGAAAAGTCCCTACCTTCTGCCTGGTTCTTGACATGTGCCATAACTAAAAAGTTTTATTATGTTACATTAAGAGAATAAAGTGCCTTAAGAAACTACAGAAATACATCATAATGTTCCTTTAGTTAATTAGAAAGTATTTTCGATACAAAATCTATGATGCCTTTCCTTTTAGATTTTACTGTCTAACATAAGAATACATTTATAGGAGTTTTGCAACAAGGTCCCAGAACTTCCTAGTTGCTACTCTAGAAATAAGCCTCAAAGCTTTGAATATCCCACCTTAAATTTTTGGTTCTTTGTTTTGAAAGATGTGATACTCAATCTGTGATTTTAAAGAAAAACCTGTAGAGAATGTATTGACACAATCTTCTGGATAAATTTTTCCTCTTCTAACAAGATTACTCAAGAGTATTCTTCTGATAGGGCCCACAAAGAGCAAACAACTCCCTTTATAGGACTCCATCATAATGCAACCTTACAAAGAACAATAAATTAAAAAATCTGTTTCCAAAAATTGAGCTGTTTGTTTCTTGTATCTCCCAGATGGAAAACACTTTTGTTAAATCATTGCAAGTGAAATTAGGCAGCTTGTTAGTGAAGCTTAATCATTCATTAGCATTTTAAATTCCTGCAAAGGGACAAAATACTTCAGTTTCTGGCTGCCTGAAGATTAACGGCTAATGCTTTTTGTTTATTTGTAAACATCTAAAGTCTGTATCAGGAATTAGCTAAAGAACACTGGGTAAAATTTTTATTTTTTCAAAAGTTGTTGGAGCTCACAATATTCCTCTTTTCTGATTATTTTTATTATCCCTTCCCCTCATCATTTTCATTATTTTCTTACAACTCTGCCCACAGCAAGGTCTTTTTGTTTTCCTTTGACATAGCTCTAGGTATTGGCTATAAATGAGTATGTTTCTTCCAATATACTTGGGCAGATTTAGATAAGTGAATTTGTGTTATAGAGACTCCACACATTAGCTCAACATTACACTACAAATCCATACACAAAGGGATATGGAGAGAACAGAATTATGGATGAAGGTATCAGCTCTTTATTAATAAAGTAAAATGACCTGTTGTCCTGGTCTAATAGCAGGAAATAAATGAGATTCAGACAATCAAAACTGAACTAAATCTAATACTAGATTTCATCTAGTTAAAAGAAGAACCATGCCACATAAAGCAGGTGGTTAAGCATCCTCATAGAGAATCAAAGGAAGAAAACCCAATAACTAGCTTGTTCTCTGTGCAACTATTTCAAAGACTGGCAAAAGCTGAGATCACAGAAAAATCCCAAAAGACCTTCACAGAATTTGAAATCTTTGCCAGATCACCTAAATTACAGGTTTCAGTGACTTCAGCACCTGTGGACAAGCTACACAGTTATTTTATATTATTCTCCACTTTATACCGCTCACTGAAGAAGGGAAAAAGCTTTCAGGATCACAGTCATGTGTGGCTTTAGCTGGTGGGGTACAAGCCCTGTTACCAAGTCAATTACATGTCATTTTTGCTGCTTTTACTGTAGGAGAGGGTGTTCTACAAGAGAGAGGGAAAATACACAACTCCAGTGTGTGAAGCAGAAAATATCAGACAGAGCCTTTTACCCTGTGTCTAGTGTACCATTAAGTGTTAGAGGAATAGTAGGTTACTGGTCAGTCTCCAAATGTACTAGAAGTTGATCAGTAAAGACTCCAGCTTCTACAAATTGACTGAGATTTCTAAGAGTCAAAGTCTGAATTGCAATAAAAGTTTAAAATAACCCCAAACAACACCATTCATGTTTCAATCATGAATGAAACAAATATAACTCCTTCTCACTTCAACTTCCTACCTTCCTAAACTTTTGCTTGTAGCTGTTGAGATAATTATGTTTAAAAAAATGTATCACAGCAACAGCCTGAACTCAACATATCATTCCTAGCAGTCCCCTAGAAATATGAAATTGTAGCAAAATTTATAGACAATAACACAATGTATCACCTTCCTGCTCTGTGAGCAGCCTTCATTCAGTTCAAGAGGTTTTAAAAGCACCAATACCACAGTGCTGAGTACGAATAGAAAGGGCAGGCAGGCTCCCACCATGCTAATTGGCTCACCTAGGGGGTTCTGGCTACAGCCCATATGAACAATTCCAAAGCTTTCCTCTCCCCTCCTACTCCTTTGTCTAATATTTTTCACTATAATCACACTCAGGAAGAAAATTACCAAGCTAAGAATGACAAGTGTGTCTTGCCTCAGCTAAAACTATTCGGAAATAATAGAAGGCAAGATCAAGAGGCGTAGATATAGAAAGGCTTTTGCCCTTGTAGCAACAGAAAAATAAGGGAAACCATAGAAGGCCATTTGATGAGGCAAATGCATGCTTTCTGTTTTTCTGGTTGAGAGGTCCAAGGATTTCCACAGCTCATTTGCTGCAAAGGTCAAATCCAATCCATGAAATTTCCTCCAAACATCCAGCCTTTTTACTACAGCCGTCTACGACTGTCATCTCCCTCTTACCCATCTACAGAAAACTAATCACCCCAGCGTGCAGCTTAATATAAATGGCTCTAACAAGGCCTTTGCACAGCAACAGCAATAAAAGCCAGCACCAAAATGTCCACAACAAAGCCTGATCTCAGATTTCCCTGTGGAAGCTCTTTAAGTCAGGCTTGTGTACACACTAATCATAGTTCATTTCCAGTCTCTGCTTCCCAATGGGCAGGTGTTCAAAATGTATTGTAGTGCTTAACCTCCCACTTTATCCCACAAGGATGTGAAAGTGGCTAACTTCACAAACAGGAAAGGGTATAACCAGAAATGTATATTAATTTGCTAATTGGCCTTCTGTAGCAGATCAGAAGCCTTTCAGCCTTCAGGTATTATTTTTCCATTTTCTGAGTGTAAGAGGAAGAAGTCTATAAAAATTCTTTAGCAAACAGAAACCCTAACTACAGCACAGATACTCTAACTACTTTCAAGTCTTGGTTTGAAAACTTCAATAAACCTTAGAGGAAAAATTCAAACCCCAAAGCTAAACAGTCATTTTCATTTTCCCTTTACTTTTGCTCCTTTCCTGCAACAAATTTCAGTCCACACAACTACACAGATTTGAGTAGGCAGAACCCACCACTCTGGGGAGAAAAAATAATAAAAAAATAAATAAAAAAATAAGCTTTCTTACCTCTGAGAAGCATTTCCTTTTGACTGCTCTGGGTTTCCTCCAGATGAAGTAGTAACTGGCAGGCCCTTGTTGATAGACACCGACTACAGGTCGCGTGAATCAGCACGGGCAAATTTCTGATTTTCATCTTTACGGAGCATCACAGAGTAGCAGAACTATTACACAGCATCTGGAATGTGAATTGGAAAATAATTCAAGATGAATAACTTTCAAATCTGTTTTGATCTTTCAGGGAAAATTGCCAACAATGGAATGACACTAATTATTACATAACCAACATTAGTTAGTGATACTAGTTTATTGTTATAGTTTATGATTAGTGTGAAAGATAGTGGGGCTGAAGGCAAAAGGAGGTAGTTTTAGTCAACCTCTAAAACTGAACTTCAGGAAGAAGTTCATGCACAAGCACTTGCCTTCCAGAATGTGAACTTAGTTCTTTCCCTGGGGACTTAAAATTTCCCATTTTACTCATGGGTATTTTTTACTTAAGTAAAATTAGAGTCCTTATTTATGTTGCTGTTCAAAGAATTGTTATTGTATTTAGTTAAATCACATCAGCACACACTATTATATCATGTTCTTATCAGACTTCTACATTTTTAAAGTAAGATTATATCCTAAAAATTGAAACCAAGAAAGCAAAAGAATTCAGTGTATTTTCTTCTCCATATCCAGTTTCAGTACCAGAGTTATTGCCTTGCTGGAGCATCTTTATGACTCAATATATTTCAAAACCACTTTCAGAATACAGAAAAATAGTTTCATGAAAATAATTCATCTTTGAGTTTAATTTTACATCTAGAACATAATGGAATATTTAATATTTGTCAAGTCAACTCCACAAAGTTACTTTATACTGTTCAAATGTGGGAGAAACAGAAGACAAGGGCATATTTGCTTCAGATGGTGCAAGACTATATGTATATATCCTACTTAAATCAGTTGCAAAAGCTTACAAAACCCGCACTAAACTACAAACAAACAAACAAAAAAAACCCCCTAGCCATGGCTTATTTACTCCACTTAGTGCTGCTCACTGAGAATGGATGACATAAGGAGGCAGACTGCTCCCAGAACACAAGGCACTATGCAGCCTGAAAGAGCATTACATCACACTGTGTGACCCGAGAGACTTAACCCATTTTGATCAAATTGAATTTTCTGATATCAAAACCGTTCTTAGATCAGAAAAAAAAAAAAAAGAAAGAAAGAAAAATAAAAAAAATTTAGTGCCTTAGACTTTAAATCAGCCTACTAGAAAGTAATCCTCCATCCCATAAGCAAACAATATAATTCAAAACATAAGAGGCGGGAGTCATGGTAATTCAACTTTAAGATTCTGTAATTCTTATCCAGGCAAGCTTGTTTCCTCAAGAGAACAAGTGCCCTGAAATCCTGCCACGGTGGAGCACTCCAACAAGCAATGAACCCTCAGCATAATATTAAAACCAAACACTACACACAAACCTAAGATATACAGAAATACACAATTTTGTACATACATAAATTAAGAGTACTCTTTACAGTTTTCAGTTAACCCAAACAGTATTTGCCACTCATTTTGTAATTTTTTTTTAGCTGAAAAACATTCAAATGGATTCTGGCAGAGTTGCATGCACGGAAACACTCATTCCAGCAGAAGCACAAAGCGTGTCAGCAGGACAGGCTGGAAATCAAAACAATAATGTGCTTTTCTTCCACGGTTGGAGCCTTCGTTTGGACAAGTGGTTGAGCAGCACTGACCACAATCCCCTCAGTCAGTTTGATTAGCTATGATCCCACTTACTCCCACAATCCCCTTTAATAGCCTCGGGACATTTACAAAATTGGTGCTTGGGAGATTAGGAACACTAGGTTTCTGTTTCAGAAAAGCTAAAACCAGTTGTTTTCAGAATGAAGTCATACTGATATATCATTAGCAACTAAAGATAACACCAGTGACCTCTGCTACGTTCAAGGGCTCATAAATAATTAAAAAATAAAATTTTCCTAAGTGTCTGGTTAAACCCAGGCATCTAAACTCCATTTAGGTCCCCAGATAAGATGCTTGATTTTAAAAGGCATCTGTTTACTATCCATCACAGTGCTTTTCACTGATCACTCATTTACATACATTTCCTTACCTAAGAATTGTTTTCTTTTAATTCAGTGCTTTACAGGGGCACCTTTCTGTGCATTAAAGCATCTGTTCTTATTAGCAAAAATAAAAGGCGACTGTAAGTCCCTGCTAGTGCAACAGTATATATCAAAATTCAGAACTGAGGAAAAACAAAAAAAAATAAAAAGACACAGCTCCCTAAGACAACTGTGTACCTACAACCACCTCTACAAATGGAATTTATCAAAAGGTCAAACCTAAAAAACAGAAATTCATAAATACTAATTATCACCTTGCCAGTGATTGCATGATAACATTTACTAATGCATAATTGAATAGCAAAAAATTTAAAAAAACAGAGAGCGTGGGTAGATTTAATAATTAATTCCTCCCACACTAATCAGTTTCTGACTATTCTAATAAGCGTAATTATATATTCTTGCTTCCTTTTTCTTTTCTTCTTCCTTTGTGAGTAACAAACTGAGTCTGTCTTTCTAAACCTAAAGAGAAGGGGAACTACAGCAAAAATAATTTTTAGCAGTTCTAAATTTCTAAATGTTTTAATTGTATCTAGGCTTGTATTTTATTACTGGATACTACTAGGATTCTTTGTTTTGCAAAACAATAGTAATTTTAAGTTACCTCATTAGAAGTAGATCATCCTCCCTCAAGCCTTCTAAATTACACATTTGTAATCCAGTGCATTTATTTATGTGTGTTATTATAAACATAAGTTAGCAGCCACCATCCACTATCCCCCACTGTCCCAGCAGGGTTATGGTTAAGGACAGCTCATCTCCACTGTCCCAGGTCTGAGCAGACAGAAGGGTGGATGCTGCTCACAGTCCCGGGGTCAGCAATGTCAGGATGTAATTACACGATTACAGCACTGATTTGCAGGCAGCCACAGTGAGCTCACACATGCTTTTACTGTACAAGGGATAAACAAGACTAAAAGCACAAGAGCAGCTGTCAGAAACATGGTAGGAGACGCTGCTTAAAATCCCACATAGGTCTAGTGACCATGGATATTATGAGCACAACATATCACAGTAACTGTTAGCCATAGGGGAAGTGCCAAACTATTAAGTCAAATGAGAATTTTAACTTTTTTTTTTAAACTTCAGCCAAATTTTCTCTTTTCACAATATTTTGTTAGACCAACACATTCTGCAGGCTAATGTTGGAAGAGTGTCAATAGAAAAAAAAAAATCAAAACAGAACGGCACACAGTCCTCTATAGGCCACATGAAAACAAAATTGCTATAATGTTTGTCGGAACACACTAAAAACACACCCCACTGTGAATAAGATGGACTTCTGGGCAGTGCCACGGAGTCTCAGGTCTTGCATAGCACAGCCTTCAGCAGAGTGGTAGAGCAGAGATGTGCTGTGGGAGAAGGATGAGCAGCAATTCCTGTCTTTACTAATCCCAGCTGAGTTATTGTTTGACCTAACATCACATATTAGCTACTTAATTCCTCCACAGAGGCTTATTTCCTCCATGGCATTCAACAATCAATACTGCAAGCTTGCTGGCTCTGGTCAACGTGCTGCCGTGCGGAGGTTTTTGGTTTGCTTTTTTTGCTTCCTTCCCTAGAACTGATCCATTATTTCACAAAAACACTTTAGGAGACTACATAAGCCTATGGAAAGCTCACCAGAATCAGTTTGCAACTTCTATCTGGATAGATGAAAAAACCCAAAACCAAACAACAAGTATGACAAGACAAGGAGCAAGCTGAGTGACCCTGGAATAGGTCACAGTACCACAGGCATTCCAAGCTCCTCACTGCACACTAACCAAAGGTAAGGTACACAACTTACATTCCAACTATCTCCAGCAGATTCACTTGCTACTGAGCCATAATTATTATTTTAAAAGTTTGTCAGGAACAGAAGAGGAAGTGGAGGATGTAAGAGCACAGAGATATTCAACCAAGCATGTGAGGGGGAAGAGCAGTAGAGTCATTAATACTTCATTCTTCTATGAAGAAATATTATATTGATTTTTTCTAGTAATTCACAAAACCATTCGAGATCTTTAGTAGAAGAAATACACCTATGAAGAATTCTGCTAAAGTGAGAAAGCAATATGGGAAAGTTTGTTTTAACATTTTTATGAGGTTGCTAAAAATAGGTTAGCAAATTATAATTTGATGTCTATACCATAATAAAAACAAGTAAGATTTAGAGAATGGAAAAAAACAGATGGTTACTGTTTGGTTTTATTGAAGCTTCTGTAATTTCTACAAGCAGGCTAGCAGCTTATTTCAAAATCTCTCTCCGATTCCCTGGAAACGCATTATCTTTTCTGAATTTCTTTAAGCTTGTACTTTTACTTAAAAAAAGAAATAATGTACCAAAATACTCAAGCTGAAGAAGTTTGCTACAAAAACAGTATCAGAATTTGAGTTAAAAATTATTATTCCTTTGTCTGAGCAGATAACCTCACAAACAACTCACAGCCCCCCCCTAAATCTTTCTCCTTTGGTCAGGATGAAAGATAATATTAGTGAATATGGCAGACACAAGCAAAAGAGTATATATATGCTGCCAGTGATTAAGCAAAGTGTTTTCAAACTAGAATGGATGAGGGGGCCTATTTAATATTGGGACTGCTTTCTGACAGTTTTAATTTACACATCAAAAGAGAAATACACTCTAAGATTTTGTCACCGTAATGGTTTTGCTATTACATTAACTAGCAATTACTGCACAATGCCATGCAAGCTGACTAGGCTTTAAATGCCAAGTCCCAATTTCCAAACCTCCTTAGGCTGTTATTTCAGCGTCTTCCACATTTTGAAGGGAGAAAATTACGAAGGTTACAATTGCATAGTTTAATAATGGCTAAAAATGCCTACAATCGCTGTTTTCCAGCCTCTGTACAGGGAAACAGAAAAATAACAGTTGTGGTTTACTCTTTCCTCTGTTCTACCCAGTATTTGAGATGCAAAGCACAAGGGTGAAAGCCATCACAGGTTCTCTTCCCCTTCTCCTCCTGGGAAAGTGCTGGCTACCCTGAGACAGCTAATTTTGCATTTGAGCATCTCTACAATAGCACATCGCACTGGATCAGTGCCTTTGGTGGGGGAAATACAGCCACTCAGTGTATCCTCTGTGCACTTGAGAAACAGCAATTACTCCAAAGAGCTCATGTAAATTCCAAATTTGAAAACACCTTGTTTACAGGGCAGGAAACAAAAAGGAGATAATTATGGGGAACACAGAGTTTTCTGCTTGCTCTTCTGCATCTGGAATGTCGCTAATATTACTGCAGAGTTTGGGAATATTAAGTGTCCATTCTTTCAAATGAGTTCACTGTTTCCCTCAGTGGTTTATCAGGTTTTATACACAAACTCTTCAAGGTCAAGATCAAGACAAAATCAAGCCCATATAGGAAATCAGAAGGAACACTGAAGTTACTCAAAAACCTGCACACATCACAATGCAGACTGAAGAAGTTAGATGAACTGAGGAAAGCCACTAAAGAACAAACAAACAACCCCCCCCCCCTGAAAACCCACTCTGCCACTCAGCCAAGAGGGTTTCTATGTTCCACTCATTTGTATCAAGCTACTTCCCAATGCAAATTTTTTCTGTGTCAAGAGATGATGCATTTTCTTTACTTTTTGATTTCAGTTTTCCCTTTTACAGTTTAGACATATTGCTGACCCAAAACCAGTGTGTATTTTGCCTGCATTCTGCAGTAGCCACAATTATGAACTGGTCAACTGCAAATATTCAGCTTTGATTTGCTCACTGTTTAATGCAAAGGTTCAACACTGTTCTGTCAGAGCTGGATTCTCCTTCATATACTTCAATTTGTTCTTTCTATGCCCTGGGTCAGCTCTCCCACTGAATGCCTCCAGAGCACTTAATATGTTACTAGGCAGACCCTCACCTGATACAAATCAGAGGTCAACTGTAATTTGCCTTAATAGAATTATGTCTATTTATGGAAATAAACAGATCATTTCTCTGTTCAAGGATGCAATAAACATTTGGGCATGGTTTTCCCTGCAATAACATTTGATACCAGATGTCTTTCCTTGCAATCAGCGCATTTTCTGTTCTGCAGTAGTTCAAGTTCCTTTTAACGTGAAGTTGGTGTCACCTGCTAAGGGGCATGAGCCAAATTATGCAGTACAGTAACAGAAGTATCCTAAAATAGAGACAGACACTTAGAGCTGTGCAGGCTGGTCACAAAGCTCCATAATTAATCCTTCAAACAAAATTTCAAAGGGTTCACATTGATTTTGGTGAATGCATTTTCCTGGCTACTTGATGAAATCAAGTTGGCTTGTAATAACTTTGAAACAGAAAAGGGTAAAATAGATAATACAGAGTCAATGACTTCATGCACTTCTTATCTATTGTAGTTATTAATGACTCCTAACCAGTATGCAATGCAGTTTCCTCAAAAAACAACCAACCAAAAAAAAAACAACCAAAACCCTTAGGTTTCCTCCCCTGCTATTCTGGTGTTGATTCCCATCATTAAAAATATTTTCCCACTCATCTCACAGAAATACATTAATTCCTCATCAACTTTAAAGGCCAAACCTAAAGCCACTGGGAAGACTGACTGGATCAGAGTTTTGCAGTAGTTCCTGTCAGGCAAGCTGGGAGCACTGAGCACTCACAAATGGTCCTTTAACTGCTCCTTGATCTCCTTAGCTGACCCTGCTTGCCTTCCCATACTTTTTCTTTCCATTAGTATTCAAATTCTCTGTGCTGAAAATATGACCTGTAAGGAGGTATTAATTTAAGCAATTGAAATACATGTGATACGGTTTTTTGTCTAGAGTAATTTGTGAAAAGGAAAGCAGTATAGCAAATAAACATGTTTCATAAACCTGTGTTAAACTGCACAAGGCAGTTTTACTGTTCCTTTTTGAATATCCCTGACAAAAGAATAGTTTCCATTTACTCTCTGTAATACATGGGTCCAACTGCTATTTCTAGAATAACATAACAGACATTTCACTCCCTCTCAACTCTCCACACTAGCGAGTCAACAGCTGGTTATGCAATGCACACATATGTAAACAGATTTTTTTCTCTTATCTCAAAGCTTTCTACACTGTAATTTTAATCCTCTTTAACAGCGGTATGAGCAATGTCCCATGACATTATTTACCTCAACGTACAGCTTCAAGAGCCTCTTTGTTAGACAGCAAGACCAGAAGATGGTTCTGAAGAAGAGAACTAACAGTCTCCTATTGCAATAAATAACTGGATTTTTTTTTTTTTTTGGTAAGTATTTGTTTACTGCAATTATTTCTTTGTTTTCCGGGAAATTGAAAAAAAAAAAAAAAAGTCAGCATTCAGAAAGAGTCAAATGTTCCTTTAAATTGACTTTGAAAAGAATTGCAGGAAGGCAAGAGAGCATTTCCCTTGATTTCTAGCTATTAAAAAAAAGTGACTTGGACTAAAAGAAGAGATGATGTACTAACAAAAGGAGTTTACAACTATAGAGACAATCATCTGCTTTTGGATTTGCCACTCAGTAGGTACAGATACATATTCAAAACTTACACTAAGCAAGAAAGAGTTAAACATTTTACTAGGAGTTCAAATTACTTATTTATATTATCTTTCTCCTTACCCTTTAATCCTAGAAAAGGAATCTGTTTAACCTAATGAGGTTATTCAGCTGGGTCTTAATTTTCTTTAATTATTCAGTTCCTGTAAACAAACATTCCATGCCCTGCATCTATCAAGTCCACAAAACACGAAGCAGAAGAAAGGACTCAATGATCCTTGTGGGTCCCTTCCATCTCAGCATATTCTGTGATTCTCTACTTCACTTTATACCAGTTGAAAGTTTCTTCTACTCTCCTGTTAGTGTTGCCATGCCACCAGGATCTGATGTTCAAAGAGCAAACCAGATGCCCAATTTAGTAAAAACAACAACAAAAACTGCAACCCCTCACCCAAGTAAAGTTATATATCTGAGCAGCTCTCACTAAACCTACTGAGAGGTGCAAGGCACTGGTGCATTATTGGTCTCATCACTCAAGGGCTTCAGGGTACGCAGCGTCGAGCCTGGTGTGCATCCAGACATTAATTTGTGTCCTGACTCGGTGACTAGGGCTGGAATCACAGCTGCAAACCAACCAGCTGATAAATCTGTTTGCAATGAAGGTCTTCCTGATGCTTTGAGTAGGAAGAAAAATGCAGTGGCAAAAACAAAGAGAGCAATATCTTCATTCTAAACCAGACAATCACTAAGTAGTTCATGAAACATGAACTGTGTGGAATCTGCAAGCACGGATCACAAGCAGACTAGATTTAGGAATTCAGTCATCTGCATTTATTCTCTTCACAATTTTTTTTAAAAAGCTGTAGATTCTCACATTTATGATTTCATTGTGCTTTAATTCACTTGTGCTTTAACAAGTGAAAAGGGTTTTGGGGGTTGGGAGTGGAGAAACAGGTTGCAGTTATGGTTTTAAATAATTTATTTCTCAGTTAAATCCAAGATATTTGAATGATTTATTAAACATTCTGCAGCAGTTGTATTAAACAGAGACCAGGAGAAATTAATGATGAGGTGATAATAGCTGCAGATCCTATCACTGTTACTCAGGTAAATTGATTTTCTTAGAATAGCTAAATAAAAAAAAAAAAAGCTACATGACAAATTGCAAAATTTCACTATTAACCACATTACATACTGCTAAATCCCAAAGGAAAAAAAAAAAAAAGAAACATTTCTTTCCTAATTTTGAAAGTCAGAACACATATTATTGTTTTTATTAAACTCTTCTACAAGAAATAGTTCTCCTCTTCAGAGTAATTTGTTTTTCTTTAATTTTTTTTTCAAAAGAAACTACTAACTCTCTCTGAGTAACACTAAGTTGCCTATTCATTATAGTATGAAACTTCCATGTTCTCTTCTTTGTCCAGTGCATCCCTCTGCACCTACAGCTAACCCAGCTTTCTAAGACATCTTCAAGTTATTCCTTTCTCCAAGAAACTTCACCTTACAGTGCATTCTTCATAATTCTCTCTCCCTGTGAAGGCAAACAATACAGCAGCCTGGGGACTGCAATGCTCAGCGAAAGCAGGGCTGGTGCAAGTCTGCAAATGGCTGCTGAAGGCAGCTGAACATGAGCAATCCAGAGCCTGGCACTGATACCCCTGCATGAAACCACCTGAGCAAGTTGATGCTACTTTAGACTTCTCCTGAGATCTGCTCTCCCTATAGCTGAGGTAGAGGAGCAGAACAGATATCTCAGCCACAACAGTTTGCAGCTTGACCTTTCAGGTTACCTCACTACACTTCAAGCTTCTCCATGGTCATGCTCTTCTGCCTCCCCCTGCACACAGGAGGAGCAGAAGTAAGGGCCATCCAGTCCTCCCTTAAATGCTGCCACTCCTTTTTTCACTAGCAATGTCCCCAAGCTGGTTAAAAACACTGGTTTAGATGGCACAACCAACAAGAAATGTGTTCTGTACCCACAGACCTAAAAATGTGACTTTTTTTCCAAAATTTTCCACCATGACATTACAAGTGTAATCCAGTCACCCTTAAGACAAATATTACATCATTTATAGTCCAGTAACACTGATATAATCACCTGCTTCTCCTTGAAATGTCCTTGGAAAAGCATTCCAATTCCAAGCAAGTTAGGTCTTTTCCAGCTGCACTAGAAATATAAACTGGGGAAATCACACCTCTTAGAAATCCAGAGTCTGAAACCCCTCTGATTTAAGAAAAAAAAAAAAAAGTATGTTAATTTACCAGGCTGAGCATCAAGTCAGAGGTTGTCCCCTGAATAATTACTGTCATAAGAACTTCTTAAATCCCAATTAAAAAGAAATCTTACAGAAGAGATTAGCCAGCTCCAGACGAATAATACTCAGAAAGAAGGATTAAAAAAAATATGAAAAGACTATCCCTTATGCTTTCTTCACAAAGAAGATGTGGCCACTAATAACTTGCCTAGTTCAACAGCATATGGAAATTACTTTTTTTAATGGAAGATTTCATTTCAGAAAACAAACTTCTCCTTCTCAAATTTATTATAGCCTATTTATATTCAAGACTGTAAGTTTTTGAAATCCCATCTGCAGTAAATTACCAGACAAGCAATTTGATAAAACTTCACATAGCTCTTGCATCTTAGCATGGGTAGTTCCATCCTAACTCAGGCACATGTCCAAGATCCAGTATGTGTTCGTGCAGATCTGATAAATGATAAATACAGACTAGTCCAATACCATAAAGCACTTGAAATGTCCCACAGAAAGTCAAGTAATAAATCATGTTAGGAAAATAATTCTCAGAATGACTGCACTGAAGCACAATCAACATGTAGCATCAGAAATGCTGAGCCCAAGTGTTTAAGGTAGATCTCGACTTCCAATGCAGCCTGATGAAATGCAGCACAGGTTGTTGGGCTGGACTCCCTGAACCAACACACTACTGGATTATCTAACAATTGTGTTTGGCCTTGCAGTCATTCAGAACAGCTCCAGAGCAAACTATTCCAATAAAAAAAAAATCTAGCTGTGCCCTACTGGGAGGTTAGTGCTGTGCTGTAACCTGTAAAGTAATGAGCAACGCAAGCTGAGCAAAAACAGCAGGAGATGAGGGCCACTTTACCAAGGCAAACAATACCAAGTATTCTCAGGACATAACAGAACTTTTACAACAATGCATCAAAAAAGAAAGCGCCTGCCTAGAGACTTGTCTGTGGGAAAGTGCTCTTTTATCTGCACAGGTTTGATTATAACCATTTTGGCCAGACAAACAGTTAAAGTCCTAAGTTGGTGTGGGCAGGAAATAGCTCTCTCTAGAGGTCTCCCAGTGCAACTATTCCACTGGTAGAGCTAACATATAAATTAGATTTCAGATGGAAACAGCTGGGACTCAGGGTTATTAAACAGGGTAAACAAAAACAGCAGAAATAATTATTAGGGCTGTTGAAATGGGACCCTACAGTATCTATCCAGAAATTGCATCATGTAGTCCATTGTGAAACTTTGCTTGAAGTCATTTGCAACTCTTGAAACAGATGTGCTACGCATATGACCTGAATTTCTTGATCTTTCCCCCTGTACATTTTGATAAGTAACTTAATTTTCTCCTCTTTTCATAATAAGATTAAAGACTATATCCAGACAAAACCTACTAGTTTTAATACCATCCAGCATCTGTTCCAGGCAAAATCAAAATGTACACCCTTGAACTTCTCTTTCAGCTACTGAGTCAGCCTAGTCAATGCCCAAAATTCTTACCTGCCTCAGCATACCTGTGTATCCCAGCTATATCCAGGGGGATAGTACTGCAGGCCTTTGAATGAGCTATACCTCTGCTACTAACCACATTCATTATTTAATAAATTGATGAACACATTCTTCAACAGCGATGACAGCACAGAAGAGGACGACTAAGACCTCCTTAAAAGCTGTAACCCCCATGTAAGAGGAGTCCCTCTCAGTCACTTTTAGGGAGGGCAGAAATCTCTACACATCTCACATTTTATCCACCATAAACCACATTGAGAACAGCTGAGGACCTGATACTGTCTATATATATATCAAGTCTGCAGCTCTGAGTTTTATTTTATTTACTTTGGTTTTCATTATAGTAACTGCTCTATAATCAAATTACCTAAACTTTTGTAAGATCAGACAGAATCAGGTCTTATTAAACACTTATTAAATAAGAAAAGTTCTAACAGTCTAAAGAGATTTGGTCTGTGTGCCCTTTAAAAGTTGAACTCTGTAAGACGGTGTTCTGAATAACTGGCATATTGGATTGATTGTAACAATAAACAACTTATCCTTCTTAAAATAGCTTTGGATCCTAGAAAGCTGTTATGATACACAAAGTAGTATTACTAGGGAAAAAAATAATAATGAGTAATGCCTGCATCTCAAGCATTCCTATCTGGAAAACTGGACTAAAGATGACCTGTTTTTATAACTGGCTGGTGAAATTTATGCTTCTGCAGCAATTTATTTTGAAGATAGGAGGGTGGAAAATCAATTTATAGTCAGCTGTGAAGTTGGGAGGAGGAAGTAATTCAAACTCACTTGATTGGATTGCACAGTTGTTTTGGTAGGGTTTTTTTTTTTTGTTTGATGGTGTTTGGCTTCTTTTAAAGAAAAGCGGAGATAGAGTAAGTATAGAGCAAGACAGGATATAAGAATAGAAAAGATAGAGTAAGAATTCTTCTTTTATGTAGAAAAGTTATTAGGATAAAGAAAAATATTTAGGATAGAGAAAAATATTTTAGGTTCCCTGAAGTGAAGATATATGTGTAGGACAAGTATAGCCATCTCTTGGAACAAAAGTATGCTTATAGCTGTACATAATCCTTACCCTCCGTGACTACCTTTAAACTATTCAATCACATCAGGCAATGGAATGCTGTCAGACTCTAGATATACCTAATCTGCAAAAGCTGGTATCTTCTCTATATATACTATTTTAAGCATTCAATAAAATCAGGCTATTTTCAAGGTTAAAAAAAATGATTTATATCCAGGGTCTCTTCATAAATATACTCAAACAGGGACACTTTTATTATATCAAAGCACTAACTTTGGTTATGGTAGATTTATAAATTTTAATTCCCCTACTCTTTGGAGAATTGCAAAGAGACATCTTTGGTGGTATAATAGCTCTCTGACAAAGTTTTTCTTTTTAAATGTGTATGTATGTCTCTTTTAAAAAACCTAAACATAAGAAGATGAATAAGCTAACTTCATTCATACATCTAGGTTGTATCTGTCCGCTTTGAACAAGATCAGAATTCTGGGAAAAAAAAATTATTCCTTCAAAACATACCAGTAATTGTGCTCTAAAAAGGTCGCATTGCAATGCTGCAGGCTGCTTCTGTGAATAAGATTACAGATGTATGTATGATTAATTTGCCATTTTTGAGCTGAAATATTAAAAATGCCACAAAACGTCAAGAAAATAAAGTGGTTATTGCTTCATTGAACTATAGACAAATATTAATGAAAATACTAGTGACACATTGGTTAAAGAATTTGTGATCAAAAACTGTTCCCATAGCTTCCCATCACAGGAAGAATACACCATAACAACAGTCAAATTAACCAGCTCATCACATATCAAATGTATGGAAGGAATGATTGTCTCAAACCCCGCTATAGAACCATAAGTAAATATATGCCCAAAATTTCAAGACATATACCTTAAGAAAAAATGTTTCTTTAGGCAGTATGTAATCAAATAAGTTTCAATTATTTTATCCTTTTCTTTGAAAACGTGCATTGCTGCATGAAGCCAAGGCACCATGTTGTCACTATTGCAACAATCCTTTAACATCAGCACTCTGACTTGTGCTCCTCCAGGTGATATCGAGAAGCTTCATTCTGGTACAAGCCCTAAGCTAAAGTACCAAATCCTGACCCAAGTGAGAAAAGGAAACAAACAGACAGCTCACCTCAGTTTTACCACTTCCAGGTTGGGCCACGATAGGATTAGCTGGGGGAAGCAGTAGAAAAATGGAATGGATGAAGGAACACATTCAATTCTACAGGTATGGCCTCAAAGAAAGATCACGACTGTGACCTTCCAGCCCAAGAGAACCCACTCAATGGATAGCAAACTTCAGATCAGATCTCAACTCAAGATGTTAATAACCTTCTGGAAGAAGAGTGGGATGGGGAAATAATTCTTTATAAGCCCAAAATACATACATCTCTGGAAGCCCCATTATATACAACAGTCCTCATCCTGCTGTCATATAGTGTCCTACATCTCCTGGGAATGCTCAATGCACTGATGAATTAAACAAGTGATGTTGCACAGTGACCACCCGAACAGGGAGCTGATGGACACCATTAATACTTCACACTCTCCTCTGCTTTTTACTCACATTACCACAAAATGATAAAAACCTTGACAAAAACCTAGTTGAACACTAAGAGCAAAGCCCTTTAAAAAACAAATCCACACTTCCTAGCATGCCAGTATTCCCCATTTTTTATGCAAAACAACGGGAAACTATTGGCATAATGGTATATGCAGACAATACAACCATCAGCTGGTACTGGAACTTAATGTGTGCAGAAGACTTTTGATACAAGAAACTCCATTATCATCTCACAAAGTAGCATGGATCCAGCTCATCACCAATCACAGTTTACTTTTGCAGACTGTCTTTTAAAATATCTTTTGTTTATGACCTACCACTCTCTCCAGATTTTGCACAGTAATTGACAGAGTTTGCTGTACAATTAACTAGGCCTTTTTATTGTGGGTGCCTTTTGCTATTCAAGTCTTTCAGAAGTTGATATCGTAATGGAAATCTCCAGCATCAAAGATAAAGCAGCTTTACATGGTGAATTTTTTGCAATTAAAGGAAAATTGGACACATCCATAACATTAGGTTTTGCTTAAATGCTAAGTATTCTTTCTTTGTCTATTGCAGGAGGGCTCATCTACATGCAAATGTTTCTCCAGAGAATCAGAATGATTATTTTTATGACTGATTTTGTAATTAATGCACCGCTCATTGAGAGGAACGTTGTTTCTTTCTTTTTTTCTTTCTCTCTAAGAGAAAAGCAGTACTATAATCTTAATTGTCCATGAAAAAGGAAGCACCTACAAAGCACGTTTATCCTTGTGTTTGGTTTTTTTTTTTAACCTGCACTGATGACTAACAAACATCTTCACCTCAGTTCACATTTCAGTTTCTTGCTGGCCTATGAAGCAATTCATTCCTCTCAGCTCATCCCATAGCTTCCTGACATATTGCAGCTATAGTATGTCAGATTTTGTCAAAACCTTGAAGTGACAGTTCTGATATAAGGTCATGCCTGGTGGGAATAAGAGTTGAGATACACAGCTTTAAAATACACTGACTGTTTAGTGTCTGTATTTGCTTGATACAAGAATGCTGAGTGACCTACTTTACTTATTTAATGAGATTGTGAAGAGAATGCTTTGCATTTCTGACAAGGATATTTTTTATTGCTAAAGAAGAAGATAAAAAAATGACAATTTGAAATGAAAAGGTTTATTTTAATTAGAGTAACACAGCATGCATTATAATAAAAACAGACTATAGTTGGCATGGCCGGGTGTTGTAAAGCAGATAGCATATATGGAGAGTCAAAGAAGGCAATTAAGATTTTGGGAAGATAAAACAAAAGATAAGCAAGAGTCTGTGGCTTCTTTTACTTTCAAGAACTAATAGTATTCAAGCCATATAGATTCTATACATTTTGGTCTCAAACCATACATGGCAAGGGCTACAAAAATAACTGTAATTATTCCATTTGTTTCCCGCTCTTCAGTCACAGGTTCAGAAGTTACTTCATTGCCATTAACCCTTTAAAACATTCTGGGTTTCTGAGCCTGCAGAGACCTGCAACAGGAATGCTATAACCAGCAGTGGAGTAACTGATGTCCTTCAAGATCTCCCAACCATTTCATCACTCTGCAAAACCACACAGGACTCACCAGCAGATTCACATTTCCAGAGCTCCCTACGTGTAAAACAACTACAGGACTGAGTTACAAAATATGCCAAGGAAAAAAGTAAAATCTAGATTTGAGTCAACAAAGTTTCCTTTGGACTGAAAACTGTAATTAACTTCAGTATTAACCTATGCAGAGAGAAAGAACTAACAGACCAGCTTCAATAATCACAGCACTGTCATCTGTTTGACAAGTAGAAATTAATTCCTTACACATTAATTTACAGTCTGCCCAGGGAGGTTGTGGAGTCTCTCAGTCTCCCAAAATATTCAAAACCCAACTGGACCCATTTTTGTGTAACCTGCTCTAGATGACCCCTTGCCTTGCCAGTGGGGTGGGATTAGATGATCTCCAAAGGTCCCTTCCAACCCTAACAATTCTGTGATTGTGAACTTAGTAAGTCTTTTTCTTCAACAGAAATTATCACTTTAACTATTGGAATAAGTTCTGCATTTTCATAAAATTTTATATTCAGAGAGATAAAATAACAGATGCAACATCCAAATATTTCATACTATCTTCAGCAAGGACCAGAGGCTCATAAACTTGAAATACAGTCCTATATTTCTACTATTTATATATTTTACTATTCGGTATGATGTCAAAACTACTAAACTCACCACATTTTCACAATGAAAACTCTGTGTTACAGTTACTAGACTTGGCTAACTGAACTTTTATGTACACACTGAAGAGTTTAGAAGATACTAACATACTTCAGGGGTTTGGAATTGGACAACCTTTAAGGTCCCTTCCAAATCAAGCCATTCTATGATTCTATTCTATGATACTTTACTTTACTAAAATACACATTACAAAGTTATAATGAAAGTGCTCTGAAAGGACCACAGACCATGTATCTCAAGAACTGAGAACAGGGTTGTGGTTCAAGCAAGATTTGTGACAGAATTTCATAAGAGTACTGCAAATGTTCTGGGAGAGAGCAGCAAATAAAAACCACATGACCTCTACCTTAACCACAATAGACCAGAAAGTCTTCAAAATTTGTAAAAGTCCATGGCATCAGAAAAAAAACTAATGGGATTAAAAGTTGTAACCTTATTTTGTAAACTAAATAACTCACTGATTGTCAATAGACCTTTTGAACACTTATGAGCATTCTGGTACTCCTAGAACTTATGCTGATGGATCACAGCATACCAACATAAAAATAGTATTGTTCAAGCACAGTACTAATGCATTTTACCAGGAACTGGAGATCTTTCACTGCTTTAATAAAAACACTTTCAATAGTCCACTGTAGTTCTCCACATAAGTTTCATTATATACAGAACTAAACCACCGTGTCAGCCATTTAAGCAATGTAAAATCTAGTACAGATTTTTTTTAAACTATGTAAAGTAATTGTTACTTCCAGAACTAGTACAAAGAGAATAATTTTTTTAAATGAATGTAAAACAACCACTGATCACACTTTCAGACATAAGTCTTTGGCTTTCCCACGTACAGTATCACCTCAGCTTACACGTCTGGAACAGATGGTACAAATTGGTCTTTTCTTATGAATTCCTCCCACTCACTTCTTGTCATTGTCTGGTAGCAATCATATGAAAAAATCAGAATAAAGCCTTTACTGGCAGAAAAGGTTGCTTTAATGATAGGCTAATACCACTCATTGGATCAAACACCACATCAAAGAATGGCTTTTAAGTTTGCCTTTTTTGCATTTATAAGCACGAAAATTCACAGTAAGCTCTGTATCAGTTTGACATTTCATTGATGTTGTTTTCAGCTTTCCTCATCTGACAAAATACTGCATGTTAAAATTTCACACAGAATAACATGGCTATATTGAAGATAAAACATTTCAAGTTGTTATTAAAATTATGAACCTTCTTAGTGAAGAGACTTAGGGCAGAGTTCAAGTGCAAACTGCCCAACAGGGGGGCCTCAAGCCCCCTCTGGGTTTGGTGCCAGGCCTGCCCAGCCTCCAGCTTCAGCAGAGCCTCAGTCATCCCAGCTCTCTGCTCTTCAGCAGCCCATCAGCAACAGGATGAGAAGCACAGGGCTTGGACTACCTTGTAGCAACAGACTCATCCTGTCCTGAGAGGCTGACACAGGACACCTGCACTTGATGTCCATCTTGCCTGCAAACACTAGCAGGGTACAGATTACACAAGCATCAGATATAAAAAAATATATATCCAGTGCCACCAATTAACAGGCTTAAATGTAATTACACTCAGAATAATAAATGCATTTGAGTCTGGAAAGATCTAGCTTTCCTGTTTTAAATAGAAATGAATAAGATATCTCAACACAAAACCACATCTCGAATTACAGGCATTAGTAGTAATAGTAATTAGCTGAAAATGAAAATTAATTGAATACAGCATTGTTCCAATCCATTTATCTAATTTGATCAAGGTATCATTAACTAATTAAGTAGCAATGCTTTAATGTACAGCTTATTAAACTACAAGGTCATATGAAGGCCACACTATCAGCAGGAAACATGGTTAAGGAAGGCTATCTTTAGAAGAGTTTAAGCAAAAGTTATGTAAGTGTGCATTTACCAGGTGCTTTCAGAATAGACCAGTCAGTTAAAAAATTGCCAATCCTTACTTAGGGGTAGGAAACTGCATAATAATGCTATTATATCCTCTAAGTAGCTTTTCTCATAAAAGAGTTCAATGCAGCACAGCAGTGATCTTGGCACACTTACTCCTGTATTTCAGACACAGTCCTCAAGGAGGGGAACGCTACAGAACTCACCTATAAGCTAAAACTAATTCAGAGCCAAGAACTGACAGAAGTTTGCTCAGAATCTTTCTGCAGACACCTTGGTCAGCAGGGGTGGGGGAGGCTGAGGTATTACTGGTATTCACATTTCAGCCCTATGTGGCTTTGAGAAGTTACACCCTTTTTTTTAAAATGCAATTATATATACATATATATATACTACAGACAGCAGCCAAATTGACTCAAGATAAGAAAGATTTTACAAGTGCTACAAACTAGTGAGAACTAACACACACTAACGTGTTCAGTAAACTGCAAAAGCAACCAAGTGATGAAACTGGCTTAAGAGACCTAATTTCCATTGTGAACATCCAGTTAAGACAGTTTAATTTTCCTCCTTTAAAAAAAAAACCCAAAAAACCCCAAAAAAACCAAACCAAACAAAACAAAACAAAAACCCAAACACAAACAAACAAATAAACAAACGAAAGAGCCCCAACCTAAAGTATACAGGAACGCCTGTGATCAATACAGTATCTCTACTTCTCACAAATGATTTGCTTTCTCGCCTCCATATTTTGCCTTAGTTTGAGGGTTTCTTGTGCCTTTTTTTCCTAGAGTGTTGTTCTTTTGGGTTTTTGTTGTTGTTTGTGGGGTTTTTTGTTTTGTAAGTGCTATGTTGAAAAGTAAAGGCTCAGTGAATGACACAGTTCCAGTAAAACATACATTGCAAAAGCAATTCCAGGAAATATAGTCTTAAGGAATGAAAGTAGTATGTGCCTATGACAAGTAAATTGTATGACTGTGGGGTATAGTTCAATTCTACATCAAGAAAAATCCTGTTATACAGTTGAAAAATTAATTTCATTCCCCATAGCCTGAAAATATTTTTTTCTGACATTTGAGAGAATTGTAATTGCAAAAGTACAAAATCACATCCATCTTGTCATTCTTTTGGTTCTGGTGTGAACTGAATATTACCACATACAACCCTGATGTACCCTGAATAGCTTCTTGGGACAGCTGGGATCGCTATCCTCTTCCTCATGAAACAATAGTTCTATTTCATACTTTTGTTTTTCAGTGAGACAATTTGAGAAAGAAAGTCTTTCTGTTTATAAGACTGGCAAGCAATACTTCACATACTTGTAAGTTGTCTCTCTTTGTCATTAATGCCATTATGTACTTTAACCTGTGAGAGCTTTTAAAGCTAGAGTGGCCATCATTGAGTACAGATGGCTTTAGCTGAGGAGTGAGATCTGTTGGATTAGGCAGGAAGATCACCTTCCTCCTTTCTGCTCCCTGATCTGGAGCAGCATTCTAGAGAGTCTCTGCTTTACCAGTTCCAAATGCCTAGAAGAACTAAGCTTAATAAGGGTAAAAAGAGAATGCTGGAGAATCAAGTCAAATCTACACTCAACTCCATGCAAAATGAACCAAATTTGTTCACTTCCCCTGACCCTGTACTTAGAGGGTTTTTTGGTGTTTGTTATAAAATGAGAGAAGTAAGGAATTGTAAACTGTGTGTCTTTGGATGGGAGTAGAAAATCCATCCCCAAATATAAAATCTAACTGAATCTTAGTAGGAAGCCAGCCACTGCAACCACTAAAAGCTATATAACTGGTATGTCAGATAAGAGAGATCTCAGTAACTTTTTATATAAAGCAGTGGATATGGAATGAAAATGGGAACTGCCTCATTTCAGAGGCAGATCTAAATGTAGATAATGACTATCAACAGTGAAACCTGGAGATAATAAATAAATTTTCTGGTCTAGACAGGCACCACATACCCAGCAGACATTTCTTTGCCTAAAGGTAAGTAGTCACATTTTAAAATTATATTGCAATCACTAAGTCAAAATGTAGAGAATGCCAAGAACTGTGGATGTGGAGCATTATTTAATATTCAAATCTAAACACTTTTTCTTTACGTTATCAGTAACTACAGCCCTGAAAGCAATTGGTCCTTCTGTGCTTAATATGAGATATTTGCAGCCACAAACAATTAATGTTCTCTCTTTGAATCATCACAAACACAAAGTAAAATAAATTATTCAGATTTCTGCAGAATAATTAGATAAAAAGAAAGCAACCAACTTGGTACAACTTTAAACAATTTTCTATTTCACCTCTATGACTCTGCTCTCTATGTTAGCATCCTATCTGGAGTACAGACCAAGTTTATCACTCAGATTCTAATCAGAAAATTAATTAGGAAGAAACAAGAAAGCAAATGAAAGATGAAAAAAAAGTTGTATTGTGCATCAAACTTTTTAAACCTGACAATTACACTTTATGATTTCATTTCCATGGTAATACAAAATATCCACTTAGCTGATTGAATCATTTGAAAGAAACAGATTTAATTCCTTAACAAAATAATTCCAGTGCAGTGATGTATAAGATGCTTAACAGAGGTGTTTTACTTTTTATCTTCAGGCAGTTTAGTTTTTTTAAGTGAAGACTTGATTAGGAATGATTTTAGAATACAAAGGCAAGAGACTGATTGCCACATTTGTATTGAATGAACTACAGAGATTATATTTTCAAATTCCATACCAGAAAACAAGCTGGGAGTTCATTTAGAATCTGTTGCTTCAGAATCTGTTGTACATAAATGTTGTACAATCATGCTGATTTTAAATGGCCAAGTCCTAGGCCCCAAAAAAGTACTGACTCTATCTTTGGTCTTGTTTGGAACAAGATTTTTTTTTTTTTTTTTAAACAACATGCTGAAAATTACTGACAGTGCTACTTTTTCTCATGCTTAACTTGCAAACTTTTGGGTCAACTCCCATTTTTTTTCTAGGTATTGATTTTTAGATTTTCATAAGCAAGTGCAATGAATAACAAGCTACATAGAACACACTTCCCCCCATCTTTCATAGGCAATAAGATCCACCTCTCCCTCCAGGGAAAAGACAGGTAATATCCTCACTGTGTTTCATGATCCATTTTTTTCAATACAATATGTTGGTCATGGCTCATAATCAAGAATGGAATCTAGTCTTTAATTTACATTTTGATTTCCTGAGAATAAATTAAATTATCCTTCCATTCAAAGGGCGAGTTCATGCCTTGTGGCCCCCAGGAGGTAAAAAGCTTAAGAGTCCAAGGAAGCACAGTCTTTGTGCCTTTTCTTTGCATAAACATTATTTTCAGTCCATTTATGAGCATCTAACTGTGGGACTGGATTTTGCTTGCAGAATAATTCATGGAAAGATTTTCCCTACTGTGAATATGTGTTTAACTACAAACAAACTGGATGAGTCATCACAAAAATGTTTAAGAGCAGAACGGATATCACAGGGATTACACACTCTAGCACAAGGTTCAATAGGACATTTTTAACTCAAACACATTTTGCCATTATTCATTTAATTAAGTTAAGCCTCAAACAGCAATTGGAAATCTTAAACAGCAATACAATTCAACATTCATGGATTATTTGCAACTAAAACCAAGCCAGCTTGACGATCAGTCAAGTGGTAACATTCTACAGCACTGTGAAGAAGCTGAAAACCCTACACACACTGCTGTCTAGCTTACAGTGTTTAATCTGCCAGAGTTTGCACGAAACAGAAAAGCTTTTTCTCATCTAGTAGACAAACATGACAGTATTTAGGCTCTGGCAAGACCAAAACAACTTAGTCAATTAGTTTCCGTAGGCTGCATTCACATCTGAACTGGGACCACTGCCACCAATTGGTTACATTCAGCAAAACACAGTGATCCTGAAGCTTTTATTTTAATTAGTAAAGTTTTAAAACAAGAATCATTTAGTCATTTTTTCTGGATTCGTTTGCTTAATTTTGGTCAATGGTTTTGGGTTTTTTTTATGTTAAGCTGCTCTTCTCATTCTTCATTAATAAAGTAATAAATAAATACCACAGGTTATTGAATGACATAGCTGGAAAGCTGATTTGTGATAATTCATCATTATTGGCTCTGATGAATTACATGGATATGGTTTATTTATTGCTGCCATTTCCTCCAGTGTTTCTATGCCCATGTTCCTGAAGAAAAGCAGACTTTTTACTTGAAGTAAATATGTGATTTTTTCCTTGATACTTGAAAGCAAAATAATATTGTCCAGTGAAAGTTTAATTATATTCACTAAAAAAAAAAGGGGGGCAATCTTGCTTCAAATCTCACCAAAATACTTGTACATAAACAGTAAATAAACACCTAAAGCAGTCCCTTTAGATAAACAGTAGCGCTCATTCACTCTAAATGTATATTTGATTGTTTTACCATTTTTTAATTCATCTTAACCCATTTTCCAGTTACATTCTGGACTAAGAGGATCCCAATAGCTCTTATCCCAATGTCAAATACAGAAACTACTGCTCCTTCTAAATAGTTTCTTTTTTGTAAATCTAAGAATAGAATAAGGGTTTCAGGGCAATTTCACCCTGAGAGATCACAAACTGTTAATTAGCCATTATCACCATCTTCCTGCTTTTTTCATAACTATTTCCCAGAACTCAGTTCCTTTCCTCAAATATTTAACTTCTGTTAGAGCATGACCAAATTAAAAGTCCTCAAACAACAAGAGCATGTGGTTGACTGGATTCAGCTGCCCAAATAATGCAGAAAAGCAGTAAATACTGCTTTTACTATTGCACCACAGCACTGAGACCAACATTTTCTGAAATATAGAACTATTCAAGTACAGTCAACACTTCCCATTTAAAATTACATTTTGAGATTATCATAAGATTCTTCCTATTCACATAGTGCAGGTTCAGTACACTCTGCATAATTTGTTTATTCAAGATGTGTTACAGTTAATGTTAAAAATCCCTTTTGTCTATGAACTATTTTATTTTAGTACTGGTTTTAATCAATTAGCCAAACTTGGAATTGAGTGAGAATATCTTATAAAGTTAGTTTGACACTACTGTCCATCAAAAAGTCATGTTAATTGTCTCAGATCTATATCCCTCTTAACTGTGGTCATCAAAGACCTCATTAGACACTCATTATTTCTACAGTCATACTGGCCAACTCTAATATTCATGTATATAATCCTGTTTACCCTTACAAAATACTAAGGGAACAACAGTTTTTTCCCAGAATTCCAAAAATTGACTGTCCAGGAACTCCGGGGTAAAGAAATAAACAAAAAAAAAAAAATCAAATTAAAAAAACACCAACACCACCACAAACCAGAGGATTCCTTTGGTGATTCTTTAAATCCCTTGGATACCAGTTATCTGCATCTGCTAACAGGAAAGAACTTAACTTTATCAGCTGCAATTCAGCATCATGACTCAGTAATTCACCTGACTTGAATGAACTTTGTTAATGCCATATGCTAAGAATATATCTTTACATATCACATTCTTTCCCCCTTCAGATTAGAAATGTTTATATTGTTATAAACCACCTCCTATACTGCTATCAGCAGTTTTATTGTGTCTGACAGCAAAACTGTAATTAGGATTTCATCTTTTCATGTACTTCAAAACTACATTTTACAGTCTAACTGTTCATCCTGGATTCTTTATAGTGTCATCTTGCTTATTTAATTGCTAAGGAGAATTGATACAGGAATGAGAAACCAAACAAATCTACACAAACTGTGAGGTGTGCGCTTTCAAAAAGGTTAAAAAAAACCAGGTGTGTTGTAGGTAGATGTGAGAGTGTTCAAAGCAGGAACTACCAGTATGACAGAGCAAGATAAACTGAGAATCACTTTTTGCCTTGACAAACCAGCAATCAGATCCCTGCTGACTATGACTATTAAGCACAGAGGCCTTAAAAATATTAAAGAGGCTTCCAGAAAAGCCTAAATAATGTTAAAATGCACATGTAAGGACAGATATTAAATGGATTTTCAGCTTCTAGTAATGAGAATATCAAAGACTGAAACTAAATCTTGCTTTCTCAACATAAGCCACAAGTGGACTTTTTTACAAGTCCTTTTTTTTTTAGAGAAATAGAAAGCAGACACTCAAAGTAACTCCTTTTTCAATGCACAATCACAGACCTGTGAAGGATCTTTGGCCACAAAAGTTTTTGTATTAGATTAATCATTCCAGGCTCAGAATCCAACCACTCCAAAGGCCGCATATCTGCAGAGTCATATGCAAAATTCAGCTAAATCTGTGAAAATGGAAGATATCCGGGACTGGCATCAGAAAATCCTCTGCCACGGTCTGCCTTCCAAACAGGAACCAGATTTGGATACATTTAGGAAAGAAATTGCACTCTGAAATAATTAAACCCATCCCTCCCTCTCACAGCAGTTTGAAGACAGTATGCAGAGATTACAGAAACCCACATTTCATAATTTTTGTTTCACATCAGCATTTAAGAAAAATACTGCAGTTTGACAACTACCATAATTTTCAGATATTTAGCCTCAAAGTAAAAAATAACCCTCCTGCACCCATCTCCCTAAGTTCTACTGCACTCACAGTCTGTTCTGCTCATGCCTAAAATGGCACTTTGTGACTCAGCTGTGCAACAAAGACCAGCTGATGCAGTTCAGGTAGGATGAACGTTCAGTGCATCTCCTGATTTATAGGCACAGCCTGTTGAGCTGAAAGGGACCTATTGCTTAGCATATGCTGCATCCCACCACATCACACCACACAGAATTTTGTATACATCTGAAACTATAAAGACTTTGCAAAAAGGGGGAAAGGCAACACAAGACAGATCAGTCTGATTAGCTCTCAACCTTTTCCTACCCCAGCTTTAATGAGTTCCCTAGTAATCTGCCCAGGCTCAAAGTAGGAGACAGAGAAAGGGCACTGGGTGTGATGTACACAGAAGGTGGAGGAATAACAGAAATAACAACTGGAAGGAGAAATAACAGTTCTTTTCATAATAAGCTTTGCTCTAAAAAGATGAAATTTCTCAAATACCTGTCCTGTGATGAGTATATGAGCTAGCATTACAAAGTCTTTCTATTCACATGCCCTCATCCTGTCTCCATCAGTGTATTTAACTCATCCCCATGTGCATCATTTTGTCCTCTTTTTTTTTCTCAATTCTCAGAACCACTTTTACCATGAAAAACTGCATTGTATTCCAATAATATTAAAAATGATCCAATTTTGCAGCGCTGAAGAGTGAAATCATAGGTTTTTCAAAAGGTTGTGTAAAGCATTGAAAATTACCATCTCAGCCATTTCTGTGGCAATTCATATCCAGGACAAACAGCTGCTATTTATGAGCTAATGAAAGCAATATTGCAAACACAAAGAACTCTACCTTATTTGACTTGGAGAAATCACTAAGCCAAATATGCATTCTCTCACAAAATATAATACATTACCTCACAACAGGTAGAGTGAGGTCTCTATTCACCCCTGCCAGCGCAAGTAGAACTTGTACATAAAAGTGAAAAAATCCTCAGAGTTTAATGCAAAAACTTTAAACCTGGTCTTAAAAATCCTACCAAAATAGCAAGAAGATTTATTGCAGGCACCCTGTATAGGGGGAGTGTAAGGCAAAAATAAGCTCCTATGTTCAAGCTAGAAATATTTTTCAGCTCTTCATATAGACCCCAACACTAGCTCAAAAACCTACTGTGCAAGGCCATACCCAGTACTCCAGCTCTCTTTGGGAGTGAGCAACCATCCTCTCAACCCTTCATCTCACTTTAATACCCAATAGCACCCACTGATGAGAAGAGCCACCACTGCTCTAAGAACTAGGAACAACTGGCAGGGAAATGAGCCCTGTGCAAGATATTAAGCTACTTCAGAAGGAAAACACTGGCAGCAAATGAGCAGAAGCATTTATCTGGATTAAAATACTTTCATTGAATACATTTATTTCTAGGTCTGGTGAGGACAGGGGTTGATTTCAGAGACCTACTTTTGCCTAAACACAATGACACCCCCAAAAAGGATACTCTTTAATGTGCTACTCTGTGGCAGCAACCACAGGAGCCAAGAGAAGTGGCTTGAGCAAGAGCAGATGGTCAATCAGTACCAGCCTCCACCACAAACACTGACCAGAGCTGCTCTGGGCTACATCACTGCCCTGAGCTGATCTGCTTAAGCCACCCCAGCTGAGAGCAAGATGTGGCCAAAGGAGGTCATTGCTTTGCTCATGTCCATGCCTCAGAACAACAAGCTTTTGTGTAATCTTCCAAATGATGCTACACCCTTTCAGTTGCTGTAATTTGCATGTTACCTGCAAACATCCTGCGTTGCTTGGAGGGGTAATGGAGTTCCCAGGGCCTTGCACAGCAACTCAGAGAAAGCTATGGCACATCAAAAGCAGAGAAATAACATAAAGGGGCCTGCTTTTGTTAGAAATCAGATCTTCTGAGAAACATCAGCAACTTACTGTAAGTACCTATGCTTTGAAATCATGAAGTGTTTGTTAAGGAAGCAAATAGTCCTGTCAGATACGCCCCCTTCTCTATGCTCCTACCAGAATTCTTTGGAAGTCCCTGCTTTAACACAGTACTGCAGGACCACAAAGTACTACACAGAACTGAGCAACAACAAATTCCCAACACCACTTACAGATTCAATGTAACCAGCCCGCGACTTAAGAGAGACATCATGTAGCTTCTTCTCCTCAAAGTTCAACACACTTTCTAGCTGACTCATGTTTTTCAGGCCATAAAAACACTACTCTGCCTAGCACTCCAACAGAGATAATAAATATAAAGGGGAAAAGTAGAGAGAGATAGGAATGCAGGAATTCTGTCTCTTCTGAGCAGCACAAAGTCAGGTGTCCAAGTCACTTGTAGTAAAGCAATGCAACAACCAGGCAGAAAATCAGGATAAGCTTTAGTGACCATGATGAAATACCAGTGTCATTAAAAGGAAAAAGCTTGTGTTTAGTGGAAGTCTACCCCTCATTCTTATAAAGAGGATAAAAGAATTGCTTGTTTGAAACTACCAAAGCCATCTGTGTAGCCAAGTTATACTGAAAAAATTACACCAAAAAAAATTAGCTGTAGACTGAAGATCAATAAGTGCATGGGCATGGCTAATGACTAAATAAATACTGCTGAAAAGCTTGGAACAGGGCTCAGAATTCCTGGTTTATTGATTATGTATCTGTAAGATTGCAATATGCATCTCAGTGGCAGCGGCAGGTTTTTACAAAAACTAATCACACAAATGTTTCTTAGACAGAGAAAATACAGTCTGTTTAATGAACCCAGATCATAGCCATTTAAAAGCATCTAGAAATCATTCTAGAAGACTGGTGTAAGTGTGAATTCAATTTAGAAAGTGTGGCATCTCAACCAGCTTACTTACAATTAATGAATAGAACTGTGTAGCCACTGAAAGCCAATTCCTAATAGTAAAAGAGTATTATGATAGATATCAGTGAATTAGGGAGCATCAGAAACATTTTACTAGGAATACAAATTTTTATTCCAATTCTACCTCTGGAGTTTTAAAAGCTATTTTTTCAGTAGAGAGGTATCTAGCTCATCACGAGTCAGAAAACAAAAGCTGAACACAAGAATTGCTGTAGCTCAACTACTCATCTTTAACCCTACAACCAGGGTTACCTACATACCCCATCTCCCTAACCAGATCCTCAGATCCTCACTCAGACAGAGGCTCCTTCTGTGACCAGCCTTGAGACCTCCAAGCAGTTCAGTCCCTGCCTCAGCTGCAGCCCATTTACACTTTCAGATGAGGTTTTCCATGGCCAACCATGTTCTTCAGGACACACTCACAGCATTAGGACTTACACAGGACAGCAATACAGGGGGACAGGGCACCAAAAAAAACCAAAACAACAAAACAATCCAAGTCCTCATGCTCACACTTAGTACTGCAATTCCTGCCCTGAAAGCACCTGGTGACTTAAGGAAATGAAAAGCAGGATCACAATAGCCAAGTAAAAAAAGGTGGCAACTGCCACCTCATTGCTCACAAGATTGGATCTATACCACTGGAGAACTGCAATCCAGCTTTGTAAGTGTTGCTGCTGATTGAGACCAGAGCAATTTTGTCCTCCCTAGATTCAGAAGGGATTGGGAAATTTGCATTTGTATTCACCCATTTCTAGTATGACTTCAGGGAGAACATTTCATTCTGTGACAAATGTCAAGCTTCCTTCCCCTGGAATACTGAACTTGCTTTTAAAGTTTCAGATGATTTGACGTTTTTTTAAAAGCTGTAAAGAAAAAAACATCAACTAAATTATTATTTAGGTTGGAACTGTTTCTTCCCATGTCAAGCCTAATGAAGAGATTCTCTACAAACCCTTGTGGAGATGTAATGGAGAAGAGAGCACAGAGTTTTCTGGCACATCACAAATTTTCAAAATGGAATTAAAAAATCATGTTTGCAAAAAGAAATACAATTAAATAAAATTATTAAAGTCATGCTCACATGGAAGATTTCTTCTTCAACAATTAAACTTGTATTAGTAATCAGAATAAACTTCAGTTGTAATTAATATTTTGTGAGGTACTCAAAGATGTAGCCAAATATTAGCTCTCAGACTCTAGGAAAACTCTATTTTTCTGCCAAGCTTTCCTTTTGTTTTATAAAGCTATGAATAAATACTGTAGAATGTTACACAGAATGGCTGTCTGATAACACCTTTTTCCTTGGTAGACTTAAGTTTCATCAGGCTTCTTTAAATGGTATAGCTGGTATTTAAAAAAAAAATGCTATTTTGAACAGAAAAATCAGACAGTAGTTGAATAATTACTCTCACTTTTTCTATTGAACTTTGTTGTATAATCTTTTGGCTGGATTTGACACATTTTTAGATTCATGAGGAGTAGTCTGCAATACTGCACATAAAGCAAAGCAAGGAAGTCCAGACGCAGATGGAGTGCAAACTCTCAAGACAGGCTTAACCCATCAGATGCTTTATGCATTAGTTTAGTTGGGGACCAGCCAGCTGTTTTCAGCTGCCTCTTCACCAGAACTGAGCTATTTTCAGACACTGTAAAGGATTAGGACAACTTTGTTAAAGTCTATTAAAAACTACAGAAGGAACAATCTAGCCAAAGAACTCAAAATAGAGGAACAAGGAAGTTAAAAAGAGCTGTCTTGTATTTTACAAAAAGCCCCATACACTTTATAGGAAAAGCCTTGTCTTCATGCAAGTAGGAAATATGGCAAGTCAATTTTATTTGTAATTTAAAAACTGAAGCAATTAGTCTGTGCCCTAATGCAACTGTATTAAGTGGGTAGATTCATATTCTAACAGAGGTGTTTACACCATAGTAACTTCAGAGACTATTAAAAATATAAGAGGGAAGTCACTCTGTCTCTGCAAACAGAGAATCTGTTGATACCCATGCATAGCTTTTCTTCATGATTATCTTTTATAACATCATAATATTTTCCACCAGAATTCCCAAAGTTGACACCATAATTCCAGCAGAAAAAACCTGCTATATTTTCAGGAGGTCCTAATTGTTTATTTTATTATTAACAATAATAGAACAAAACCCCTTAATAATATCGGTCCAATGATTGCAGGCAACTGATAAAATATTGCAAGCTCATGTATTTGCATAATTAGATGGAGTATTTTTAAGGACGTTCAAAAACCCACTGTGAGAATGTATTCATATAACATCTTCCACTCCAGCCCTAAAAGAGTGCCATTGAATAGAGCATTCCCAAACTATTGCTCTGACTGCTTAGCATGAGTCACTTTGCACAGCTTCCTGATGTGTTCCCTCACTGCACCACAGGTGAGCAGGGAAGATGTGGGAAGCAGTGGAAAGAATGGGAGGGGAAAGCAGCAGGGGATCTCACCATACATGTCCTCAGGTTCTGGACTGCAGCAACCAGGACCTCTCTGATGCTGATAGACACAAAGCACATGCACACTCTCACACTTACAGAACTGCATCTGTTCTTCACTGGTAGCAGGAAAAAAGCTAGGTATTAAATAGTTTTGCTGGAGCACCTAATCATTAGAGCAACTGTCTGCCTTGCTCTGTATACAGTCTTTCATATCGATTTAAAAAAGTCTAATTTGGGCAACAAAAATTTTTCATTTACTGCACCGTATACCAAATTTTAACTGTTCAATTGCCTTGAAAAGTGCAACCAAACAGGTATTAAGGCCCAGTGTAACCTACATAAAGATTTATTCTAGTTACTTACTTTTACCAAATAATTTCTACCCATAAGCTATCTAAGCTCAAGTTTGCGATATAGCAAATGAATATCTGTTTAGAATAAACAGATATCCAACAAAAAGCTTGCTGAAGAGGTAAAATTCAGGGATATCCAAGGAAGAACTGTTGTTCTTCTTCCACTATGTTCAGAGAGAGAACACAATTTTGGGAATAATCTTGCTAACTAAAGAACAATTTCACCATTTACCTTTTATATCTGCAACAACCGAGAGCCACCAAAATTTTTCAGCTAGTGGCTTATTTCTGAATAAATAATATCTGTTCAAAGGTATCAAGTTTTTCCTATTAGAGAGTCTCAGAAAATGTACTGCCCAGACTATATACATATACATGCTTACACTGATGAAATAAGATATTTGCTGAACACCAATAAGACTCTGCTCTTGGGTATTTAACAACCAAAAAGGAGAACACACACTGTACTGGCAAAGAGAAATCCATAAATAAGCATTTGCCAAGTGTGTTACATCCTTGGATTTGACCAGTAGTAGAGTAGGTAAGGCAGAGTAATTAATTTGATTACATAAATTCCATTAATACTTAGAAAACTGAGCATCTACCGCTCAGCAAAGAGATGTTCTACTACTGAAGTGCAGGGTCTTCCCACTCCCCCCTATCCATTCAGGCCAGGAACAAACACAAGATAAGTCTTTGTAACAGTTTGCACTGAAATATCTGGCATCCTTATAACTCATAACTGTTTGCCAAATAACATGTATGCAGAGATATCTTAATAATAAATGCAGCAGCTGTTCACTCTCTTAGTACATAACAGAGAAACAGTGAGAAATTATCTGTTATCATTGTGTTATAAAATGAGAGTCGAGACAAAAATAATAAAGGCTTAGTTTATGACACAGCCTACAAACAAAACAATGTCTTTCAGAGCTTTAGATAAAAAAATTGTGGATGTAGAAATCCACAGAGGTAGTGTCCTTAAATAATCCAAGCAGTCTAGCAACAAATCAAAGTCAGCTTTTGAATACATGTTTCTAAATGTCTGAATGCAGGAGCTGTAGAATTTTTTTTACATTCAGGTTGTCCCAGTCCCCATGGACATGAACATCAGGGACAACAAAAAACCCACCACTGTGATCCAAAATTGACGTGTAATCTCTCAGCTGGCATGTTCAGTGCAGCCAGCTCTCAAAAAAAGTGCGGTGCATAGGTCTAGAAACAGGTTTAAAGAAACAATTCTACCTTCATTTTTCATTCATAAAGGAAACTATATCTGAGATTTTGTTTCATTTTCCTTTTCTCAGGTCACAGAAATCAATGACAGCAACCAGCAAAGGCAGAGTAAAATACACTTTCAAACTTGTGACTCCTTTCAGATACTGGATAAAAACCAGCTACAATTTCCACCAAGTTTATATTTTCAAATATGTGACAGAAAGAGAGTCCAAGTTATTGTTAAAGTGACATTGTCAAGAATGGTAGACCTAAATTAGACTTGCCTGACATGAGTCTGAACTATTGATTCATGCATATACACTGCATTTTAGAAATGAAATACATAACTTCAGCTCTTTGAAATGTTCAAGAAAACAACATTCTCCACAATTTCAGTACCATCCTGCCTGTTTGAAAGACACAAGTTCTGTAGAAATGGCAATAAATATTTCAAATTTGTAATCATCATGATGTATCACTTCATCACGTTTGTCCAGCTCACAAAACAGCAGTTTGGAGCTTACAGACCTCCCAAGCCAGAGAAAGTCTTGAATAGAGTTCAGTTCCAAGCACTGACCAGTAGTTTTCCTTTCTTTTATTGAATATTTGGGAGAGAATTCAGTGTGCATGTGTGAATGCACCTGTGACTATACTGCAGCTTTTAGGCACAGAGGCATCAGAACAGATTAACAGATTCCTTTGGGGAGTTCCTTCCTCCCATTTCTTTACATAAAAGGTGCATTTAAAATACAGTCTAAAAACAATGGCATTTTCCTCCTATACAAAAATATCTACATTAGACAGAAACCCACTTACAGCCAAGCTAATGGCAGCCAACATTTCTGGTGATTCAGAAATGCAAAGAGAAGTATTTTTTTTCTACATAAAAGTTGGAAAAAGTAAGTTTCAAACAGTTGTGTAACAGTGAAATAGCATTTAGTCAGCTGTTAAGATTTAACCTCACTTTGAAGTCATGCAGTTCAACACAGAAACACAGTTTGGACTAGAATTTTAATAACCTATCTCTAGGTGGAGACAATGTCATGCAGGCTTCCTTAGGATTCTGTGAATTATGTTCAGTATAAGGAAAACAGTACATTCAAAAGGTCCTTAAAAGCCACCAGCCTTGAAACAGAAGATATCCCCCATTTTACATGCCTTCCTCCAAAAGGGGAACAGCCAAACAAAAAGACATATGTTGCAAGTCAAATTCACCACATGAAATGACAATTTCATTTACATAAAACCACCATTACAAGGTTTTAATTAGCACTAATGATTGTTTGACTCTCAGAAAAATCCAAAATATGGTAGAAAGTGAGGAAACACAAGTAGGGAAAGGGTAATATCCACTGCAATATGTTCTTTGCTCATTTGACAGGTATAGTTCAGTTTTTACTATATTCCATAGCATGGTCTGAAGTGTTCTGCAGTACATTTTTTTAAAGGGTAATCAAGTTCTAGTACCATTATCTCGGTAATCTGTACGCTGTAAGAGCCCCTGGTAAACTCCCACTGGCAAGCATTTGAAACCACTACATTTTGTTTACACAGTACTAGATAAAATACTACTTGGAGTGAACCTGATGGATTTAAGACTCCATTCCCCAAGCCCCAAAGCAGCTCAAGTTTGTGGCACTTCAGTAAATAATTTCAAAGTCATTACTTTGGGTTGCTAAAAAAGAAGAGAGTGAGGATAGAGGAGTATGTGATCCTGTAGTTCCCACTCGGGCAGTGAGGCTTCAAGCAGGCTGCTTGAGACTCAGCTGCAGCTGTTCTCTGGGAAGGGGGATGCTGTGTGAGGCAGCTGAGGCAATCTCATCATTCACTGATGCTGAGAAGGTCTCCTCTTCCTACCACCCACCCACACTGCATTCGCTCTGGAGCCGAGCTTTTGGCCAAGCCACTTTACCTAAACAGCAATTTTCTCACTGGACAGTTTTCTGCTAGACTAGTCATCTTAATGTGGTCTGGGCAGGCAGGTGACAGAGGCAAACCAAAACCTTGGAACTTGGTCTACTCAATTCCAAGACTGAAATAAAAAACAAAGTAAAGCCTGGAATTTGAAGTACTACACATCTTGTTGATGAAGACACCCAAAAATTGTAGATGATCTGAAGAGCTTTTCATAAAATCAGTGAAAGGCTCACATACAAGAACTGTATGCATGAGCTTTAATTTCAAGCTTTTGGTTTTACAAGGACTCAGTCTGCCTTAAAATACAATGGCCTCCAGGGATCACTACCTACAGTTGTCTTGCTGAACAAATGTAAGTCCTCAGGGTTTCAAGCTGTTATATACTAAACTCACACACAAGATAAAGGGTTTACAAGTACTTACAACCAGAAAGAGTTTGTTTTACCCCTCTTCTTCCCATTTTTAAGCCTGTAAAGAGACTAATTAATATCAGTCACATCCTTCCCTCTCCTGACAACACAGAAAGAAGGAACACATCCACAGAGAAAGACAGGCATTCAGTTTTGATTATCTTACCCCAACAGTGGTTTTACAGAGTTATAACACTGCTGACTTGCAGCCTGTTCCCTTTGAACTTAGTAAAATCACATCATCATAAAATTTATGTCACTGGCAAACATACCAGATGCTAACATATCACTCCCTGTTTTAGAAGTGTTCAAGAAGCATATATTACATCGGTCCTCTTTTGTCCCTCCTCATGAAAGAAAAAAATAAAATAGAACCACCCAATCAACAAACCCAAAAACCCCACACACATCTCAGTTTGGAACATCTTTAACACAAGCAAGGAAAGACGCAAAATGGGAGATGATCTGATTTACTTACCAGAACACTTTGGAAATGAGGTGGTGGAGAGAGAACAGAGTTCATATAGAGGACTAAACCAGAGCCAGGAGGTTGAACTTTAAGGTCCAGGTTTAGGTTGCTCCTTCTAGGGCCCACCTGCTATACACCAACCACAAGCACTGCTTATGAATTTCATTAGTCAGAGTCAGGCTGCCTTTGCTTTCTGTGTATATACTTGCTTGGCTGTGTTACTTAAAATTATTCCCTCCTCCATCATACCAATCTTTCTTTAATACACCCTTGAATACAAAACCAGAGAGCTCAAAGACAGCACTCACATATTTCTTCCCCTCATCAGCTGAGGGCTGGAGCTGAACAGTGACTGGCAAATCCTAGTTTGCCAGCCCAGAAAAAAACTTGGATCTTGTAAACATTTTTCCCCTACATTTTTAGAATGTGTTAATTACTGTAAGTACACACCATACTAAAGACATTAAAAAAAGAATAAATCAAAGTTCTTGCATTTCAAGACAAAAGCACATTTCCAAACAAACTGCTGGAATAGGTTATCTTGATTCTTTTGGCTAAAAACATACAAGTGTAAGATGTATCAGCAAGCATAATAAAAAGACCAATTAATTATTTTCTACAAATGCCAAAAATAATTAAACCATATCCCAAAGTGACAGAAACCTCTTTCTTACCAGTATTGTTGAATACAAGTTTCAAAACTCCTTCAAACCAAGCTAACTCAAATTTTCTTACAAGTTAGTAAAAAACATTCTGTGGCCACGAAGAAGAGGCAGGCCCAAACTTTCCAGTCTTGAGCTTTAAAAATCACAGTGTCAAACTGAGTGCCATAAGGCAAGCTGACTCATTGAAATACAGTTTGGTAAATAGGCTCTTTTTTCTATCTTAACCCACTTACTGCTGTATTTTCATTTGTGCCTCATCATCAGCCTTGGAAGACTTTGCAAAGCCAGGCTGAGCACAGTCAATGCCCTTGGACAGGGTGACCGGTGTCTTCCCAGCCTCTGCTCGGACAGCACATCCCACACTCAGCCTTCAAGGAGATTCTGCTTTTGCTGGTTCCAGGGCCAGAGGTCGTCCTGAGACTGCCAAAACAACCTGGCAGTACAGTGACCCTCCTTTCTCCTGTATAGGTAACAGCTGTGCTGCTAAACTTAATCCTCAAGTGATTGCATTACTTCAGCAATTAGTCATAATTAGAAAGATCAGCTCTCATGGACTAAGGCCAGCTCAATTGCAACACAAGCAAATATGGAAAATACATGAAAATGGAATAGTCAAACTGGAAAAAAAAAGCCCACAAGCCAATGAGTTTAAAATATTTGAAATGCATCTTCCTAATCTGGAAACTTGTCTGAAGTTTCCACTGAAATAATTGCTCTCACATACACCTTTTTAATTTCCTATTCCTTTCCCCCAAAGCTAGGCTTGAACATAATTTGATTTTTACAGAATTCTATTTTGAACATTGGAAAATACTATTGTGAAGAAGCCAAGTGGTCACTGAAGTAATAAACTGGTTTGAAATTAGTTCACAAGATCACTGCAATTCAAGCATTTCCTGTTCTACTGGGGAGAAATAAGAAAGCAGTTTGATATGAAAGGAAACAGAAGAAAAATGGCTTCTGATAGAATCAATTTCTATAGCAGAAAGTTAAGGGTAAGCAAATTAACACAATTCTAGTCTTCAGCTGTGCAATGAGAAGAAAAGTGTCTGTTGCTCGCAAGAAGTTCAAGGACATGAAGTCAGCCACAAAAATTCGTTCTGGAAAACAAGTATTTTATTCCTGCACCTGCAGTACTGTCTTGCCAGATCCACAGACTTGGCCAGCCAGATGTCTTGCCTATTGTGCCAATTTGGTAACCTAGTTACGGTATCAGAGATCCACTTAAAAGACAAAAGGAAATACCACTTTTTCCAGAGGAAAAAGAACCAATTTTATTAATAAAAACAGTAGTATTGAAGTAACCAGTACTGGCCTTTTCCAAGCATATATCAGAAGTAGACAAAAAGCATTTACACAGTATGGTTTATCCATTCCCAGTGTAGAAGAAAATTCTGAGAATGTTGCTCCAGGAATATGGCAGAGGGTTGAATTTTGTTTGGAGCTATAACACAGGTTACAGAACAGAAAAGAGTCAACAACTAGGCATATAAATCAGCATGTAACAAAGAGGTTGTCCCCATGTTCTAGTGCTAATCCACATCAATCTTGAACCACAAATCTGACCCAAAGACTGAACTTGTGTACAGATTTAATTCATCATTCCTCACTTGAGCTCAAATCAGACATGGTGATGCTAAATTAACTCCCATGGTCAAGGACTGGGTAGAGAACAAAAAGAGTTACTTTCATTATTTACCCAGCAGAACCACTCACTTGAGTGGACTAAGCTCCAAATAAGCCGGCTTGCAATAAAGATAATTGGTACCAAGCAGAAGCACAGGAGTCAAGGAAAATTCTTTGCCTTAACAAAAATCCTCGTGCAGAGAACAACTACAGCCATTGCTATAGTTCTGTGGAACATACTCTTGGAAGAGGTACCAGAGTCCTGGTAATGAATTTTTCTCTTGATGGTGAACAGAAATGTAGAAAAGCACTGAATTTGTAGGAAGCACAGGACCCCTCACCCTGTGGAGCTTAAAATATGCTTCCACCCATGCAATAATTCTCTAAATTAAGAACTTCACATACCACCAGAAAGAATTAATTCTGGGTTTATAGAAAGCTTTTTTTATAACAGTTGTCATTTTTATCCATTCTAAACTCGCATTCAGAACAGCTCTTACTCATGGTGTCTTCTCACTGCTTATAGTGCCTCTACTCAGCCAACACTGTCACAGTAATCGACAGTTGTCAAATAGTGACAGCAGGAGCAACACCAATTGCTTGTATCAAGAAATGTCAACCTGATCATTGTTAAGAAATATCTGGTTTTCACTGATTGATGGTATAAACCAAGAAAAAGCTTTCACAATTGCTTTGGGAAAATTCTGTTAGCTCAGATAACATAGGCCTTCCAAAACAATGTCAAAAGGTTTCCTCAAAAACAAGGATAAAGAAATAGTTTACATGGTAAACATATTCAATTTACAAATTAGAAATATGACCACTAATCTGGTCTCTCAGGTTCAGTGTATTTAATCAATTCTGCCTTTACAAGCTCTCCTCCCAGCAGACCAGTTGGTTTTGATACAGTTGTTTCAGAACTGATGCAGACCTTAATGAACTAGTGAAATGTCAATAACTGTAGACACTAATTGGTCAGTCAGGACCATGCATTTGCACATTTCTCAAGCTGTTCTGTTTCTGCTATTCCTTATTTAAGTTCCTATTCCAAATATTATGTATTTATTTTGCAGACATGAAAAGGATGAGATTGCTTTTCTGAATTCTCAGTATTTCATTCACAAGCCCTTTTTATGCAGTGATTCCACACCTGACAGCAGGCCCTAAAGCCATCATACACACTAAACAATTACAACAACTCATAAAAATAAGCAGTGCATAAAATGTAACAGAAGAACATTACCTTACAATACTTGACACCCTCAGGGGATCCATTTTCCTTTCACAAACACATAGTTCCCTTTGACATTAATGGGAGCTATATGAATAAGGAAAAAAGCAATAGACCCTTTGCTTGAAAAACATATTTGTGCCAAGTGGGTATTGGCAACCTGCTTAGCCCAGGTGATTGGTGGTGGGCTTACCTAGAGAGATTTGCCTGCAGGCTGCTGGTTCATATTCCATCCAGCTGAAAACTACAAGTGTCATTACTGCTCTGGAGATCACTTGCTGATTTATTGTCTTGGTGCACTTAACACTCACTTTTAAGGAAGAGTGCTAATTGGGGTATCTTCTGTAAAGTGGTCCTTCCTCTGTGTTTAAACACACTGCTGCACTCCAGTGCTAATTATAACAACACAATTCATACAGCGCTGGTACAATTCTCTGCCATTGGGAAATAGGCAGTAAATTAGAGATAAACTTTAAAGTTTCCAGATCTGAAGAGTTAGATGCAATTAGATGAAGATCATTAAAAAAAAATTACGAACTACTTTGTATTTTGCATTTTCCTTCATGTTCTAGAAAATAATTACACAAGAACAGAGGTAAGTAAAACAAACAAAAAAGTTATACCATTGGCATCAACTGTTAAAAAAGCCAGAAGTATTTGTATCTATATTTGGTCACAGAACTATAGAGACAAACAATCTCATAATATGCTTCAGCTGGTATAGTTATGCACCAAAATATTTTGGGTACATGTAATGAAGCTCAGTTTGAATTTCTGATATGGAACCAAATGGAACAGCTTTGTGAAGGTAAGCCAACACCACCAACAACCAAAAACCCAAACAAAAACAAATAAACAAGAGGACATTCAGGAAGAACAAGAAATGTGTGGTTGTTTAATAAAGCCTCTAAAAACTCACTCTCTTTCACAAAAAAATTTTTCTTCTGCCCTGTTCACTCATCTTTAGCCTTTCTGTCAGCCCTCCCTTTTCTGACTGTTCTCCCATACCTCAATCTATTTTCTCTCTTCTTCACCGGTGCCTGGAACTCTAAGCTTACTTTCAATCACCTCTGTATATTCCACATCCTCTGCCATTAACTTTGCTAATTAGCACACAATTATTTTCTAGCTCTTTCCACACCACTGATTTTTCAAAATCCAACCAAATCTAGATATGTATCTAGATCATATTTTTTAATACGATCTAGATATGTATCTAGATCATATTTTCTTAATACCAAATGATGCAGCATTGCTAACACTCATTGTCACAGTCACACCACCATTTCCATAGGCCTTTAAGGAGGGAAAGGTAGAGGCTGCTTAAGATTTTCACAGTACTAAAATAAGTACTATTTCAGCCAACACAACTGCCTAACCATGCCCTGTACTTCATCTTGTGTTCATACAACAGTTTTCTTCTGAAATGGACATCAATTCTGCCCATATCACAAGACTTCTTTTTGGTTTTGTCATTCATCTTATGAACAAGGTGCTCACATGAAGCCATCCTGCCATGTCAGTTGATTTGTCTTTTAGAAGACAAAAATCTTTCCACTGTCTGAGATTAAATTCCTTAACATCACTGAAAGTAATCACAACTCCCTTCATGAAAACACACTGGACTCTCGACCAGTTATTAAAACGTACTATCCTGAGACAAGACAGACAGTAGAAGTCTCACACCTATTAGAACTGTGTACTAACTTTAATTATGGCCCAGAATTCCTAATGACTCTGAGTACCTCCTAGAGAAATGAAGATGATGTATTGATTACAGCCACCAAGAACTTTACAATTGTGGAATTTTTCTCTAGAATAAAAAAAGGAAGGAGGGAGAAAAATGCAAAGGATGAATCACTCTCTCAAAAAAAGAAAAAAAATTATATTTTCACCACTTGCCTTGTGGAAGAGAATGAAAAATAAAGCCATTATTCTGTATTTCAGTGCCTACAGCATATGCCTTTACAGGGTAATCCCTCGTGTGCAGAGACATTTTATTAGGCAAGAAACATTTCAGAAAAGAGCAAGAAAATCCAGTGAAACTAAAGGGTCACAGTAGGATAACTTATTGGGCACATTCTTTACATCCTTAAGGCACTGAAGCAGTTAATGTTTTAAGAACCTTTCAGTCCTTTCATTATTTACAGGAATTCATCCCCCTTGCTTTGCAAACCCCAGAACAAGCAACTCTCAAGTCCGTGACCCTCCAAGATGAGAAAGCACACATCTGATGGCACCCAGATGCAGAGAAACTTTGATAAATATTCAGGGAATATTTCCATCCTATGTTGTGATTTTTCCTGGACTACAGCAGAAGAATATAAGGAATCACATACTCAGGGATAAATCAAACTATTTCTCTTGCACATAAATGAGGGTTTCATCCCTTTCTGCTACTGCCGAGTGAAAGCAGAGCTCACAGACAGGGAAATTACTACAGTCAGAAGATAAGATTTTTACTTGATGTAAACTCCAAATCTAGCTAGGTGGATCTGCACAGGTGCTCCACCCTCAATGATTGTTACTATATCTACAAAATAGATAATCTGCAAATTTTATAAGCAATTATTTCTCCAGTTTTGGTAACAAAAACAAAACCAAATAAACAAGACAAAGAAACAAAACCCAAACAAACAAGTTCAAAGAAACAGACAAAAGAATGAGCTGGAAATAAATAGAAGAGACACTGCTGATAAAATGCAGAGATGACTGAGCAACTGGAGTGGTACTAAATATTGAGAAGGGTAGGATAACCATAAAAGCAAACCAGCTTAGCTGGCAAGTCAAAGCTATTCACAGGCAAACACAAGGTCAGACATTTGGTAAAGGAATTCAGAATTAGAGACTGTATCCTGTAAAGCAGTATCTCAAAAAAAGATGCAAACAACAGATTGGTCAAACATCTGCACTGCAGGGTACTGGCCCCATGCAGAGAGAGACTGGGGCAGGTGAAATCATCTCAAAAACAGAGCTATGATACAGGTCTGACTGTATCATAGTGTGCGCTATTACCATCTTCTTTAACCAAGAATATGTTTCTGAAACCTACTTAAAAAAATAAATAAGCTGTTTGCAAGCCTGAAAAATAATTTAGGCCATGGTTCAACAGCATTCAAAATGTGTCTAAACCTCAATAAAGTACACTGTCAGAGGCAGCAAAATGTTTTCCTCTTCTAGAGTCTTTGGGCTTATTTCCAGGCATTATCATTTTTAAAGCAAACTATTTTCTCTACAATTCAAGCTGGGCATGCTTCTTTCAGACAAAAGAGAACTGCTGGCCACACTCTCAAAAGGCACATTGAGCCCAGAATAAATAGCTTGCAGCTCCAAAACAAGGTCACACTTTCAGCAGTGCAGACCACGGCAATGCCAACAGGTCAACGCACTTTTCCTGAAAAATACATCGCATTCTCAGTATTTTGAATATTTTTTTTGTCTCCCATGAAAAACAGAAAAAGTATTTGTCTACAAACATCTGATGTTGTTAACAGCCTTATACAGAATTTTGCATGAAAAGTAAGAATTGCTTCTTGCATGTAGATCTCAGCACATTCTTTTAAATAAGAGGGGGTTTTAGCCTTTTTAATTATATATAAACTTACCAGGCTATTTTTTGTAATAAGTGTTCTCATTATTTTCATTCACATTAAAGTCTACATGCATAGCTAGCAGAGGAAAATGAGCAGTAAATCCCTACAGAGCTGAAGGCAGCAAAAGGGGCAATGAATTTTTCCATAAATGTTTATCTAAATGAAACAACCAACTCATCCTATTCAGACTGTACAAGTACTTAGATTGGCCTATTAGAACATACAAATAAAATTTCAATGTCGTATCTTCAAGGTTAAGCTGTCCATGCCCCCCTTACAGGTTGTGGTGGGCTGACCCTGGCTGGACTCCAGGTGCTACCAAAGCCACTCTATCACTTCCCTCCTCAGCTGGACACAGAAGAGAAAATATAACAAAAGGCTTGTGGGTCGAAATAAGGGCAGGGAGAGATCGTTCACCAGTTACTGTCACAGGGAAAGCAGACTTGACTTGGGGAAATTAGTTTAACTTATTACCAATCAAATCAAAGTAGGATAACGAGAAATAAAATGCAAATCTTAACACACCTTTCCCCATCCCTCCCTTCTTCAAGAGCTTAACTTCACTCTCAAGTTCACTACTTCCTCCTCACCAGCAGCAAAGGGGATGGGAATGGAGGCTGCAGTCAGTTCATCACACATTATTTCTGCTGCTGCTTCCTCCTCAGGAGCAGGACTCTTCACACTCTTCACGCTCCAGTGTGGGACCCCTCCCATGGGAGACAGTCCCTCATGAACTTACACAGCATGAATCCTCTGCATGGGCTCTAGTTCTCAAAGAACTGCTCCAGTGTGGATCCCTTCCACAGGATGCACTTTTACAGGAACAGACTGCTCCACTGTGGGTCCCCTATGGGGTCGCCAGTCCTGCCAGCAAACCTATTGCAGTGGGGGCTCCTCTTTCCACAAGGCCACAGCAAAACCCAGCAAAACCCAAGATCAAATATGGCACATTTAAGTCTTTTCCGTGACTCTGAAAGATGGAAAGGACACATTTATTTCTAACTGAAAGATCAGACCTTTGCTTTCTATAAAAGACAGATGAAAGAAGCTCAAAGCATGGCCAGAAGAATCCACATCACTTGTACCAGGAGCACCCTAAAGCAGCAGCATCTGACCCATCTCCCAGAAGGGTCTTGTTTTCGCTTTTATGAAAGCTGAATGTTTGTGACATTAGCTGTGTCATTTCACTGATTCTCTCTAAGATTATCACTTTATACTGACTGCTAAAAGGTCTACAAATATTAGTATTTATATACTTAAGGTGGAGAAAATAGAGTGAATGAAATCTTAAGAAAATAAACCATTCTGTGAGCAGTTCAGAAGTCACATTATTGCTGAGACAAGGTTATCCATTCAGTACAAAGGTTTTATGAATACAATACCAGAACTCACTGACTCAATTCACCACTTTGACAGTAAAGAGTTCAGCTACTAATAACCTACAAATATGTAGGATAAGGACAGTAAATAGCTCTCCTAGAAATCCCAAGAAGTCTGTTTCATGTAAGATGACCACAACCAAATACTAAAAGACAGTATGAGACATAGGACAGACTGATTATGAAATGGGTCAGAAGGAAGACTTTGCTAAAAAAAAAAATTCCTGGTCAAAAATACAGGTATTCTTTATATTCAAAATATTCTTTATATTCTAGTTTTTAATATGCTGCTGTAAAAGTCCTATAGAAAAGTTAAGCTTTCAATACCTTGAAATATGCACTTACATTTTTCTATATATTTAATTTTTCTTCAGTGATCTTAACCTTGTTTAAATTTTCTTTCAAGGAGGTGATGGCTGTTCTCACAAGACTTCTACAGTCCTCTGTACAAGTATAGTAGAGAGAAGCCTGTAAGAGTAGTTTACTAATTGCTGGGGCTTCAATCCATGAACCAGAAAAGGCAGACATGAAAGCTGTCTGTATATATTTAAATCTGAAGTTATAGACAAGCATTCCACTAAGTAAGGGGAAACTAAGTGACTAACATGCTTCACATCCTGTTCCCAGAGGCTCTATTTTTGCCAGTGACAACTCCACAGAGTTAACTACAAGCTCAGTGAATTATTCCTGGGACAGCTACATCCTCATCACCTTCTTCCCCTGCAGCTTTTCTGCCAAGATGTGACAAGTACACACATAGTCACACAACAGAAATGGACCCCCAACATTTGAGGAGCTCTGTGAAACAGCAAAAGCAAACAGTTCTGTTGGCAACTATCAGCACCAGCCTGCTTCCTTGTTCGGGGTGGGGCAGGATGCAAAATCCATATCTCAACTCCATGAGTTGTCATGATGGGATGAGGCCAGACCTGGCCCTATCATGTGCACTCAGGTCTTTGAGACAGAATCTAGTTCCAAACCCAAAACATGTGACATTCTCCAGGCTTCAGAAGTTGCTTGTCCAGATTATCTAGCAAGTCAGGCATTCCCCACACAGCATGGGGATTGTCACAGGGCCTCCTTTCCCCACTGGTTTCTCTGTACAGGCAGTCTGGCAGTACATTATATAGTGATTTTCCCATCATGTCAGTAGGAGCATTCTATTGAAAACACTGTGCATCAAGTCACATTACCCTTGGGGAGACTCATCACTTTTATGGATACGAAAGGGAAAGGAAGATGACAAGGAATAACAACTGCCCATCGTGACAGCCTTACAAGTGTGAAAAGTTTTCTGACAACATGATTGTCATTAATGCACTACAAATCCTAATTAATGTGGAAATGCATGCCTTGTTTCTTCTTGTTTCTTCTAAAAGCAGTCACCATTTTCAAGTGCTGTCAAAAGTGACACCATTTAAAGGTCAGAAAGTTGTCAAAAATGTGAGCAATTAGCTGCTGTCAAGTAGAAATGACGTCCAAGGGATTATACTGCTTGGTGCATTCACAGAAAAATGGAACTAGATCAAACAAGTAAGCCTTGATCTGTCCTTATGCTTTTTTTCAAAGTGATGATTCATGAGAGACCAGGTCCTCTGCTCTTTTACTAGCTCTGAAATCAAACTGCCCTTTTTCTGGATGCTGAATCACTAGTAGTGCTTTCTTTAACTCAAAAAGAGAAGCAAAATTAGGCAGATTGCATTTGTATAGGTATGTTTGCATGCCAGGGAAACTGAGGAACAAAAAGGTAAAATGAATCGATGCAAGTGCCTTTCACTGTTGAATTGAGTCCAAAGACAGCTTTGTCAGTCAGCTCCTGCTCAGAGGGAGCTTCACCTCACGAATTAAGTACAAGAGTGGAGAGGGTCTCCTTTCTGACCACTCTTCCTTGTGCAGGCCTTGCCTGTATATGTGGTTTTACAAGGCACAAGTTCCAGAAAGCTCCCTCGCAATACTACAAGTACATAATAGACAACACATTTCCAAAGTACTTTGAGCTCTTCAGATAAAAAGCAGTACAACCCCAAGTTATTACTTGTGTGATATATTACCAAATTCAATCCAAACTTTCATTTTCAGAAACAGTTTAAGACCAAACCATTAACCAACATCTAAGACACTTAGAAATCTACTGAAAGATAACCATCTATATATGGAATCCAAAAAGGGAAAGAAACAAACTGTTGAATTTTTTAAAATTTTGCCTGCAATAGTCTAAAAACATCAAAAAATATACATTATTTATATAATAACCTCTATAGTAATTCAAGAGAACAAAAAAGAAAGGGTCTAATCCAGATTACCTTAAATAGGGGTGGCATAAGTTGCAGTCCCACTTCAACTGCATTTACTTTCGAACATATGAATTGGACTTTTCTTACAAAACCAAAAAACGGACAAAAAAATTACCAACAAATAAATTACAGCATCTTTGGTTGGCAGGATTATTTGTCACATTGGGAACATGCTGCAGCACAGGAGGGAGAGAAGAATCACCCAAAAAGCTGGCATTACAGATTTTCAGTGCTTCAGAACAAATTAAAGATTCTGTCCTGCTTTTCACTAGATAGCATGGCAAATAGGTTTTATTTGCTGTATTATAGTTATTTTTATTTACCAAAAGTCAGTCTCCAGATAGCTGCATTGATCCTGCTACACTTGAGGCCATTTAATCTAAAGAAAACTGTTGTAAAGAAAAATGTTTTTAAAAACCCAACAATAGCAGCAAAGGGCATCTTGGGGAGTTTTAATGAGATTTTTCTGTTCAGTGCAAATTTAACATTCCCACAGAACAGATCGATACTACTTGTTTATCCCAGACATGTTTGGGAGCATCCTGCACTTGAACCCCTCCAAGAAGATCAATTTTCCCCCTGGCCCTTTCGACTTTCTCCTCACTGCTCCGCAGCAGGATATTGGCCATCCAGCTACCAGGAGTGCCAGAGACAAGACATCTGTAGCACCCCACTCACTTCCAGTCCAGGTCAAAAAGGAATTTTTTCCTGGAGAAGGGAATACTGCATAGTTCAACTTGGAAAGCATGTTTTCTTTATTTACACACACACAAATACCTGTGGACAAATTAAAATCTTATATTGTAGTGCTGGCAGCTGTTCTCCCATCACAAGTAGGGCAGAGTTTTGAGAGGACTTTTAACACTTTGAAAAGTTGAAATACTAATTTAGTAAGGGCAACAAAATCCAGCAGTATTCAATGATGAATCTGTGCTGTTCTCAATCCATTCACTTAATGTCTCCTGACTACTTTTAAATTTCCTTTAGAAGTTTTTCATTCTCATTTTCCCATTTCTCTCTACCCTTTCTACCACTAATACTTTTTCAGGACATGGTGTAGGAATTAACAAGTATTTCTTTTTCCATTTCCTCAGTTTCAATCATAGCCTTCTCGAGTTTATAAACAAAGCTGGCCAAAATAATAGGAGAGTACAACTATTTGGCATCTCCTCTTTCTTCTTAAAGTAGATGCTCTCACATTTCTGTATTTCATTATACAAGACAGCCATGAGAAAAGCAGGTAAAAAGGACTAGGGTTAAAGCCCCCCCCCCCAAACACACCTTCCTGCTTGAATGCAGAGTTTGTGATTTGGTAAACAGCAAAAAAGCCTTTTATTTTATTTTTTGAAAAGGAAGAAAGTATTCTGAAGTGGATTGACTGCCCTTGAACCCTTCCACCCACACAGCCCTTTCTTTTTTCTCCTGTTTTTGGTTCTCATTTTCATGCTGTATCAATACAAAGTGTATGAAACTGATCTTTTTCCCCTCCCATAATTACTCCTAAAGGAAAAAAAAAAAAAAGACCACCAAAACAATATCTAGCATAGGCATGACCTTAACAGCTTAAATCAGAATATAACTATATAATCAGTAAACACTACCAAAAAATTCAGAAACCTCTGATGATACTGGGACCCCCCATTTTCCAGTTGCCCTAGAGATCGGATTTTAATAAGCCCATTTCCTATCTGCTGAGGACAAAGATCCTTTCATTGTGACTCAGAAGTGCCAGGCCACTTGTAACATTTGACATCAGTGGTGACACAAGACGTGAAGGCATAGCTAAGGGGTGTTTGAAGGCTGTCACACTGGCAGGTGAAGCCTGTTTCTGAAGGATGCAGGCTGGCAGGGAATGGGCACCTTCTGGCTACCCTGCCACAGCCCACTGCACTGCACTGCTAACCCAGTCTGCCCACTGCTAGAGAGATCTCCTTGAGCTAAATATTTCTTCATCCAAACCACAGCAAGGGCAGGAAGAGAAATCGAATGAGTATAAACAAATACCAGCTGAATTCAGAGCTGTTTTTTAATGAAGATGCTTAAACTCACTCCTAAGTGGTTTTGCACTGACAAGTTGGAAAAAAAAAAACCACAAAACAAACCACACAAAAGAGATTTGATTTAAAGCTACCCACGTCACCAAGCCATTCTCCATACATCTTTATTCTCAATTCCGTGACATTTTCAGAGACAACAAACACAGCATAAAATACTGTTAGATTAAAACATCTTCATGCAAACCCTCTCCACCATCTCCATTTGTGCCAAAACTGCTACCTCTATTTCAGTTCATATGCAGTCTTAATTGCAGTTGTAATGGCAAAGGTCAGTATTGATCCATCAACCCATCTACCCAGCAAGACTTCACAAGCTTATTCTCATTCATCCAAAATACTGAACAGTATTAAGAGCTATCGATGAGTGAGAACAGGGTCAAGGACTATGCCTTGGATGTTCCCTGCAATATTATCTCACAACAGGCATTCCAATAATTTGGACTAGACAGCAGAACAAGTCTAGAAGAGATCCAAAACTGCAGATAGTCTTAGATTTTGCTTATTAGGCACTAATTGTCAAGCATTTGCAGTGTTTGGAAATGTAACTCTGAGTCAAGCGGTAGAAAAAACAAAAGGTGAATGGACTTGTTTAAAAAAAAATTGTATAAAATAATTTTTCAAATATAGCAACTGGAAAAAAGCACTACTTTCTGCCTCAGTGTGGGAACAAGAATATAGGTCTGTGCTCAACGTTTTTCCTATTGCAATTCAAAGCTGAACCAAGAGGGCATGAGATTCTTGACACGGAAGGAGAAAAAGCTTTGCTACTGCAATAAAGAACCTACTGAGCCAAAAGTCATCAGGAGCCTTTGAGAGAGGCAGCTTTTTCTGGACCCTGGTCCCATCAACTTCCCAATAGAAAAAAAAACAAACCATGCCTCCATAGGATTCTTGCTGCCACAGGGTTCAAAAGCAGCAGCTCCAGCTTTGGATGCCACATCACATCCTTTGGATCAGAACTCTGATAATTCAGAACAGAATGGCCAGTCATTACACATATTGTATGACAAATTATTACTGGTTTATGATTCAGCACAACACCTAATATGTCTGCATCAATGACTCTTCCTTAGCTATGACAGAACACCTGTGAGGAGCCAAAGCCTGACAAAATTTGCAAAGGTGAAAGGTAATTCACTTCCTGGAAGGCATGGGAAGAGTTTATCCTGGAATATGAACCAGATCAAAGCCCAACTGCTCTATATTCATAGACTATTTATTCCTATCATTAGGAACACCTCAAAGTGACCTGCTTACTGGGAAGAAAGAAGGTGCTTCTTACGTCAGACGAAGTATATCAGAAGTAGGTTGCTCTAAAAGGACATTTATTTTAGAAGTACCTAATTCAAACAATTAAACACCACCTTATACAGATTAGGGCTTTGTCTTATATTTCATACACAGTTGCTAATTTTCAAGCTGGTGGCTTGAAGACTTTTAAAAGACTTTTAAAAGATTAAATTCTAAACCCAAAAATAACCAGAATGGGGCCCAGGTAGTCTGTGAGACAGAGAGCCTTCAGAAGCCTTGGAAAATTTTCCTACAAAATAGTCTTTCTTATCCTGCAGGATTTGAAGCCCTCCTAGTCTAAAGAAAAAGATAATGAAATCCAAAGGATGTCATCCAGAGCACCTGGTTGGTGGTGACATCTCTATCTAATTAAAAGTTTAGAACTTCACATTTAAAATGACTCTTTATGAAAAAGTACAATTAAGACACTATCAGCCAAGATACAAAACCCCCTGAAAGTCTAAACATGAGCCTTGCTGCTGTACAGAGTGTTATTTGTTCTTTCTTCCACAATATTTTGAGATAGGTTCTATGTTCCCTCATGTTACAACTATTTACTGCCATGCAGGAGAAAGGCATAAGCTGGCTTTACTTACAGATTTCCTATCCTCTTTTAACTCCTTTTTCTGCTGGCAATGGTTTGCCACTGCTTCTCCCGATTCACCCATGGGGCTCTCGGAGCAGAAAGACACCAACAGCAACCAGGAAGAAGCTGTTGCTGGGATAACTTTGATATTCAGATATATGATAGCACTTTATCAGCAAGGACTGTCACTGGGCTGTGAGCACTGTGAGGGCTGAGGTAGCCCTGCCCAGGCACGGGGGCTGAAGGGCCCTCCAGGAGGAGAGGCCAGGGCTGCTCTGCCCCACACACATCCACTTGCATCCAATTCCAGTGGTGCCATCACGGAGCAGGGCTGAACCGAGCCCAGCACCAATACTGCTGGCACCTCTGGGGAAGCTGATGTACAGAGGGGTGAAACACCAGGGATGAACTGAGGGGAGAAGGTGAGAGAAACAGCAGGCTGGGGGTCTGGCTACAGCCCAGAGTCAACCCACTGCATGGACTCCAAGCATATTCACATCACTGGACACTTATTCAGAAAAAAAACATGTCTCCCAAGAAGAGCTGGAGAATAAAGGCTCAACCAATTTCTAGAGCAAAGCACAGGTCACAGAGCCACGACCTTTTCTGCTTGAGCTGTACACTTTGCAGTTCCTTGCATGGAGATATAAAGTGGAGAAGAAACCAAAAAAGCCTGGAATAGTCCAACGGAGAGCCTGACTCTGACAGGAAGCAAAGGAAGCAGCTTCTGGGTTCAGCACTAGCTAAGAAATAGGGGAATAATGATTATTAAAAGATACAATTAGGAGTACCAGCTCAAAAAAACCTTACATTTGGAGCTTGCTTGTGCCTAGGGCTTTGTGCAAATTGCATTCAAACAAACAAGTCTATGTCAGTGAAAGGAAACTTATCACCAATTTTTAATTTTCCTCTTTAAGATGAACAATATGCAAGGTGTTTTATGTTGAATACCCATTTTACCCATTTAGGTTAAAAGCAGGTTCTTTTTTTTTTTCCCTCATATTTTCCTTCTTTAAAAAAAGAAAAAAAAAAAAAACCTAGCAAAACTGACAAACAAAAAAACCCCCACATCAGAGTTAGAAACACAGGAATAATTCAGGCATGGATAAAATAGGATGGAAAAAAAATATGTCTTTATTACAGCCTTTCAGAGCGGTGGCTGCAGTGAAAGAAAACGCAAGTGACTTTTATCCTCTTGCTTAAGTCAGGACACTAATAAGGTGTGGTTATAATGTAAGAAAGAGGGAAAAGAGGCTTATATCTACACAAACATCCCCCCCTTCTTTTAGCTTTCTGTTAAGCATGTTCTTCTTCTCTCAGTAGCAGCCCAAACATATGCGCAGTGGTCACAGAAGAAAAATAAGATACTGGAGTAGATTCAACATATTGAGCAAATCCCCTGAGTTCATAATTCCCCATCATTCTCTTCCCTCCAGATGCTACTCAGGACTTTACAAAATTAAGTTACATAAAAATGCTTTCATTCCTAGGAAATGGAATTTCATTTCATCCTATTCAGACAACCTAATAGCTGTACAGATTACTGTACCCTATGTTGCATAGGAAACCACTTTAAAAAAAAAATGAAGTCTTTTCACTAAAAGAAGGAAGAAAATGCACTTCAGCAGATTTACATTTGCAGTAGATTTGCATCTGCTGCTGTAGCGAAGTGAGGTGTCACTGGTAGAAGTGGAATTTAGATAAAATACCTTCATATAAAATGTGTACCATACCCATTTACAACAGGAAAAACTTAATAAATTCAAGATAGAAAAAAATTATTAATTGAAAAGAAGCCATATGATTGGATGTGTAAAGATAATCTTGACATAAATGCAGTTATCTTCTATGGGTTAATTTAAACTGAACTTCTTTTACAGAATACCCATTAACAAGGTAAGACAAAACCCATAATTAATCTGAAAACAAGAATGCAACATTAAGTTTCTAAGCACCTCAAGTTTTTTAATGAATGAAATATTTCCTGCTGTCTTTCATCAGAAGAGTAACCTAATAAAGTTTTATTAAAATGTACAGTAACAGAACAGATAGGTTTAAAGTACAGCCTCTGTACAGTCTAATGAGGTTTTGGCTCATAAAAATGCTTAGACTTTCATTAAAGAGATCAATGAACCCAAAAGAAAATTAGTTTAGCAAAAATATAAATGCAGATTCTGCAGAATACCATTTAGCTGAAAATGTAGTTTGTAAGCTTCAATATGAACCAGGGCATCTTTCACAAAAGAGTATAAAAAAAAAGCCGTGGCAACAGACTAACAAGACAAACAAACCTGAGGTCTTCGTAAAGGATTAAGGGGCAGCCCCAAAGCTTGTCATAACCTCTGAGTGCAACACATTTGGGCAAGCTCAGCAAAGAGAGAGAAGCATGGAGTGTGAGGAAAGGCAGAGCACGGCACAGCCACAGCATCGCCAGAAGGTGCAGCGCAGGATGATGGAGGGAGGGTTTTGCTTCCACATAGGGATGTCCTGCACAGAGCCAAGGATTATACTTGAATTCTTCTACATAGCCAGTTTTTAGACAGATTTATCTGTTTTAAACTGGCAGTACACTGCTGTATTGCTCTACAGCAACATATATGACTCATATCGCAAGGAGACATACTAAAAAACGAACTGAGTCTAGGACTTGGAAATGTTTGTGTTTTCATTGCAGTTGCAATGATGTATAAAAATTGCCTTTAAATTTCCTGGGCAATAAACATAAATTTTTAGTGATAAATATTACTAAACAAGTAATAGCAGTCACATTGTAACAGCTAGAAATCCCTCGTAGATGCAAAATATACTTTCATCTCAAGATCCACTGCAAATTTCTGAGGTCGCTAAGTACCTCTCTTACTCTTCCCACTAAAGGCACCTCAGCTGTCCTCAGCCTGTTTTCTTCTCTCCAGAAGTATCTGGCAATAACACTGACAATTATTGTTTAGCTTTTATTGCACTCTAAGGAGCACAATATGTATTTATACACACACACAGAGAAAAATACAGTTATCAGATTCCTTCAGGTTTTCACTGAGCTGGTTTTACCTGTTCACTTGGGGTTTTTTTATTTAATGGTCCAACTGATATAAACATACTTTGCCAAATGCCTTACTGGGATGCTCCCCACTACCCCAAAGTAAAATAAACATTATCAGTTACAATTTAGATCTGTTTTATATGCAGTGCTTGCAAGAACATTGAGAATAGCCCCTCTTAAATGATCATCTTTCAGCTGTACCCCACTTCCAATCTATCCACTGCAGCCCCTTCTTCAAAACCACAGACAACAGTTTTCCAAAGTTGCAGCACCAAACAGAAGCTTTCAGATGGTCATACCACATGCTGCAGTGTAACCAAATATTTATTGGTACTCCCAGTCTTGGTAATGTTACCTTCAGTAAGAAAGGGTGGGACAAACAGCTTCGACTGCTCTTACAGCTGTCAGTAGGACTTCTGAGTACAACATGTTTCCTTCTGATCATGGACAGATTTAAGACACAGGTACTCGTAGTCACGCAACACAAAGAGAGCTGGTGTCCGTGACAGACAACAGTACTTGAAGAAGATTACTGCTATTCAAACTGCTCACATAAAGTTTGTGTGGATAGCTTAAGGGATAACAGATCTACTGAGCAAAAAGGTTTCCAATTAAAAGTGTGTGTACATGAGATTTTGGAATAGCCGTGCTTGGGGTTCCAGCCCCAGTGGTGTGCAACAAGCTCCTGGCTGGCATTAGTCAGGCAGATCTCAGCAGAGAGGAATTTGCAATCTGAGGATGCAAATTCAATCAAAGGATTGCACGAAGTCCATGAGTTGTACCAGGCTTGCATGATGTATAACTCTTCTGTTGGATATGTTCCACTAAGCCACTTCACTGGCCTACTGCACTCTCTGGATAAAATTAAGTGTTCGGCTGGCCCTGTTCCCTCAGTCATAAACAACAGAAAGAACAGCCATTAAGTCACCTGCTCCTGCCTCTCCACAAACCAGGCAACCATCTGGGACGCTCCACTAGGAACCATCCACAGCCAAGAAGGGCTAGAAGCAGAGGGGGATTTCAACCATCAGAATAGCAAAGCGATGGGAAGATGCGCATGTGAGCAAGTAACATGAACTTCTGAATAACACCAAATGCAACAGCTGTTTACAGCAGCAGGTGATTTTGTTTCAGGATTTGGAAGATCCCTTCCAGCCCTCCCTACCTGAGGGAAAGGAGAAAGCCTGCCTTCCCCCAAATCAACATCACTCACCATCTGCAAGGCAGTTAGATTCATCCAGGGATTTGCAAACTAGATGCTCAAAGTATTAATTTTAAGAACATTTTTACTCACAAAAAGTATTTTTTTGAGCAAAGCAAGCCAGTTTAAAACAAGACAATCCCATGCTTGGAAAAACAGCTTGTTGTACAACCAGTAATTGGTGTAAGTTTTACAATCGTCTTATTTTTGCTACACTAAAGATTAAGCTGGCTGCCAAAATATTAACCGTGGGCTTCCTCAAAGACCATAGCACTTCCATGTTAAAGACTATATTCTATTTTAAAATGTCAGTTAAGTAATTTGCTAAAGACTGTATTTTTCTTAGAGTTTTAGATGCCTAAATTTATCCTTGATTCATAGAAAAAGTGTAAATCTTTCTGAGCTTTGTAAGCACAAATGAAACTACTTTAATTTAGATTTTCTTACAGCGTGTACCTCTGCAGCAATATATGCGTAGTATGGTGGAAGTAAGAACATTTTCATAATTACGGTGATTTTGCTACAGATTAGTATGTCCAATAAAACACAGCAATGTTCAATTGGGCAGCCATTGGGGAAAAAAAAATAAAAAGCTTAAGTTTCAGATGAACACATTTAGTAATCTAGAACAACATGCTAAATGATCAGTAATATAAGAGATAGTCTGCTTATTCTACCAATTAAGAACATAGGCAGCTGTTAATCCAACTAGATTCTAGTTCATTTTAATTCCTGATCAGCAGAGGACATGAGAAAATGGAAGTGAGACACAGAGTTATTACATACAATTTTTTGAGAGAAATTGGGTTTGGGGAGCAGAGTTACATAAATTTTTTACTGCACTGCAAGATGCATTACTCCACTCTTTGGTACAGAGAATACCAGGATAAAGCAGTCAGAATGCTACAGTTTGAGATATACCCCAAATATAACAATATGTACTTCGAAAAAAAAAGTAAAATAACAAACCATCACCCCAAAAATACCCCTAGAGGGTTATGGCTGTCTACTCACTAAGATTCAGAACTTTAGACAATGTTATTTTGCTCTTAAATTACAGATTAACCATAAAAAGAACAGGGAGGAAGCAATGTTCTTTCTTCCCCTTAACCTCTCCCTCACGATAAGTATTTCCCCTTCACACAACACAGAACTCCCACTAAAGTCACTAAGGCTCATCTAGGAACATGTAGGAACTCGTCTTTTTCAAGACCACCAGAACATTTCATGTTATGAGATCCCACATTCCTCACCCCAGCACTTAAAAGCTGAGTGAATAAATTGAGATTCATCTGACCTTAACAGCCCAAAGACCCCCAGGGCTCTCTCCAAGTGCACAGGTTGCCCATACCTGGAGAGGGCTGAGAACAGCAGTGCACCCAGAGCACCTCCAGTGATGCTTGGGCAGCACCCAGAGAAGCCCCAGAGGGGTCATGACCAACTCACAGCCCCTGCCCACAAACAGTCAGTCACCTTTCACAGCGATTCTCCCCTCGTGGCTCTGCCCTCTTCCCACACTGCACGGAACCACCCCCATGCCAAAGCTCCTTTCCATGGGGCAGCTGGGCCACACTAAGGTTCATAACTCCAATCCCATCCCAACACAGAGGGATGGCAGCCCCTTTACCTGAAGGTCATCCTGGCACCAAGGGCAGCTGAGCAGAGCCTGGCAACCCCACGGGATATCCCCAGGCAGATCCGGGGGGCAGCCAGCCCAAGGGTTGTGTTACACTGCACAGGGAGCAGCAGCTCACAACAGGTCTCAGCTGTGCTCTGCTCCCACACCTGATGCCCATTACTCTGCCAGGGGCAATCCCCAAGGATGGCTCCCAGCCCAGCCCCACCTGCCCCAGGCTTCTCTCGGTGCCCGGAGACACCCGGCAGTGCCCTCTGCCAGCCCCTGGAAAGGAGTACAGCTCACCCCGAGCTACCCAGCAGTGGTGCAGGGTCCAATTGACTGCAGGGGAAGGGAGGGAAAGACTGTTTTAACCTCAGCAAATTGATGAATTAATATTTTATATTGCATCTACATCTTCTGTAAATGGATGCACCAAGGTGATAAAGCAGGCAGGCAGCAAGAGAGAAAAATCTTTCACAAAATCTGGACAGCAAAATAACTTGCTCAAGACAAATTTAATTAATATTAATTTAAATGAATGCCAAAGAATGGTGGGGGTAGGGGGATTGGCATGACGGATTGTCATCGCTCAAGAGAACAGAAAACCAGTGCTTGGTTCAACACACATGGCAGAAGAATTTTATTCAAATTGATTAACCAGTATCTTCTAAGTAGCTTAAGGTTTGTGTCTCCAGCCACTTAAGCAAATAGGATTTTTGACATTGATTGCAGCAACCACAGGAATCTGCTTTACAGACTTGCTCACTGCACAGCTGTAAAACACTGTAGTTCTCAACAGTCATTTATTTGACCAGACATTTTCCACTTACTCCTGGAGAAAAGGCATCTAAAAATTCTCAACAAAACAACTGAGGACTACCTAGTTCATACTCTTTGGGCTGAAAAATCTCCCTGTAAAATCTTAATGCAGTCAGTGAAAAAGTAGTACTGAAAGGGATTTTTAGACGTGGCCAAAAACATTCCCCTGCCTCAAGGGGAATGCCTTGCTGACAGATGCTTGTTTCACTTGTTCTTTAAAAGTACCCATGGCAGAAATGCCATATTTCCACATTCAATCTGTGCTATGTTTCACTTTCCCAACTGTCATCTTTTATCCTACCTAACTGAAATCTGATTTGCCACCTTAATTTTGTCTTTTCTATTGGGCTATTCAGGTTATTCCCTTCCTTTCCAGAGTGGCCTTCTGTTCCTTTCCCTGGACAAAGGAGTTGTGGCTGTCTCTTTCTAGAACAAATAAACCCACACTCTCATACCTCATGTTTTCTACATCCCTGTTCTTTCTCTACTTTCCATCTGACCTTCTCCACATGGTCCAACTCCTGCTTGATGTGCAGTGAATGGAAAAACAGAAACCTTTTCCCAGCCTAGAGCTTATCAATTACCTTTGTACCTGAAGTGCTATGGCCTGGTCTCCCCTGAGATACTTCTAACCCAATCCAAAGAAGCTTGTGGCAGAGTATCCTGTGCCCAGGGGACTGCAGCCCAAAAAGGCAGTGGGCATCAACATGGATACAATTTTTTAGATTTTTGTTATGAGGCAAAACTACTAAAAATATTTTTCTGAATACCTCTAAGTAATGCCATTACACCTTGTACGCCCTAGCAAGCACTCCTAAATGCTCCTGTATGCTAAATGCAGCAATCCTGGATTGGGCCTTAAGCACAGTGAGTACCCTTTGTCTTTGCCTTTCATTATTCTTCCAGTGTGATCTGTGTGGTGCACCTGAGCAGCAAAGCATGGTCAAGAATTGGTTTGGCTTCACAGTGAGAAGGAAGGGTAAAAATAGAAAGCGTCTTCTAGAATAAGAAAATAAAAAGAGGTTATATGCGGTCCATGCCACAAGCCAAAGAGCTGCAAAAAGAAATGTCTAAACAACTGAATGACAAGATGGATGAGGTAATGCAATATGTGATAGCAAGCAGAGCTTTCTTTTTCTTGCTCCCCCCCCACTCAGTCCAGGGCAAAGAGGAAAATGCAGGTGTTATCCTCTGTTTCTCTCATATCATGCAGCCTACAGGTTTTATTATGATTTTTCATTATGGCCTACACCACCACCACAGAATACAGCTTTTCTGAAAAAGATGTATATATTTCTGTCACCTTCCAAATTCAAAGCTTCCAGTTCCAGAAATGCAAATCCATCTGGACAAAAGAAAAAATAAGTGTGATGCTGCAGAAAATGAAGCATTAAAATTCTTTGTTACTTGTGTGCTTATACTGATCTCTCCTAGATGCCCTTCAGAGGTTTTAAGAAATAGTATTTCACCAAGTAGACTTCCAAGCTCAGGCTGCATGCTAGTAGGAATCTATGCCTACCCTTAGGACTTCCTAGAGAGAGATTGCCAAGATTGATATAGACACCTTCCAAAGTAGATACATAATAGTATAAATGATAAATGAAGAGTATTATATAACCACATCAACCCTTGGAATATAAATTGTGGAATTGACTATGGACCCGATACAGGATCCTCTTTTTCACTTTCCTCTCAAATGCAATCCTAGTTTGTAATCATTTTTTGCAGCACCTTGTAATTCAGGTGTATTTCACGCTGAAGGAGGGGGAAGCAAGGTTCACAGGGAAAATGTGTCATCATTGCAGTCAGCCATCCTGCAATAAGGCATTCCACACCAGTCATCCCTACTGTCTGTAATTCAGCATATACTATCCTTACAATAAAGCAGTATCTCTGTCTTATTCTTTCTGTGAGTTCTGTAACATGTTACCAGCTCTGTGCCCCAATGCCAGGAGCAGGAGGGGGCAGAGCACACTCACAGGTCACTCAACGCAGGAGGTCATTTTCTGGCATTCTTGGCATGGCAACTGCATGTTCATCTACAATGACTGCACAACCAGAGATGGGACAGCATGTATTAAAGTGTATTTCCATTCAAGGCTCAGTGAACAATTAACAACCCTGAAATGATACTATAGTTCAGTAATTCATGCAGTTTCAAACACCTCAAACCATCTGTGTTCAGACACATTAGAGCTCTGCTATTAAAACTGTTCTTATCAGTAGTTAGCTAATCCCATGATATATTTGAGCAGTGAATTTAACAGTTTAGAAACAGAGTCAAAAGAAGCAATATACAATTTTTATTTCAACACATTTCTCTAATTGTTAATTGGACCTTCCCGGACCATGCAGATAATTAGGTTATTTTTTCCTCTCATTTTGTGATATCTCCACTTTTGCATACACTGTGCCTGGGAGAACACAATGTTCCAGCCAGGAAAAACACAGTGAAGGATGGTAATTAGTGAAAATAGCAATGCAGAGTTGTGACCCACATCACGAACATTAACAAGTACTCAGTAAAGAGATCCCACTAGAAACAACCAGTTAATGATTGCACGAGAAGTACCTTAAGTTATTCTGCTTGAGAAAGTACGAGTTACTGAGCAGGATAAAGTGCTTGCTGGCAAACTGAAAGTAGGACTTGCAGAGAGGTCCCCATCCAAACCTCACATCAAGTTTGACATTTACAGTTTAATATGTTTGTACACCAAAAGGAGAAAAGCTGCTTCAGATACAGACAGCATGTCTGGTTTAGAAAGTGAAGAACATCTCATTTCTTTTTTTCATAAAGTGAGGAAATCACATTCCATTATATAAGTGAAGTAATGATATCTGTGTATTTTTAAGATACCTGTATATGTTTTAGGATGTTTGTATATGTTTTTTAAGAGACATAAAACTGTTCCTTGGCAGTTTGAACACTGAACCTTTACTTGGGAGACTGTTTATTCCTGACTCTTGATTGAGTTCATTTACCATTATTCTCATCTTTCTGTAAACTTTTTCCACAAAACCGAAAGGAGAAGGGTGGTACAGTTTTGTCTGCTTAGTAGTGACCCTCAACTCCAGGAAGCTCAGGTTCAGCTGTTTTGGACGCACACACATAAATTTCAAAACTTTGCTCAAGTTCTGGTGTCCAGTGGCATTCAAAAGAATAGTTAGGCCTGAGCAGAAACCTCTCCAGAATTCTTGTTCATATGAAATTCAGGCAGCAATTTATTAACTCTTTTTTTTCCTTCTTTTATTTTTTCAGGATTACCCAGCTAAAATGCTCAAGGACAGCAGTACCTCTCCTCCAGCCCAAGGCTGGTTGAGGGGGTGAAGAGGTGCACTCAGTGTGCAATTTCACATCAGAAGAATCCACATTCAGCATAAAATTCTGACAGAACTATCCTCCATCAGTGGCAGGCCTGAGATCATTGGGAATGCTTTTTAAAAAAAAAAGAACTAGCAAGTGTTGTATTTAGTCCTGTAATATAGTGTCTAGGTGATACACATATGATTTCATCTTCTGAAACTTCTAACCTTTATGAAGATTTCACGAAAACTTCCTACAAGTATTTTATTCATCCATGAGGTTAGAAAAGGCTAGATACATAACTACTAAAAAACAGAGTGGATTGTAAAATGAATATGCTTTTAAAAACTATTTTTAAAAGCAACAAATAGATTTCATACTTTTAATAAAGGAAATACATTGTAGGAGCAACACTTTATAGGCTAAAAAGAAATAAACAAGTAATATGATAGTTACCCAAGTCACACATTTATGATCCTATGTGACACCGAAATACTAACTGGGAGACAAATATTCTAATTTAATACAGCTTAGAAGAAATGCCTTGATAATTAAGAAATTATATAAATTTTTTTACAGTCTATCACAAACAGCAATAACAAATTTACTTCACATGTTTTTTCTAAGTAACTTGCTATAACATCTATAATCCCTTTAACCTGAATCGGTCTGTATCTGTAGAGATAAGAGGAAAAAAAAAAAAAGAACAATATGGAAACATATTAAAGATTTCATTCGGCTTTCCCTGAAGGCTTCCAAGCAGTTTCAATTATAGCTGTGTCAAACTTAACACTCTCATGGTCCCTATACACGTTGTTTCATATATTTCTATTTCATGAAATTACTGACAGAAAATACAGACCAAAGTAAAAAGTTCCTAGCAAAGCATGACTGAAGGCAAGCTTTATATAAATTATACATCAATTATAATTCTATTCTTGTAGCTATTACTGATACAAGATATTCATGTGTCTGAATAAAACCCTCTCATTGGTGCAATTTTCCAAGTTGTGCAATTTTCCTGGTGGCACTCCAGAGTGCACCCAGGTAAAAGGCAGAAGTTGTGGGATTTTTAGTTGTGCTTAAACTCTCCAGGGGCAGGTTTTTTAAATTTACTAAATGCCTCCTTTTTAGATACCTAAATACTTTTAAGAATTAGATATGTCCCCGGCTTCAGCTGATCTTTAGTTCAAGCCAAATCCATGCACTTTTTCTAATGTTTGGTTTTACTCCTTCAGAGATGCTACTTAACTGACAGCAAAGTGTATTTGGTAAGGCTTTACATGCAGAACACAGGGTAAATCATTGCCAAAGCCTACTGGAAGACACTTGGGAGATGACAGTGGTAGAATTTAATTGTATAGAGATAGGCCCTGTAGAAAATTCATAGACCGATAGAAAGAGCAAGCTTAATTAGCAGGAATAGGTGAGACTGGCAGAAAAAGCAAGCCTAATTAACAGGAATAAGTGATGACATTCTATGCAGCTACTAGAATCTGAACGATATATGCACAGTTCACTGTTTTATATTTACATAGGTCAGATACATACTGTACAGACTTGGTGCTGACTTCATTAATGTTTGAATAAAAATTTAAAACATTTGGGGTTCATAGGTCAAAGTAATTAACTTAGAAAATATTTGGTGCAGGTTTGCAGGGTGCTCAATTCTTCAGTGAGAGATACCTCAAAAAGACAGATGCAGTGAAAACATCATGGAGAATATTTGACAATGAGATACTTATTTTTATTAGCACTATAATATGCCTTGCTCACTATATCAAAATAGGGGGGAAAAAAACTCTGCTTTCATGTCAAATTATGATCCAGTTCTTGTCAACAGATTAGCAATTAGGCCAGAGAAGCATATTGATATTTGTGTTTTACAGAATTAAACTGCACTATATTTACCAACTTCAGTGCTTTAAAATATTGACAAGAAAAGATGGGAAAAAATTATTTGTTATCCCATCTGCCACTCAAAATGTCAAGTCTGAGCAATGCCATTTTCCAGTCTTTCCTGATATGTGAACATCATCAGATATTGTTTATTTTCGCTTTGTGATGGCATTAAGAAAGAACAGTCAAAACTGCAAAGGTCAAGTTGTTCCTTCTGGTTTGTCAAGCTGTTTAATCCTCTTCCAATGGACTTAGATTTTGGGAGAGATGTGGATGCCAGCAGTTCTAAGACAACTGAAAACCAGTTCTGACACTGAAAAGCTTTTGGAGGAAACAAAACTGATTGATCATAGAACAACAAAAAAAGTCATGTTATAAAAACTATTAGGGATTAATATAATGGTACATTTGTCATCATATGTTACTGGCAGTTAGCAAGGATGAGTATGGCAATAGAGACCCATTAGGCACATTAACAGAATGGCTGGACCCAATTTAAACAGTGTCTATCAATATCCCTGCTTTGAGAAATGACCCTTTTTGCACTTCCATGGGAACATAACTTTGCATTAGTTCAAATGATATCTAATGGTGGTTTGGAATCCAAGGTTTAAGTCACAGTCTCATAATAATGACTGTGTGTGATCCATTCAATATCTGTAATGTGATTATAGTCCATATATTGTGGCATAATATTATATAGACTATATAGAGTTGGTACTTGGATTTATTAAAGGATGATGGCTCACCTTTATTTCCCTATGAACACAACTCACCAAGTTCTTTGGAGCCAGAAACTGCGAAGGACACAGGTTTACATTTACTTTCAAACTACATCATTTGGGAGAACATTGCTGAAAAACTACCTTTGTGTGTGATATCTGACATAAAGCTTAACAGAGATGCTTGCTCCAGAAATATTCTTCTCTTGAGGTTTGGTCATTACTGGTTCAGAGTAAGAAAATTCTGTGGTTAAGTGATTTTATTTTTTTTAACTAAACTTTATTTATTAGAAACAGCTTACGACTTGGAGCTGTACAGACAGATGGCAGTGGGCTGGAAAGGTTAGCTATAACTGCCCCACAAATCCAGGACATGTGTATTGATTACACAACTCTAGGTTGTCCATATTGCTGTATTTTGGGGGTAAACACACATATATCTGCAAAAGAGCATTAGCAGAGCCAATTATTGCTAGCAGCATATACATTTAGTGACAAAAGAGTGCGAATTCTGTAGGCTCAACCTTACAGACTCATTTGCAGATGGTAATGAGGTGGAAAATTAAAAAAGACAACAGTATATGCCACTTGCTAATTCCAACTATTCAAATAACTTATTTTACTTGTCTAGATCCAAAATTGTCTTAGCCAGAGATCACCATGCTCCAGATTTAAATCACAGAAAGTGTGCAAGTGTAAATTATTGAAATTTGTTTTCACTTAGGGCTGTTTGGTTCATCTTTGAAGATGTGCAAGTTATTTATTTTTATTCTATTAGAACAATATCACTGGTGAGATGTGAGCAGAAGGGAGAGGAAGCATGCAGCTGAAGTTATTGTCAGAGTCTCTGCTGGTAGTGCTATTTCATATGTTCCTAAGAATAGAATAACAAGTAGATCCATATAAGTTAAGAAGTAAAACTACAGTTTTTCTCAGCTCACTTCACATAACAAACAACATGTTCGCTGTAAAGTCCAAAACTACATGTCAAAAAAAGCAACAGGTTTGTGATTTGACTAAGTACCCGCAACCAAAGAAATTACGTATTAAAAAAACACTATATTTGTATTTCAGTACAGTAACTGCTTCTCAATTACTTTACAGAATTGGGCCCTTGGCTGAGCAGTCATTGGTTCAGTACAAAGAGGCATTTTGTCTCCATTAGCCAAGTGGCTGGGTAACAAGACATCTTTTCTTTCTTCAGATAGGTCTCAGAGGCTAACACACGCTTTTTTCAGCTCCTGGGCAGTGGCAGAAACAGTCCTTACCACCAGTCACAGAAACATGGACCACTGGAAGAGTTCTCTGTGCCACAAGTATACCCTGTGCTACAGCTTCTGAGCCCAATACAAAATCCAAGGAAATAGTTTTCACCAACTCTCATGGGCTTCTTCCTGGCTTGACTTGCAAGATTTAAGGTTGCATCTGACCCCTTGTAATACACTTATCTTTGTTGGTGACTGACACAAGACAAATGCAGATTTTGTTGTTTTTTAATTTGCATATTTTCTTCCAAACGTGTGCATGGGTCTCAGTGCTCGAACACTGCTAGACAGCTCCTGTTGATTTAGACACTGAGAGCAGAACTGAAGGGACTAAAATGGATCAAAAATATTAGGTTCACCCTTTAAATACTTCTCCCTTTTTTCATTTAAAACCATGAAAGATAAAACTGAAAAAGTGCACGTAACATTTTTCATTGACGTTGTAGTCTTTCCAAGCCCTACAGATATGGTATGACTTTAAGGACACAGCTACTATTTCTTTGCCTTCCAAGCAATCATGATCTCAATGGAAGTGACAAGAGATGCTCCCACCGAAACTGTGTCTCAGGAGATAGAGCTTTGTTGGAAGAAGTTCAATACACTTTTGACACAATGAAAACACTATTAACAGTAACTAAAATATATTCATAAAAGCAGTTTCTTTTCAAAAGCAAAATCCTTGGTATTTACAATGTTAAAGGAAGAAAGAATGTCTGTGGTGCTTCACACTGACATTGTGCTCCCCTCCCTGAAGCCCTGCAGATGCAATGTAACTCTAATGGCACAATTATTTTTTTTCTCTTCTAAGAAAGTTTGATCTCAGTGGAAGTGACACTGAGAGATGCTCCCACTGAAATATAAGAATTTCATGGATTTACCTATGACAGAGTGAAAAGAACAGTAAGAGTATCCCAGGCACATTCGTAGTAGTGGCTACTTTTCAAATGCAAAATCTTCAATAGCTGAGACTTCAAAGGGCAGTAAATACCACAGCTAGAGGAGAGCCTTAACATATTTTGCAAACTGAGGATGAACAAACAGGTCTGCCATTAGTAGGCGTTATTATATTTTGAAGAGAAGGCTAATAAAGTTTCCCAAATTCAATATAACAGAACAAAAAAAAAAATTCATCCCGTGACTGGTCTCTGTACCTAAACTCTGTGGTGGAAAAGATCTCCATCAACTGTCTCTAATAAAAGGATGGTGTTTCTACACCAATTACAGAAAGCAGAGGTCGAAGGGATGTCAAAATACAAACCTAAGATACAAGGTGGCCACCCCAAAAGTCACTAAATCTATCATCAAGATCACACTCTGTGGTCTTAACCTACTAGTCTAAAGATTACTTCATGCAACTTCACCTCCCAGGAAGGAAAAGATGGGGAGTATCATTCACTTTTCTGTGCCCTGTCCACAGGAGCTACAGTCACACTATGGTTATGGATCGTGCTTCTTGCAGACAAAGTGTTTGAAAATTTTAGCAGCAACCAGCTAATAACTTTTACTGCATAGACACTAATTGAAATTTCTGCCACAAACTCTTGACAGTAAATTATATCCCTGGTAAAAAGAAAAAAACCCCACAACTTATATCACTAAACTGGAACAACTGTCAAACAGCTGTTTTCTCCCTTAATAGATGGGAGAAAAAGAACATTAGAGGTTCCAATCAGGAAAAGTAATAAAACAGCTTTCTTTTAACCCTTCTGCATACACTTAGATGCACATTTGAGAGGAACAGACATGATAAGATACAGATAAGGCCTTTATGATCCTCTAAACTCTACAGCCAGGAAGACACGAGGGTGCTCCTGGATGTTGTATCCAACTGCTCTGCCCTCAGCCCAACTGCTCACAGGGCCAGCATGTAAGAGCTGATATGCACACAGGTAACCCCAGGCACCAGGCTGCAGCTGGAGTTTTAAGTAAGGGTTTATTTTCAAAGCCAGAGACCCTAATATGCTGCAATACATCACTGAATGCTCATGCAGCCAGGAAAAAGCAAAGCGGGAAACCCGTTTTGGTGCTTTCATAGTAACACCTTTCTCATGCACACAACTTCTCAAGGCTGTTTTCTCCCCTGTGTTTTGTGGCCTGCCTGACTCCGAAAAGGGTCTCCTAGGCACGTCTGTGAGAATCTTATCTCTCCTTGAAGCAGGGGAATTACTTCTCTACAGACAGACAGACAGAGAGAACATACACAGCACTACTCAGGAGAAAGAACTGTTTTCCCACACTAGGTCCTCCCGAACCACAGAAACTTCTCTGAGCAAATATTCTTATCTTTCCCTCCTCACTAAAATCTTCCGTTTTCTTCTCCTACACAGCATCCAGTTCCTGTTAACAGCGTCTGTTCACTACATGTACGCTTGCCCTGTCACATCCCTTTCCTCCTTCTGACATATTGATTTCTAGGATGATATTCATAATCTTCCTATTTTTCCATGTGTAAAGTTCCTCAGGATCACGTTTTCAAAGAGGCCTCAGACTGATTGCTAATATTTCATCAGCAGCTTTCATGTCTGAAGCTCAGTACACACAAAATTCTTCCCATATTTGTACAAATCAAAAGATCTTGCATCAGTCAAGCCATAAAGGAGCTCTCTGAGCTGCCTGCTCCAACAGCATCAGTTGTTTGAAGTTCACAAAGCAGCTATGTCATGTTCTTTGCTGCTGAGCACTGTGTGGGAATTCATTGTCCTTTAGTTTTTCATGCAAAAATTTGATAGTGGAAACTATCAGTGCAGAGTGTTGAAAAGGGAGATTGTCAGCAGCACTGGAACAAAGATCATTTTGTTTTTGCACTTCTCTTTCCCTACCTTCCAATCCTCTTCCAACCTTCCTACTTATTTTCTTTACAATTTTTTTTTTTACACTTACCAAAAGGCTTTTTTACTTTTACTTTTGAAAATTTGTTTACTCTCCCATTATTGATCTCGTGAATCAAACAGAGTCCTTGGAAGGATCTCTTTAATGAACAGGTTGTTGGTAAAAATTTTCAACGGTTTTACCTTGTTTTTATTTTATGCTAAAAAATACATCTGTACAAAACGGAAATCTGAATTTCCATAATAAAATACATCTGTGTTTTGGCAGGAGAAAAAAAAAAAAAGAAAAAAAACATATACAAGTGTTTGTTGCATTACACTGGAGAGCTGTCATTTTAAAGCCCAGATAATATGATACAGCACTGAGTGATACCTTGTCTACTGATCATCAGACACAAATCTCAAGATGCCTCTTTGGACTAAAGCCATAATCATGTGTTCAGAAAACAACAAAACAAACAGTGTTTTGTGCTTCAAGTACCAGATAAGCTGCACTGTACAAATGCTGGGCTACCTTCCAAGCTTCCACAGGTGGCAAAATGGAATTGCAAGCAAGTAATTGTCCCATGGTAAGGCTCCTCTTTCAGTCTGCACCCATATATTTCCTTGTTTTTATCTAGCTCAACAATTTAAAGCATAACTTTTAACTAGCTATTTTTTTTTTTAAAGAAATTATTTTAATCAGCCCAAATCTTCGTTCGCGAAGCCCAGCCATGATGATGATTTTAATCATTAAATGCGCTACTTTACAAGCTGGACTAAGGAAGAGCAATCTTCTGATTCACTCATTCATTCCCATTCACAGATACTTTTGGACTAAGAGGGATGGTGGCTTCCCAAGGGACAGCTCAGTGTCGCCCCAAGGCAAAAATTGGTCTCCCTCATCCCATGCCAAACTAATCCATTTAATCTTAAGTAGCTGTTGAACCTAAGCAGGTACATGAACGTCTTTATGTCATTCAGCCTCTAATTAACACAGGAACTCCATTTGTCCTCCCAACAGAAAACAGAGGGGAAGCAGGGAAAGCGAGTTCCTGTAAAGAACCATCTCAGGAGTACAGTTGGAGTCGGCTTTTGCCCCTCCTGGCTCAGACTCCAGCAGGGGATTGCTGGAGCTATTGGGTCCCTTCCCCCTGTGCCAGGCTCAGAGTGTGAAGGGTTTGATCCTAAACAGGACTGTGAAAACCATCCCTGTTCAGCCTCCTTTAAAAAATCAGGTACCTGTGGCTAATGGTGGCACATGACAACATGAACAGCATGGAAAATTGTATAAATTCATAGCAAATTCATAGAGTCTAATTTGCTTATTTAAATATTGCAGTAAATTCCATGTTTAATTTGCAATTACGCTGTTTTACCAATGGGTACACTCTTCCAAGAGGTGACATTCTCTTAACAAGGAAAAAATTGGAGTAGTGCTGTTTTCTTGTTATATACAATTTATCTTAGTTCCACCACACATCAGCAGTACTTCACAGGTAGCTCTTATAGAACATATCAGTAGCAGTTTGAACAAACACAGAAGTGTACACAGAACAGGCTCTTAGTTTGTGACGGGATCTAGATGCATTGCTTTGGTAACATCAATGAGGACAACTTGCAGGAGCAATATATTATTGTATTAAATCCACAGAAAGCCTAAAAAGTCCTGTACAAGCAGCACTGATTCAGCACTACTTCAGAACAGAAACAAAATACCAGTTATCAGCGCAGCAGAGAGATACAACACAACAAACGCTTGAGCCAAAAATGTCACAGAAAAACTCCAATTTCTTCTCTTTATAAAATGCTCTTTGTTTCTATCATCAGCTTCTTCCCTCCTTCAGAGTTCCTAAAACAGTGAATTGAGACAGAAGGGAGAAATGTTTTAGTTGACAGTGAGGGGTGAAAAAAATTGTACATACACAAAAAGCATTTAGTACTTTTAAGAAAGGTAACAAGTTATAGTGAATGTAAAAGAAATCATCAGTAATGAAGCAGACAAAACGTACTGAAGTCATATCCAAGCTAGTAGTCCTAAGAAAGACCAAATCTTTCTTGATTTCTGTGCCCAGAGTAACAGATAACATTTCCTTGCCACAGGTTAGAGTTGTTGGTAACATTACAAAGTGTCACTGAGTGTCAGTCTGCCATTAAACAGACTAATACCTCATTCTGCACAGCACTCAGCAGCTGTTTGATTTCAAATACAGTCGCAAATATTTGTTGTACTGAGGTATCTGCAAAGAGTTCTAATAAAAGCAATGGAACTGACAGACAAATAAGGAATTACTTGCTCATCATGCTCAGAAGTATCAGAAAATGGCTGAGAAACAGCTCATGCTTAATAAAGGTATTTCTTACCCAAAATCCTTACCATAGTTTGGAAAAATCTTTGTTCCTTATTACTAATAGAGAAGAAAGCCACTAAGGCCTGGTAGAAACAAACTGAGAAATATTTGGCTTCTCTCCCCTGCCTTCCATGCCAGTCACTTGCACAACCTACAAGGCTGTCCCTATAAAATTTCCAGCTATTTTTGCTACCAGCAGAGATGCACAGGGTGAAGCTTATCCACATCAAACAGCCTCCTCCAGAGTTTACCAGTCATGCATTTTAATGTGTTTCTGTCTTTCTAATCAGCTTGGTTGATCTCTGGGTTTTTGCATCTTGCATGTACCTGTACACATTATGCTGCTAGTGGTTTATTGAATTTATGAAATTTCTTTACCCTGATGGACCAGCTGATGAATTTTTTCTATTGATAATTTAACCGCAATAAGTAAGTTTCATCCATCATTTCCTTATTTATCTCTGGAAGTGAAAGCAATAGTCACAGGGTCTTTGAAAAAAAAGAGTTGTGACCTGACCCTATGCCTCCAATGAAAAATAATAATGAATTGATAATAACAGGATTTTTCTTAGGAGTATGAGACCTGTCATAGTGTGGGCTGAAAAGAAAGTTCCATTAAATAGCTTGACAATGATGCAATATTGGTTGAGCCGATTGTTTCTCCTTCAGGAGTTATAAATCAACAGCATGGGCCCAGATTCATGAAAAAAGTTAAAATCTTTCTCTGTTATGAAAGATTATTCAGAGGATTTTTGTTACGTGTTTTCATACATTATTTTACAAATTAATTTATATTAATTCTTATTATCAAAAAATGAAGAATTACCATTTCATGTTCTTTGTATTACAGCCTGTACAATTGCATAATGAAAAGGTACATGTAGAAAGAAACAAATTCTTGTTTCCATCCTCCAGAGAGAATAATATCCAGACCCAAATATATGCTACTTTACCCGATTGCAAAAACAACTTGTAGTTTAAAAAATTTCCTCTGACATTTTTCATGATTAGTTTTGAACAGGCATATTGGGTTTCTATTTTACATACATATAAAAGTTCACCTCTTTGTCAGCAATGAAAAATATCTCCAAAATAATACAAAATGAATCCTCAGTGGTACTTTCATGAATCACATGAAACTGCGTGCACGGAAGGATATTTTCTGGGATGTCAGAATCTCATTTTGAATGCAAGGAAAGACACTGAAGCAGACTCTGTTTCCCTCCAGCATGAGACTGATCCTGCAGAAGAACCTCAGCCCTAAACAAGGCAACTACCAAGAATACAAATATTTTTCCTGCTCTACCTATACAACAAAACTAAAAAAAGCAAAACTTTCAGCTTAAAAAGCCTCAAAGAAAGCAACAGTCACAATAATAGTCTTTCACACAGCAATTCACTGAAAGATCTATAAAACAGTTGCTCATGAAAGAGAAAGAACAAATGGTAAATGAAGCTGAGGCACTTTTTTGGGACAATGCCAACACAACCCACCTGCCTTGGGGCCTGACTTATCCAGACTTCACGTTTCAGGTTAATCAGTAAACTTGGAGGCACAAGAATGCAGAATTTGAACAGAGCTTCAATTCCAATCCTTCCAATCCACCTGCTGAAGGTGGTAATGTCCTAAGGTCCTATTTAGAGCCAACACAATTTATATAGTCTATCTTGTGACCAGACTTGGTGATTTAACCACACTGTTACTATTACTGAACTCATCCAGAACTGATGGATTCCTATAATTTCCTGTATGAGTGATATATTTATTAATAAGTAATTTATAGAGAGTTTTGTCTGTATCAGGTGTTGTTTTTTCACTTAAACCATTTCTTTGTCCTTCTTGGTGTTTCTCTAATTCACTCTTATCCTCTTCAATTCAATTTAATTAATTTTAAATAAAGGTGATTTAATTAAATCCTATTAAAAAATAGCAAGTATATCCTACCTCATCTCTCTCTTTTTATTGTTTTAAACTAAAGAAACAAAGCTTTACACACAGTCCTTTTTCACTCACATGCCAAACCTGCAGTCTTTTCCCCGAGTGTCAATTTTAATTTTCCTTCATTTTGAAGGACCAGAAACTCACTAAAGTTTTGCAGATAAATGAGACCATTACTGACACAACAATGCCACTGCTCGTGTGTACCTGTACTAGTCAGAAGTCTGAGTCCATAACTGTGTGAGCTTCAGTGAGCACAACTCAGTATGTGGCAAGGTGCACTTCTAATACAGCAGCAGTTACACTACTGAGCATTACAAAAAGGAGTCTGAAGTGGGAAGAGTGAGACCTGTTTGGTGTCTCTGTGAGGAGAACATCTTACAAACTAACCAGGAAAAGACTGTTTATGCTCAAGGAAATGTTTCAAACAAAAGGTGCAACCATTTCCTCAGCAAATTGTGCAGAGAAATCTTCTTATCCTTTGGTTCTCCTTGCTCTGCAATCACCTTCTGCTTCAATCTGCACTGTGAGGAATATGTATGAGTGCATGTGTAAGTGTACTTATTTGTCATTGTCTGTGGGCTTTCAGAAAATGTTTTTGCTTAATGCAAGCGTTGCACCTTTGTGTAAAGGCACAACACTCTTTAGTGCTGACCGTTCTTCTGCATTACTTGCATTTTTTATTTTATTCAGAATCACACTCTGTATTTTCCAGGGTTTTTTTTCCTCCAGCACAGCAAGCAATTCTGATTCTTTGTTTTGCAAACTAAGTCCACTGAGTCATTATATCACCTTCTTGACAAAACTTCTGTGCTCTCCTAATTTAAACAATCTTGTTTCTTCTAAGCCAGACTTTGCAGCAGTCTTTTAGCTACTTTGGGATCAGACTAATCCCTGATACAGTCTGTCCTCAAATTAGATATTCCACGAATCTGAAAGACATGAATACAACCTCACTAACTCCTATGAAACTGCTTTGGTTTTTATTCTGAGAATGCAGTGTTCTTTAAATCTCTAAAGTGATTTGTTTTTTTCACTTAATGTAAGCTGCAAAATAAATCTAAGATTTTACTGAACTCAATATTTTAAAACAATGCTTTAAATGTATTGTTTTTTTCACCTAAATCTACTTATTTGAACCTTTTCAAATAATCTGCTCCATCTAAAATTGCAAAGAAATTTAAAATAACACCTCTTTTTTGGTAACACTTTTGCTTCTATTTTTTTCTAAATTTTTTTTTCCTCCCTGCAACCGTTTAATTTCAAGTTCTATGAAGGTTTTCACACGATTAAAAATAACCAAATAAGAGTTGGGAGTTTTGACACAAATTCAAGGAGACTGCTTAACACTACACCTGCTGTAAAGGATATCAGAGGAAAGAGCTTGAGAGAGGAGGAGGGTGGGGCCACAGGTTCAGTTCAGTGTCCCTGTTCTGCACCTCTGTTCTAGTCCTCCAGCCAGCCCAGCTATGTGCTCCAAGACAGCCAAAGACCTCTGCCATTTCCCCCACCTCTCCCACCACTCTGGACATGTTCCCAGTGGAAAAAGTACATACTTCTGGACTAGACCTAACTCCTGTGATGGGTGACTGTGTGCAGCACAGAGGGTCCGGGGACACAGAAGGGTACCTGGAATATGTTTCAGGGGCATTTACTGTCTGCTAGAGTGGAAAAACTCTGGTAGTGGGAAGACAGATGGCAGCCACTACAGTGCACAGTTGCTTTCTCTGTAGAGCCCAGTGAAAAGGAATGTTTGCAGAAAAAAAAAATAAAGCCATTTTCTTAGGCTTCTGCCAAGCAAGATATTCCATGTACCAATGCACTGTGTCCCACAGAGTCCATCGCTCTGCCAGAAAAATTCAGCACAAATAACACCACAGTGGATACATATCTCTGCTAAAGGAATTTCCACGTGCTCACACTTTGGTATGCTCAACACCTTGCCCAGTCTGCAGCCCTCTGAAGCCATGCTAGTCACCATGGCACCCATTCAAAGATGCTGCAGGACCCTGAAAGGTAGCCTGAAATGCCTGAAGAATGTCACAACAGCAGATTCCTCCAGGATTCAGCTAGGATTTCTTCACTTCACCCCTTTTTTACCCTTTTTACAGACCTTGTAATCTAAGACATTTTCTCTATTTTGTTTGATTAATTTTAATACTTTTTTTTCCTTGCCCAGAAGATTCCCAGTACCAGTTTAAATGCAAGCAAACCCCTTGCCCTAGAAGTCATTGACTACAGGGCAAAAAAAAGAAACCCATTGGTATTCTCACAGGCTTTCTCTCTCTCTTGGTCACACTAATCTCCTCAAACAGTACAGGGTTAAGTACAGGTTTTGGATTGTATTCTAGCAAATGCCAAGAAATAAAGTTTCTATATTGCCCATGTGTATTTGTGAAAGTCTGACACTGCTCTAATTTCAAATGCTCCTTCCTGCATTAATCCTGTTTGCTGTCTCTTGGTCTCACAAGTCTCTTTACCCAGGAGGTTCAGGAGTGCTTGGCTGGCCAAGCAGGGCAGAGTCCAGCTGAGCACAGTTGGTATAGGAGAGAGGTGTCTCTGCAGCTCTCAGATTCTCCAGAGCTCCTTCCCCATCAGCCCAGAAGGAACTCACAAGTGAGAGGGCTAAATAATTCAACTCACTGCACTTCTTGTAGTCTCTCTGCCATGTGACAAGACCCAGAAATCTCCCTTGCCCCTTGATATTTCCAATATATTCCGATATCTAAGAGTATCTGTTACTCTATTCAAAGCACTATACCATCTAACAAACTATTTGAATTGACCTCAAATGCCCAATTTGGGCAAGAAGTCTTCTATGTGTCTGAAAATTAATTACTGTTCCATTTAAAGTAGTTTTTGCAGCCATCCACCTTTGAAACACAAACCCAGCCACAGCATTGTCTGCCCTTGGAGAAACAGTCCTGGGTTCTCTTGTCAAAAGCAATATTGCTTAGGTGCTGAGACAAGCTTTGAGGACCAGCAGCTGAGGGTTTTGAAGCTGCTGGGGATCCAGCTCTTCCCTGTGACACTTAGAGGTCACTTTATCAGAAGAACAGCCTGAAATGAGGATGAAGGAAGGACAGAAGCAGGATAGAAAACTTTAAGCTGTAAGTCAGGAGTTCAAGGCTTTGTTGGTTACTCTTCCTGTATATTAAGTTTGGGTGTGAGTTCACTTCCTCTCTAGTTGTTCTTGTTTGCATCAGTTACAAAGTTTTTAACAATCACTCTCACTATTCCTTTGTGCAATGCATAGATTGCACAGAGAGGCCTTGACAGTTTTGGGAAAATCTCTGTGTGACTGGAATTCAAAGACAAAAAAGTACATTTCAGAATGGTGTTTCAGCAATCCCTGTCCCTGTTGCGCTTTCTCCCAAGTTATGAATGGAGATGATGCTGTAGGATAATGCACACATTTGAATGATGGCATTTCCCAGGAAAATCCAGACAGTTTTAAATTTCACATCCTGCTTTCTAATTAGAGGTGAAAAAAATGTTCAGACCTGCTTACGTGATTTAGGACACGAAAACCAATAATATGCAGCTCTAGGACTTGCCAGAGCTCCACTGGTGCCCTTGCACAGCACTGCACTGGCAGAGGGGAATGCCAGCTTCCCTTTGGGAACGTTGCACATAGTGCTGGGTTGTGAAACAGCTCTTTCTTTTCTAAATCACTTAAGTGCTTTTCAGTTTCTTGGCAGTAGTGTTTAAAGAATTTTCTAGGTTACAGCTGATTTCATTTCAAGAAAATGTGAGCACCATCTATTTCAAACAATATGAAAAAAAGGGAAACAAATTATCACGGAGGGAAAATAAAGAGAAAAATAAGAAACAATAATGGAAGAAACTCTAAGCACATGCACTTGGTTAAGTTATATATATATTAACTGAACTCCATATTCAAACATTTCAGAAAGTGATTATTTTTTCCTTAAAAAAACCAAAACCACACAAACAAACAAAAACACCAAACAAAAAACAAAACAAACAAATGAAACCAAAAAACATAGACGGAATATTATTTTTTTTTCTTATGGAAAACTGTATAGACTGTCAAGAGTTAAATCCTGGGCAACAGCAATCCTGGATAAAACTAAAACAGTAACCAAAAAGCAGAATCTCTCTCCCAGCAGCAGGGAGCAAGTGAGTTGGAGAAATGGTGAGGAGAGCAGAGGAGAAAGCAAGTCCTGTGCAAGTCAATTCTTTCTACAAAAATAGAAGCAGCAGAAGGAACAAATTAGCAGGTTTTATTTTAGGCACAACAAGAGCAGTTAAAAAGAAGTATGATGTAATTGGGGTCATGGAGATTTGGCTTATGCAGAAGACTGGCTATGATACCAAACTGAAAAATAAAAGGAGACTCTCAAGAATTGAGAGCAAATGCTGGGAAAAAGGGAGATTCAATACCTAAAAAATAAACTTCATATTGCAGATTTGATAAGGAACTGAGAAAACATTATCATTCTCATTACAGAGGTGTGGAAGTGAAAGACAGAAGTATTAGATGTTGGGATGCCGTAATAACCCTGTGTCCTAAACCACAAAATATGCCATATGATCCCATACATTAAGCCATGGTGGAGTTTGTCTGCAGCCTGCCTGGGAATACCAACAGCCTATTTCACCTACCAGGGATGGACAGATGAACCAGAGAGGGCAGAAAGCTGGGTGAGATATCACAGCAAGCACTCCTTTGTGAGTGCTTTCAAATATTTATCAGACACCCTGGATCAAGCTGCAGCTGTTGTTTTAGTGTTTCTTTAATTTCTGTTTTTCTTTAATTTCTGCTTTTTAGGACCTGATGCAGAGGATATCTCAAAAGTTCTCCTTCAAGATATTCAGGGACAAGATAATTAACTTGCTTCTGCAATGGTGATAAGAAGAGAGCAAAGAGATGTGTGTGAAGAGGTGTTGCCAACAGTCCAGCAATTGCTGAAGGAAACATAACTAGTGGGACAGCAAACCTCTGGCAGTTCATCCAGCAGGATGGTGAGAGAAGAGCCTGCCTCTGGCAGTAATCAACAAACAGCAGAATCTGACAGCAGTCTTCTGCTTGCAATACAAGTCTGAATTCAGGGCTTCAGAAAAGACTGAAATTCCTAAAGGCTGAAATTTCAGATAAAATGAAATTTAAAAATATCACTGCTATGATGGGCACACAGGTAGAAATGGGAGGGTGAGGAGACTGCATTTTAGAAGGCCTCTTTAAAGGCTAGCAGGACCTGCCTTGGAAAAACAACCGCTCAGAATCTCTGATCTCCCATATCTTCTGAGCCAAGCAATTTTTACATCAGCATAAAGATTCAAATGTCATGTTTGAATGAACTGCTTAAAAGTCACACACATCTTTCACTCTCCACTCTCAGAAATGCCTTCCTTGCATGTTTACTATTAATTACAGTAAAGATTCATCAGTTATCAACCTCAGCCAGAATCTCATTAATCAACAACTAAATATGACACAATATGGTACCCAGAGTGTCTCAGCATCTTCCTTTATTGTCCCGGAGTTAAAATCTTTAGTAAATATTAATGAAGTTTCTTGAAACTGCTCCTGCCACAAAGCCTTTTCAAAGGAAACACAACCCTGATAATATATTTTAACTGAAGTATTTACAAATGTCTTCTGCTTTCATTGTTGAGAATCAGTTAAAAAACTACAACTTGTGCCACATCTTTCCTCCTGCAAGCTATGGCTGATCCCAGCAAAGTATATGAGTGTGTGGCACTGGCATAGTTCTTTAAATTAATTAAATAAAAAGGGCAATTTATACCAGAGAGGTAATTAAAAAAAAAAAAAAAAAACCACCAAACCTCAGGTAAAACTTTGCAGACAATTTTATTCTTTCCATACTAACTTTTTTGTCCTTTTTCCGCAATCTTCGTGCTCTCACCTGCTTTGCTGAGCAGACATGGAGACTTCAGATTCAGATCTATAACGGTACTTTCAGCATATAGAACTTGAGTTTTTTCCAACTCAGTAAATTATGCTTAAAATTAACTATCTGGTCATTTCTTCAAAGGGATTCTTGTTGCTTCAATACCACAAGGGTCTAGGCCTTCAAATGTATTTGTTTCCTCTCTTCTAAAGATTTTCTCCAGAGCATTTTATCCTATTCCTCTCCCTTTGACTCTTTCAATTTTTATATTTATATTTATGTTTAACTATGAATCATCTAGTAAACACCTTGAAATCCCTTGCCCTTATTTAATGTTAATCAAAAGTCTCATCAAAATAAGTTACAATAGTTACAATGATTTAGAGAACCTTAGGCACCAAAACAGTTTAAATAAATTGATATAGCACTCAGAAGTGTGCTAGAGTGATGAATTATTTCTAATCCATTAATATTGCAAACTCCTTTTACCATTTCAAGGCTATTTTTATGTGGATTCAGGGCTTATATTTTAATGTTATTATTTGAAATAGCAAATAGAGGCAAGCACTCAGCTAGCGAACCTTTATGCTTCCTTAAGAGTTCCATTTCTACACTGGGCTCTTTGGAGAGTTATATTTTATTATAAAATATTTATATTCTGTCATCCAGCTACTTGGCACACACAAACCATCACACTTACTGATTCAGCTGAGAGATGACATTCTGTAACCATTCAGGTACTGAGTACATGCTTTGGAGGCATTATTATGCAACTCTTGATTGCATGATTCAGTACTAAAAGACTGGGTATTTAACAATGCTAGCCTGTAATTTTTCAAATATTTATGAAAGAAAACAATTAGTCCCGTATAGGTGCACAGAACTTCACACCTCCCCATACGGAAAACCTTGGCTTATTTGGTCTGGTAGAAGTGGAGTCAATTGCTATATGTGTTGATATTGGGGATGGTGGGAAGAGAAGGAAAGATGAACACCAGGAAAGAGGGATTAGGGAGAGTGATGAAATTCTTAGTTCCTCTGAGACAAAGAAAGAAAATGACCGTTTCTGGAATGCAGAAATGTTAGATGTGATAGAAAATATGGAAAGTCATGATGTGCCATGAGAGCACTACCTCTACTGAGTTCATGACCTTCATCATCATGTTAATAAATTTGTTAGTTCAAATTCTGAGAGTTGTACATCCTTTTACTAAGGACACTTAGTAATTTTATTTATTAAAAGCATCTTATTTAGTCAGTAGGCTCAGTGATTAATTCAGCATTAAGTAGAAGACTTTTGGAATAATAACTGAAGCTCCCAAAATACTTTATTCTACACAAACTGTATATTTTAATTTGATCTCATTTTTAGTTTGGTACTTAAGGAGCAAGACACATTTAAAAATGCTTCATGTCTGCTAAATTGCCTTTCCCACAGTAAATAGTGGCCAGCTGAGGACAAATTTGAAAGACAGATAAAAGTCTGAAGCACTTAAACACATTCTGGAGATCAGCAGCTGTACAGGAAAGAAACAAATTAGTGCTCTAAGAGAGGGAAAGACAGGATTCAGCCATTATACACTTCTCTTCAGCAGCTGCATGTTAACTGCAGAAAGTGCTATTTCCTGCCAGTGTGATCATCACAGGAGACTTGGGAAGGAACGGGGAGCAATGCAGTCAGAAGAGAGGATTGAGGACACAAAGGACGTAAATCCATAGGAAGCCAGGCCTCATTAATCCCCCTGTTCATAACAAAATGTTCTCTTTCTTAACAACTACTTTTTGCACTGTAATTGCAATTCTCGCTTGTTTTATACGTGTATATACATTTACCATACACACGAATGAGTACTAAAAATAGTAAGAGAGAAACATTAAGGGGTGAATATTTTACCTCTTTTTTTACTTTCCTTGATCTTCACAGAACTCGACTGCACACACACACACCCCCCACATGTATCCACTAATGAGATGTTGAGCTGGTAACGTATTCAGTGAGAGATTTATCAAAGAAAGATTGCATCAGGAAAACCAGCAGGTGAACTGCATATCAAGGAGAACACTGAGCAGTAAATATTTTCCAAGGTACAAGAGATAAACCACATGGATATTTCCTTTGTGAAAGGGGATATCAGAGTTTTCAGATTAGTAACAGTGATGCGAAAAAGGGTATGGGTGAATTTGGGGAGGGGAGGGAAAGGAGGGGGAGGGAAGGGAAGATAAAGAAAGCTGGAGAAGTAATCATGTCAGGAAAGTGCAGGATACTGGTAAAAAATTGAAGATAGTGATAGATGATCCCTGACAAAGCAGAGTTTTGGTTTCAGTATTCTCTGTAGAAACTCTCAAAAAAGGGGGAAAGGAAATAATGTGTTTTCTTGTTTAGCTTTTCAATTACTACTCTCAGGTTCTGGAATGTAGAACATGGAAAGGGACAGCAGTGCTATGAGCCACGGTGGGCAGGGAAGATGTGCATGGAGGGGAGAAGTGCATTTCAACAATTAACTTCTAGTTTAGCAGCAAATCATTATTGTGGAAAACTCAGAATTCTATCCAAAATAAGTAAAAAGGTGTTGTGGGCAACAGATATTCCAGTATTTTCTGGTACCAACAGAAACTGTATTTTTAAACTGAAGCCACAGGATAATTGTTCAGTCTCTAAAGGATCTCTAGTGCAGTGTGAGCTATAAAATGTTGCCATAACAGTCGGTTGTAAATCTCCTTGACAGTTATGTCGGCAGCTCTAAAACTGAACTACTGAAACAGTGATACAATAATAATAAAAGCAATGCAACATAAGTCCTGGATCTACTAGATTTATGAATAGGATAGTCTTTCATGAAAAGGGCATAGAAACCCCAATTAGCTAGAAAAGAAAGATTAATAGAATTTTGTCAGTATCCAGCAATGTGAACCAGACAATGAATTAGGCATTCCCTAAACTAATCTGATTCTTCAGTAATGTCACGTTAAAAAATTTGTAACCATACAATTTATACTTTGTTTCTGTATTTTGATGTAGTAAAGGAGATCACTATTAATATTTCACTGGAGTGAGGAAGAAATAGAGAGAGAAAAAATAGGAAGAGCTGTCTACAAACAGTCTGATCAATAGCAAACATTAACAGGGCTTGTGTTTCTGTCCTACCAGCTTTCCAGAATACAAGGATATTGTTATACATACAGGTATATATATATATATAGTTTTCTGCCTTGCTTTCTTCTCTAGAACATTGTTCAGAAGGTTTTTAAGAAAGTTTTCCGCAGAACATTAGTATACCAATAATTAGAATCTTTATATCTATTTACATAGACTCTAAAGCTGCATTATGCCATCAATCCTGCCATTTTAAGTTAGATTTAAATCAGGTTTAAGTTTAAATTAGGTGCTTGAAGTTAGAGAGCACTGTAAATACTTTGCATACCCAGCCTCTTTATCATCATTGATCTAGTGAAGCAGACCAAAGTAATGGCAAATTTGAGTCAGAAATCATTGACCTTACTCTCTTTGTGTAGTGACTTCAGCACCAGACTGCAAGTGAGGAAAACTCATTCTTGTAGGCCACCCTTGAAGGCATCATGAAGCTTAGTAATGTTGACTGTGGCAAGAGATTGTGTTTCCACTGGATGGTCACATGAAAAGCAAACAGTTCTGGGCCTGTATCATACCATTTAAATTATATTTGACAGGTCTGAATAAACAATTATGTAAAAAACTCTTTTATAATTTAGCATAATGATAATTCAGCTTCCACTGTGCTTTGTATAGACAAAAGGTGGCTAAAAGTAATCACACAGCTCTATCAGTGCATCTCATTATCAATTTCTGACAGCTGCCTCCTCATACTTCATCTCCTGATAGAAGAGGCAGACAACTAGATCAGACTTCCAATTGTGCTATGCATAAGGGTGATTGTAGAGTTTCCATCAAATATCCAGTGAATCTCAGTTCTGATTGATTGCAACAGTGCAATATGGATCTTAACTACAAAGGAGTTTAGACTAATCTGAAGTTCCAGTGAGAACAGAAGAGTCCTTCAAAGGGACAACTCAGATGAAACAGTGTCCAATATTTGCCTGAGAGGGAGGAGTATGAATCTGTTACTTTGTATTTTTTTTGCCAATCTCACTCACTTAGGAACACAGATCACATTTTCCCATTGCACATTAATATGAGAAAACAAGTTAATAGAAAAACACTATTCATGTTATTCACAGTTTTCCAATCATAGCCCTCTTCAACACAGTCAGCGTTAGCAGAACTGAATAGCTCAGTAAGGCTGGAAGCTCAGTACGCGAGATGTAGTTCAGGGAGATGTGGGAGGATTTCAAAGATATCCAAGACACAAGTAAATCTAAGATACAAGTAAGAGCAGTAACTGCCCCAAAAAATAACAGTGCAGAAACAGAGATTGTTCTGATTGACCAAAATTATGGTTGTGTAACATAAGTGTCAATACAATATCATGCCAAGTTTGCTTTGAAGTAAAGAGAAAATAGCAACTTCTACAGAGTTCTACCCTTACTTTCATGAAAACCGATACGAACCTGCTTTCATTCACCTACTGTCAGCAAGTGACACATTTGGAAATAGCCATCAAAACCTGCAGGGGAAGAACTTCAGTACAGTGAATAGAAACATTTCCTTTTCTCAGAGTTCATTCCTTGTTACTGCAGTTACCCCATGAAATTAAAGAGAAAGTGCACGAGGAATAGAGGTTCCATGTTGGCAGTGACTGTTAGTTAAGATCTCACCCCTGGAGTTTCAAAATAAAACAAATATAAATATCACCTAGTACTTGAAGGATATGCATATCTGTCTACATATGCATGTATGATAACTGGGGTAGGGGGTTGTTTGTTTTAGGTTTTGTGCCTGTGAACAACATCCAACTCATTTCAAAAGAAGTAAAGCTCTAGCACAGAACGCTACCCCCACTATATTATCAAGGTTGCAGGAAATGACAGCTGATGAACATACAGTCAGTGTTTTACAAGTGGTGATAAGCCATCAACCCAAACGTTTTATTAATAACTTCTCTCCAACATTTATGTTTTCTTAGAGGAAAAAATTTTGCACCATACTGTACTGTAGAAAAATGATAAAAGTTAATTTCAAAACAAACTGTCAAGGGTTATGGTGCTAAAAGCATCACTAACTTTCACAATAAAATTAAGCTTTTCTGATATGAATTATGTTGCCACAGTAACCAGCAACCACAGAACCCAAGACCATTTTCTGTAGAATTCGTGTGACCTTGAGTTTAATCAACAGTGATGGTATTAATTTAAAAGCTGCAAAATAATAAAAAAAAGTATTCTGCCATTTTCTTAGAGTTAATAATTTCACAGCTGTGCAAAAGGGCTGTTCTTCTTCAATAGTGTAATTTTCTAATTTGAACTCCACCACTGTGAACACTGTCAGACACAGTGGCATTATATTAACTTCACTGGAGTTGTCCTTAATTGCAAGCACAGCTCAGATGTCGAGCAGTAGGATTTTGGAGGGCAAAGCTTTTAGCTTAGAAAACCTTGCACAAGATTTTATCTTCTATTTGTCAGAAAAAAAAACCCTCCAAATATAGCTGTGATGCTTAAGAAATGATTGTTAATATGCTTTGGAGAGGAAGATAGGGAGATCACTCAAGGGAGTTCTCCCTTAGTAGCTCCATATTTTCTCCCACACCCTGTAATTTCCACCCTGGGGAAGCTGACAGAGATTGGTTCTACCTCTGAAATTTCTGTAAGTACCAAACTAAGTGCTATTAAACCCATGGAAGAGAAATTTGATGTTGAATTGGACTCTTATGCACTACAAATGGGAAAAATTAGGGAATGAAATGGAAATGCTTGAAGATAGACATTCAGCTATAAATGCTCAATATGATATAAAAAAAATCTAAGGAAGGGCTAACGTAAGAAATCCTTCTGCTCTGTTAAAAATAATGATATTTTATGCCATAAATTAGAGGCTCTAGAGAACCAGTGGCAGAGTAGGTGTTTTAGCATAAGTGGTGTTTTCGAAGGAAGTGGTGATATTGAAGTAGGTTTCTGAGTATTCCACTTCCACAGTGTGGCAAAAAGTGCATCCGACCTACTGAACTTGCAAATAGTCATTCAGAAATGTGAGCTGCCTCACAGAAATCTGAGCTGCCTGGAAGAGTTTCTCTCTTCCGGCTAAGCATATTCAAATTTCACTGCTATTTCCTAAGTAGACTTAAACTTCTAAGAATCTTACAGTTGACTCAATGGGAACAGAATTTCTATTTTGGAACGGGTTAAAACCACATAATATGCATATTTTTGTTGAAAGCAAAACTATTTCTAAGCTTTGTCAAATATGTTCCTTTAGGGGAAAAGATAAATTTGTTTTCATATGTATTTTGTGATATAAAAGCACTTCTTTTCACACAACAATTAAAATGTAAATGGGATAATTTTTGAATGTAATATATATTGAAAAATATATTTTTTAATCTTACAAAAAGCAGAAGTAGTCTAGAAACATCTTTACAGCACCCAAGTGACGTAGGAGGTCAAGAGTTTTAATGTCTACTGAATCAATGCAAGTCCTTAGTGATGAAATGGCTCTTCCTACTGTCCCAGTCTAGTTTTATTCCAAGACAGAAATTTTCATCCTTCCAACAATGTGGTCTGTATTTCAAAGCTGCACAGCTATCAATACACCTTTCTTAATAGCAAGTAAACATAATGTGTCCCTACTCTGATAGGAAGGATAGATCATAGTAGTGGTGCCTCAGGATTGTTAGGAATTTTTACTTTTGTACATTTTAATGTAGCTGTATAGTCTCTCACACTTTAGAATCGTAGTTAACATTCACCAAACCCTATTCCCCCATTTCATATAGAATTTTCTAAATTCTTTAGGCTTGTTTAGGCTTCTTTCAAGGCAGGACTATAGTAAACACATTCTGTTTAAGAACATTTGCACACTAGGCCTGAAGAACAAGATACCATCATAGTCAAAGCAACCTTCAAGCCTGGAACCTTGGAGAAGCTCCAAAGACAGTACATGCTGTGAAGAAGAGGCAGATGAGGAAGAAAGGGGTCTTAGGACCTCTGACTCAATTTCCAGGGAGGCATTCCCGGGGGGCAGATCTGGGAGTGGGTAGTTCTCAGATCGGAGCATAAGTTGTGGAACCTCTGGAAATGGGGGGTGGGCACCTTTTCTGTGCTCCTTGTGCCAGAAGGACTTTGTTAAAGAGCTGTTCTGTATCTTATCTCTACTTAGTTTGCCTGGAGTTTTTTTTGCCTCCCAATTCTAAGGCAACACAGTGAACACAATATCTGGGAAGTAGACATTTTCCAAAAGATATCCATTCTAAGCTCTCTCCTGAGGTCTGTGCCCGGCAGATTTCACTGTCATTTCAGTGCAACTTCTAAACATGTGCTTCTTGTCACCCTAGAAGTAAATAATACAGAACTCTCAAGAAACAGTCCCTCCTTAAAGGAGTCAGAACCATTTTGCTGATATCCTGTGCTTGCAACTTGTCAAAAACAGGCAACGTAAATGTTTCTTGCACTTACAAGAGATCAGGTAGGATATCTTTTATATCTCCAACATCTATGACTTAGATTTGTGCTGGGAACAGCATAGGTGATTCAGGGATGTTTCAGTTATCACTGAGCAGTGATTACACAGAGCCAAGGTCTTTTCTGCTCCTCACCCTACCGTCGGGGGTGGGGGTGCATGATAAGCTGGGAGAGGACAGAGCCAGGACATTTGGTGTCATGCCCAGCATATGAAGCTGGGGGAAGGGGAGGGAAGGAGGGACATCCAGAGTGACGGTGTTTTATCTTCCCAAGTCACCATTGAGTGTGATGGAGCTGCTCTGGGGATGGCTGAGCACCTGCCTGCTCTTGGGAAATGGTGAATCCCCTTGGAAAGTTTGGCTTTGCTTATGCTCACAACCTTTGTTTTACTTATTAAACTGTCTGTATCTCAAGCCACAAGCTTTCTTACTTTCACTCTTCTAGTTCTCTCCCCATTCCATTGTGAGGGGAAGGAGCCAGTGGCTGTGAGGGGTTGAGCTGCTGGATGGGGCTAAAGCAGAACTCCCTGCAAGGGAATTCTGACTTAACACAGTTTAGTGTAACAAGTCAGACATATTTTGAGACTACATTGAGTTAGAGACTTCTGATGATACTTCAAATACATTTACCCTTATCCTGATTCCTGCTGCAGCGTTCATTTTCTTTCCCAATCTTTGTCAATTAGAATTTGTGTTATGCTGAAGGCATAAGAACTCTGGAGTTTTGTATTTTCTTATCTTTGTTCACTTATTGTGGATGTCCTCTGAAACATATAAGCTGTTTTTACTGCTTTTAATCCCTGCTCTCCACAGAATATGGTAGCAAGGAGGCATTTATCCTAATCAGTGTTATTGTAAAGTAGTCAGACAAAGAACTGTACATATGGAAAAAAAGATCAGAGGTGATGCTTAAAAAAAAAACAAACCTCCTCATAGAAATCAGAAGTATTTAAAAGGATTTCAGGGCCACAGCAGAGGTAAGACTACAAGAGATAAGCACTTGAGTTAACATGGAGCTCAAAAAGTAAATACAGAAATATGTACTGGAGGTCAGAAAAACGTTGCCTCTATATCAGCATGTGAATGAACCTGTTGGTGGTCTGTGGCATTCAGCTCTAATGTCCATGTTTAAAAAGTTACTGAAATTCCTAAACCTTAGCAAAAGTGCTACAATAATTATTTTACATCATAGAGCAGCCTACATTTTGAAAAAGAAGAAAAGAGATTCTAGTTCTGAATGTATTTAGCTGAACAAAGAAATGATGGTACTGGACCACTTTCTCAAGGCTGTATAAGATTCATCATCAGTTCAGACAATATTTTTGATTCCAGACAATATTTTTTAGAATTAACAGAAGTTCAGAAATCAAAAGATGTTATTGGGCTACAAGCACCATTTACTGAAACTCCAGTTGTCTGTTGTTTCTGTAGAAGTCATACAAGAAAGGTTTAATCATCTGTTCTGACAACAACAATCATTCTACAAGTCTATCCAGAATTAAATGTTAAAATTGTTGTTACAGCTTTTCAAAGTATTACCATTCAATTTCACCAATATTCTTTATTTCCTAATAAAAGCCTAAATAGCTTTCTCGTTTTGCAAAAGCAGTGAGGCTGGATTGTTAGCTCTGAAGGGCTTATTTTGAAGAGCTTCTGAAGTTCTCTCCAAATCTAACCACCCCATTCCTTTCAATATCTTCATCTCATGAAAATCTTTCTAAAACAGTAGGTCACCACCACCCTTCCCTATCACCACACTTCTTTTGTGTTGAATTATACTGTAGGAGGACATCTAGAACCAAGTAGCAATTTTCTAAGTCACACAAGTGGTACTTTTGGTAATATTGTGTTTCCTTCTTTCTACCTGACAGAAATACTTTCTCCTATTATCCAACAAGTACTAGTTCTTGTTTAACAAATAGACTGTCTGCTGAACCTGAGCCTACCTTATTTTCTGTTTTGTTTGGTTTTGTTGTGGGGTTTTGGTTTTGTTTTTGGTTGGGTTTTTTTGTTTGTATGTTTTTGTTTTGTTTCATTCTTTTTCACTTTGTTTTTTTGAAAAATGAAAAAGATTTCCCTGGAGTCCAGTATGAACATCTGAACATTTTTTTCACCTTGCTGAATCCATGTAACATCTGAGTGAATAATTTTCCCTAACAATCAGAGCAATAAATCTACAGACATGAGCTTTCAGTGTTATCAGAGATGTTCAAAGGACTGTTGTCAATGTAACTGATGACATAAACTCAGAAGTACCTTAAAACATCCATCAGACTGAAAACAAAGAGGAATGTTACCCCTACTCATATTACTCTTAACCTGTTCAAGAAGGGTTTTTTTTTTACTCTGTATTAAGTTTTGCTGCACAAATGCCACTTGCTGAAATAATCTCAGATCCACGTAAGGCCACCAATATTGCAAATGACTAGAATATCCATGAAGTGATGACAGCTAAGAGCACTAAGGACTCAGTTATAGTTCCCTGTAAAGTATCAAAAGTGAGTTTTATATTTAAGTATAGGTATTGAATTACTAATGTGAGTGGAAGGGGTTCCCCATGCTTTTTGTTCTCTGTTTTGCCTGTTTGAATTTTGTTGTTTGAGATTACTTTTATAGAGTATTAAAGCAAAAAATCTCACAGAAACTACTACCTGCATAAAACAAAATTTAAGCCTTTTCTTTTTTTGCAAGCAGAGAAATAGAAGCAGAGAGATACATTTGGATTATTTGGCCTTTTGCAACAAGCAAACTGTCTTAAAAATAAGACTCGTACTTATTGGATAAAATGTTTTGATGCTTAGAAGGACAATCAATTACTATAGAATTTCTTTAAATACTGAAGAGCTTTAATGGAAGTTGGGAAAGTAATAACCTTGAAATGATTTGCTCTTTTTTCACAGGCCCAAATCCTTAATCCTTGCAAGGGTAGCCAATCTGTCCATCACGATCAATAGGAACAGCAGCCTAGGCAATATCTCACAGGCAAAGAACAGCAGAAAAGGAAAAGGGAGTGATACTTATATCCTTTTCTGAAAATAATTTTTCGAAAGTTCTTCGCTGAATCTACTTCAAGTCAACAGTCTTTATTAAAGAACAAAGCACAGAATCTAACTTAGATCTTGCAAATGAGGAAGGAAAGAAAAATTGTTTACTTTAGAGCAGCGGACTACTTGGACCAACAAAAAGACATTAAAAGAAAAAAAAAAAAAAAAAAAAAAAAGATGGTGCCAAACCAATTCTGACTACGAAAAATTGTCTAAACCACAAGAACTCATATGTTTGGATAAATATGTTACATCATAGGTAGCATATTCAGGCTGAAGTTTTCAGAGGTAACACAGTTTCAGTGGAATTATCTTTTTCATTTTTTTAAAGATACTTTCCTTAAGCTATGGGTCAAGATTATTCCTACAATATGACAAAGTCATATTTCTAGTAGAAGAATAAATCTGTGAATTCCCTTGATCACTTGGCAAATAGCTTTATCTTAATCTATACCAGTGTCATGGAGTAATAACAACAAATTTGAATAAGTGTTATCGGAGAATATTTGGAGACCATTTTCTCAGTATATGTTATCAATAAAAACGGAGTATAGGTCATGTGCATCCTATTTTCCAAGGATGCTCAACCGAATGTAATCAAGATAGCATTTAGCAGCCAAGTCATTATAAATCTCTGTATCTAAGCTCCAAACCCATCCAGATGTTAGACAAAATATTTTTGTTTAAGACTCAAACTGAGGGTTAATATGACATATTTTAGCTCACAACAGGTAAAATATCATTTACAAAGACAACTATGATGGTCAAGCAACCAAGGTTAAATTAGCTTGTTCTGAAGCCACAACTGAACTGCATATCCCGCTTTTCTAAGGTTAGAGTCAAACATAAAATCACCTAACCCTACTCAGAGAATGTGCCTGGAGGCTTCTAGAAATCCTGCTATGGACTTCTCTTCAGTCTTAAGTACATAAATACATTCCAAAATCTGATTATAAAAGGCTGTCTGAAGCTGAGTATCCTCATGTGAACTTACCTTGGTAACTTCCTCTTCCTCAAACACAGGACTGGTTACCACTAGTTATATACCAGTAGAGAGTAAATCATCATCATGGCTAGTAGAGAGTAAATAATTATCTAGTTATATACTAATTATTATTTAAAAAAAAAAAAATCTGCTTTTCACTTGCAAAGCCAAACCTTTAAGAATCCTAAGAAATTTCCAGACACTATTTTTTGTAATCCTTATATCACCTCGAGGCTGTATTTTCAAAGCAAAAACATGACAATCCTTGTACGTGTCACTTTAACAGTTTTAGAAAGTCAGCCCCCATCCCTCTGTAGGAACAGTTTCACACCTTTGCCATTATGCTGGTTGGATACATCAGAGCTTAGGTAACTGTATTAAAAGGATCTCGGTTTGCTACACAGATACTTTGAGGCAGGCAATTAACATTCCAATTTTGGAAATGAAAGGAAACTGAAGCACAAAGAAGCTTTCACAGTTATTTGAGAAAACTCAGGTTTAGCCAATAAAGCTCACTTTGAAAAAAAATGGTTCAGAAGTCAATGCATCATGGCAGTGATTATTCAGCAGAGCAAAATGTAAGAGAGGCCTGTACAATTTCTCCCCATTCAAAGCATTCACACAACCCTGAGACATTCAATCCAGAAAAACCTTTTCTGCTACACCTATCAGTGAGTCAAGCTCATAGCAGGAGCTTAGGTCCTATTCTTGCTTTGACTACCCTACCCAAAACTTAATCTCTCTTCTCTTGGTCACCTTAAATGATACTGGGGAGTTTTAAGTGCTTCTTTTATTAAAACAACTGTCTTTCTGCTAATGGAGAACCTGAAGGAATTAAGGCCACCTGAATGGAAAGGAATATGGTTTTGCTGTTCTAAAGAGGCAGAAAAGTGTTATTCTAAACTGAGTGTACGAGGAATTTGAGGCTCAAAGGAGATACAGATATAATATGGCAAGACAAATATCTAATAACACTTATGACTGAAATCTGCAAAAATGCAAAAAGACATGCCAGGGCTTTACATTCCTCAGGACTCATAGCATTCTTTACTGAAGTTTATTTTTCACAAGACTTATGTACGAGACTGTTCAGAATCAAACTTTAAAATCTTAGAACTAAAAAAATTAGGACTGGCACATACCTAAGTATCCTACCTAATCCCTCCATCTGCCCCAAAACAGCTTCAGATGATTTAGGGAAAGAGAAAATCATCTGCTCTGTGCACTACCTTTGAATGTTCAGGGGGTAAGAGCATCTAATTAACTTCAGGTCACCAGGTTGTTTGACAGCTTCAAGTTTCAACTTCCCACTCAGTGAATTCAGAGGAAGACATTGGCTTTGAAGGGACCACAGACTCACAGAATTCTGCAGAAATATCTATTGTCCAAAAAAATTTGAAAGAAATACTGAAAGTATCTTCAATGCTCCCTCACTCCCCAAGCCCAAACCACAGTCAACTGTACTTAACCATTTCTGACAAATCTTCCAGTAATAGAAATTACATAATCTCTATTGAAAATTCATTTTAGTACTTAATTTTTCTTATTATTGAAGGTTTTCACAATGTATCCTAACTTATCCTATTGAAATCCAAGGTCTCTATACTCTGTGTTTTAACTACAGTGAACAAAGAGAACAGTTGCTTCCAATTACTTAACAAGGTAACTGCATACATACCCATATCTTTATATGTTTTTCTGATAAGTCTTTTCATTCTAAACCTTGTTTGTTTTCAAAATGTTTATTGGTTTTAAGTTTCAATTTCAAAATAACTATTAATTTTAGAGACAGATTTTTCTCTTTCAACTAAAAAATTGACAGTTCTCCACCATCAAATTGCAACCTATGAAGAAAAATATCTATTAAAATTTTTGAAGTTATTGTCAAAGACTTATTGGGCCTCCCTCCATAAGGAAAAGTTCAGAAAATTCTGAGAAAAAAAAGAATGCTCACCTGAAAAACCTCTTCTGCACAATTCACTTGATCGTGATTGGTACAGAAAAGAGAACGCAAAGAACAACAGTCATGGTTTTATGGTAATTAGAACACTTTACAGAAAGAGGCTTAAACAGTTCAACTTGTTTAGTTTATCAGGAAAAAACGAATGATGCCCAGAACAGGATATATAAAGCACATTTGCAGGAAGAAAACTCACAGCATGAAGCCTCCATAGTGCAGAAAAAGAAAGAGCGGTGAATGAAAGAAAGCTAAAATAAGCACAGAGGGATAATTAACCATTGCAATAGTTTATCAGAAGCAATGGCAGATTCCCGTCTGTCAAAACCTAAAAGTCTCTTGGAATTCTTTGATTCTGGCAACAGAACTGATGTATACAATTCCAGCAACTCAAAGAGGTAAAATGGGTGAAATATTGTGGCAGCAGGTGACTTGTTAATCAGAGAGGGTATTCTGGCCTGAAAATTCACACTGCAGTCCTCTACCCAAACTGCAAAAATGTTAAACCTTTACAGAAAAACAAACAAAAAAGGACAAATCACTAAAATTCATGGGGAAAACAGAGAAACATATTCCTAGCTCAAGCCTCCCACAATTCTGGTTTGCCTTGAGCGAGAGCAATGGATGAGCCTAAGGTATCTCCCAGTTTATATTCATGCTTAAAAAAATGTGCAAATAATAAGAGTAATCAAACAAAAACATGCTTTGTCCATGATCAAGAACCTGTAATGCTGCTGTCTGAAAGAAGGAACTCTGATGTAGGGTTTTCATCTCTTGTTTGCTGTTCACAGAGGAACGGAGAAGTAAAACATGCAAACATCATAACCTTAGTCTGCAACAGAAAACCTTCTGGCAAAAGATCAAAGAAGATGGAACATAAAAGCTCCAGATAAGGCTTAAAACTATAAAGCTTGAACCAAAGGCGTGAGAATTCATGAGTCTGTTTGTAGAAGAAATATCTCTAATAACTAGCATTGCCTCCATGGAAACAAGGCCTTGAAGCTGGGTTGGACCCAGGGAGTGACAAAGGACAGAAGATAGTCAAGGTGCTGCAATTGTCTTTAGTACCTGAAAAAAGCATTTTTATGTGCTTTCCATTCTAATCACTAAACAGCCTTGCACAGAAATCAGGCAACTTGTCAATAACAAAGGAAAGAAAGAAATCTTTAAAAGAAACCCTTTAATTTAATTTATTAAAAAAACTATGAAGAATACTGAACGTTCTAAAAGTTATTAGAGAGTCAGACACAGGCCAGCATGTCACAAAGAAAGACTGCAGGATAGGAATTGTCCCCCACATGCCCAAATGCTCCAAAGTGATTTCCTCATAAACGAAACCTGAGCTTGCACAGCTCTGCCCCTGCACAGACATCTGCCATCAGCAGCTGTCCCCTCATAACTCACCCAAACAACCCCATTTTCTGGTCAGCAGGAGCAGTAGAGCTGCTCTGATGGATTCAGAGGATCATGTCTGGGCAAAGGACTCTGGTGCCTGAGCTCTAGCTGTTATACATAATATTTACTAAGTTTCAGCATGATCATACCTTAAAATATTATTCTTTTCTTGAAGAAGGTGTTCTAACTGCTTTCTACTCTAAAACAGGTAATAAATTCATTCTGTTCCTTTATTCCTTTCCACTGTTTTCCTGGTATGGGTAATTTTTTTAAACAATTGAGATGATAATTTCATTTATTATGGTGATAAAACCAGTACCTGTTTACTGCTAATGAATCAGGAAATTTTACAACTTCTATGCTAATAAGAAAAAGGAACTGGGAAAAAACCTTGACTAAAATCTTTTCTCACACTTTTAGTACATGTACTCCAACCCTTAATTTATACTACCCTGATCCTGCAATTTTCCCTTACCCATAAGGCAATGTGTGAATTAATCACCCCTAAAACAAATACCTTTTACTTCAAATTATGGAAATAAATCTTTAAAATTTCATGCCGATGTGAATTTAAATTAGGGAGTATTTATAGGTGAAGCCTTAATGATTTTCTTTATTCACTCATTCAATTTGTTTTTAAGCAAAAATTCCCAGCTTGCTGGCTTCCCTTTTCCCTAGGTACTTAGACTGCAAGGGTACAGCCCTGTGCTTGTGACACTGCTGTTGCCTCTGGGAGGAAAATGCAATACTCCAGACATTATGTTGTGATTTTTCTGCCTTATTAATCAAGAGAACTTGCAGTAAAAGAGCAATTAACTTTTTTTAGCACAAAGAAAAAGAAAACTAAATTAGAAGTCAAACAACAAGACATAAGCAGATTACAACTTTCATGGAAGATATACAGCCCAATCTTCTTATATGACCAAACTCCAGATGGATGAGTTAACTGTTGGAGGGGCTTAGGCAGAGGGAAGCAAATAAGTCTTGCCCTGTGACTGGTATGAGATATTAGTGCTCCTTTCACCCTCTCTCATCCCCTTCACAGCATTGCTGTTCCCCTTTGAACCCCTGTGCTTGCTTGAATGAAGGAGGAAGTGGAGAAGGGAAGCAATAATTCCCTGGGATACCAGCAATAACTTTGAACCATGAGCTTTAAGGTGGAACCTACTTGCTCACTGTATTGAAGCTACTCCACAACAAAGGCTTTGTGAGAGATGAACAAAGTTCCATGGACAAATAATATGGCAAATCACACTTGATCACCAAGTCCACTGTCCCATCATCAAACTGGTGGTGCAGCTCAGAGTCCAGAGATCATTTGCTCTGTTTCTCATGAACAAACCCCAGAATTAGTACTTTCAGCTCCCTCACCACAAACCTCACCATCCCTGTCTGCCATGTATCAGACCCTTATTTACTCCTTGGTATACATCTTACTTAAATCAGGGATCCATATGTAACAGTAACAGCTCCCTTTATGCTAACACAGACTAGAAAGTTTTTCCAGGGATTCAGCAGAAAAACAAGTTTTACATTAGCAGTTTTTTCAGATGTTATCTGAAGCATGCTCTGAATTTGTGAAAAAATGTTTGACTTGCATGTGGAAAGAAAAAGTGCTACAACAATGCATTTTCTATTGCAAATTTCTCATACTCAATGAACCAGCAAAAATGCCTTTTCTGGCAGTCTGCTTACTTAGATGAGATATATTTGGTAACAAGGGCCAACATATCTTCCATTATAAACTCTAATCAATTTAATTGACTAAGCCCTTATTGGCTAGGCAGAGTATTTGAATGTGGTACAAGGGTAACAAAGTGCTTTAATTGCTTTAACCACAGACTGGGTAGAGAGACGGAAATGGTGGTTCTAGAGAGCAACACACTCACCAGTCAGGATCATATGGAAAGGGGAAAAAAAGTCTTTTCGTGTCCCATGCTGTAAAATCACCTATTGCTGGATCTGCTGGGTTCAAACCCCCCCAAAGGCAAAACAGCACCCACAGCTGTTAGAGTGAGCTGACCACTTCAACAGCAAGAATGCTCTGGCAACACGCAGCTGAAAGGGAAGAATCTAGAGCAGCATTTGGAGGAAGTGGCTCTAATAAACAGTACTGGTCAGGGGTTTGCTTTCCAAACTTCAGAAAAAAATGAATGTCTGGTTGATCCAGTGAGTTTAGTTGTATTATCTTGGCACCAGTCTGTTGTTAGCTTGCCAGCAATAAGTGAATAGTCCATTTCACATGTACTGCCAGCAATCAAAAAAATCAACTGACAGATACATCCTCTTTTAGTTCTGGTGCTGTTACTGCATTAGCTCTCAGCAATCTGTTGATCCTGTTAATAGAAGCTGGGATCATTTCATAGTAATACTGTTTTGGCTTCTTGCTAAACTTAAAAAAAAAAAAAAAAAAGGAAGGATTTAAAAGTCTGACATCAATTATTCAACAAAATCACAGCTGATGGCTGACCTGAACAAGATAGATTTTTTAATTAGCGAATCAGGTTTCTGAGATCACATCTTTCATTTAATTCACAGTTTAGAAGAATAAAATCCTATTGAAAGTTCCACTTAGGCTCTGCTGGTCAAAAAGTTGAGGAAAACATCAATGACATTTCTAGTCAGATTTCACTGGGCTTTATCAAATATGCTCTTCATAAATAGTTGACTAATTTAAAACCAGAAAGTGTACTACTCCCTAGAAACTGAGCATGCTTTTTCCTGCGTGCCGTTCCTAATCCCCCTGGCAGTGCAAATCAAGATACTGGCATAAAAAACAATACAGAAGAGAAGGATGGCTCTGAATTCCTTCTCCTACCTTGTGTCTCTATTTTATGTTTTGAGAGATCTGTATACACTGATCCCTCTGTGTCTATGCAGATTCTTATTGTTGTTTCCATTAATATTAAAAGCACAGACACAATTCAGCTGATGCATATTCCCAGATTCATAAACAGAACTGAGAGTGTTTTGATCAAACTACTGTTCTTGAAGCTTCCCTCTAAAGACCAGAAATTTAGTAGTCCAGATTAACAATTCTCTTTTCAGTATGAAAGGGTGTCATGGCAAGCTAGGTGGTATTCTTTTACAGAAATTCAAAGTGTAGTTTATAAACTAAAATTATGTGTCTATAGAGTTATTTAAATTAGAGTTTTTGTTCCATAGAAAAATTATGCTGAAGAACAAATCTCCCAAGGACCACATACTTTCCAAAGTACCAGCATCCTCCAAATCCCCTATCTGCTAAACTGAACAGACTTCAGCCTAGTATTCATTTTAATTTCTACACAATGCCTGTCATTCAGACACTTGAAGTTACACAAAATTCTGTGATTAGCAGGTATGAAGGAAATAAATTTTTATTCTATCTTAAAAAAAGCTTTCTTATATTTAGATTTGGAGCTGTCGCTTGAGTATAATTTTAGGGCTTTACTTTCTTCCAATTTTAATTCTGTATCAATGGAGAGCAGTCAATTTCTTTTTTTGTTATTACTAACTCAATGTCAGCTGATATTGCACTGATAGAAGAGTAAACAAAAGTTGGCATAAAATTTCAATACAGAAGTTCATTTAAGAATCAGTCCTGAAATTTTGCTGCTATTTATATTTATAAATTGGATCAGATCAGTCCAAATCTACTCGTACTTATATGAGGGTAAAAAGCATATTAAACCAGCAATTTCAATACTACTTACTTCTATTTTTACATTAAACTTACTATTATTTTTATTTCCTACTTCTTCTCTTAGTATGATAGTGACAGAAACTGAGAAGAGTTTGTGAAACCCCTATAGTGAGTTATTTTTTGCTCAGTGCAAATTGAAACGGCTGTAGCACTCTATAACACCAAAAGGAAAATGTGGATAACTTCCCTCTGCTTCTCCTTACCGACTTAATATATTCTCTAGCTTAACTGTGATGTTTTATTTAAACATTCAGATCCAACATATTGAAAGATTTGGATGGACAGCTCACTGTTCTCAGCCAGTGGAATGAGAGCAGCCATGAGGGGAAGGACTTGGGGGTGCTGGTGGAGGAGAAGCTCAGCACAACCCATCCTTGTGCACTCACAGCCCAGAAAGCCAACATTGTCCTGGGCTGCATCCCAAGCAGTGTGGGCAGCAGGAGGGAGGGAATTCTGCCCCTCTATGCTGCTCTTGTGAGATCCCACCTACAGGTGCTTCATCCAGCTCTGGGGTCCCCAACATAAGAAGGACGTGGACCTGTTGGAGAGAGTCCAGAGGAGGCCATGAAGATGATTCAAGGGCTGGAGCACCTCTGCCATCACATGTTCCTAGAGCTCTTTTGAAGACTCAGATTTCATCCCTATGACATCAGGTGGCTGAAATGTCACTCAAATCTCAGTTCTGTCTCTCCCATCCTCAGGGGAAAAGCTCTATAAGATTAAAAATTGCTTGGGGAAGTACTTCCATAATTTCATGGCACACCAGAGTCTACTGCAGACTCTGAATGCTATCCCACATTTTCTACCAGGAGTTGTGAATGTCAAGTGGTGCAGGTGGAGCTAATAAAAGGTTGCAATACTGTCAGAAGTGCCATTATTTTTGTTGATTTGTCTGTTGTACAGCTACTCTAATCCAGGTTTCTGAAGGGATGAGGGGAAATCAATCAGCTTCCTGCTGCTCTGGAGCCAACAGTTTTGATGCCCTATTTTCTCTGCTAGTGTTAGTGTAATATCCTCTGGGATACTGGCTCTGTTTTGAATCATGAATCAGTGTAGGAATACAAAAGTTTTTGCCATTGTTTATTTGTTTAAATACAATGCTGTCAAATCAAAATTTAAGCTTCAACTCAACTCGTTCCCCAAAGAATTCATGTGAGACACCACAACATATCCTATGTTAGGTGTATTATATTCTCTGCCAGCCTCAGACTCCACCATCACAACTCCCATTGCTCCATGCCTAAATTACTCTCCCTGGGAAGTAGTCATGAGAGGGCAATAAAGAGAAAACATGGGCTATCATCTTAATTCACAGTAAATTTCAAGTGTTTCTCATTTCTTGAAAATCAATAGAATAAAAACACCTACGATGTCAAAGTGACAGACGTGGGTACCTTTGCTGAGGTGGGTGGGTCTGCCCTGCCCACGTCTGCTCCCACCTTCAGGGCAGCACAGACCAAGCTTATGTGTGCACTGCCCCAGTGAAGCTCTCTGGGGAACAGGGTCTGTCCCAGGGTACCCCTTTACATTTTCATAACTTGCCCTGATAACTTGCAGTTACCCTTCCAATTTTCCAACATTTGTCAGACTCAGTTCTCACCTGACAGAATTCTTCATGAGCCTGTAAGGGCACATGGATTTGCATGCCTGGGGAACCAAGGGGTGCCAGCTGCTCCTGGTTTGCATTCCTACCTGAGTAGAAAAAAAAAAAACAACAACAAACAACATTACTTCAAGATTAATGCTACTGCTAAATCCAAGAACAGAGCCCAGTTTAGGACTGAATTCTAGATGTCTCTAAACTGAAGAGCAGAACTCTGTCCAGCACCAGTAGCAAGTCTGTCTACGCCTCAGAGTTCATTATAAAAGTGCAGCACAACATGAATGATTTCATCACTTCTTTTTGCAAAGCAGAAAATAGCTGAAGATATCAGCTATTCTGGCTGTTCTCTGCAGATTCAAACTGCTCCTACTAACCTACCTAGGAAGGTAGCAAAAACCTGAACAATTACGTTTTATTGTGTTATCACTTTCACTGCCTAAATGTTCAACATAACCAGCCAACAGGTTTTGAATGTATCACTAAAAATAAGAACCCTTGCTTACCTAGGTACTATTTTGGCTTTCACTGACAATACAGTGTTATCATTCCTTTAATATCTTATTCAAAATAATTCCCATAAAGTTAAACTTTCCCTGGGAGAACGCAGGCAATAACTAAATCAGAATCAGCACTTCAGATGAATCAGCATCTGTCACATCTTATCAGAACAAAAAAAGAAAAAAAAAAAAAAAAGAAAGACCAGGCAAGGCTGAATAACTAAATAAAACAATAAACCAGACAATAAAATTCTGAGGAGACACCATCTGGAATATCAACTTCTATCCTTATATCCAAGTGCCTGATGCTCAAGTAATTTCATGAATGGTTATAATCAAAACCTTTCAGAAAAGCAAAAAACTAATACCCAAACAACAGGATTGGACTACTGCTTCCAGTGACTGCTACTAAAATTAAAAATGGACAAACAATTAAGAAAATTAAAAAAAAAAAATAAAAAAAAATAACTGGTCTGTGCTTTTAGGTAACACACCTGTGAAAGTGCTATACATAGAAATATTTTCTGCCATGCCATGAAATTCCATCAGCTCTCATTCATTTCCATTCAAAATGCTTGAACATTGGTGCATGTTTAAAGACAAACATGTATCATCTAAGTAATGAAAATATAATCTAGGCTGCTTGAACAAATTACTTGTTTTAATACAACATCAATTACATTTTCCTATTTGGTCTGAAGGTATCTCTGTACTGCCAGCTATTTACACATATAAAATTTTGGAAAGTGCCTTTATAACTATAAAAATAGTTATGCTGAAGAGCTACACACTGTGATGTAGTAGAAACAGATTTTTTTAATGTAGGTTTTAACTGCACAATAAAAGCATTGGAACCATCCTTCATATTTTGCATTTACTGTATAAACAGAATATTAAACTCAAGAAAGACATAATCTAAGACCCTGACTTTCTCATAAAGTTTCATAAGCAGTAAAAAAAAGGTTTTCCGTCTAAGAGAGTGAATTGCACCACAGTGCAAGATTAAACAAACTTAACACAGCTTAAAAGTTGTGCCAGAAGTTCTGTACCCAAAGTGCATCTCTGCCAGATGGAGACACAAGTTTTGCACTGAGCTAATTACACCTGCAACTGTTCTGTCTTCCCCACAAAGGGGATTTCCATCCCAAGCACATCTCACAGGAGCCCCAAGAGGGCCCCTTGATCCCAGTGATTTGTCACCTCTCCTGGGTTGGAGGAGTATGAGCCAACAGGCTGGAGATTACAGCTCCATTATCCCAACAGTCAGCTCTGAAGCTGCAAAGTCCATAATTTAGTCTTCAACAGGATCACCCAAGGGCTTTTCCATCCTGCTGATTTATTCTAGTGCTTTTCTTGAAGACCTCACACTATTGGCCAATGGACTCCAGCTATTTATTTTCATCTTTATCATTGTAGCTGACAGAAGCGTTTTGTTTTTTAAATCTGAAATATCTCTAAATCTTGAGAGAAGTGATTTAGAGCCATCTGTGTAGGGACAAAACTAATGATAAAAATCACCTGAATAGAAACAGAAATGAATTGCTATAATAATAGGTGATCTATAACTACAACACATCAATAAGATTAAATAAACAGACTGTTATCTTAATGAATTTGTCCATATCAGCAATTCCAGAGTTTATCATATCTTTCTTGTAAACCACACTCATCAGTTTACACACATGAAGCAGCTATTGATCTCCCTGGGAAAATGTGCTTAGATAGCACTTTCAGAAATACAGAAAAAAAAAAAAAAGGAGGAATATAGCAGAGCTGCAAAAAGAGGTAACTGCTGCATTGCATTCCCTGCACAAGCACACTGGGTGTTTGAGTACTGCACTGCCACCAGAGTGAAGAAGCAAGCTGGAATGGCCTTGAGGCACAGAAAGAAAAATATTTCACCTAAAATTTGCATCATGTTCTTTCACATTAGTTTGGAATGCAGGGGTTATAATGCATGAGGAGGGTGATGTTTAATTCCATTACAGTGCCAGGAAGCACAGACAGATTATTTCAAAAAGGATCTTCCTAGATTTTTCTTATATGAGTTAAAAACCACTAAATTATTCCCTGAAAAAAAATAGAGTTGTTACAGTTGAAAACCAGAGGCTTTTCGCTGTTTGAGCAAACTGGAATCTAGAAGTCTCATGAGAATTTCAGTATCTCTCTTTTTCTGCAAATCTTGGTGGGGTCAAAAAATACAAAGGAGTTTATAAAAGTTTTCTGTTTGCTCTAAACGTCGATACACTTTTTTTTCCAGTTTAATTTGTGGTGAAGTCCTCGTGGGAAATTGGATCTCACCATTATGATTTTTATGCATTAAAAGCCAAGCTATGCAATTTTCAGGGTTTGAAACATGTAATGTGCAGCTCCTGAAGTAATGAGTCAATGAACACAACCTTAATATCTACCTATTGAGGCAGCATAACATAAACACATACATATATTCACACAAAAATATACTAAAAAATTCAAATATTCATGTGTACTGATCTCCTTAGGTGTTTTCTACACTCTTTAAATCAAATTAAGTTAAAAATCCTCAACATTCAAAGGGTATCTTTTCCTCTGAAACACTGCACAAAATGCAGGTTCTGCACATCTTATCTCTGGAGACCTGGAATGTTAGCAAAACTCAGGAGCAGCTCCCTGTTTAGCTCTACCCATGAGAGTTAGGGGGGAGAGCTGCATGCATACATGTATTTCATTGCATATCTATATCCAGAGACACGTATATAATTGTTTTATTAATTATTCTCAGCCAATAAGAGAAAAGATCCTTAAACTGAATTTCTTTCTGCAGTCATTATTGCTTATTAATGTACAATTATCTTACCACTGCCCATTGTTTTCTCAAGTCAAATTTTCATTAGAACAAAAAGGCATGTGTGAAAGAGTTCTTGAAGCACAGTCAGACCCCTTGCATGGGTTTGTGCTAATTACCAGAGCTTCTTTTGTTATCAGCCTGGACGTTAATGACAAAAGAAGACAAGTGTAGAGTCTATTTTGCTGGAGCTAATTACTAACCATTCCCCATTCAATTTATGCTCGGAGGAGTACAATAATCATGACACAGTGCATTAGCTCTGTCCCTGGCAGTATCTGCCAAGCTGAGTGTTAATTGTCAGGACAGATTCTGGTCAGGAATAATGTCTCAGGCATGTCTGCTCACAAGCAATGCTCTGCAGCAATTTCTTCTGTGCAGGAAAAAAAAGACAGGGCCTTTTAACTTGTTACATAGGGGAATACTGGAAATTTTCCTCTGTTGCAGAGGCAAGTGGCATTGCTTTCAATGGCTTAAAGTTTTTATGATTAACCACTGCACCCAGTTAGAAAAAAATTAATTAACCAGAACAAAGAACCAAAGAACATAACACAAATGGAAGAACTCACTTGGACATTTTTTAAGAAGTATGTATTTTGTGAAAATATATCAAAACAACTAACTGAGCTGTCTACCGTGCAACAAAAGCAAGGAGCTTAGAGGGCTAGTCATAGGTAGTAAGCCATTTAGTATTATCCAAAACCTACTGAATCTGAACAGGTTTTAGTGGATTTAGCATTGCTTTAGGGTCTTTGCAATCTTGAAAATTAATGGATTTATGGTAAATCCTCCAAAAATCATTTCACAGAGTGTAATGAATAGTGATAGATATTTCAAAGCCATTAGTCTCCTCTATGCTGCGTTTTGGTGATATCACACTCCAAACTAAAAGCACCTGTTCTATAATGATCTAATGTATCATCAAGTCTTGAGGGGTAAAATGAAAAAGAAAGCTCCTTTCTCCTCTGTGCTCACATATCTTTAATAAATGATCTTCAAAAACCAAACTGGAATCACCCAAAATCTGCCCATAAATTTCTTCAGACAGTGTCACGTGGCAAAAAACGTACAATGAAACAACCAGGGCATCACGTCGTCCTAAGAATTTTCATACATAAACTTTTACTGTGTCACTCTTTGATAATTCAGCCATAATTAAATATCTGTCAATAAGGAGAATTTGCAGTTGTGAAGGACATAATACAGGACCAGTAGAAATAAAAAATTGGGTGCCATCCAACAGCAACAGAGAATTGAGCACAAATAAGGTAAACCCATTTATTTGGAGAAGGCCAAGAAACTCTTTTCAGACTGAGATTCAGGAAAACAGACCAGTCCAAGGAAGCAATCCAAGTTAAGGATTAGCATTAAGAGTGCATATAATTCTTACTGTCTTTATGTATGTCCTTACATGTTTTGATGAATGAGGAGGGACTTTTTGCAGATATGACTAAGGCATATATATATATATATATATAAGCATATAACTTTAGAGGCATAGCATAGGTTTAAAACTTTTCTTTTACTTGCAGAAGTACTTTTTGTAGCTGCAAAGAGAAAAGGAGATTAAACTAGTTCCGGGAGGAGCAATAATTCATGTAAGATTTGTAGCCTTGGATCAGTTCACACCGGGAAGGAGACTGAGAAACTGTTGTTTTAACCAAGTGCTCAGAGGAAGAGAATGTTCACCAACACCACTAAAGCACTGGGAGCTGTATTACACCAAAGTGGCAGGATTGCCATTCATGTCTAAGAAGTTCACATCCAAACTTGCTTTATTTTCTAACCTTCTATTCTTCAGAGGCAGAGGTACAAATACCACTGCCATACCATCTCAAAATTAAAGAAATTATCTACAGCTAGTTTAGGGCACCTTCACCTCACAGCAGTAATTAGTTAATTCACTTGATATAATGTCCTATTCTTATCACATGACAATACTTTGTCATTTCAGGATCAATTCCTGCACATTGGACATGGTACCAGTGGTGAGCTTCCCATTTGTCTACATAACTGCTAAAAGTGCTTAAGATTCTCACTGAAAACACTTAAATATAATGTCCTCTATAAAGAGAAGGACTGCTTCTTTTCAAATCCATACACAAGAACAGCTTTATATTGATCACACTGCTAATTACTTTCTATATATGTTTGCATCAAGGTTTGACCTCTTCCAAATTTAAAAAAAAGCCCGTAGGCTGGATGAATACAAAAAAAAGGTCAAAGGTGAAACAAAAGCTTTGGCAATCCTCAGTACAGTGGTTGGTTTTGCATGATCATCTATGAGATACTAGTAACGCAGATAAGAAAATTTGTGTAAAATGATCCACACTTACTCCTACAGCTCTATCCATTAATTTTCCTGGTCTGGTCTGGAAGATTATTTAACGCATTCATGAACCCCAAATAATGCTGGTTTGAGGTGAGCAACAGAAAAACACTTTGATAACAGTGAGTGCTGTTATTAAGCTATTAGTTCCCAAAGAACATACCAAGGCCTTCTTATTATGCAAATGTTAATGGGAATATAACGTAAAAGTGCCTCTTCCACCCGCTGTTAGCAAGGAAATCACCTCCTCCTGAGGCAAAATGTTTGAAGTCAGTATTTTGCCACATGCTTGATATCACAAAGCCATGTCATGCAAGATTAGACAGGTTTCCACAAATCAGCACAAACTTTCCTGAACCAGCAGGAGAACAGCAAGAGCACAAACTTCTGCAGTGTGATCCACAGCGAGGCGCCTGAAGGACCGAAGGTTTATCCTGCCTGAACACGGCTCCCACAGCCTGCTGTGCCTTGTAATAGCACTTGCACTTGGTGTTCAAATACAGAGAGACATGCATTCAAATATGGATCTCTGTAGAATAGTGTCTGCTACACTTTCCAGTGACATTTCACTTTCCAGTTTAGTGCAGAGGCTTTCTTCAATTCGGGTATAATATACTCAGTCCTGCCATACTAAACAGAATGAGCGTCAGAAGAAAGCATTACTTTGTTTCATAAAATTGTGAACTGACTTGCATCTATAAAAGAGAAGTAAAAAAAGGACCACTGCTTTCCCAGGAAAACAATAATTCCCATGGCTTTCTGACAGGCCGAAACCATAGAACTTATGTTTCCAGTGGTGTCTCACCATAGCAGCGTCTCATTAATAATGGTGGTCACAGAGATGGCAGTGTCAGGATAATGGGCTGATACCATTCACAATCATATTCTTTTAACTCCCCTCTATGATACAACACTGGAAGTTTCTCTGCACATTTACTTCTGCATTTACAGTCATCAAACACTGGGCTACTTTCAGTTTTCTAACAGGCGAGTTCATTGACACGCTCTTTAATTTGTAACTTAAAAGCAGAGACAGGAAAAATAGCTAATTGCTGTAGCTGATAGAGGTGGCATTTCCATAAACTGCAGCAGCACACACAGCATACACATCCCTGTAGCTTCATCTTTTAAATGTGGTACCTCCTCATTCGATGAAGCTGAACTATGCAAGGCAGCCCCATAGTATGACTTTTGGTACAGCACAGTGGGGAGGCACATCATAACAAATGAATCATCAGAGCTCTTCCCAGCGTCAAGACCTCCATTTACCTAATTTACACTTCAAAAGTGTCTGCAGTTTGAAGTAGTAATCATTTGCTTTTGCTATGTAAGGGCTTTTCCAAGTAGGAAACTCAGTGCCAATTCCAAAAAGTGTTCTGATTATAATTTTTTTCTGTATTAGAGCAGACACAAAAGACTTTAGAATCTCTCCATTAAAAGCTGCCCAGTATTCCTGCAATCTTTGACCATCTAATGTTGCCATGGAGCAGTAGGCCAACATGCTCAGTTGCCTTGAATCCTCGGCAAAAACAAAATGCTCTTTAAATAGATGTTTGTAGGCTACAATACAATTAATAGTGTGAAATAAAAACACCTCCAAGAGGTATTGTCAAAAGCAGTACAGAATGAGAGGATTATATAAATCTTGTCTCTTGAGATTCCTCCTAGAAAGTTTTTGGGGAGCAATGCTAGATGTGACTTGCAGTATTGTCCACCAGTGGGCAAAAGGAGTCATCGATGCCTCCAACCTACCACTATCTGTTCCTATTATAAGTTTCTTAACTCTCACCATATTTCTGCAAGACACGATGTTTTAAAATTTGTATGGGCCCAGCAGTGGTCCTAAAGGGAGGTGAGGAAAGAAGCAGAGCACACACTGTCTCTCACACACACGGTCTCACTCCCTCTCTCTGCCTCGGACAATGAATTCCCATACTAGGAATGATAGTGAAGTGACAGTCAATACTACAACCTTTCTTAAAATTCCCAAGGGGGTTGTGCATTCAGGCAAAATTACATGGATCTCATCACAGGTCCCAGTATGATTTATACTTGTTTCTTATTCATCTGGATAACAAAAATTATTAAACCTCATAAAACCAACCTTCAATTATTTGCTCTTTTGTATGATCACTTCTTCATCACAGCATGCCAGGTTATTATTACATGTTTCTCCTATAATTGAAACTCCAGGTAGAGAAAACAAAGATGCCAAGGATTCCCAGAGCACACAGTAACACTTCCTAGCAAATATCTGGCTTTCATCATGTTCCCTTGTTCTTATGACAAAGCCTGTCACAAGAACAGGTAATTGCAAAACAAATTCATTTCCGTAATGCAAAGAGCGATCAAAAACAGGGTGTAAGCTTTAAAATGTTGCTACTAATTGTTAAAGCTTCTGTTCTTCAAACATTTTAGCTGCCAAAACTCAGGTTTTTCATTAACTGTATCCAGCTAATTACAGAACTTTTTGTAGGGGGAAGATAAGAGAACAATTATTTTAAAAGCAAAGAAGGAGAAAATCAGAGTGGCTCAGTGATCTCCCTGTAGCCATCTTGTTGACTGATTTTGGAAAAAGGATAATTCACAAAATGAACTGACATTCTGCCCTCCAGATATAACAGAAAGCAACTCAAAATTGGCTCCCTCTCTCTGGGGTATTCCTTTATGTCTGCAGTCAAATTCACGTATCTGGATTCTTCCTCTCACCACTGTTTACCTGGCATTGTAATACTCTAATTACTTCAGAAATACATATTTGCATATAATGAAGCAATTATGTACATCATTTAGTCACTCTAATTGAAATTACCAAATACCAAATAATTGTCTTGTAATTCACAGGGCTTAGCTATTCAGTGCCCTCAATGCCCTAGATTGAGTGGAAGGCAGTACTATAATTAAAAATACTGAAAGAATCTAGTAATCGAGGTAAAGTTCTCATGAAAGCAAGTCCAACTGAACAGTAAATTTTACATGACAATCCAATATATGATGTTTAATATATCTAATAGATAACTATTCCTTTTAGGTATGTGCAAAGAACTTCACTGAGAGAAAAGTCATGTTCTTTTTAATTCCATTATGGCACTCTCTTGGCAGTAGTGAATTCCAATACAGAGCAGCTCAATTTCAGCATCCAAACACCTGTTTGGAGGTTAGGAAAACCCCTCCATAAAAAACATCCTCTTGGGTGGCCTGACTTGAAAGCCTCAGACAGACTATAAAAAGAAACTCAAACATTTGCACATATTTAATTTGGAATTTGCTTCAGATACAATAGGGTTTATAAACACTTCTTTAGGAACTACAAAATCATCTCTCTCCCATTCTCATCTTTTCTACCTCTAGAGACAGTCTCTGTCTAAAGCAACGAGCTTTAATACAATGATGACTTGATGCATGTGAACATTTCTGGCTATCATTGTTTCCTGGGAAACAATGGGATCTCCTCTCAGCACACAGAACATGCATTTCCACACACCACCTTGCTCCCATGCTTCGTTTGGTGTACATGACCAAGTGTTGAATTTGTTCTTAATAATTAACTTAATTTGTTCTTAGTAATTAACTAATCCACTTCAGCCTTTCATTTTCACTTCCAAATACATTTAAAGGTTTATTGACTGTTCCCTCTCCATGCATTGCACATGATAAAATTAATCTGTACCTTTTCACAGCTGTATTCCAGCTAATCATTATTGCATTATCCCATCATTTTTGCATTTGATTGTGACTGCACCTAGGTGGCAAAACAGTATAAGTCAATCAGGAGACAGTCTGTTTTTCACAAATACTGCTTTGTTTCTTCACAGTAAAACTAAAGAAGTATTCTCGGAAAATCTTGACACACATTTTAAAAAGCCATGTTTGAATTTGAGAACCAAACATCAGCTTTTCTCAATGTCAGTTGACTGTACCTGAGAAAGATTGACTTAATAATATTTCCACCTCAGAGCTTTTCGCATGCAGGAAACATAATTACCAGGTCTTTATTTAGTTGTGCAGAAGAAGAATTAAACTGAAAAGTTGAAGAGTTTGGAAACTTGCTATGTTTAGAGAGACCGTAGTGCTGTTTATACACCAACAACAGGAAAAGCACAATGCAGATCTCTTTGTACACTGTCTTCTGAACACTGAAACTGCACAGTACCTATGTTGAAATATTTCCATTTAATAGGAATAGACAGGACACCACAAGGACTAGATACCTCAAGGATCACAAATAAATTTTGTTGTTGTGTACATAAACAGAAAATACATTTCATGTTACTACGCAACTGAAGCCTAGATTTTGTTTTTAGCCTTGCTAACAGTAAAACATGGAATTTGATGGGGGTGGTGGCATTAGCTCACCCTGGAATAATAAGATGTTGGTCTATACTGGAGATGGGATCCTACTTTTAACAAAGCTGGAAGATAATGTATAATGGCAAATCCAGCCTTTGCTCTTTTGTTCTACCTCAGTCAGTGGAAAACATTGCTAAAGCAGTTTATGCCCACAGAATATTCTTAAATCATATCCCAAAGCAGATTTGGAATTGAAATGATTGTACATTTTGCTTTGAGTCTACAAATGTGGAAGCTTTAAATAAGTCTTGGCAATTAACCATTCAGTGTGTTCCAAGGTTACAGCTGGTGGAACTGCTTTCAAGTGATTTATCAGCATTTTAGCGATACACCCATAGTTTTATGAGTATGAACTCCCACTGTGTTCACACACTGTCTGGTGATCCATTCTCTTATCACAGCAATGTTGTCTTGAGACTCAAGAGAAAAAACATGGTCTTGGAACGACGTGCACACGGGAAACAGAAAAATATTTTTGAACTCGGTAAAACACAAGCCACATTTATCTCGTTCCAGCTTTTCTTTGTATCTCTGAAGTCCCCTTTTCTTAGAAAATAGTTTACTAATTTAAAGTTGGTCTCTGTTGTCCATCATATAGTTTACAAATACTGCATCAGTTTCACTGATACAATACTAAGCTCAAGACAATTATAGCTGACTTGGTTTAAATTCAAAATACAAATCCAAATGCACCAATTTCCTTGTATTTAGCAAATAGAAAATTTAATTTGAAAACAGTGGGGAGATTAAAGCTTCTTGGCCTTCTCTATTCAAGTACTGTCAAAGCTGATAATGATACTAGAATTATAACTACCAAATATTTTCTGCAGAAAAGCTCTGCAGAACATACTAATTGAGTACATTCAAATAACTTAAACTGAAAAATCTGATCAGTGATGAACTTTCAACAACCCTTGCAGGGAAACACACATGGATTTATGGAGCAACACCTAACAACTCAACATCCATGGCTTCACAGAAAATCTGCCAGGCTGAATGCCTTGCAGGTAGGGAGCTCGGATTCTTGGGGCAGTGCACTCCAGGTGAGCTTCTGCCTTTCTCACCAGTGTCCCAGAGCCAGGTGCCACAGCTTCCCTGTCCCTCTTGAACCTAAACAAAGTCAGCAAGGATGCAAAAGATGGGAACCACATTTAATTCAGAGTATTTTGGGATAGATTATTTTGGCATTGATAAGGTATTCCAAGTTGGAACAAAATTAAGTAATGAAAAAAATCTTCATACTTGCAGAAATTCCAGAGTTGAGAAATGCTGAAACAAACCTGGAGTTTATAGATCTGGGAACACTGGTATGAAGTGACTAGGCAGCAGCCAGTCCAGGCACAGATCAGCATGATACCTTTCCTCCCATAGAATAATCAGGCAATAGGCACCACGCACAGAGAAGCAGACACCAGACTGTTTCAGCCATCCTAGATTACTTGCCTAACCTACACAAATCACTTGTGTGCTCCTCTAAAAGTACAGGAGAACAACATGCTCCTCCCTCACCTTTTCCAAATTAAATTGAAGGTGAGGGAGGAAAAGAAACTCATTTTACTTCTAGCTCAGTACTGTCTGACTCTACATTTTACCACAAGTAGTAGAATATATTCATTCACAAAAAAAAAAATATACAGATCACAGCAGGGCCTCTGGTCTCAGCCTGCCTTCCTGTCTCTAAGGGAAGTGGTAACTGCAATGAATAATGTCAATTCAGTTTGAAACAGCAGACAAAACAAATAGATATGAGTATTTTGATTTCTTTCACATCACTTACATCAATAAAGATAAGTATTAGACTCTGAGGAAGAGAATTTGGACTGTATGGTTGGAAATCTAGTTAAAAGGTTTTCCTCACCTTTGTTCATGTTGGACCTATAAACCTAAGCTTGCTTGCAACAACTATAACTAAATGGACTCTGGGAGCAGGGAGCAGGGGAAGAGGATTTTAATTGTTCCTCAATAAACTGATCCATAGCATTATTGTAACAAACCAAAGCTGTTCTCACAGAAGGAGGAAGCTTTTTAAATAATGACAATTTGAGCTTAAAGAACCAAGGTCCTCAGAAACTGCAGTCTCAAATCTGAGTCACAGTACCTCTGATCTTTTTAAAAGCCCTAAGGATATTTATTCTGTGCTGCTCAAGGATTCTCAGATAGTTTGGCAGAGACAGTAAAGCAACCTGGTTTCGCCCTCCAAAGCCATATAATAAAGTGCTAAGAAGAATTCCCCAAGTGTGATATGAAGATGCCAGTGTTTCTCTGAGAAAGCTTTTATCTTTGTAGGCCAAAATTTTTTCCCTATTTAGACAAGTAGAATGGGATTTTCAAAAGAACTCACTTTAGTTTGACTCAGAGAGGAAAGTAGAATTTCCACTGATTTCAGAGGGAAGAGATGAACCACTACTTCTGAAAATGCTTCTTGTACCCTAATACAGTGTATGAAAACATCACGGATGGAGGAATTAATCAAATATAACAAAATCTCCTCAGGCAGGAGACTTGAACTACCCAGCACTGTCCACTGCACATGGGCAAGAACTCTGAAGCAGAGAGGAAAGCTGGCAGGGGTCACAATTATACCTGATACCCTTGTTAAGGTCACATCTCAACAGATAATTTAAGGAATCATAAGAAAATAGGACAAGGTTTTATGTTTTGGACATATTTCCCATGCAAAAAACTGAGACCACAGAACAGAGCATATCTGGGAGGTACATGGCATTCACTTCCAATCTAGTCACATCAGACTGCATTGCAGTTTTGACAAATTTATTAAGTCTAAATGAAAGTTTTCATTTATAAAGAGTGAACAGGTTTCTTTTTGACACAAACCCACCATGCATTACATTGTAGAAATTAAAAAATTTATGCCAAGCACCAAAGACAGCGTAAAAAATATGGAGACTGCTTCATTTCTCTTTTCTAAAGCTGTCAGGTGCTAATGATCTTTCGGAGGTAGAATTACTTCATACATCAAGCAGAAATCTGCATTAGATCTCAGCCTCGAAATGTGGATTACAGATAAAATTCTACCTCTGAGTATTATGTGGTAGACCAATGTGAATGTTTTACAACTAAGAAACTGAGCAAAAAAATGACAAAATGGACAATTTCTACTTCTAATACATATTAATCATTAAATTAACTGTTAAAGTGTTTTAACTATAAGTTACTTCATGAATATAACTAAAGATGTCAGTGATCTTCACAATATGGCAAGGTGATAAAGATGAAAAGAATGACCAAGGTTGGGATTATGTTTCTATGGCAGGATATACAGGTGAACATTTCAAACTTTTCTTAGTGAAATGAGAAAAACTAAAAATAGAACCTTCCTGCTTCTGGGAGAATAGTTCATAACAAATCATTCATTCAATTAATTTCACTTTACCTGTTCACAAATTGCCTGCAAAACACTTATAATTTTCTCCAAGGTGCTACTTCAATTAATTCACTGTATAATTTCGGTGAATAAGTTTTTAGCTGCAGATTGTGACAAGTGTTCAGTATTCATAACTTGAAGTGTTGATTAGCTCTGACTGATGTGGAGATGAGTGATGTCAGAAGAAGAGTCAGTCTCGCCCATAGCCCTCCACAGTTATTCCTGCTGTGTAACCTGGCACTTGCAAATTACCCAAAGGCTGAGCTACATCTTCTTTTTACTTGCAGTAGATCAAATCCAGCTTTACAGTGAGCACAAACCCCCTTCTGTTCAAACTATATTGCAGGAACTCAGCTTTGCTTTGATGTTGCAGATAGATAAGTACACATGGCTAGCTTATACCTAAATACTCATCTTTTCTGGATGGAAGTAAGTTTGAAAGAGTAAAAGCTTAATCTACCAAGGTTTGTTGAAATCAAAATAACTGATTTCAGTAAATGACATCTCTCACAGGGAATAGCCAACAGCCCAGGCAGATTCCAGAGCTGAACAAGGTTTCTGTTTTGCTTCTACTGACAGCTACCAGAAACCAGACCATTAAAAATCATAAGGCAATCAGTAGTTTGTGTAGAAATCTCGTGATCATGCTTTGCCAGAAAGAAATAAGCATGAAGCAAATATTTCAAAGCAAAAGCCTTCAGCTATTTAGTAGTAAGGGCTGAGTCACACAACTGCTGTTTAAGTGGTCGCACGTATAGGTCTGGGTAACTAATACTAATCATGTGTTTAAGAAACTAAGCATCTGTTATACTGTACTGTCAGCCAGTGTGTTTCCCCACGTACCAAGCAGCAATCTCATCTCGAGTTATCTTTGTGAGCTGAAAAGCAGGGGATTCCACAAAAGAGGTTTCAGGAAGAAAAGCAAACCCAGGCAATCTCCTGCCTGAAGCGCCTGCCCTGCAGCACCACCTGCTCCACCGAAGCAGAGACACACAGCCATGCTGTCACTGAGCTCCTCAGCCACCTCCTCAATTTACCACCCACACTGAAGTTACCTGCTCTGAGAGCTTTTATTAATGATCTGTGAGGTGCCTTCTCTTTGTCCTATTACAGGTCAACTACAGCTTTTAACAACTGACCTTTTATTTCTCAGTCATCTCTGTTCTTTCAGGACTAATTTTTAGTTTCACTTTCCTCACTATATGTTGTTATATGTTACTTCTCCTAACAATCAGTTTTCCTCCACATCTCCCATGTCTCAGCCTCAATGTTTCACCATCTTTAACTCTTACCAGTCCTCTCCTCACTTCTGCAGCAGGCTTTGCTGGTCTCCCATGCCACAGTTCTTGCCCTTCTTGCATACAACACCTGACCTGAAATTGGCCTTCACCTGTGGGCTGTCAGACACACCACCAACCTCTCCTTCTCCTCTGGAGAGGAGCTCTGCCTCTGACAAGCGGGTTTTATTACATAATCTTGATATACACCTTCTTCTGCTTATTGCACATCTCCACATAAAATATTTCATAGATCTTCAGGTCAGAGGGCACCATAAGATCATTTATCTATATCTTACTTCCCTTATGGTTTCACCTTTAGATTTCTCCATATATTGAATTATTTTCCCATATATTTGTCCATAGATTGTTTCTAGACAAACTACAATATCAAGAAGATCAAAGATAAAAGCCATTGAGGCAAATACATGAGTTTAACTCTCAAAAATTCCTGCCTTTCCCCAGGCCTGGTGAGCAGTTTGACCCTGACAGTGTGAGCATGACAGGTCCACCAGGCCTGAATGAGTCTGGCACTTGAGTCTGGCACATCAATATGGCTTGTCAGACACCTGGGTGGCCACTCACAGGCACTTCAGAAGCTTCAAAGCAACAAAACCAGAAGGCAGTTGCTGTGCCTGTGTGGCTGGGAGGGGAATTTCTCAGCTGGGTATTTAGGAGATAGGCTTGGCTTACACTCCCTGTGCTTGGAGCCTACGGAAGGCACTCACAGAACACGGCTCCCCGAGGGACCATCTCCGCACGCAGCTGCCCTCCTTACATTTGCCATGCACAGATAAAATGTCCTTGGAGGTATTCTCCTTTGGGTTGATATGCAATAAAATGTCATAGTGATGCAAGAAATACCACTTTTGTATATGTCACTACAAAGACCTGAGCCAATGCTGGCAAATGCAACTGATTTGCAGTAAGAGGCATCTGTATGTTGTTTTCAAGACACCGACAGGCTTCAAGAATTATAAGTCAAAATAAGATGCTTCAGCAAAACAGCTCCCTTACAGGACATTGTTTCCTCTAGATTCCAACAATGTGGCTCACTTGGAGTAACATCTTATTCCACTGAAATTAGTGAGACTGCTTGCCAAGTGAAATTATCATCAGGGTTGGCAATGGCACGTCATCACATAACATTCTGGCCCAAACAATCTACTGTGCAACCCCTCAAGGCCTGGATTATCTTTGGAATTGCACAGGAGCAAGCCCAATCATGGCAAATATGCAAATGGCTTCATAAACCTAATTTTAAGACATTGGAAAAAAAAAACCAAAACCAACAACCAAATATTTTCGAAGAGTTTCTGCTTAATGTTTTCTGACTATTAGATGCCCTAAAAAATCTCTGACTGGATACTCTGACAATTACTTACATTCAGCTTAACCTAAGAGAGGAATAATCCCAAATTGCATAAATATGTACAGTTCCTTTCGTTTGCTTTTTCTTTTTTTTTTTTCCAATAAATCCTCTGACTAATCTACAAAGGGTGGTGAAGGATTTTATGTATATAGCTCCTATTAAAGCTGTGGAGTTAGAGCAATTAAATCAACATAACTTTTTTAAGTCTTAGGCTAAGAAGGTGAAGCTGAAATTGTCAGTATGTTTTAGCTCTTTTCTACCTCTCTGGTTTGGTCAGTAGAAAACTGGTCTATCTGAGATTATTTTAAAGAATCTTTTAGGCTGCAGCTTAACCTGAGAACTGGTGACTTTCTTTAAATATATGTCAATTTGGAGACTTAATAGGGATGAACAAAATTAAGGATAACTCTCAGTGGAGGGCTGGAAAAGATCTCAGGCTCAAGAGTTTAGAGCATGTCACAGGCAGATGTTTAGTAACATCACAGTTAAACTGACCTCTCTATTGAGAAAAAGCTTCTATATTATCACTCAGGCTGCATTAAAGAAACTATTTCAGCACATCCCTGGACTATTCACAAAGAAAATCCTGTCAAAGAGGCAGTTATATATAACATCATCATTTCTTTCCTAGAGTCTAAATGTGGAATGTGATTAAGAATTCAAAACTACAGCACAAGAGATTATTCATTTTGTAACAGCAATATAAAATACATTGGCTTTGCCATAGAGTATTTCATTAAAAGCTGTTTTATAATTAGTTTTACAGCAAACTAAAAAAACCCAAATGCAATTGCTTTAATGCAATTAGTCCATCTTATATTTCAATGATGCAAAGTCTTGTCAAGCCATAATAAGATCAAAATAGATTTTTCTCTTCATTCCCTTTACATTAGTGATTTTAAATCCAGAACTTAGTATCCTACTTATGATATCTCTGCCTCCTCTTCTACCTGCTGTCATAAGCATTAAGGATTCCCATCTCTTACTGTACCAAAGTCTGAAGTTACCATTCAGTTTTAAGAGTCTGAAAATAATACACAGAAATCTGCAGTGCTCCTGTTACACTTAGTTACTCAAATCTATTAGGTGTTATTAGAACTCAAAAGATACTAAGGTTGCTGCCTATTTAATGAAATCATTTTTAGGTTGCAACGAGATGGAAATTCAAAATGTGATTCACCTTAAAAGATGCTTGAGATGCCCTCCTTGCAGTGTTTCTCTGAATATTGCATGTGGTCATGTCAAAACATTGTACTAGGAAACTCTAGGATGCATTTATTTCCCAGTCTATATGTACTTCTATTTCTAATTTAAAAGATAAATTTATTCACTGAAATAGAAATACCTTATTGATATTCAAAAAAAGCACCCAGAGAGACCCTGTGGATTGCAAATTTATTTTGCTGAATGCTTCTTCAGGATAGTAATTTTGTAAGGCTTATTTTGAAAACACTAAGACAGCTCTATACTTTAGCATACATTAAAACCGAGGGGAAAAAAAGTCCTTTCATTGCAGCTGTATTATGGTTTATTTTCTATGCTTTGCTTTGGAATCTACAGTACCTCTTAGGCAGGGAATATTATGTACCCAGCCCTCAAAAGCATTATTATGGCTGTAGAGTAGGCCAGTTTTCTCCTGACAGGTCCCTATTTTTAGAGTTAAATATTTGACAATATCTCTAAGTAAATATGTATTTATTTACTTACTTGCTTGAGTCTGAAACATCAGTTTCTTTACAAATGGGAAATTAAAGTTTGATCATAATAGTTGTTGCTTTATTCTTTCAAGGAGAAAATTTGGCTCTTCTCCTGTATTTTTCTTGTTGAAAGATGGATTCAAAACCATTTAAAAATATTTTTTATACTCCACAGCAGCACCGAAGCTCCATCCCTGCTTTCAGCTGCCACACTTATTAGAGGTATTCAGATTATTCCCCTCTTTAATGCAGAATTTATAGGCCACATCCTGCCATGAGTTACACCCATGCAACCCATCTTTAACCTAATTGATTTCTAAAGGACTAAATGACATAACTGGAAATTCAGTTTATCCATTGTGATACCTAGCTTCATGACCTATTTAGGTATTTGAATATGCAAAATGCATATTTTGCCAAATGCAAAAATTAAGATGTAAAATTGTACAGTCCTGTGTAAAACAGCTATAGAAAGTTGGATCACATATGGCTTTTTCTCTCTCCAGTAACGGCATAAGAAAAAAAGAACTACCTTGAAAGTAATGAAATAGTATTCTTTTATACAGACTTTCTACTCTGACTACATAGAACTGCAGATAAAAACCTATCACAGAACAATTCTTCTGGGGGCATGTAATATCCTATCACTGAAGATAACCCTCTGAAATGGCAAGAACAAGTATGTATGAAAACTATGTCTTTAATAAGAAAAAAAAAAATTATTTGCTCAGACTCTTAGCAAATGGAAGAGTTCCATGAGGTGACATGGAAGGTGATGCATCCCTCTGTCACGCGATCACGGGTGTCCTGCAGTGCAGGTGCAGCGAGGTCAGTGCATCAGCTCTGACTCTGATTTAACACACACCAACTCCTACGTGCCCAGTCTGGGAATAAAGGTCACCTGTGCTGCCTGAAAATCCATAAAACCATTTGCCTGGGATTCTAGATAGACTTATTGCTTTTATCAGATGCCTATAAATCTTAAACAAATATGTTGTGTGGAACAAGCAATGGGACATGAAGCCACCTTGGTTTCATCAGTAAGTCAAACTAGTAGGATTTCCTTGTTTAAACAGCCTCTCTAGCATCACTCTTTATCTTCAGGGGAGGTAGGAAAAAAATCATAATAAAGTATTTCTTTCAAGCTTAAGTTGAACATATCAGCTACAAAAAGGAAGCTAATGTCTGTGGATATGTAGGATAAAGGATTTCAAATCCACTGAAGACAACAGGCTCATTTAACAAGGAGTAATTCTGTACAAAAATATAGTTTGGAACTGCTGCCAAAGACAAACAGAAAAACTAAGTCTCCAATTCAAGCAGCTGCACTGGTAAAAGTCTGAATGTCTGAATCCATAAAGCTCCCTCCCTGCCTTTACTTTTTTTTCCTAATACGTGCTTCAGGCCAGTCTTTCATTTAAAAAATTATCAAAACAACCTTCGTGAATGTTAGATGAATTGCATGCAGATAACAACAGATATCTTCACATCTTAGTACAGATATTTTAGGATATTCCTGTCCATGCAATATAGACAGGAATCAAGTTGTACATGTTGATAACACAGTTACAGGGATGGACAGAATTTGGACCTTATTCACTGGCTGATGTTCCTCGCAAGTCATTTGATGGGTCACCTAAATCTGAAAAAAACTATTTCTCTCTTTTTAATGAATTTGGGGTAATGGCCTAAATTGTCTCTAAGTAATGACAGAGAACTGTATTAATCCATGTCCTTATTAACATAATGACTTTTGCATCCTACTTTACCATACTTAAGGAAAAATCCGGTTATCATTTCTTCAACTTTGAAAGGGAAACCACCAGGGATTACCTCTCAAAATGAGAGAAGAAACATGTCCTGCTCAAGTCTACTGCAAATCTGTCCTGCTCAAGCCTAGTGCATTATTCTATAATCCTTGCTTATGAGAAACTTCAACTGTTTTCCAACACTTAAATCTTGAGATAAATTCAATTTTCATGAAGATTGACTCTTCTAGACTAGCAGTAAATTTGAACCAGTGGGAGTTTTGTCTTTATAAGGATTTTGCATTGAGATGCTTAATTAATTTCTAATGAGTTGCACTGTGGTTTTGCTGAGTACATGTGTGTTAATTCCTTTTCCTGTAATTGTGAATTTTCTTGGTACAGAGCACAACTGTCATGTCTCTTTGATGTATAATAGATACCTAAAGTCATAAAGGCAAGCCTGGAGCTCTCTGGTTTAACTGTATTTAGATATGCAGCCAAATTGGTTCTCCTAATATTCATTATGACACTTGCACCAGATATGTAATCTGAAGACTATAAAGTAAAACATGAAATTTCTTACGGACTTTTCAAACTACATTCTAAACTTTATCAAAGCATTGCCTTAAGGAACTAATCATTTTCAGAGTTATAATCAATTGAGTTATAATGAGTACATTCACAACTGAAGCCATATCAGAATCAAAACCCATTTTGCACTCAAGATATAAACCCCCTCCCAAAAATAAAAAAAAACAACCAAACCAACCAACAGCCAAACGCCCCTAGCCCCTAGGTCTTTGTCTCCTTACAAAGCACAACTCAAATAATTTTTTGGTACTTTTTCTCTACCTTACTTCACACTTCTTATCTTATACTCTGCTCTGACAGGACGGTGACTATCTCATGAGTTTCTGTACTATGAATTATTTTATCTTCTGAACCTTTAAAAAGCCTGTTGACTGTAATTTGATGCTATACTCTATAGGGGACAGTAAAGGCTTGTCTTTTCCCTTCCTTTCAAATATTTTCCTTCTCAAGTGCAAAATAAAGGAAACATTTTCTTTCCAATCAAACATATTTACCACTAGAAATCAGGTTCCGACCTCTGTTCTGTTGTTCACAATGAATGGAAAGTACATCAAGCAGGGATACTGATGTCATTTAGATTGTCCAAAATTTTACTCAGTGTGTCTGAGTAACAGAATTTGGTCAGTTGTGGTTATTTGCAAGGCCAGCAGACAAAAAATTCTGAATCTGCCTGGGGGTGCTATATTAAAATGGTTACAAAAAACCAACCCTGGAATTGAAATTAGGATCTTAAGACTCAGCAACGGGTTTGTGACCTGTGGCAGTTCTGTAGTTTTGGCACTTAACTACTACTATAAACCTGTGAGAAGAGGAAAGTGGTCTCAGTCTTTGGCTGGTAAATTACACTAACACAGAAGACTAAAAATAACCCCAGCCAGTCCTGTTGGTTGTAAGTCATTTTATCCCTGATACGCTAGAAAAACATGATTATTTTCACATTTCACTCATACAACAGATGAGATGTGAAATGAGTGTCATGGACAATAAACACAACAGTGGCTGCTAAGTCTCGTGCTATGTAAACAAAAACTTGTCTGTTCATTGTACACAAAATTAACAATAAAAATTACTGTGGAATCTGGGTATAAAAACAAGCACAACTTCAGAGACAAAAGGGTCATTACAGAGGAAATGAGTTGGTGACAGAAGCTCTCCTGGCCAGCTGCAGCTGTGGGAAGTTACTCATTGACTTTGATGGGAAATCCAGCCTGTGCACAAAATATTGCTTCAAATACTCTTATTCCTACTCACTTCTGCGGTTAAGTGGAACAAAAAGAGGAACCAAGAAAGCACAGAGCTCAGTTTTGTGCAATGCACCTTCACACAGGCCACCTCACAGTGATTTCAGTGTGGCACAAGTGGTGTCTGACATAGAAAGGCCTTTCACACAGAGCTGTGAGAACAGCTCTCAATAAATGCCACCTACTGCTCTGTACTCCTAACTTTCTGAAATTAAAAGTATCTCAGAATTACATTAGTTGCTCTATACTCCTGCATGACTATAATACAAGTTGACTAGTACACTGGGAATAATGACACAAAAAAAAAAGAACAATTGCAACCAGAGGAAAGTGCTTTGTTAACTGCAACTTCCCCTCCTAAACCTCCCTGCTATAATACAGAACATCTGTTGTGAACAAGAACTAACCTGTTTCTAACCAAATTCCAGTACTGATGTATGCATGATTAACACATTCCCTCAATCATGGCATTATCCCCTTAAATGGAACAGAAATAATAACTCAAAATGCTCAGGTATGTTCTACAACAGGTGGATATTGTTTCAGCTTTCACTAAAAGCAACTCAGTATTGCATCAGTTTGTTTGGGCTTGACTCTTCTTTAACTATTGCTACTGAACAGGTAAGTTAAATAGGGCACTCCTCAGATTGCCATCAGAATCAGCTAATGCTCTTATGCCTCCAAGTATGTGCTGAGTTCTGCCAGACAACTTGTGCAGAGTTTAGTTGGCAGAAGTTTGAAGAAGACAAAGTATGTTTACCCCCACTTCTGCAGATTTTCATTACTGTGCTGTCACATACTAGCATGCTGCTGCAGGAGACAGGGTAGAGTAGCCTGACTGCTGTATGATTGTTTTCTACAGAGGGGCTCTGTGGGGGGCATTCTGAGATTCAAAATTAAATTCTTTCCTTTTTCATTGAAAAAATGCTGTGGGTCAGCATGTGATCACATGCACTTCCCTAACTTCACACTACTAAACTTTCTCCTTACTTGGAAGTACCACTACACGTTCTTTAAACTTATTAAACTTAAATTTCCATATTCCAAAAGTGAACCAGTAAGAGTATGGAAATAGCTTACTCTTAAACAAACAGCCCCCCCCCACACTTTGTTTTTCCCCTGCAAATCAGACACCACAGTGATGTATGACTGCAGATATGGATAAGTGCAATGATTTAGGAATTACAGAACCCAAATAGGACAGAGGTGCTTTCCAGAAGACAGAGAAAGAATGAAAAACAGAAATCAGAAAGATGGGAAAAATTAAAATCTTCTCCTCAAGGAATGGGTATTTCCAGCCCTTCAAAATTCCAGCAATTTCTAAACTCTGCCTGTGAGTAACCATACATAGAAATGGCTCTGCAGGAGGAAAGAGCTCATATATTTGCCACTACCATATGCAGAATTCTCATCATTCATAAACAAGAAGTCAACAGAGAATAAGTGCAGCACAGGGGACAGATACTATTTGTGTGTGTATTGCATAGATTTATGTATGGACAGTACATATATATAAATGTGTATGTGTTGAACTTTTGAGGAGCTTTATGTTTGAATATAAAGCAACAAAATGTTGAAGCAGGTGCTTTTCAAAAAAAATTTCATTGAAGTGCACTGCAACCATAGAACAGTTCCCATGAAACAGAGTAGAAAGAGATACTGGGTGCAGTAATTAATGGGTACCATTGTCAGCTTGCAAGACAGAGATCAAGAGGTTGATATCAGATTTTTAGTCTGCTTGGTACAACAGTTTTTTACACTGTATAAATGCGAAGGAAGAAGTGCCCTTTTATACTTGTTGGATTAGCTTCAGGTTTTCTGTGATGAGAAAAAATTGCTTTCTGAGATGTCCTTCCTGAATTTGCTGGCTTGTGCCATCTTAAAACTTAGTTTTAAAGTACAGAAAGTTCTCTGAAGAAATGCTCTTTCTAGGCAGCTTAACAAAGGGGATCAGTTTCCTCTGCAACAATTACAGAACCATGGAATCCTTCAAATTCTCCCAGGAAAATTCCTTGACATTCCTTCCTTTTTGGTATGTTCTTCTTTCTCTCTACTTCTAACATTTTAAAGAAGCACAATCTACTTGCAAGCAGGATGTTGTTGTATGCTGAACCTGCTGAACCTGAATTTCACAACAATACATAATTACGATAGGTGGATAGATTATGTAAGTAGAGACAGATTTCAATACAGTCATTTTTCAGTATTCCAATGAAAGAACTTCTGAAGTTGTGAAAAACTGGTGTCTGATGGGATCTCTCCTCAGTAACAGCAGTGTTTAGTTAAGCTTGTTAATGCTGTTCACGGTAAACATACAATTTCCTTTTAGTCTTTAATCTTTTTGTGGTTAGTCAGTGCCCATGAAGGGACTCAGACTGTGAGTTCTGGAAAGACAACTTCTCTCCTTCTGGTAAGCAAAGTGCAGACATTGCCCATGCTGTATTTTGTGACTTAACACAGCCCCAAGGATCCCTGGCACCAGCAGAAAGGCAAGCCAGATTTTACAGACTTCTAAAATTTGACTTCTCCTCTGAGGCAATCAGTGGCTGCTAGTCATGGTCTGTCCCTTCCTTACCATAACCAGTTCTCTACTCAGCAGATGATGAGCACCAAGGAAAAACAGCTGTGGGATTTCCAAAAGGACCTAAGCGCTCTACAAACACATATCCAATGCAACTTGAAAACTCTTGGGAATCTTTGACACTTCCTTTTTGGGATTCCAGTATTTTGCATCTAATGGTATCTCTATACATCACAAACAACAACTCATATGGGTGGCACAAGAAATACCTTTAAATGCCTACTTTCTCCTTCTCCCAAGAAGCAGAACCAACTACTTGTGTCAACAGTGTGGTTTAGAAAAAGGCAATTGCTCAAACAAAATAATCTTTTTGGTACTAAATGGATTCTTGTGTGAATTTCAGAGCTAAAATGTATATTGTTGTCTTGAGTTACACATGAGAGCTCTGTAAGGCTGAGAGTAAAAAAGCATGTGATCTAAATTAGTTTCTTCTGTGCACTCCAAGTCATTTATAAGCTGAGACATTCACACTTCCATTGGTGTCAGCAGCCCTGGAGTACAGAGCCCTTCAAAATACTGAAGACACTGCTCTGGTGCCTGCCTAAATGTTTCTGACAAGATTTGGGCCCTATTAAACTCACATAGACTACTTAGAGATAAGAGGCTCTGTATCCTATTAAGCAGCCCTTCCAGCCATGCAATTTTACATTATTTTCCTGTCATTTGTTCAGGCCCCTGAAACTGAGCTGAACAGCACAACCCAAACAATGTACAGTAGCCACCATTGGCCAACATGATACAACAGTCTTTGTTTCCCTGCTAAGTGCTTCTAGGACTGAACAATTTGTTTCACTACAGTACAATATACCAGTGTAAATGCACATATGTTTCAGTGGAACAGGGCACTCCTCAAGAGGCATGGCCACTTATGAAAGCCTGTTCCACCTTTGTTTATCAGATCTCTATTCATCATCCTTCCAGACACTCCTGCTTTCCCATGTTTTCCTAGGGAGGGGTAGGATGGTTGATGGGCTGCGAAACAGATGATAAGACATAGCTGACCTGAGAGTTTGAATAGTTTGTTTAAAGAAACTATTCAGTTTTTGCAGACATTCTGTCACCTGATTGCTGGCACATTGCGTGTGAAACAGCTGGAATTTTCAAAGCCATTGTTTGTCTAAAATAAATAGCTGAATGTATCCAAAACATATTTCATATGCAGCCTGAATATATTTAGATAAAGTACCTTGATCCAAATAATTTTTAGTAGGGAAAAACCAGCTGGCAAGCACTATATTCCTTTTTCTGCTGGCAGCCATGGCTTACTCTACAGCACTAGTGAAAGCAAGACTCAAACAACCATTTGACACAACCATATGTTTTCACAGTATCAGAAGAAAGTTTGCCATAAGTTTTGAGTGTATTAACTTGTTTGGTTAATGTTACATTTGAAATAGAGTAGTATGTTTGCCTTCATATGACAGTGAGAGAAGTACTGATATTTCTGCAATCAAGTGCATAACTTTTTAAGTCAGCTCTAAGTATTCAGGGAAAGGACACATTGTAAAAAACAAACCAAAACACAAATAAAGAAAAAAAAACAGAACAAAACAAAAAAATAAAAACCAACAGATACTATGCAGATTAAAATTATTGGTCAGACACAGAACCATCTATAATGCCATAACATGTATCTATTCTCAGATACACACGTATCCTGGAAGACATATTAGCACTTATGAAACCTGTGTGGGCCGAGAGACTCTGTAGCATCTGAAATTCAAATCTATTAGAGGAGACATGATTATCCTGTGACATAAACTGCTGCTTAGTTTTCTCTTTCCTAAAATTTGCCAAGTCAGTGACTTACGGAAGTTAAACTTTTATTTAATTTTCTTTTTAGAGAGCCACTAATGTTAGGAGCTTGAATTTATCTCAGCAGGTGTTAACTGTAAAATGAAGTGGCAGTGCTTAAATACCTTCACTTTAACTGTTTCACTATTGATCATTTTGGCAGTCACCCTAAAGCAGTGATTACCAAAACCTTACACTATTGTTTTACATAAGCAGAGATATTAAGATAAGAGCTAATTCTGCTCAGGTTTACAGTATCAAGATATGAACAGGTGCAGTCTTTTTAATGAACATATGATCTGTACTTCCCCTCCAGAGGAGAAAGGGGAAGTATATCCTTTCCCAGGTACAACATTTGCCTTTGCCACCTGCATATCAAACCTGGAAACTGATTGCTCTAATCTTTGTACACCAAAAGACTCCCCAAATGAGCTGCCAAAGCCTGCAGCTCCTCTGCCTTCATTTTCTGCCATAATAATTTGCATTTCATATTTTCCATTTGAAAAATCTGCAGGACCCAAACAATGTGGGCATTTCATCAAGCAAATACCCCAGGTATCCAACTTAAGAAATTGGAAACAGAGCCATGTTAAATACAATAGGCACTGATAGCCTTGGGAAGGCAATTTAAGGGACCTGGATAGCACAACCCTGGGACACATGCAGAACCCAACTGTTATACAAAATATGGATCCTAATCTTCCTTCCTTCCTAGGACACTTGAGAAAGGTGTTATCCTTCCTTCCCTAACACCACAGTCACGCATCCTCTGTGTTCACACATCAAAAACACTGCCCTATCTTATGCAGGAGTGGAAAAAGAAAGCTTGATTTTAAGAACACAGGATAAGGAACAACTGTTAAATGAAACAGTGTGGAGTGACCTAATTCCAGAAAGCTATGTCAGGTGATAAGCTTTCTCACCCTTTATATGTCATTCCCTGAAGTACGTAAGTGTTCAAAACAGTTTTAAAACATTCAGAAATGTGAGAGAAGTAGCTGTCCTCCTGTGCAGCTCTGACAAAGATTAGAATTCCCAGTATAGTCACTGGTTGCAAAAGTGCTCTTAAGCTGCTGTTTCACTGGGTTCATGTCTGAGTGCCACTAATCAAATTAACTGTGATGGCTGCAGTAAGCTGTTTATGGAGATGAAAGACCTACCAAAAGAAGTTTCTGTTACAGCTTATGAAGCTGAATACTGTTAAGAACATGAACATCCACTGCACAGAAAATCTTGACTCTTATTCTTTCTACAGTTCCTCACTAGAGGGTCAAGAGTACTTAAGTGTTTTTGTTAAGCCCAATAATCTCATCGTACAACTGGGGATTTTTTACACTGGGGAAAAAGAAAGCATTTATTTTTGTCACCTCTCTTAAAAAAAAGAGTAACATAAAAGGTAATAGAAACAGTAAACAATTATTTAATTGAACATATTATTATAGTATGATAGCCATGTCAAGCTGCAAGCTCTTCCCCATGGTGTAGTTAAAAAATCAGAAAGCAGTCAGGAGTCTGTTCCAAACCGAGAAGCTGCCAACCAGGCACTTTTAGCCTGTCAGATTGTTGTGACTTTGAAAAGGGCTATCAGGCTGTTGATGTTTGTGGAAAGGATCACTGTGCCACAAAAAAAAAAGAGGTGACAGAGCAGCTGCTGAGATGCCACAGGAGGCCCTCACACACAACCTGTAACTACAGCAACAGAAGACAAAGAAAGGCAGCAGACACGTTGGTGTGCGCTGATAGGGATGGTCTCAGCTCTTCAGCAGGCTCTGGAGCAGCTGCCTGAGGACTAGAGATTTGTGAGCTCTCTGCAACGTTACAGATCATCTCAAGGGCCACTCACAGAGGATCTATAACAGGCTTTCTCCCAGTTCACATTAGCCCATTTATTTTACTTCCTCATCAAAATAACCACCTTCAGTGTTGGCTGAGGAAAGTAATGCAAACAAGAAGTGCTGAAAAGATGACTAATTTACTGAAGCATAGAGATGTCTAGGAAGTCTTATTAGAAGTTACAAAATCTGTCTTCTCCCTCCATTTTCTCATTAACAAATAACAGTCATAAAACCGGTACTTTTTTAATATTTGATACCAAAATACCAGTTCTTAATTTGTACAGGTCAGGCTAGGTAGAAGTCAGGAAAATGAAGCCTCAGGCTGCTGTTGGATCCTGCAGCCCTTGCTAAAGAACTACAAGGTAACTCTGCCACTAATGAGTGCCCACCCTGGCACAGCTACACAGCAGGCACAGCGCTGGCAAATCACAGAGGTCCTTCTAAATTAGGTTTGAGGACCTTCCTGACAGGAAGATTTAATTAGTAGTATTAATAATGTCAGAGGTCTCTACCTTTGATATATTCCAATTTTCCTAAATAAATATGTAGAATGAGGTCCCTCAGGATTTTGAAGAGGAAATCATGTTTTCATGTCTTTTTGGCATTAGTAAGTATTTATGTATCCACTGAATGTACAATCATTATATCTAATGATAATATCTTATCATCCAGTCAGTCAAATAACTGCCAAGTTTCTTTTTTATAATCCAACAATGAACAAAACATTTAATCTTCTCACCACCCTGACATTCTGATATATTCATTTTTTTTCTCTCCAATTTTAGCTAAGGCAGGTAGTGCTACATAAATTCACATTTAAAAGTGGTTCTCTGTAGACTTTACAAAAGCACAGAAATATTTCTTTAGCTCGGTACAAATTTCTATCAACTGGTACTTTACCAGAAACTTCTCTTTGGTTATTTTGTTGCATAAAATAATTCTGTTCCTATCATTCATCTCATACCATACCTTTTCTGTACTTAAAAAGATCATACATGTCTTAGTTATTTGCTTATTTGTGACTGTCAGAAGACCTAATCTGCAACTAGAAATATTACAAACAGTTGCATTAGGAGATCATTTTAAACAGAAAGTTCCAAATTTTGCTTACCAAATGCAGAAATACTAACAAGGCACCATTTAACCACCTCAACAGCTATTTTAAAATCCAAATTAGGATAAAAATGGATAACATGAAAATATAGATTTATACATTATGTACCAGATTAGCCCTCAGTGGTCAAGTGATAAACATTGCAAAAGCATAAATACATAAAATGGGAAAACACGGTATTAAAGCCTAGCATGGAAAACATGAAATAACATTTCCCGATACAGCTTCCTAGAAACCGACAGTACTAATTTGGCCAGATAACTTTCAGAGGCAGAATTATTTTTCTGCAGCGCAAATAGTCTCTAATGTTAGAAAGAAAACCCTTTCTCTCAGATAAAAGCTGGATTTTAACAAAGCGGGTCTTAAGCTTCACATCAGCAACGTATTATAATCTGCTTTGAAACACGGTGTGCTGCTGGCATCAGATGTATCACCCTGATGATACATCAAGCCAGGGAATTCTGAAATGGTGAGCACACTAGTAAAAATTACCTTTAAAGACCAGTGTTTGCATTCACAAGCACAACTGATGTAAAACAGATGTCTTAGTACTTGAGCTACTATTTTAAGTACAAGCATAAAACATTTTGTGCATGTTCAATGAGAGGTGTTGAACAACAGTCCTGTTGGTATGGAGCTCCTGCTGCAATGTTCTCCCCAGCTGCTGCTGTGCCACAGAGGTGTCTCTACTCCCTCTCTGAGAGCACACTGTTCTGTGCAGGGGCGTGGGGGTAACTGTGCACAGGTCCCAGGAAGAGGAGGGAATATAAGAGGAGAGCATGCAGGGTTTGTCCTTCCCCGGAGCTGCAACAGCCCTGTGCTCTCAGCTGGATCTGATAACCACAGATACACAAGAGCTGACAGGGATTCTGCCTGTCTGGTGGCAGGGACTGACATGACCTATCATGAGAAAACACTTTCTTATCTTTTCCAACACATGATGAAGTCTTAGTAGGATTTTTAGGAAGAAAGTAGCTAGACAGACAAAGATCCCAGTAATATCTGATTTCTTGCCAAGGAGAGATGTGAAGCCTTACCAGGCAAGTCTGCAGCAATAGGAAACACCTTGGAGAGGTCTTTGTTCCCACACATCTCCTAAGGCCTTTGAAAGGCTAAGGGCGACCTCTAAAGTTCAGGGACTACCCTTGTCCTTACCCCAGGAGCATGATGGAGCAGGATGGAGGCAGCTCCACTGCTCTCAATGCTGATGTTGCTGCTGGCCAGGGCAAGGGGCACCCAGCAGTGCCTGGAGATTGTGACCATACTGCCAAGGTAGGAAAAGGGTATGTTCACACCTGTCACACAAAAGACCACATGGCTGCAGGTATTTCAACCATCACATCCACAGTGCCTCTCACGAGACTTTTCAATGTGTCAGTGCCTCATTTCTGTTATGGGCTTTGCCTGTGCATCACAAACAATCCTGCCATTGCCGGGATGGGAGCAGTTGTCTGAAGCCTATTTTAAGTCTCCATTGATTTGATTATATGAGTAAGACTGCACAGGGACAACAAAGCTGGCACTGGGATTTGTGCATGCCTGAATATTATGTGTACGATGGTTCCTTTCCCCCATAAGAGCCTGCACACCTTAAGGATAACAGGATAAATCAAGGTCCTGCTGAAATAAGCCAGCCTCTTTCCATTTCCATAAGGCTTTGGGTCTGCTCCTTTAGGTACTACTGATGAAGCGTATTAAAATATATAAACTCAGCTTTCTCTAGCTTATTCAGTGTAAGTGATGTTACTTTTTATCTACAAATATAAATTGTTCTGCTGTTTATATGTTTTTGTAAAGCCCTTGCTGAACACTGAAAAGCTACATGAGTATGTGTCCTGCTAGGAGTATAGTTATCTATTGCCAGAGACACTGGTTTCATTTTTTGATTAGGGAAACATACCCAATGTTGTTAGAGTTAATACACCAATTTCACTACACAAGTCACATGGGAGACAATATATTAACTGTCCTATTGAGCAATGCAAACAGCACAGAGTATTTGGATTTCCAGCATCCTTGAGCAGTGGCTTTGCTATTATACTAACGATACCCCAGTGAGTTATCATTTTCGGGTAGTAACAACTCTTGAAAATAACTCTTTCAGTCTAATTATATTGTGGGATTAGAGAAAGCCTTTCAGTGAAGATTCTTAGTCTCTGTAAACAGTTATAACTCCACAGGTTCCAGGAGGACTAATCCAATTTATACGCTGGACCTACCTCTCACTTCCGTAAACCCTGTATTAAAGGTTATGTAATAATTAAGGATGAAGGAATAAAAAAGCCAAACACTTGATTCAGGCAATGACTTTGCACTTACTGAAACGAGGATGAACAGAACCAAGGTTCAAGAGATTAGTTATAACTAGGAGATTAGTTGGATGCAATAAAGCCCATATACATAACATGGAGAAGTCATTGCCACATTTTGGAATAATGCATTTTAAATCTGGCAGTTCACTCTGAAGGCTCCAATCCTGCAAAGGATTCATGATTCAAGTTTATGTGTTACAAATAATCCCACTGAAATCAGACTATTCACAGTGCAGACAGGCAAGCAGAGTTTAACTACTGTACAAATTAGGGCTCTGGCCAGAAGAAAGTTCCCTGGATTCCATGCCTCCTTCGGACTTGACCTATAAACAAAAAGGAAAATGTTTGGCATTTTGCCTAGTAGAAATAGCCCTGTTTTTCAGTGGTTTTGGTTCTACTTCAAAGAAAATCATCTATTCTTTCTCAAACAAATGTGATTTTCACAAGAAACCACATAAAGGTCTAATTCTCTATAAACATGTTTTCAATGCTTCTCCAAAATGGGAAGAAAAATTCAATCACAATTGCCAAAATAAGGAAGCACATATAATTCATTTTCATTAATCCTGCTACAACTCCTGCCTGCAAACTCATTTGAAGCCTGTGTTCTAGATCAGAGCACAGTGTTAAAGCTGGCTCAAGGCACAGGGTTGTTAGGTGTCATATACCAAATGAAAAAAACATTCAATAAAGTTGCTGCCTTGCTCCAGCAAGAAAAATATTTTTCTCAACATGAATACAGAGGACTAAGAAAGAGGGTGCTTTTAGCTCAAGTGTGTTTTAGATGAAACACACTATCCAGAGCCAGGGCACAGAGCCAACAACTACTAGATCAAGAACCTGAAATTTACATTTAATCAACCTCAAGTAGGAACAAGAAATCAATTTAACACACTGTTTGCAGAACATTTACTTTGGAATCATCTTGTATGATGCGGCACTGCTAAAATTACCCCCATAGAAATCAGCTGTTATTAAGGAAAGAGCAATGGCCAAAGAAAATATGCCACAGAAGTCACTGAAATAGAACAAGGAATTTCTTTATTTTGTTTCCCAAAACTTCAAACGTAACCTTTGATAAGTTGAATGTTTGATCTTTTAGCTACCAGCACAATTTCCTAGTTACTTTTATAAACTGGAGCTTTCAAACTCCTACCTACTCCCAGTGATCTCTGCATACTGGCTTATTTAATATTCCCTTAGCTTATCTCAAGTCTCAGTGCAGCAAGGCTTTTTAGTTGCTATGGCCCTAAGCATGGAACATGAAAGAAAAGGATATCTGGGAGTCTCATTCTATATTTTTCATTCAAAAACAAGGCCTGGGAGCCTGAGGCATGTCCCCAGTCATTTTCAGTTGTTTTGGAGCTCCCACTTACACTTGGGGCATTCCATCTTCACAGGGTACTTCAAATATTCACTGAGACATGCAGAAATATCAAAGTTGTATCAGATGTGTAACACTGTTTCAGTAGGGGATGGGATGTCTGTTTCCATGATTAGCAAAAGGGACTAAATTGTTAAATTGGTCAAAGAGGTCTTGCCCGAAATTTCATGTCCTAGTTTGCTATTAGTCACTGTGGTACAATCGTCCCAATCCCAGTACTCATACAAACAGCATTTACTTTCCACAACCCAAGTAATTCCCAGCTCCTTCAATACAGCACCGTTGCACTAATTAATCTCATTGCTGTCACAAGCCCAACAAGAGCCGATAAGCACAATATGTTACATAAAGTATGAACAGACAGTGATGGAACATCACAGTCACACTGTTTGCTTTTGTTGTTCTTAGTATAAAAAGCACGATATCTTTGTGAGCACCTTTGAATTAATGTACTTTTATCACCTTAGGTTCACAGAAAATGAAACTTTGCTACAGTGCAAATCTTTTGGAGCTTTTCACCTGAATTTCTCCAGGAAACTTACCTAATTATTACTCGTTTGAACTCAGCAATAACCGTGACATAGATTCAAAGCATATGACAGATATTGCTGAGTGCTGTGGAACACGATTCAGAAATTATACAGACCATAACTCAGCAGATATTGCTACTATGTCAAGTATACTGCAGCACTCAGGAAACTTCAGCTTCTTCTCCACTGAGAGTTCTTAGTAGTCATGTGCCTGAGCGGTTTAATGAAATAGGTATTTTATTAATGCTGCCAGAGAAAGAAAGCTTACTGTGAGAAGGAAAATATATACTTGGGGGTTTATATGCTATTTAAATTTATAATAAAGCCCAAGAAGTTGTAAATTGTGCTCTGGTGTAGGGGAAGGCTACTCTCAAACTTTGAATTCCTTAGGGACGTGTAGAGGTGTTTTAGGGGCTCACTTTCTAATTCCAGTTTCTCCTCCTCAAATACCGGACATATTTGACCCCAACACATGCAAAACCCAAACTGTTACAAAGCTTCTTGGGTTTGTTATCTAATATTTACACACGGATCACACCATGGCAGATGAAGACCTAACAGGGTTGAGTACTGTGGGGTTTTGAAACAATGTGAAAACACTCGACATTTATTATGCCTCTGCTTAACCTGTGGCTAACCTGCTTAGAGTTTCCTGTTCTTCAAAAACAAGGAGTTTCCCCATTTTTTTGACATCAGTGAAAAAAGAACACTGTTGTTCACCTGTCTCGGAAGCCTCTGCCAAATTTTCTGAATCTGCGGTTTAAGAAAACTCATAGTTTCAGTAAGTGCTACCACTTTTTTTTTTTTTGTCCTAAACATTGAATATTATACTCCCCTCAAAATCTGCCTCCTGCATGGGAGTTCTTGCTTTGTTCCAAATATAGGACACAAACTGTTGTTGACATTTCTTGCCCCTTTTGCATCACTATCCTGGATTTCACCATCTGTATCAAGCAAAGAATCCAATAAAGGTTTCTTTTGATCCCAGTTATATTCTAAAATGCTTTTAAAAATTGTTTTACCCTTTAACCATTTACATATTTCCATTAGTGTCCTTCATCAGATAAAGTTTTACTCCAATAATATGTGTTTTAATGAGAATGTCTTTTGACCACTGTAATACATTATTTAGGCAAGACTGCTTTATCTGACTGTGGTTTTGATTAATATTTTTCACTTTAAAGGTATGACCCAAGCAGAAAGTTTCAGTAGTTTTCAGTCAGAGTTATCACACTCCAGCTATATTCTATTGTGCAAAGAAAGGCTAGTGAATTGTAATTAGGGGATGTTTTTCTGAAGGAAATTGTTTTTCTGAAGGAAATCCAACTGACTTATTGGGCTTAGAACAAAACTTTACTGAGAAGCTATGTTTTATTTTTAAAATATCTGATGAAACTGCTTAGTAATCCTGCCAGCATTCACCAACTATGTATAGCTATAGTTGTTATAACAAAGGTTTTCTTCATGCATATTATAGACTGGTGCTTGCAGCTCAGATTGTTCCCTAGGGAGGTTTGCTTGGGAAAATATAACTTAGTAACACAGACACAGTAAGTCTGCATGTATGTGGGTCTTAACCATACACCTGAGAGTAGTGCTGGCAGGAATACTAAAACATGTCAGCCAGTAGTGATCTAACTTTAGGTCACACTGTCTATGGATGCAAAAGTAAAATGGAGTTAGATGTCAGGGACTAGCCCAAACGCACTCTGAAGAATAGAGAGCTGAGTTTAATGAGAAATACATTTACATTTGGATATTTGTTATCACATTATAAAGCAATGGAAACATCAAAAATTATCTCTATTCTCTTAAAACCAAGTTCACAAGGTTTCTTCTTCCTTCTTTTTTCTCCCCAGTAAGTCAAATGGAGATACAAGAAAAGAAATAAAGGAATGTTACAATGGAATAGATTGTCTTAAATTATAAACTAAGTATTTTGAAGGCTAGAAAAAACATTACATTTGTAGTGATGCATAGCTAAAAATTGTCACATTCCTATTGCTTTTTTTTCTCTTATAAAAACTTAGCACTCACTTGATCCAATAGCCCTACACATGAAAAATTTGCAGAATTTAGAAATCCATTGATGGCTTTTCATCTGTAAAACTATTTGATAGTATGTTTCATTTTAAAACATATTCACTTTAAGAGGATAATCATATCTTTGTATAAAGAGAAACCACCCAAACCTGAATCATCCAACATAACATTCACCAACTGATAAAGAAGAAAGCAAATGAAGAGGAAAATAGCTCATATTCACTACACATTGTATGCAAAACTCCATTTACTTGCTTTATGAGGGATTTTTGGAAGGTTTAAAGAAGCTGGAGTGATAGGTTAGTTTTGTATGCCAAATTAACCTAAAATCTTGCAATAGGCAAATGGAGCATGTAACTAAATGTAATGCTTTAGTACTAGTTAAGGAGCAAATGTATCTTATTTATGGAGAGCTTTCCCACATTAAAAACACAGTGGAAAGACATTAATCATTGCTTGCTTTCTACAATTTGGTTTGATCTAATGCTCACATGAAAGAAATACTCTGGCAGCTTGGTCTTACAGAAAAGTAGATGCTTACTTTTAAGAGTATTTCTATTAAAGTCTAGTGAAAAAACTTGTCTGTGTAGTGCAAGTGGGGCACTACCAAAAGCTACACATACTATTATTCCTAATAGTTATTATTCTGCATTCAGATTCTTACAATTTCATTTGTCATCAGTGTATGGGGAATCAAACTTCAAAAGACAAAGCCTTTTTGTAAAGCTAACACCTTGCCATCTTTCTGAGCATTCTCAGAGTGGGAATTCCTAAAACACTAAGTTTGGTTTTTTTCTTTCGTGCAAACTGGTAAAAACAGACAGAATCACTTAGGGTTTCTTTTAAGAGAGATCACAATATCATTTTACTAATAAAACAGTCTTTCATGCAAAAACTTCAAATGAATTTGCCTAATTTGCCCTAGGACCAACTTGAACTTTTGGCACCCACAGTGTTCCTTGTCAAGGAGATCACAGGCCTGCTACCCCTTAATGCTTCTGCTCATATTGTTTGTTTTGATCTCCACCCACCCTGGCTTCATCCAATGCCCTCCAGTTACTATTGCTGGAAAAAACAGCAACAACTACTCCCTCTATCCATTCTTTGCACATTGCTAATGGTTCTATAGACTGCTATCATATGCCTGTTTATTGAGTTTTGAGAGCTCAGGCTCTTCCCTCAGGTACCAAACTAAGCACATTAACTTTGGTGTTTTAACTGCACCTTGCCCCACCTCCTTTTTTGTTGTAATCTTTGTGTGTGACAAATTGGAAAAAAAAAATAAAAGCCTTTCCCAACAATCAGTATTTACCTCTTATAAAAATTCTAAAATTTCTAGTAAATGAAAAATATCAAGAAAAGAGAGGAAAGGGAAGGTTTTTCTGATGCATAGGGGACAAGAGCCATTCTACCTTCTTGATGTAATTTCCATAGGACTTTCCAATAGTTCCAGCCATCACTAGCTCTACAATGCAGCAAACCCAGCACAGAGAGCTACTTCTAGTTTGGATATTCTATTTTATTCCTTCTGCTCTTGAGCATCCTATGTTTTTTTTTATTCCTTCTCTCATTCCCAGTTGCTTCATGTTCTCTGAAGACCATAAATGATCTTTCACTTAGGTTGATGATTAAAATAACTCCTTTTCAAAAGTGGAAGGGGGAAAAAGATGATGAACACAGATATAATACACCTGGAAGAAAAACTCTTAAAAGGTAGAGGTCTTAGACAGCAAATTTGCTTATTTGACTGCATTTATTCTTTCAATCATCAACTAGCTTTGAATTTGCAAATTATCTTAAGGCACTTGTGCAAGCTGACAGCCAGAGGAAAGACACCATCCCAAGAGCAGGCTAATTATCCCCATGGCCAAAGATTTCCAGACTTGAAAGGAAAACAGTAAGAGAAAAAAAAAACAGAGAAATGAGAGACTGGCTGTTCATCAGTTCTATTCTTAGTGAATCTTTGATGAAATGGTTTAAACACTTTGAAGTGAAAGGATCTTGATCACCACAATGGCTGATGCAGTTAAACTGTTTATAGTGAAGGGAGACATCACAGATAATTCCTATTCACAAGACTGAAATCAAGTCTTCTAAAATGAAAAAAAAAAAAAAAGTTACTTTTATTCTTATAAGCTTACCAATTTCTGATTCTCAGGTAATTGACAAAATGGTTTATAACATTTCTACAACAAAGAACATGATTCTATAGTGAAAGATGTAGTCAGGGAGAGAGTGACTTTTAAAAAATCCAAACCAAACCTGTACTTATTATCCACAGAAAAAGGAAAGCAAGTAAAGGTTCCTGCTAAAAGTCAAAAAAGGACTAAGTTAATAATGTGAAGTCCCTTGAGTAATTCCTAATTCGACTATAAGCATAACTCAAATATAAGATTTGCATGATGCCCTCAAGTGTCATTATTGCTGCTTGATTGTATTAATTAATGCATTGCCAGCATCAGCTAGATAAACATTGGTTCCTGCTTTGTGAATGATTCCTTAAATTGAAAGGCAGTGCAGGATTTTGTGAAAACAAGTTATTGTTGTGTTTACTCCAGTAAGCTCGTAGCTCACTATAATTATATAGTAATATAAAGAATTTGCATTTCTAATGACTTGGGTTTCTTTCCCTTCAGACTATCTCCTTCTGCATTTTCAACTGTCATAATCAGTCTGAGAGGATTGTCTCAAGGATAACAAGGCAGAATGGAAAATTCAAACCAACTACATAGACAGCAAGATGACTTTCATTAGATTTGGTAGGATACAGCTACACTTTGTTCTTTCACCCACACTGATAAATACTCTTATTGTGTATGGTAATCAGACTGGGAAAAGGTACAGAAAATGGAAGTCAGATTTAAACTGCATTTCTGAATAATTACATCAAGATGTGCCATTTACTAAGGTGGGGGGTTTTTTTCTAACTGAAAAACATTAAAGAAAGCGCACAGTAATTATTTTTCTTAGAGGATGCAAATCTTTATACTGACATGAAAAAGAAATGGAACAGTATATTTACTATAAGAGATATTAACAGGCACCCCAAGGACAGTAGTACACAGTATCTCACAATACTTCAGAAGGGAGGGGAAATCAAAGCAATCAGAATACAGCAAACAAGTTTTTCAACAGGCTCCTTCTGTTTTACAGGCTTGAGCAGAAAGGTTCTGAGACCTTCCAAGAGGGAAGGCACCAGCACACACAATTCCCCCTGGACACAGAGATTACAGCCACAGTCCTATTGATTTTGATGAGGCTATTATGTACTGAAATGAATGCTGTTTGATTTAATGAGACTTTTTATAGATGTAAAGTGCTTTCCTTAATTGTAACGGGTAGAATGTAGGTAAGAGAACAGTACTGGATCCTCAGTCTTTTTATGTACAGGAAAGAGGAATTTCCTGAGCTGCAGGACTGAAATGTCCCACCCCATCAGGGAGATAGGAGGTGCTCTTTCATCTTTGACATTAGGATGGTTTTTTCCTAATATTATTTCTGAACAAAGCTTCCTTCATCTATGTTTAAAAAAGAAAACAAAACAAAACACACGAAACTGTCATCTTTTAATGCCTTTTAGTTTTTACTTCAAAATACTTAGTTATCCTTACCACCTGACATGACCCCATTACAAATGATGAAAAAAATTTTTAGTCTTTTGACTTAGCCTATTATACCACAAAACTTTATTGCTATTCCTGAATCTCAATTTGATATAGGGCTACAGTACAATTACAGCAAGTTCTATCCAAGAAAAGAGAATTTACTGAGATTAAATTGCATCACATTCATCATACAAATTCTAGATGCACTTACTACTCAAAATCTCAGTTGAAGTTTGTTTAAAGTAAAAAACATACAAACAAAATGAACAATTATTTGAAGTATAAATTTAAAAATGTGCCAATAGTGAAAGTCTGTTTGTCTGGGTATGAAATGGGAATGAAAAGACAAGTGACAAGCAATGACTAGTGCAGAACACAACGTGTAGAACACAGGGGTTTCCTCTCCGTGCACTGAGCATGGGAAGCAACATGTGAGTAGATTCAACTCTATGATGACAATTTAGAGAATACAGCAAGTCTAACACATTTCAGCCTTCATCCTTCTTTCTACAGAGCTTATATAATCACCAATAAATACTAGTGCATGTTAGTAATCAAATCAAGCTTTTCTTAATGTATATGTTTCACAGATCCTTCTCTACAAAACACAGTATCATGACACACAGGATAATTTACACTGAAATATATTAACAGAATTCCATCAATCTAAGAGATTTCTATCCATTCCTATTGTAATTTAAGTTCATTCAGCAATTGTTACAATAACCTTCAAACTCCTTGTAAAAGTGAGTGATTTTCTGTGCTGGTTATAAAAAAGAAAGAAGAACCCAGCACCCCAACGCCAGTTCTTAACACAGACAATTCTTTAAATAAACATGAAAAAAAACTACTTCATTGACTTAATTAACATGCTATAAGAATTATGGTATTCATTCTGATTTTGCATCTTAAATTGACCACGCTTGAGGAAATACCCAAGGCAAACCACTAATTTTTGCCTTTGCTTTACCTTACCTGCTGCCAAGGAAATGCATTCTTACAGACAAATCACAATCTCAGCTTCTATCGGCTTCTTTTGGATACAGCAATCGAGATTATTAAATGCTTAAATAACTAGAGGAGTCAAACCACTTAGTATGTAACATTCTGACCAAGTCAGAACACAAACATGAAATTCAAGTTAAAATGTTCTTCTTCTCCCTCTAGAACGGTCTAGTCCCAGAAATTTCATTTCCCATTAAGTAAAGAATACAGAATATGCTACATATGTTTTCAATAGCTACTAACTCAAGGGAATTAGTGAGTAATAGATCATTTAAATTCAAAAAGACAGAATTTCCCTTTTAAGCCAGCACTCCAAACAGAATTATTTGAAATGATGAGAGGAGAGACAATCACTTCAATCTTTTTCACTAACTGGATGAGCTCCAACAGGTATAAGACTAATAGGGCCTTTGGTGCGTAACTAACCAAACCTCTCCCTGGCAAAAATTACAGCAGCTGCCTGAGACTTGGAATTGTGCCACTGGAAAATGGAAAGACACTCATGGCATAAAGAAAAACTTGATTTCCTTTTACAGAGAGAGATTTTTGCTGCACCTGTAGAGCCTGAGCAACTGCAAAGCCCTCAAGGCACACCGTGACTTTGAAGCCATAGCCAGGGGTACCCCACTGCATTCCCTGAGATACACTTATCCAGACCCCTACAGGAATGAAGTTTCAGGAGATGGGAGGGAGTGAGAGACTGATGGCAAAACCCACTGACAAGTGCTGTCTGATTTCCCAGGTTGGAGAAAAAGCCTTCATTCCCCATGGTTTCTAATGGGAAAATTTCCTTTATCCCTCTTACAGTGTATTTCTGCATCTCATTTGCTATTTTGCTTAACACAAGCCAAGCTGGAGCATCATCTGTGTTTTAGTGCTTTCTTCTCAGCTGGGAAGACCTGTAATTGTACATGTTTCTATTCATATGAAGGATTTAATGAGTTTCCAATAAAATCTGCTGTCAAAGGCAAATATGCAAGCCATAAGCACAAAAAGAATGTGTGCACCTCAGTTAAATTTCAAATACCCTGAGGACCCATATGAACTTTCACTCTGTCCTGTGTCTGTCTAACATAGCATAATACATAAAAATGAACCAATTAAAATCCAAGCCTTTTACTTGCTAAAAACTCAAGTTCATCCAATGGAAGAGCTTTTACACTGCCATGCCAGTGTGCTCCATGTAATGATAGCAAGAGTAGAATAGAATTGCCCTTAAACCTTCTGACTATAATAAACAGAATGTTGAAGGAATAAACATGATGCAGAATAAAACACCTCCCCAATCTGTTTTATATGCTAAGTAAAAACAAAGAGCATAAATAAAACTTAATTAAACAAACAAAGCCCCCAAAACCCACAAACAACAAATTTGAACTAAAAACACTGAAAGATTAATTTCCCAACTATTTTTACAGCATTCATTCACCTTTTTCAACTTCTAGCTTGTTATTTCATTTTTCCAGAGAATGAGTGTCACAGTTCAAAAATTATCACAAAAGAATATGTTTCTTATGGGCCCAGTAAATTTTACAAAGTTATGGATAAAAGGAGCGACCGGAGAATATTCTTACTAGAAGGGTAAGCAGCAGAAAGCTGTGCTGTAGGAAGCCTCTTGTACCCTGCCTTAGCTGCTCTGTGATCAGAAGGAAGGCTGTTTTCTCTCGGGTGAACGAGGCAGAACAAACTAACTGAGCAGAGGCTCCATCTCCTGCTTCGGAGGGTTTTTAATGCAGTACAGGGAAATGTAGTAAATTATGGTCTGTTTACTGAAGCAGCTATTAAATCACTTAACAGTGAAATTCCCTGTAAAAGATGCAGTTGAAATATTATCACAGACATGCAAAAATTACCTCCTCAACTTGCTTTGGTTTCCAATAATGTCAGAATTTTTAAGTATCTAGGTGTGGAGAAACATCAGCCTTCTCTTACTAATTGCTAAACATGGTCAGCATTAAGTCCTATGTACTTTGGCAGATTACTTACATCTTCTGGGTTGTTCTTTTGGTGTTTTAGTTTTGGGTGTTGTTTTTTTGGGGGGTTTTTTTGGTTTTTTAAAAAAAATTATATTAATATATCTGCTAAATAACTTCTGCGTCTTTCAAGTAGTTTAACCTCCAGCTCTCCCATAAATATCCATGATAAATCTGTTGCAGTCTAACCAATAACAACAGGAACTATTTGACAAAGGAAAGAAAAATTTTACAAAAGACATAGTTCAGTTCAATGCAATTTGGTTGTCATACTGTGACCAGTCAGCTGTGTTTTACATGGCAGTGTACATTCATTTCCACGTGGACTTTATTCATAACCTACATCTATACTCCAGCAACATGGAAATGCTCTTCTGCTTGGAGAACTACATTTTTAAAACAGAGCAGAGTGTGATGAAAACATCATATTTTGCTCTTACTGCTAATATATTTTTAAAAAGAAAAAAATCAATGATAAAGTAATTTCCTTCACTCCTAGGGGAAGAGGTATGCAAGCTCCACATGATTATCTGGACGACCTCAAATTCTTCTTTGATGTCTTTTCACTTATGATCAGACTAAAATTTGGCATTAAAGATCGATGATATAGACCTTTTTTGCAGGTTGCTGCTATACTGCCTCTCTCTTACTTTCCCATATTTCATAGAACAGAAGAGGAACATATTTCGAGTTCTACAGAACTCCACTTTCACTGTCAGCGAAATTGGAAGTGATTTGACAAACATGAATTTGATTATATTCCAGCATCCACCAGACCTTCAAGAATCTGGGATAAACATATATTAGAAGGGCATTCTCCCTAATAGCACAATCTCAGAAATCTTCTAGAAAGCCTACTTACACTTCTAGACAGTGTAAAGACAGAAATTAGGACACTTCATAAAAATCCAGTGAGAGTGGAATTATGTAATAGTCAATAAAATGACTAATAAAACACATGCTCATTAGAAATCATATCAATATCTATACTCTTTTATGCTTCAAAGGAAAAAAAACACCTAACTGAATTAGTACTAATTAATACTTTACATTAACGTCTCTGCTAATTCAGGGAGTCTGGTGATTTACAAATTACCAGCTACCACTCATACATATTCTTGTCTAATTAAGGCTGATAACTCACATTGTGTGCAGATGCCTACATCAGCCCCTTTCAGATGAGAAGGAAAGTTCTTCCACTGATCATCTTCCAATCATTTTGTCACAAATGAAGTCATGGAATTATGATATAATGGAAAACTCATAATGATTTTTCCATTATATGACAAGCACACACTCGTCAGTGTGCATGGGGGTCTCTTATTTGGATCTTTGCAATACAGAGAGCCAAACAAGCTGTAAAGCAGTGAGCTTTCTGGTAGCTATAATGCTCCTTACTAGCACCATAAGAGAAAAAAAGAAAATTTCCTTCACGTAACCTTATGTTAAAGGCAAACTCAAAGTGCAGAATAACTCATTAAGGCCTTGAATCTGTAAAAAACTAGGTACACATATATAAAAGTATTTTAAAAAATACACTCTCTGCTCCAGAAACTTAAATTACCTCTATGACAAATCCCAAAATGGAGAAAAAACAGACTAATACAAGAAATATCTATAATCAATCCGCTGAAGAACCTTAGCTATCCAATTTTTGAAAAGGAAAGCTACAGTATCATGTTCCAAATTATTATATCTTTTTCTCCTTTCAAAGGTATTATTCTTTTGAGTTTTTATTCATTGCATGAGAGGCCCATACCCTAAGAAAGACAAATGACAGAACCTGCTAACTCATAAGAGTGAACACTTTGAGGGTTATTCAGGGACTCACTGATTCTCCATATTTTTGTCATGTTCAACAGTGGATTTATTCTAGAAGATGAAGTCCCCATACTAGGTACTCTAGGTAGTTTTACAGAACTGCACTTCCCCAAGAATATTTTATTGTAACCATAAATAAGTATTTGTAGAGTACCAGAGATAATTGATGTTGGCTGTGAGTAACTCTGTTAATAACAGCTCCCTCCAATGTTCTAAATAAAATTTATTTATGGCCACACAGGAACCATATAAAACACAGTATACACGCCGCTACAGGCATCAAAAACTGGTTAAATAAATGATGTTTCATTTGCATGTGAAGGTAATAAACATTCTTGCATTTGCTAAATTTATTTGTGCCTTACATCACTCTCTGGCTCCTCAGCAGTTCATAAGTCTCTGCATTCACAGGAGAATTCCAGTGTTTCCTGACTCTTCAGCACTCTGTGTATCTCAGGGATTCTTCTTCTCCAATACTATCCCTACATTATTTTCCAGTACTCCTGTATCTACTTTCACTCCTGCCTCCTTACAGTAACACAATTTCTGTTATCAGCCTTCAAGCCTTTCTAAAACCCTGACTACAACACAGAGATATTGACACTCTTTAAATTAGGATCGGTAAAGCCACTAGTTTAGTCTTGCTTTCCAAAGAGACATTCATATACAGTTTACAAACAAAGTTGAGAGGTAAACATTACAAATTTTTTACAGATGTCAGTACAATGTCCAACAGTGAGTCATTAACAGGTATTTTCAGATCTATGTGTACAAAGAACTGTACACAAGCACTTTACCAGTCCAAGCAGTTACTTGTTAAAACTCTGTAGTTAAAAAAAAATTGTAGTAACTTTGTAGCTAGAGCATGTGGTTAAAACTCTATAAATTATCTGTAAATATAATACTAATTGTATGAAACATGAATTTACTTTCAAAAACTTTGATAATCATGGAGGTTTAAGTCAGACCTCCATTTTCTGAGATTTAACACTCAAAAGTTGAAATGTGACTTTTCAGTCCATGTGCCTTCTCCTACTTTATATAGCATCTCTGCACTGGAGACACTCAACCTCATTCATATAATTCTAAAATCCTTTCATCAGCCATCACTCCTCAATGTTGCTGCTAGCTTGAAAAGCAATTCTAATTTCACTTTTTTTAGTAGTACTCACTTTTTTTTTTATTTTCACATAATACCTTCTATTTAATTTATCCCATTTATTCTTGGTCTAGATATGCTTTATACTCTTACATGTATGTGTTCAGCAAAATTCCACTTCTAGGGTACCTTCCTGCATTAACTAGAGCCAGAGCTAAAGATCAGCTGAAATAGCTTTGAATCCAAATAGTCTCAGAAACAGCATATCAAAGGACTTTGGGTACCTTGCACAAAGGGAATGCTACTCCCTTGGAAGTGATGTTCTAAGGACCTGTCTACACAAGGAAGTGACTGTCAAAAAGATGTAAATGTAAGGGGAGATTGCTATCCTAAACAGGCTTCTTCTGTAAACACTTACATACGGAAATGAAAATGCTGCATATCCCAAGAAGAGCAGTTTCCCTTGTAGGTAAATTCTAAGTGAGCATCCCCAGAAGGTAATGCAGGTCCTAGGTTTCTTGGCAAGTTGCTCATATTTTCGGTGTGGCTCATTTTTATGACAAATCCTCCAGATGAAATAAATGCCAACACTTTGGAGGAGCAGACTGCATTAAACATCATCCCGGCAGATAACACCACTCACTGACAGAGCACTCTGACTTAAGGGAATAAAGCACCAACCAAACAAAAAAAAAAACAAACAAACAAAATAAACCAACAGCAACCTCTTTTAAGGCCTATGGAAGAGCTGTGTCCAAGCTCCTCTTGTCTCAGACTTGGTATTAGCCACAAAAGCACCTTCTCTAGAAAGGCAGATGTTTGGCAGACACAGTGATGCCAAAGCAGCAAACAGCAAAGTCATCACAATACACCACTGAACGATTCATCAGAACTTGGAAAACCATTAATTTTATTTTCAAAACTGTAAAACTTTAAAGGGAAATATATATATTCTACAGCACTAAGTATTCGGGACAATGTTTCCTAAACCTTGCTAGAAGACCACAAACATTCCTTCTTAAAAGAAACTTGTAAGGAATATGGAGCACAACATGTGAGGAACCCAACCATGCTCAGGGAGCGTTGCAGTGCGAAAGGAAGGCTGACTGAACAGTTTCAATTTTACAATTCAAAAATACTCACTTCATTGAAAAAGAAATGTTGATTTTTCAATTTCACATTCTAGTGTTACAAAAAAAGACATTTTTATAATTTAAAGTCCCATAACTTTACCTTGCAGATTCATTTTTTGTCATTCCATTTGGATTTTTATTATGCTTTTGTATTTATGTTTTGTTTCTATCAAACATACAGCTATGATGCAAGTATTCTGCACTCCCCTCCCTTTCCAATCACTTTAAAAGATTTTCTTTCCAAACACACAATAAGTATAAAAAATCATTTCTGCTTTACAAGTGCCACTCATGTGGAACTAAACTAAATCACACAACAATTAACGATATGTTAATGAACTAAAACAGAAGTTTAATGGAGATAAAAAAAGCAGTTCTAGCCATTATAACAAGTAGATTATTTTAAACAAAAGCTTCCTGCAGCTAAATACACCACATAAACAATAAATTTCAGTTTGTGATTACAAAAACTGATTTTCATTTGCAACAATTTGCAAACTTAGCAATACACAGAGATTAGAAACAGAGCATTTTCTGCTACAGATAACATGGAAATTTTATCTTGTAAAAGGTGGAGCATGGCAACCATAAAACATGAGGGTTTTGTCAAGTGATCACCACACCCAGTATTATTTAACAAGGCACAAAAAGGCAAAATCCTAGCACAAGATATAGTTGTTTCAAACTGAAGTTGATGAAATTCTGGCTTGAGAGAGGCCACAATTTATGTTAAACTGATCTTAATACAATAAGAAATGAGTTCTCCGGTTATGAGATAAAAATATATACTAAAAGTAAAAAAAAAAAAAGTTGCTAAGCTAAGAAAATTACTGCATTGATTGTTCTTTTGAACTATCCATTACTGTTTCTCACCATTCCTTTACTCTCTTTAAATGTCAAAACCTAGTTGCAATGGTATCCCCAGCATATGCTGGGTGGCATTTGACCAGAATTCAGAGGAAAAACAGAATTCAGTCTTGCTTAAATGGCAGCTTCACCCACTGCTGCAGACTCTGTGTATGCCACACACAGGGAAAGGCCTTCAGCAACATCTGTGACCATTCCTGGCCACCAAAAACATTCTGCATTTCCCTAACAAACACATCCAAGCCCATCTTGTACAGCAGTCTCTCACATTCCCAAAATGTCTGTGTTGTTCAAATAACTTTTTTTCTTGCTTAAGACAAAACAATTTCAGCCATTTTTGAGGTGCCATTAATATAATTTATCTTGTTCATTAATGGTCTTAATTCTGTTTAGAACTCTTTGTAAATGTTTTTCTTAATGTAGTCAACTCATTTGTCTGGCACAGACCTGTTCTGTTTGTCTGTTGTCCATATGCTCATCAAAACCAAAGTATAATTGACTGCATAGACTTATTTGCATGGCTTCCCATCTGTCCCTGTCAAGTAAACTTTGTTTTATTATTTACTATTGGAAAATTAACCTTCTGTGCTCTTGAAAAATGAATCAGTCGCCTACATAAGGTAATTTACTGTTCTATTAAATTTGTAAGGCAGATCCCCTTTTGCAAAGAAGGTCCCTATTATCAGCAAATAATAAGGGAGGAGAACAAGCACATGGAGGAGGAACAAGCTCTGCCACTTCCCAGCAGGAGCAGCAGAGGACTGCATGACAGTTTCTGCTTCTTTATAACTAACTAAGGTAGATTTGATTAAGCCTTGTCACTGGAGTCTCCACAAGACATTCCATCATAATTCTGTAATTCAGACTATTTAGGAAAGAAGAAGTATAAAACATTTTACAGCATACACAGAAGCTGCAACTTCAAGGTGATATAAAGTCATTCCTGGAATGTTGCCACAGTATATCCTGTTAATACATACTGAAACGTGCCTCCCGTCCATATATATATTTAATAGATAATCTACTAACATTTAACATATACCAAAATCAGATATAAAAATTGAAAAGTGAAATTAACTTCAGATTGCTTTGTAATTATGTGGCAAGGAGGATTTACTGAATTTAGACCATGCACACCAATTGCAGCCATAACCCTGACTCCCTGATCTCTGTCTGCATTCAAGACAACAGTTGTGCCATGTGCAGACACAAGCAGAGGGATATATTTATCCCAAAGGAAACAGCAAGCTCCATAATTTACCTTTGCCTATAAAGGGGGAAAATACTTTGTGAAGTGACATAGTGCTTTTCCACTTATACTCCAGGAGGAGAAGTAGGAGGGGCAGGGCCTGAGGAGTGACACTGCTCTGCACAGAAGAGCTCAGGTCACCAGTGTATTGTGTATTTCCCCAGTTTCCTAGAAGTTAGAATTGGAACCTAGCTAAATATTTCTTGGGTTTCAGTGTGTATTTACAACATACGGTGTATGTAATAAACATGAAATTAAACAAAGAAATTATTGTAGACACCTTAGACAGGTGTACCTTCCACTTTCCAATAAACACACAATTCTCATAGACTTCTGTGCATGTCCTGCGTGAATGACGACCACATAAAAACTTTGTAATCTGCCTTTATGTGTGTAATTACAATTCATAAATATGCAGTATAAACACAAAATATCCTCGAGAGACTATAACCATCCAGAAAAAAAAAAAATTATAGCTTCTCTTATTTTATTTTTAAAAACTGCAGCATTGCTGGCATACTAGCCTAACATTTCAGAAATTCAATTAAAATATGCCTTTTGCATTGTTCACAGATTTCATAAACCTCCTCCTTTGAAATACTGGCTACTGCAAATGGAAATTTCTTAGGAATACTTACACACACCTGAGCACAATGTAAAATAAAGGCAGTCCCTGAGCAGGAGTGCCTGGGCAGCAGTGTGCCTTCCAGCAGCATCTCCTGGTCCTTTACCAAGACTATACAAAAGACTTCAAATGCCTGATTTACCTAATCCAGATCATTCCCATTTCAAGTGTGTTGATAATCTGCCTCGAGGCTGATCCGTGTTGCTCCCCCCTGTGCCCACCCAGGTAATCCATGTCTGGGAGGCGACTCCTGGTTGAAAGGTCTCAGGCTCTCCAGTCCCTGCCCCGGGAGCAGCACTGCGGCCGCTGGTGCTCCCATGTGCCACCAGAACGCAGGCAGTAAATCCCAGCTGATAATCTAACCCAGACAGCTGCACCACGGAACAATTAGCAGCTTGTAAACTTGAAGCGCTGCTCTAAAGCCAGAGGTTTATGCTAAAGCCGGTGTGAAAGAGCCTGGTGGATTAGATGTGCAGACTATTTAGCAAGCTTTACTCTGCCACCACATACTGAAGCAAAAAATCACGAAGTGATAAATTCCTCAGGATGCTGCTCTAATCAAGGCAGTTTACACAAGCGTGTCCTACCTGGGAACACCATTCACACATGGAATTATTTAATCAAAAGGAAATTTAAGTGCTTGAAAGGAAATAGAGGCTTTATTATCTCCAGGCAATTGTTCAGTTGTAGTGTTCTCGTTTAGTGTCTGGGGGACCTGAGGTGACTCATGAACATACTCTGCTGTCATTTCCACTACAGGTGCAAGTTAACTACTGAAGTCTCAGAACAATATTTATTTTGGTCCTGCTTCACTGTATCTTCTGTCATTGTAAAAAATCAATTATCCAAGCAGAATCAATCAAAAACTAAGTTAAAATCAGACATGAAAATTTCCATGTCACAGGCTCGTTTTCCTCATGTTAAAGATGATAAAAGTTCAGTGAAGTAGGCCCTGCAGAAATGGTGAATGAAAAGGTTAAGGAAAGATATGGAGTGTATTTAGCGTTGCAACACCAGCAGCCCAGGGTTAAGAATCATCTGAATACAATAACCACAACAGCAAACCAAACCAAACCAAACCAAACCAAAAAAAAAAAAAAGAAAAAATACCAAAACCCACAACACCAACCAAAAAACCAAACCAAACAAAAAAAAAAAAAAAAAAAAAAAAAAAAAAAAAGAAAAAACAAACCACCAAAAGGAAAAAAAAACCCTCACTCATTTCCAGTGAATATCCAAGACAAAATTGGAAATACTGCCTGGTGGTTGGGGTTTTTTCTTACAAATAAAGAATGTTTGCAGATGATATTTAGGGACTTTTTGATTCAAACCATCTTGCAAAATATCAGAGATCTTCCCAAACATTTAGTAAGCTCTGCACTCCTCTGGAATTTGCTGATCCTTGGTTGGGAAGTGCAGCACTCAGACAGGGCTGCAGTCGCACTGAACAGCATTTCATGTTAGTCTACCCAGTTTCAGCAGGTACATTCACAAAATACAGTGCTAATCCTGCTGGCTGAGAATAGTAAAAAAAACCTATGACTTAATATATTATTTATGTTTCTTTAATATTAAGCAACATTTTATTTTATGCACATTGAAGCTCATGCAGTCCATATTTTATTTCTGTATAGGTCATATTTCTGCTCTGTTTTGTCAGCATAATTTTTCTCAAAACTCATTGTTTGCTGACATACTTGATTTAGGTTTGATTTTGATTCTCAAGTGGTCATATAATCGTTGGCCTCCTTTCACAGTCCATTATGTTAAACCAAAGCTGCAGAAACAGGATTATTTCAGTCTCAAAGTGATTCAGAGACATTAAATATTTAAAAAGTTTTTCCTTTTAGCTGCTGAGTGACTCTTGAATAACAATTAAAAAAAAACTAAAAAAAACCCACCACCATCTAAGAGATGCAACAGCAAATTCTCTTAGGCATCTGCAGACATTGGTTTATTTCACACTCAGTTGCCACCCTCTTTTGGCAGCAGACAAGTGACAAAATGAAGGAAAAAATGAAACACCTGAACTCCGATATCATAACACAGCTGTTGGATCCAGTGAACTATGTAGATCAGGTCAAGTGTACCCAGTCTTTGCTGGCCCTGGAGAGAATGCCTGGCACATCTGCAGCTGCAAGGGCAGAGGTTTCAGTATGTAGTAGTGTGACCTACATTTAAGGTGCACATACCCTTTACATTTTCAGTAAACTGGTAACCTGCAATTAACATTTCAAATGCAAAATGTGATGCAGAAGGGTGGTGCTGTTCAACCTACCCTGTCACAAGTAATCAACATTTCCCATTCTTTACGCCGCCAAAGCACATGCATAAAACATATTTCTTTATCTGTGAGTATCCTCAGATTTCTGCCACCTTGCTACACCTCGCATCACACCGACAAACTGAAACTCCTTCGACTACACAAGCATAAACAAACACATCAGAAAAACAATAACTATATGAACACAAAGGCCTGGTTGATAAAAAAGAAAATGTACAGGTCTAAACCATAAAAAAAATTTACAGAATGTGCATGGACAGACAAGGCTGAATTATTCAGCCCACTGGGAGAACTCCCTATATTCCACCTGTTGCACTGAAAGATGAGACACTGGACAGATAATTCCCTACTGTTAAGTAAGGTACTGTCTTTTGGAGTAAAGCTGACAAAGGTTCTTTACCTGCTTCATGGGCCACTGCTCAGCTTCTTTACAGACCCAGGAGAGGAGGCAAATCAGAGACACCTTAGAATTAGTCAGGAAACAGCCTGTTCTCATCTCCTCCTTGCATCAAAGGGCTTAATTTATTTGGGCAGAATTCTGTTTATTTGCTGTTAATGAAAACGCAGTTACCTGATGGCCTACAGAGCTGCAAAGAGCTAATGTGACTTCCAGGGGAGGTTTGCTATCTCCTTGTCGCACACCTCCTTCCCACTCCCACCTGACTGCTGTGAGTGTTCACAGTGACTCCGGCATTTCTTCTCCATGCACTTGGATGCACAGGAAATGCCAGTTGTTTCCACTATATGAGGTCTGACAGCCCGTGTCCAGTCTCTGTAACACCTTAGACTGGTAGGCAACAGCTGTGGGAACACAAGCTGAGAGCTACTGTTGTAGCATGTAACTAAAAAGGAACACAGCAGCAAAGCCTAAGTTATTGAAAATCCATAAATCTCTCGGAAAGCATTTAAGAGCTATTCAAAGAAGCCAAAGGTGAAGACAAATTGAAAGCATTCACCAGTGCTAGCAACATAAGAAAAAAAATATCACTATTTGTTGTATTGAAGACTTCTGCAAGAAATTTTACAGTAACCACAGAAATGAATGCTCCTATAAAAAAAGTATTAAAATTGGGCTGTTAATCATTTGGATGTTCACATTTATATAGCATTCTGTGAAGATCTTAGGAAGGCTGGAGAAATGCTGCACTTGAAAGACAGCAAAGAAAAACAAAACTGATAACCATGAAGTTTAACAAAGGTTTAGCAGCTAAGTCAAAAAAAAAAAAAAAAAAGAAAAAGAAGAAACCCCACACCAGCCAAAAACCAACCAGATGAGTGAAAGCAGGCCTAGATCATGCATTACCCAGAGGATCTGTGCTATTTTGTTAGGTGGTTTCTGTGACACATCACAAGTGAGCAATGCTCAAAAAGAAAACAGGATACTGGGTCAGATCCCGATTTCAGTCAGGAAGACTGACTGCAACACCAAAAGTAAAACACTGAGGTGAATATTTCATGCTTCACAAGTATTTTATCTACCTTATGTTCCCCCAATACAAACAATACCACAAGGCAACAGTCCTTGTGACACTCAGCTGCTGTAGTGCAGGTGGGCAGGTATTTGTTAAAACCTCTCCACGCCAGGCACAGCTGCACTGGGCCATTAGAGAGCCTGAGCCACCACTTCAGAACCACTTTAGAAACACAGAACTGTGTGGAGGGGTTTCTATCAGAAGGCCTGTTCACATCACAGATTGAAAAAAAAATCCAAACGAACCATTGCCACCAGCCTGGGGAGAGTGTCTGAAGTGTCAGACTGCGAGCACTTTAAGCTCTTCAATAAGGAAGGAACAACACCCTTCCTTAGCACAAAGATATTGCAGAAAATTGCACATGAATGCTGAACACTTATTTCTGTGAAAGAACAAGACAATATTTCAACAATCCTAATTGCAGGGGGCTTGGCTCCCAAAGTAAAAAATTTTAGAAAACCCAAAGCCCACAATCAACACTCAATGTTTCTCACAAGATCAGGTCCCAGAAGATAGTGAGGCAACAAAGCTTCTTACCAGAGTACACCAAATTAGGTTTTAATATTTTAAATGTGCCTCTTTTTCTTTTATTCGTGCTTTAAAAAGTAGTGAACTTTTTATTTATTAAAACTGAAGCACCGGAGCTTAATCTCTCTGGAATGCACTAGAAACCCTTCAAATATGGGATTCTCCAGTTAATCAGTGACAGAGTACTCTAACTCACATCATGCAAAAAAGTTTTTGTAAAAAGTTCACATACAGTTGACTTTCTTTTCCTCACAGCAAACTTGGGGCAATAGCCATGGCACCCTAAAAAATCAAGATTTAGCTGATCTTGGGGCACAGGCAGTTACATATCAGCAAAATAGTTTTGCATGTAAATTCTAAAAACCTCTCAATTAATACCATGAATCCCAAACTTCATTTTCTTAAGAGTGTTGTTTTTGAGCAGAAAGCAGAGGTTTTTTCCCCAGAAGTGTTAATTCTGGTCCCAGCAAAGTGACTAGCTTGTTTTCTGTTCAAGATGGTGGACTGTACTGGGCAGAAAACAAACTTAATAATGATCACAGGAGGGAGAATGGTGAACTCAACATCCTTGGCTGGCCCGAGACACAGCAGCCTTTTCATCTGAACTGCAGGTTACAGCTCAAGAGCGTAGAAAAGAGTTTTAAAAAGAAATGCATTGATAATATTTGCCCTGGAAGCCACAGCTTAGGCACCAACTGACAATCACTGATTTTCAGTATCTGGCATTCCCCTGACAATATCTTTTTTTTGCTTCCAGTACATTTTGAGGATGTCAAATGAAAAAGCCTATGACCTGCTCTTCATAAATACATCAATTACCTCCAGTCTGGATTGATCCATTTCTCTAAATACTATTAAATATATTCCAGATCTCATTACTCTGTTGGCCAGTGTCTACTTAACAGCCAAAAGCTGTCCAGCAAATGCATTTGCTTTTGACTTTAAGCAATGAATGCCACAGCATTACCAATTTCCATTGTCTTTCCTGACAGCACAGATCCCCTGCAACCTCCCAGTGCTGGCAACCCACTCAGACTAGAGGATTTCCATTTTTCAGCTCAAAAGAAAAAGTAGGTAGTGTCTAGGTTGCTCTGCAGAAGACAGCTTGGATTTCACATCCCATTTTTAGTCTTACCATCTTCCTTGCTGCCTCGGACTGTTAACTCTACAATAGTAGAGACTCACTGCACAATGAAAACCTAACTGCTAATCTGCTGTCAAACTGGGAATTGTGAAAGGCTCATCAAATCCTTACAGAAATAATTTTCCACTTCAGTTTTTGAGCTGACATGGTCCTGGCACCTTGAGTTGAGTATGCACACTGGAAGCTGCATACTACAAAATCAGCGGCAGAATATTAGAAGATCATCTTTGCTCTATTAAAGTCTTTAATGATTATTTCATTGGTAGCAGTAAACACTTATCAGGGCCATCGACATTTCCAAGAGAACTTGGTGTAAACTCCTTGTAACTGTAAACATGCTTGGCAAAGGCATGGCTACTGGAAGCTATCAAAAAAGTTGGAGAGAAAACAGTTATAAAGTCTGATACACCAGATCCACTTAAGCAATGAAGTCTCAAGAGAAACAATAAAAAGCAATCTCTTTCATCTCTGTCTGGGGGCAGATCAGTTGCTGAACTTTTTTCTTCCTTATCTTGCTCAGGGCAAGAAACCAAAACAGTAGAAATATTACAGATCTTACCTTATTAAAACTCAAATAATTGAGTCCAAATATGACTTGCACTTGAGCAGAGCCTTACCTCACAATGCAGAAAGTACCAGGTTTCATTGGTATGAGCAAAAAAAGAGAAAGAGCATGACCCTAAATAATTTAGATCTCATGTCAGAATTCAGTTTTCTGATACATCTCTAGGCATTTGAGTGTAGCTCTCTTTACACCATTTTTCTAAAAAATTATATATATTGTACAGGAAACATTGTTTGCAAAAGTCCCTCACTACAGACCTGTCCTTGTTTGCAGAAGTTGATGCTTCTATGACTAACACATAAACATTGAGCTAAGCAGAACCACAAGTTGCCTGAACCAAGAGCAATATGAAATAATCCTGCCAGATGGGAACTCTAAACATTATGTTTCTGACCTCGATACAGTAAATAGTGTGCAAGCAGACAGACACATTATTTAGACACACATTAACACATTTTTAGGGGAAAATGTGTGTTTTCTGACACAGAGCTGTGTATTCAGCTCTCTGCAAGTGAATGATAAATTGCTTGTGCTTTTAAAAGCATTGAACTGGGAAACTAAACTAAACAGAAGAATTGCAGTGTACCTGTTATATGTTCTCAAACATAATTTTATGTCACTTGACAAGAAAATACTAGAAGAAACACAACAATATGTAAACAGTCTTCTTATTGCTAGAACTGCTTGTTTTCTGCAGGCTCCTCTGTGCCAACAGCAGCCTCCTGAGCAGCAAGATTCTCAGAAAGGAGAAAAAGGGTTTGAAATCCAACTACTGTTTCTTTAAAATTTCAGCAAGAAGTAGAAAGGTAGAAAAACCTAGGCTCTGAAGTGAGACAGACACATACAAACCAGATCAGCTTTAAATTCTCTTGATCCAGTTGAGAGAAAACTGTAACCACATGATAATATCTCTGCAAAAAGTGGAGCAGCTCAAAGTAATAAAACCTCAGCCCTCTAGACAGAATGCTTAAAAATCTTTAATTGCCATTTGCAAGAGCTGTGATTTCAGCTTCTTCCTATGGCTCACTGCAGTTCTTCAGACTATTATTTCCACATCACTTAGCATTAAATGTGGTAATTTTCAGTGACTTCCCAATAAGACAGCAAACACATCATAGTAAGACTGTGTTAAATCTGTTGAATCTCTGGTGTAAATGTTATAAAAGCAACAATTCATAAATCATTATTAATATTTGTCCTTGCAGGAGAGTTATGGAATCTTCTGGGCTTGACAATCAACATTAAGCCAATTCAAAAACGTTGCTCTAAGTGGGATGATTTTGGTTTTCCTTGGAAGTCCAATTTCTGGCTTTCTATTTACTTCATTTCAATATATACATTCATTTTTTGAGTCAATGAAGTGGTTCTGGGGTCCAAGTTTAAAGTATTATTTCCTACCAGAAGTATACCAAACAAAAGCAGAATTATATAAATATTCAATTCCTATTCTTCAGTCTAAGCTTGTGGCTTCCTGACACCTTGACCAAAGTTTTCATTAAGAAGCTAATAAAATTTAGGAGACTGGAGCATGGGATGGAAACAGGCAGAAAAACCCAACAAAAAAACAGAAAAGAAAAATCCTTTCCTAAGCAATCCCACTTTAAGCACAATGTTGGATCATTCTGTTTATTTGAAGTCACACAAAGAGGAACTTCCACAATGGATTTTTTTTAAATACAAAAGAGACACAGACATTGCACGTGATGATGATGACACTATGATAAAATTTTTGTGACCTGAGAGCACATTTGTTAGTAAAAGAGATTCAGTGTCACTGAGACCTTTAAGAATGGTCAGATTTCTTGGGATCCCTGAGCCTTACAAAAGAAATCTGCACTAAACAAGTAACAAACACTAAAAAGTTTTGTTTGTCTTTTTTTCTCCAATATCCCTTTCTCTGCAATCAGGAGTGAAAATTATTTTCAGTGACAGAATAGCTCAGGCATGTTAGCACTTAGCACTTAGGAGGGTCGCATGTAATGTATCAAGATTCCAGGCACCTGAGTCTTTAAGCACCAGAACTCGGCAGTATCCATTATGCATTTCCTACTGAACATCACGACAGGGAAAAGCCATAATTTCATCCAGCCTATGTTCTTCAGAACAGTAATGTTTTCTTTGCAGTCCCCTTGCAGCAAGAATGCCACTGATGCCAAAGAGTGGAAAGAATTAAAAAAGCTTAAGAGCAGGAACGGAAAAGAAAGATCAGAACAAACACTTCAGACAAGGATTGAGTGTCTGGAGAGCAGTACAGCAAGGACAGCCACAGCAGCAGATTAAAGAGACACAAGCCTCAATTTAATCATAGGCTTTCATAGGTTCATATACTATGTCTGCCTGTATCCAAATAGTAGAATTTTAGTCATTAGTTTTTTGGTTTTCTGCCCTGTTATTTTGATCTCAACATGGTTCCATCATGTCAGGTATTAGGGATGTAAATCTTAATTACTTATGAACAGGAATAAATTTAATTTCACACTACAGAATTTCACGGTTATTTCATTCTAATCACAGCATAATAAAACAGTAAGAATTACTCTGGAGAAGAGCTCTGAAATCTGATCCTAGAGTAACAATTCTGGAAATTGTTCTAATTCTTGCCAATATTTTTATGCTTAGCTCCTCTTTTTTTTCCTCTCCTAGTAGCCCCTCAGGTTTCTGCTTCAAATTTTTAAGAGTTCTCTTGTTTTAAGTATACAAAGTATCCTTAAAAAACAGAAAGAAAATTCTGCAGCACACCGTCCTTCCCCAAACTATTTGCTAACCAAATTAAGATGCTCTTAACCAAGAGGCTGCTATATCACATCTACCTCCAAAAGTGGAATGCTTCAGCAGAACATACGCTCAGCTTGAGACAGAAATTGTGGATAAGAGAAGTGTAAGCAGTATATTTAGTTAGCCATTAATCTAAGCTGAGAACAGTCTATCAGGAAAACTGCCATTCCCTACCACTTATTGCAGCTACAGCTACATTTTATAAATGTAAACATTAGCATGTTCTACTCAGGCTGTGCAAGGGCGGATAACTGTAGGCAGAACACAAGCACTGGTGTGTGCCACATTTCGACAGAAAATGCTGGACTTTTGACCCCATGAGCTGCTAAAACAAAAGGTGAGATTCATTCAACTAATGCACTCTGATACCGAGTCTGCCTTGAGCGAGTCACATGCAGTGTCCACGAAAGCTGAGTGCAAGGAGGAAATAGAGAATTTATGAAGGCACATGAACAAAAACTGTTTCTTATGTTTTATAGATCTGTGGCCACTATTGGAGGCATTCACACAGGAGAGAATATGCTGGTTACTAAACAAAAGAGATACAAATTAATGATGATTTGCACAGCAGAGGCTTTTCATTTTATGGAAAAAAAGACTAGCAGCAGATAGAGACAGACAACTTGTTTTCAAAGAGAAAGATCTCAAACAGCTCTCAACCTGTGCATAAGGAGACAAGAGCTGGATTGCCAGTCCCCTCTCCTTCCCAAACTGGCTTTAACAGTAATTTCAAAGTGCACTGAAAGAATTGAGTTCTCCTGAGCTGCCTCACTGTCTGCACAGCTGCAGCATATCTTAGAAAAATTTGGATTCATGTGCTCTAAACTCTTGTTTTAGTTTTCCCGGTCATAACTGTTTCCATTTCCACAGCAGAAGTTTACACTTCTGTTTCACTGCAATAAGCTTGCATGCTTTTTTTCATCTTCAGTTTGTTTAGTATCCAAGGCAAATCCGGGGGAAGACGACAGACCACGGCTGCATTAGTTTGTGCAACAGCGAGTGTGGCAGCCAGGGTTAGCTCACAGACAATCCCTTGGAGCACACAACCCAACACGGAAATTCAGGGGTTATGGGCTTCCTCCTGCCCAAGTTACCACAGTCCCTTTTGTGGCTGATATTACCAGATACAGAGCTTCATGTCAATGAACTTCCAGGAAGGGGAGGGTGACAGAAAGAAGTTACAACTTTAAGAAGCCCTCAATTCCCCATCCCAGCCCAATTTATCAGAAGCATCAATCTGGGTGGGGCAGATAACTGACTTCTCCAAGCTAAGCTCTCCTGGAGTTCACAGTTTTGTCACAGCTGTTCCAGTGGTGTGGGAGGCAAACTGCAACCTGCCCAAGCAGCTTTGTTGTTACTCATTGGCAAGTCTCTGGAGAAACTGGAGTAATCCTAGAAGAATTATAAACAAGCTACTACATGCATGACAATGTATTAATCAGGAGTAAAAGGAATTAATTACTTCACTTTTCTAGTCTGCAAGTTACTGAAACCAGTTCTTATGGTTGTCCTGCAATTCTTATTCTAATCAAATTAATGATAAAATTAATTTATGGCTTCATCTATGCACAGATCTGCACTTGATACGAGGGCATTTTTTTTTCCCAAATTATCTATATGCAAGACTGTTGAAGCTTTCCTTTTGTATTCCCTTTTCACTGCCCCTTGCACCAGCCAATGTGCAAATTTTCCATGCTATGCTATAGCACAGTAAAGCAAGCCATGGACATAACCGAGCAAAATATAGGAAAATAGACTAAAGGTATTCACAGAACAGCAAGTTTTCACCATGTGCCAGTGAATTTCCACAGGTCATTCAGTGTCAGCAATGTGACAATGACAACTGTGATTGCACCACAACACACACCTGCTCTGCACAGAATTCCTGTTTTTGTGGGACTTGACTTTAGTGTCTCTAGCCAAACATTAAAAGTCCAGCCCTACACGTTTAGGACACAGCAATACTGACAGAAGAGACTCCTTCACTTGACTGCACAAAAGCAGACGGCCTGTTCAGCTGTTTCTAATGCTCACACAGGGAAATGTATTTGTTCAGACCTGAGGCTCCTTTTACTGCCGGTGAGGAATGATATCTGAAAGGGACAGGAATCATATTTGAAGGTAGGCTTGCAGGAGAGGAACAGAGAATATCAGTCACACAAACAACAGCAGAATATATTGATATAATGTGGGATATTCCATCTAAATAGCCCTAGAAATTCTCAGTTTCCCTTCTCTTAAAACTGATCAAGGTTTCCTAAGGAAGAGAAACCTTTAATGCTTAAGCATTAAGAGATCTGTGGTGGGCACAAGACAGGTGTATTTCTGACACCCATTCAGAACACAGCAATTCCTTAGGAGACATGGTTGAGGGATTGTTACACAATTATGAGAGGGTTTATCCCAAAGAGGTTGGGTCCTTTGACAGCTGCCTTGGAGTCATTGAAATGACCACGTGGTGTCAAACCACTTTCTGGAAGCCTCTATAAAATTAACAGTCCAAATCATCCCCCCTCCCCCATATTCCCTTGAGTTTCATGATTACCAAGGTTATAATTAACCCAGGAAGCTGATTAGAACATTGTTATTCCCTACTACACAGTAGGCTATTGTAGTACAGATGGGAACCTATTATTTCCCTTGTATACTAAAACACTGAAATAAACTGTAACCAGCTCAGGTGACAGCTGTGTGTTTGACTGAGTTAAATCTACAATGTCAACACAGATAACAGAAAACTCACTGATGAATACAGGCCTAAAGCTTTTATGGAGAATAAGGATGACTCATTTTTCGTAACTATATGAATATTGAAATTTCAGTTGATAAGAGGGATTTTAATGATTGTACATTAAAAAGTGACTGTATTTTAGGTTCTAATAAAAATGTTGGTATAATTTAAATCTTCTTTTGACTATGTATTCAGTGGTACACTCCCATGAAGATCCTGCAAATAGTAGCACGTTCAGTGCAGCTCTGTGCAGGCAGTACCTCTGTGAGACAGAGTAATCTTAATCAAGACATAAAGGGGGAATTATTTAATACAATGCTGATTTGGATTTGTCTACACAAACATGATGTGACTATATAGGTTCTGGATACTTAGTTATTGCTGAAAACAAAGCATGTCTATAAAACACCAAGACAGCATTTTCTAGCCACCAGAGAGGGAAAAAAATATAAAGTGTAATTATTTTTTCCTCTTTTTCTGTACAAATTATATGACATCCTGACACCGAGCTCAAGATTATTCTAGAACTGTCCAAAGAGGTAAGCAGCCCTATGCACTTGATCTGTATGTCCAAGCTTTTGTTTGATCTCATATCACAGAATAGAGCATGGCTTATGCTTTCCAAAATGGAAGGAGCACGATGGTAGTATTTACAAAGTCCGGCTTTAATCCAACTATGTTCACGGCCATATGTTTTCAATACTGCCAATGGATAGAGAGACAGGATCCTCTTGAGAACAGGAAGGACTTTCTTGAAGGACTGTCTGCCATCATCATCCTCATCAACAGAAAAGTGTAAGGAAATGAGATTCCCTGGCCTAAACCTAAACTGTGTAAAATCCCTCTCCTTGCACCACTCCCTTCAAACTTACCTTATATATGTGTTTGCTTCCAGCCCACAGAAAAAAAAAGTTTGGCTAATTTTTCTTGATAACACCTATCTTGTGGGTGTGGGGTATTGTGTGTGCTCCTGTCAACTTTTTGTGTTACTTTACAAAGTGGAAATACAGCATGGTTATTCAGGTTAATCAGCTGCAGGAAGTTAGTAGCATATAGTCAGTCATGGGGTGGGGGAGGCTTGGAGAGGCAAAGTCCAACAAGAAAGTCTTTGAGGTTAGAGTGAAAAACAACTTCACAATGAAATGAAATAATTCTCTTTCTGCATGTACTTATTTATCATTTTGCAACCACTGAGCAAATACTTAAGTATTTTTCAGATCAAGTTCAATTTTTTCTAAAGAGGCCAAGCAAAAGTCAGAAGAAACTTAAGTTCTGAAAGCTAAACTACCTTCAGCTTTTTAAACCTCAAAGAAAATTGTATAAAATTATGGCTATTAATTCAAGGAGCAGCAAATATATAACTCTTGGTAACCTTAAATACCAGCAGGTATTTATTTATACCTGAGACCTTCTATACCCTTTTGGAATAAAAGCATTTCTGCGCTGGTTCAAGCTGACATGTTAATCTTCCCTCAAATTATCTTGTACTTCTCAGTGAATGGATAAATACCCTGTGCTGTGAGCTAATAGCCCTGTCAGGACCCTCAGAACAACAGGGCTCTTCACAGATGGTGCAAAGCAGTATTTCATGTCACATGTAGTGTGTGTGCTACCAATATATTGTCAAGTTGCCATCAGGTACTTCATATGTCAAGTCTTCCTCAGCTGCAGTTACAATATTCTATTTGAGGAACATACCATTAAATAAATATGTTCTGCAGGTATGAATCTACCTGAGCAAAAGCAGCTCAGGTTTTTTCAGTTGTGTGAAGACTTTTGCCACCATGTAGAATAAATTATTAGACAAGAATAAAGTAATCATGCTAAAACAGAAGAGCATTGCACAGAGAGCTGTATTTTTTGTGCATTGTTTCAACATTTCCCTGTTTCTACAAATACTGGCTCTTTTGACAATTTTTTCTACCACATGAAAAAAACCCATGCATTTAAAAAGTGTGGCTTATAGGACATTTGAAGCCAAAAGATTAAATAATTCCCAAAGTAAAAACTGTTCTAGATTCCCAAAACATCACCAAGTTTCATTCAATTAAAAGAAATTACATACACTTCTGAAAAATGTTTGCATCATACCATGACAATAAGAAGACTAGGCCCTCCAGAACTGAGGTCTACATTATTTTTATGTTGAAGGTTTTTTTCTATTTCACAGAATATTACTCTGAAGTGAACAATTAATTTTAGATTATATTCCTGAAGAGAAGGAGGCAATACAGCTTCACACATTCATAATGTAATACCATCAGCCAAAAAGGCAGAGGATTGGACACTGGAATGTCAGGAGTCTGACTGCCACATCATGGTCAGAGAATTTCAAAAAGAAATTTAAGTGAAACAACTTCTTTTTCTCTTCACATGACTTCACAAAATAGCATATCTCAGTTCTAATATTAGGCCAAGAATTTTTACTTTGGAAAGACAAGACCACTCCTAAGAATAAATCAAGCTGGCACACTATCAGCCAGTGAAGCTACACCAAGTTTACACTACAAGCAAGAACAAAAATTCAGCTGATCTGAGTGAAAACCAATAAGCAGAATTTAGAAGAATTGCTCTAGCTCTACAGTTCATTACTTATCCAGAACAGGGTTTTTTCAACTTAAAAAGTTCAAATTGCAATAAAACATTTTAAAAAGTAAAAAAAAAAACATGTATTTTAAAGTGAATAAATATAAAAGATTAGAGTGCTAGAGATAGAAAGAACTCCAAATCTAAAGCAGCTAACTAAAATTAAGGTCTCATTTTTACTCAGAAAGTCAATTTTAATGGACTTCTCCTAAATGGTTTCTTTTCATTTGCATTCTGAAATGAATCTTAAAAAATAAAAAAATTTTTTCCTATTGCTGCTCTTAGAGTGTCCTCTCCCCTTGAGCAATTTCTGAAAGTAGTTTCAAGAGGAAACAGAGTGATTGGAGACTGACTGATTGGCCTCAAGAGAGTAAAAGGGGTTGTGTTAGTTTTCACTAGCATGGAGCAGGGAGGAGGTCTTCTCTAAGTAACTGGAAAACCTGCTGAGTAGGATGACCTTCTTTTTATCCTGCATAATGTTCTGGGCATGGGCCAGCTTTCCCAGAGACAGCTATTCATCTGCTTAACTTGAGTGCACTAAAATTCCCTGCTCCCCTACCATCAATCTCCTTGCTCTCACACCTCCATTCTGACCAGAGAGCATCACAAAATCAGATAAAACAAGTAATTGCTCCAAGTGGTGGTTTGAATGAGACCCATACCTTTTCCAAGCAGCAGCAAATCAGCCACAGAACATTATGCCACTAACTAAAAGCAGGCAGAAGTGCAGATTTTAAAGTGGTTGTGTGCATTTTAATGTGTGCAAAAGAACAGAAAACACTCCCTTCTCTTTTGCAGCCTGCTCAGAGGAGCATGTGCCATGCCCTTCTTGGAAGCCTCAGAGAAAGAGGTTAACACAGTAAATCTAACACTGTCCAGAAGTGCCTGCTCCTCTCCCAGAACTAAACAGCATCAACAGAAGCACAGAGGTTGTTTCCCACGTATAAAAGCCTCCACACAGCATTTCTAAAATTGAGGTTTTGTCACTTCTTTGCTCTTTTTAGTGCAGCTTCATGACCTTGGGAAAGTGCAGACTGACTTGGCCAAGACCCTTTTGACCCGGGCAGTTCTCAGTGAGGGCAGTGATGTGAGCTGGGCTGGGTTTCAGCACAGAACCACTACCCAGTCACACCATCGGCGTCCGCTGACCACTGGACTGTTACTCAGCTACTTCAGATGTGCCAATGCAGACTCCAGGGATTGCAGCTGCAGCAGTGTAGTTCTGCTCAGCCCAGATATTAATAGATCTCTTACTCAGGCTTGAAATAACCTTCCCAAAGTTTCTGAGACTGATCAGCTGGAAGAAGACATGGAAGAAGTCCAGAAGGACACTTTTTTCTACCATTCTTCTCTTCAAACATTCCTTCCTCAAACATAAAAAGTCAATACTCTGAACTTCACAACTCTTGTACAGCTTTACACTCAAAAGTATTCCTTACTGAGCAGTAAGGGCATCCTGACCTTCTTTTTCATGTCTGCTCTGAGGTGAAAGTCATAAATAATAAACCTAAACTTGTTATTTCAGCTGTTTCAATTCTGAGGAACCACGCCCTGAACCCAATTTTCAGCTTCAGTTTCTAAATGAAATTTTACTGCAGTGATCAGTTTTAGCTGCCAAGCTTTCTGATCTTCAATCCTACATAAACAGATACCAATAGTGTAATTTTCAGGGGAAATGAAGATGTCATCACAGAAGCTTTTCTTTCTGAGATCTTTCCAAACAGATTTTGTATTTTCTTTGATAATAATGAATGAGACACATTTGACCAACTTTGCCAACTGGGATACTTCAGGTATAAGATGTACAGGACATTGCTGCACATGAGTACTCAAATGATTCCTAGTCACTTCTGGAAAAAGGTGATCTCTCTTTCTGTGAAGTATTACCATTTCTCAAACGCAAGTAATACACAAGCTTTCCATGAGGAATTATGTGAAACAAAAAAATACCCCTTAAGTCAATTATTACATGCTAAAAAATAAAACCTCAGACCTATGCAGTGGTTGGGGAAGTAAGTCGGAAGCAACAGGCCCTCTTCTACAAGACAGCCCCTGAACTATTTGATTCACACTGTGTGTTTTCTTAGGGAAAAAAATACATTACATAACTTGTGAATTCTCTGAAATGCCGTTATCGCATCCACAAACAAAAAACCCCTGAACATTCTCTTCACACAAACAAACAAAAAAAGCAGCTCAGTAAATCTTCCTTAAGTCAATCCCGAAATGCACAAATCCCTCTGTTCTTAAGGCATTCCAGAAACCTTCTGTGTATCTTCAAGGGAAAAATCTTACCCCAATGTGGTTTTGAGACACACCTTGGTTCCAACCATTGGCACAGATGATCCTACAACAACTACCAAAGTTTCATCTTCTAGATTTCTCTTTATTCTGGTACATTTCTCAGAATAATCATGTTTCTTTTCCTAATTAGTAGCAACTAGAGTAGAAGGCCACATATGTGCTCTTCCTTTCACTCTGACACATCCAGACGTATGAGAACTCCTACGGATAATGACCTCAGGAATACAATGATGCTAACAAGTATCCTCCGTAACTACAGTTGTTAAAATTCACTGAGCAGAAATCTTCCAAGGTGGCTGCAGGAGATGCCTGCTGAATACAATGTGCTTTATACACTTAAACAGATGTTCATCCTGCTTATTCATTTTAATCTGCTAAAAGTATCTTAGCTAAAAACATCTTAAGAACAATTTTATCAGCTTAACTGTACACTAAGGAGTAGAACAAGGGACATGACTAGAACACAAAGAATTATAAAAAGCCTTGAGTATGTGCAACACATAAACTGGCATTAAGCCAACCCAAAAAAATGACCATTTTTTCATTTCAGAAGGATGCACCCTCATAGAATTGCAAGATGTAAGGTAATGGCTTTTATAAATCTTCAGTAAGAATATAGAAAAACATAATGAAACTTACTGAGACTTAACTATGATGTAAATCTTAATTCATCTTACTCCAACCAGTGATTTTCAGGAACTTATTTATGGCAATATTGTTAAAGCTGTTTTCTAATGAACAAGAGATTTTCTCTCATAAAGCATCTTTTTAGGTTGCCTTATGAAATACATTGTCCCCAAGTGAAATACCCCTTCTAGTCTAGAATTCTGCATGTCTTAAGTGGAAGGAGACAGCTGCTTTGATTTACCTTCTTACATTCAGCTGTCTTGCCCTACATTTAATGTAGAAACTATTAAGCAGATTAGGCAAATAGATTCAATTTGCCATGTGCCAATCAATATTAAAGAAGTCAGTGTGTTTTTGTGATCATAAATAGAAAATAGCACATGTTAATTGCAAAACTACATCTCACAAATGACTACAAATCTGCTTTAACTATCTCCATTTTTCTTTATTTCACAATCGCTTTAGTAACCTTCACACTCATCTCACTAAACCATAAAACCTGATTAGGGGCACTAAATGACCGGAATGTTCCTGTGAGCTGGTTACATGCATTTTGCTTACTGAATAACAGGTCTTATCTATTGATAAGGTCTTCCTCATCTCCCTTCAGAATACCAGCTGTGGAATGTGGGAAATATTCCACTGGTTTTATATAAGACATAAATGAACTGAATCTTCACTGATATAATTCTCCGTGGTCTAAGGAAATAATGGTTCTTTGCCACTTCCCCCACCCTGAGACTTTGTGTCTATAGAGCAGACACTGTAGATCCCACTGGTGGATATTTATTTGGGTTTAAACATAGCATGACATACTTGTTTCAGGATCTTTTTAAAAAACATTTTTCATGTCTTTAGTCATATAGTTTTGAACTGGACTTTTCCACAACAGTATCACCACCAAAACCAACAGAAACCCTCAAAACAAAACAAAAACCCAACAAAAGCAAAGAAACATACCCAACCAAAAAAAAAAAAAAACCAAAAAATAACAACACAACTAACCACCAAAACACTGCAATAAAATCACACCAAACAAAAAAAGCACTTGAGTTATCAAGCTACACAATTCAATTATACGAGGCACAAAGATGAATAATTAAATAATTGACAAGAAAGACTGACCTTCCCAGCTGGACAGTTTTCCATAAAAACAGTCACAGATCAATGATTCTTTTCCACAAATGCAGAGGGAACAGAAAGAGTACAACAGGTGCTCTTTACAAGTGTAAATTTCTTGCACAGCTGATGGACATGACTCTCCATTGCATCAGTGTTTGGACAGGAATTCAGAGTAGATCAGATCAGAATAAAGACTGGTAAGTATTTATTCCTTGTTCATTGTATTGTTGGGGGGTTTTGTATGAATTCAGTAACAAGCTGAAGCAAACCAAGGGTTTCCCATTTCTGTATCACAATACACTAGGAAAGAGCCCCAAGGTAAGAAAGAGAAATGTTTCCTTACCATGAGATGTTATCATGCCCAGCTCTACAAAACAGTTAAAATTAACTTGCAAAAGTGTACAGATGTCTCAAGAAAGAGATCTGCCTTTCCATATCCTCTATCTACATCTCTTTTGGAAAGAACAATAATATACAGAAATAAAATAATATCTTTATTTATTTGTATGTAAGAATTTTATATACAAATTTATAGAGAAATTTTTTAAAAGAATTTCTAATTATCTCAATGCCTCTTCAAAACCCAATTTAAATCACCTGTTTTTATCGTGCCCCTGCTAACTTATGTCTTTAGCAAATGATTATTCATATCTGATTCAAGTAAGAATGATAATCACAGAAGACTTGACTCTGCTCATACTATAGCCCAAAAAACTCACCTGCAAATATATTGAGTACTCCCATTATTTGCAGATAAACATGTAAAAATCTGCATGATTAGAGGTTCAAAGCCTGACTCTTTTGAATATTAGAATCCCATTGACATTATATTTTTCTGAATTAGTTGTATAAACACCAAGAACTGACAAAACAAACCAATCAGAGAATGAATGATTTTGTTACTGCTTGCATAGGTAATTATTCAGTATCTTGTACCCAGGTAATTGAGTTTTTTTTTTCAAGTTACCTACTGTTCCTTCATCTCATTTGTCCTGAAATATAAATATTTTGTGTGTTTTAATGTAATAAGTTTGATAGAGAGAGCAAAGCAGTTTAGGATTATAAGTACTTGCTAGTTAATCATTCCTTATTAGTTCATTCTTCATTATACTTCTAATTTTAAAGAGGCATAACTAAATTAAAAGAAAAATAATATGAAAATAAATAATTTTAGTTATGTCCTCTACATTTTTTTTCATCTGTACCATAGTTTTGAAACTGAAAACTTTTCCTCTGATGTTTCCCATAGGTTACTTTTTACCAAAAAAAGTCACTGAGACATTTTGGGATTGCTGGGACGGAGGAGGAAATGGAAGAGGAATCACTATCACTGTGAAACACTTGGATATCAAGGTGACACTTACAGAAAATAGGTGGATTTTTTTAAAGGAACTGTGTTTGAAAAGCTGGCCAAGCATGAACACCCACTCAGACACAGCAATTCCCAGTGGCACTGACTGCAGTGAGATGTGTAATTTTGAAGGCTTTTCACAATATTTTTCCAGAATCATTTAGTTTCACAAACAACTTGGGCAGTGAACTAACACTGTTGAAACCATCATTTCATTATTATAATTTTTTCTCCCATCTCTCAACACAGAAACACTTTCATGTTATAAAACAACTGTCCAAGTATCACAATCGGAACAATTCCTCTCAGGATGAAATGAGTCTTACTACACTTAACTGTGAAATACAATATTCTTGTTCTGCTGCTTTCTGCATATTCCTGGGGCACTCCCTGGCAGGGATAATGGGTCTGTACTGAAAGCACCAAATTCAGGCGAGTTAGAACAGCAGTAAGTGGACCAACAAACTAGTGTTAGCCCTGCTGGGAAGACATTCCAGCAGTTTGTGATAATAGGGAGGAGAGGAAAGGGGAGAGTAAATCATCAGTTCTATGAGCTTTAATTAAACATATTTTAGTTTCATTTTTTAGATCTTAAAGAATGAGTCCTGAAGTTATTCTAAGTAGGGAAGTGGATACAGTCTGGAAAGCAATATACTCAATGCAAAAACTCTTAGGTCTCACTGTACAAGCAGAGAAAACATCTAGGAGAGAGAAAGATTATCTTCAATTGACAACTCTTATGAATGTTTACTGTAATTATGTCTCTTGGCCATCTCTTTCAACAGCCACAGAAGGATGCTACTTCCCAACGTTCTGTGGTTCCCCATAAGAATACAATCATGCTTCCTTTCACCACTTCCTCCAGAGGCAACTCAAGATCTAAGCCAGGCTGTTGTGGTTAGGAACTCAGAAAAATGCAGAGACAGGGCAAGTGAGAGATGACAGGAAGATGAAGGGATGACAAGAACATAGGATAGAGAGGAATTGAAAGCAAAAGAGAAGTTGAAGCTGAAATTTTTAATACATGTTCCAAAGAAAGGGTACTAAGAGTGATTTTTTTTTTATTTTTTTTTAGGCTTATATTGTTTAAAAGCTTATGATTTACAACAATTTTCAACACTGCAGAAACTCAAATAAGGCACAAGACTTTCTAGACTTGAATGGGACAGAAATCTTTCCAAGATCATCATAATAACATATAGAAGAATTTAACTTATTGAATCATATAGCTACTAAAGACTTGAAAAGATTTTTAAGTATTTATAGTTTTAACTGTCTATTTCAGTGTTCATTTACATTTCTGCTAAAAATTCCACTGCTTAACATTCATAGAACCAGTGTGCATTAAGCAAAAGATGATGAAAAAATAAAGTTATTAAATGTTTAGCAATCCCTCCTTTTTGAACAATTAAATTGCACGTACCTGCATGCTTTGGGACCTAATTAAATTTCCTAAAATACCTTTCCTACTGATGTAATTTAGATGTTTCCTAGAACATTTAAAAGTTGCTGGAATTGTTCAAGCTAACATGCTGTTCAACAACTGAATGACAGACGAGTCAGGGGAAGCAGTCTGTTTACTTTACACAGCTTCCAACATTAATAACTTGTATTAGTGATAATAAATAGCTCGTGATTCTCTAGCTTGGAAAAATCATGCTAATTTATGGTTTTCCAAACATACATTACAATAACCAGGATATTCTTGGAGGACATAAGGGGAAGCTTTCTCTGTGGTCCCTCTACCTTCCAGTAGTTTACTGGCATTTGTTTTTATTCCCTGGCCATCTGTGACCACAAGAGTAACACTGATGTGCTCCCACACAAGTGTGTGCACCGAAAAACCCGGCTTTGTAAGTGTGTTTACATTTCAAAATTATTAAGACGGGCTTGTTAAGACCTACTGCCTTTTTTCCTCATTCTACTCACACCCGTCCCACATCATTCCCATGGATTAAAACTGAGTTACTTTGATCCTGCCCCCCCCCCCCCCAACACACACCATTATGGGCAGCAGCCACACACACCCCCCTCAGGCACATCATTACATCCTTTAAGTCCTTGCAAACTTTTGAACTACAAACCCTATGGGACAGGGACAGTTATTTACCACCTTTTTTCCTCGGATCTGGCTGAGGCTTTTTGACAGCATGGCAATATTTGACCACAAACTGCATCAGTCAGCAGCACAGCCCTCTTGACTCCTCAGCCAAGGCTGGGGATTCCAAGCCTGCAATTAAATATGCTTCCAAAAGCAAAAAGGCATATCTTAGATTTAATCATCTGTTTCCAAAATCATGAAGTAATGTGGGGCACATTTTTTTGCCTTCCTCTTTCTATTTCCCTTTTCTCAATCCCTTGTAGAATAACAGAAATTAAAATTTAGAATTTCACTGACTTAAAGGAATAAAATCTTGTGTTTGTCTTATCAGACTTACTGCATCTATACAATTCCCCTAGTAGATTAAGAAGCCTCAGAGGCTATTGCTCAGATTAAGCAGTAGCTCTTACTGTAATCTTCTTATTCTCAATGTTTCCATCTCCTACTCTATCCACATGATTAAACAATAAGTATATTATATCTTTCAGTACATCTGTCACTTCAGGTCCCATCGCTCAGCCTATTTCTGACATAGCCCATTGCAATGAGACTTGGTATCTGTCCTTCATATAGACAGTGAATTTAGTCCAATTTTCAAGCATTCTTGAAAATTGCCTCATTCAGTGATGCCTATATTATTTCATATGCTGCTTGTAAAAAGCAATGACATTTGCTGCCATTTTCTGCCATCTTTCAGTACAAAAGGTCTTTAACAAGTCCCATTACTTAAATTACAAGCGACACTATGTGAGTCTAATCAGAATATCCTACCTTAAAAAATTGTATCAAGCTTCTTCTGAAGTATAATGTGACCATTAATTTTAACACAATTTGCTGCCATGGGAAATAGGCCTGATCCCACTCACAAGCTTTCAATAGTTTCCAAAAAAAGGCAAAACTGATAGAACATTATTACAAATTCCACTAAAAGAAGACAGTTCAGCACCTTAGATAATGAAGAAAATAAAATATTCTAAAAGTGATGCATTTCTGTTTTTCCCCTATACGGCTGGATCCTGAGCAGCTCAATCAGATAATTAAATAAGGACTAATGCAAAGAAACATACTTAGGAAATATTTTATTATCAAATGTCTCAATAGACTAGGAAGAATATTTGTTTTTCTCTTGGAACATGTCTATGTGACAACAATAAAGATTTATTTCCTATTGTTAGCCACTAATTGAAGGGGTTTTATATTGTGGGTGTCCATTAAAGTAATAAAAGAAACATGAGACACTGGGATGTGCCAGAATCCTAAAACTTGGAGCTTTAACAATAACGTTCTTCTGGTCAAATTATACCAAGTTCAGGCCCAGCTCTCCAGAACATGGAGAGTTTCTCTGGTGATTAGCATTAGGCTGCCAATAAATAAAAGCCAGATCTGAAGTGGACCCAAACATATCTGGGTCCCAATATATATATAAGGTCCAGTAAGCAGCATTTGACTACTATCCATCATTCTATTGGCTCTGAAAAGGCTTCATCTCTCCAGTGCTGTCAGTGGCCGAGCGAAGCCAGGAGCTGGACAGCACTTTCCCACAGAGGGAATGAAGGGAGTGGGGGAAAAAAAAAAACACCAAACACTGAAACAGTGAAAAAAACAAAGCCAGACCTTAATACTTGGGTTTGATCTGTTGGACACTCCATTAGTTAAGTACTTAACTAAATCAGCTGAATAATACTGAAGGCAGAAACAGCTACTTCTATTATTAAGAGTCACGCCAGGATAGTGTATGAACTTTCCTGGACAGAAAAGAGCTACAGCAATCAATCCTAAGCAGAAATTACTAGAACTACAACCAGAGTTCCTATTTCAAGGTGGAGAGGGGAAGGCACTGCTCACATGCAAAACATTTGGAGGTGAGCAGGAGGGCAAGTAGCAACCGTGCTTTTGTTCCATTGTCATTATGCCTAAGAAGTAGAAGCCTAGGTCACGTGTAGAGCCCCTGAACAACCTGTAACAATGAAACTTCACCTCTTGTCAGCTCTACAAGGACTAAAAGATCTAGCAAAACAATACTCTCATTAGAAAAGCCAAGAAAATAAGCCTTAAGCAGCTGTTGGTTATCTCACAGAAAACAGTAGAATTCCAGACTTCCTTGACACAATGAACAAAAAGAACACAAATAGATAAACAAAAAAATTTTAAAGCACCCTTTTGCAAAACAAGTAGCCAAACAATATAAGTATTTGTGTCAGTCACATTATGCATATCAGCCTTTTGAGTCTCACATTTCTTCCTGTTTCAAATAAGGCACCAAGAAACATTCTTTATTTCCATTTGAATTTTTTTCAGTTAAACCAAAGGCTTGAATGTGCTTTTCCTTTCCAGCTCCTCCTCCCGCTTGCTTTTCTTGAAGCAGGGTAGCAGTCACAGCCTGGCCTTTTATCTCAAGCAAATTGGAACTGCATAAAAATGCAATAAAAGTCTGGAGTCAGTCAGAATAATTCTATTCTAGTGACCATTTTTAACTCTGCACATACTCTTTTTCTGAGTCCCAGAAAGTCTGTGTTATGTTCATCCCCCATCCAGCATCTCTAAAAACTTGCTGGAGCAGAAGCTGGGCTTAACTTTTTCAAGACAAACCCAGACAAAACACTGCAGTCAAAGGCCAACAGGAAAAAGTGGGAAGAACAAGCAGTAGGAGCCCAGGGAAACCAGTACATCTGGAGACTGTACTGAAGCAGGACTGAATTTTTTGTGTTATAAGGGATTGTGAAAAGTGAGGAAATTCTAGATGGCAGATAAAAACAAGGACAGTGTTTTGGGAAAAGACATAATGGGAAAATAAAGAGAGGCACAGCCACTTTTTCACTGTTCCCAAACCATCAATCCCATAGAGAAGTCTACAAGTCTACTGGTGAGATTGTGCCTCCCAGTTGCTCCAGACACAGAACTCCTCACAGCACATGGTCCCCAGAGTTGTTACTCCAGATCACCATCTCTGATCACATCCCATCTCAAAGCAGCCCCTCATTCCTGCGCTCAGTCCTCCTTCTGTCAGTCCCAGGCAGAGGGTGTGCACACAGGGCTCTGAAACCAGAGGGCTGGAGTCGGGGATGGACAGAAGGGGGGATTTGTTACCCCTTTAAAGGAAGCTCCATAACATGACAGCTCTTGGGAGTGACTCATCCTCTTCCCAAAGGGAGTTAAGCACAAGCCTATCTAGAGAACTGCTGAACCAAGTTATTGGTCCAATTTGCTCCAGAATTTGAACTACAGAGAACCCAGAAGGACATCCAGCTACAAAAGAGCATTGACCTAAGATATGTGGGAGCGCTGACCTTCAATATTATATCCAAATATTATCTCTGTGGGAAGGGAGTCATTCCAAGAAATTACAAACAGCTTTTTCAGACTAAAAGGTGGTAGGGTCACTTTCTTCCAGTTACTCACAGTACAGAGATTTTATCTAATTCCAGTGTGCTGGCTTCCAGCATTTATAAGATTAAATCACAGTCATTTGGCTTCTTGCTGAGGAAATATGTTGTTAGGCTAAGACTTGATGTTAGGGATCATGTCATATATTCAAATTATGGTGCATGTTCATTAATATGCAAATTAGAACATAAAATCAGATTAATCCCAAAGCCTAAAATCTCCAGCTCTTGTGACCTACAGGCTGAAATTGTGCATGTACGACCGCTTGTTCATTAGTGTGACTTTGGCTTGCTTTGTGATTAACTACAAATCAGCCACACACATGCAATTTTTCTATGTAACTAGATGCTATCTATGTTAGAACTGAAAATATTTATTGTAAAGACTCTTCCAAATTCCATTCAAAGACTAGTCAAACATCTCTGGATTTGCTGTTTTATTCCAACAGCTGGTGTTGGAAGGTGTTCCAGAGCACCAGCTTTCCTTTTTAACCCCTCATGAAATGGAATGAGTTACTAATGCAGTAATTCAATTTATTTAGTTTTTGATTGATTTTCTAAGAGGTACACAGCAAAGAGAACTCCCCTGAGTTCTGATCGGCAGCATGGGGACAGCAGGTACACAATAATCTATGGCACCCAATTATAAATCAAAGACGTCTTTCAACACACTGAAAATCTTCACCACACTGGATATACCTGTTCAGCTACTGGATAACTCAGTTAAGCTCAGTTATAGTTTGAATTAATATTATGAACTGATTTAGTAGTTTAAATTAATTAAGCAAATTCAAATTAGTGAATTTCTACACCTAAGTCTAGAAACTGCCTTTTACTCTGATGGATCCTTGGAAAAAAGGACACAGAGATAAAATCACTCTCATAGAAAGTAGTCATCATCTACACTTTCCTCCAAAATATATCAAACAATTATTTTCACAATTCCAGGAATGGGATAAATTATTTTTGTTTTAACTGGATTGCCACAGTATTAATTTTGATATGGTAACTGAATCCTGACAAGCACAAATAGTCAAAATAGTTTGGCTTTTACCATGTACATGGTTTCAGCAACTACACAGGGCTTGATTATGTCTGATTGAATGATTCCAGGGTGGTCATAGTCATAGCTGTCTCCAACATGGATGTCACTGGAAAAATTGTAATGGCAAAATAGATGCTTATATATTCACCAACTATGATAATTTAGGAATGAGTTTGATTAAAAATATTGATGCTTTAGTTTTCACACTTATAAGCACTTGTTAGCAACTTCTGACACATTCACAGTTAGAGACAGATACTCTGAAATCTGTGAGGTAACTACTGAAAAATCCGAAATTAGGAAAAAGTTAGCACCAACTAGAAATAAAATTGTTATCTTACTTCCTATTTCTATGTTATCTCAGAGGAAAGATCTGAAGAGAAAATATGTTAAAGTCAGTATTCTCCCAGTAAGTAATATTCAGCATAGATTTTCTGCATGAATATTTCATATTTCAAGAATCAGAAATGTTACAGGAATCTGAAGGGGAGGTGGGGGGTGGTGACAACACAACATAGACACACAAAACAGGCATAATTGTAATGCAGCCAAGGAGCCCATCTTTTCCCATACCTCAAAATAATCAATAGCCAACATAGTTATCTTCAAGCACTCCAACAATCCTTTTTGGTTTGGATGTTTTGATTGAGGGACTTAGCAAAATTCAATAGGAGAGGATCTGGGCTAAATCCTTTCCAAATATTAATTTATAGGAGCAACAAAAGGGATTGATTTTACCTGAAGAGATGCAGAGTGCATTAGAGTGCGCTAGATCCAGATGTTTGCATCACAAACCCTCTTGCCATAGGGCTGACCAGCAGTTAGATGAGACAAGACTCTTAAAGGCTGGAGAGTCCAACTCAGCTACTGAACACCACCAGAGGTTCAGAAAATCAGTTTGCAAGATATTTTGATTGTATCCTTCTCATATCCATTTTTCCTTTCTAAAGAAATACCACACCACGTTGTCATCTCCTCTCTCCCTAGATTTTTGCCCACTTAAATGGGCAGAGCTCTTGACCCTAGCTACAGCAAAACTCTTTCTCTCACTACAAAAAGGCTCCCTGATCTCTGAATATGGCAATGCAAGCAGATAAACGTGTCCAAACAACCACAATCTTGCCCATAAAAAAGCATGGACAAAAGTTAGCTGACTGGATGTACACCACAATAATCATCCAGATTTGTCTGGGAAGAACACAGGATTTGCTTCCTGTAACCTATGCTTTCAATAGGGGCTTATTAAACATGTTTAGCCCACATCAGTGACTATTTGAAACTGATGCAAGTTGCTGCAGCCCCAACAAAAGAGCAGATGGCTGTGAAAGCTGCTGTTCATACACCAGAGATCTCATATGTATGCAAATTTGTGTTGCAGTATATACCAGAGTTCGTTCCCTCCTTCCTCCCCTCCACTTTCTTACTTCAATGTAGAGTTAAATTATCAAAAGGTCCTGCTTTTCGACTCTTGCCAGCCTCAAGAATGAACACTGAACAGATGACCCTTCCAGTCTCACCTCATCCCTCACATGCCCTCCAAAAACTGAAAACCAGAAGACCATAAGCTAGAATCCAAATATGCCTCAAGAGCTTTTCCTTTGTTGCACCTCAGCAAGTTTTCTAATCGTGCTTCTAATGCAAAAATAAAGAGAAAGCGATAAAAAAATCTGAAACATCACCAGAAAGATTTTTCTGGCCAGATTTATTAAGCTAGAATAGTAAATTTTAGTTCTTGTACTAACACTTGGACATATTTGAGATTTTTTTTTGTCTTTAAACCCTTGAAACTCCACTAGCATTAATTAATACAGTGAAAATCACGTGAATTTACATTTAGTTCAGTGTCCCATTTTAGAAGAGAGTAAGGAGCACATTTCTTGTGTGCCATTATGACACAGTGCTCCTAACACCCCCTTAGTTACTATTGTGTTCCACAGAAAGGAGGCTTCATACCATTTAGTGACGCTGTTTTAAGCTCCCACACAAACATAACCACAACTTGAAGCACAGGCAAATATTGACTTCATCTGCTGAGCAATAGCTGTTCTGGCAATTACTCATGGATGCTGGCACCCTTTCTAACCACCAAAATAGGCCACGGAAACTTTTACAAGCATAACACAAGTAAACTATTCGTCACATTATCAACACTAAATATGTTATCATACTTCAGAAATGCTAAAGGATTCAAAAAATATTTGATGCAGGGCCTTAACTTGCTTGGGTGTACCAGATAATAAAGAAAAATATTTTTTTTTCCTGTGAGAGAAGGAAGAGAAGGGAGAAGACAGAGGAGGCATTACTGTTACTCTTGGCTTTGGGTCAGATGGGTCTGGTTTATTCTCCTAAGTAAAAAGGAGAGTGGAAAACTACTTAAAGCTGAACAAAGATAATATTAACATAGATTTTTAACTACTTTTTACCTGGTGCTGTGGGGGAAAAAAAGCCACACATTCACATAGCAATATTAGTTTGGTCTGAGTGAGAATATGAAGAAAAAGAATTGTTAGCATGAAACAGTGTGCAACCATTTCTTTTTGAAATGAGCCCAACTGAAAAGAAGTAGCAACTGAAAGGTTAAATTTCTCATTAAAATGAGAAGAGAATGCTAAAGATCAGCACAGCCAAAAGCAGATGCTTAAAACTAGACTGCTGAATTCATACTCAACCACATAAATTAGATACTGTGGATTTAGGAGATTAGCCATACAAAGAAACATTTGTAATTCTCATCTCAGAGGCCACGAACAAAAGAAACAATGATATATCAAATATTATTCACACACACATTTGTCTGTGATGGTTTGGAATGAAGTATTCATGTTTAGTATAATATATTATTTCTATTACACAAGATGTGAAAATCTGTAATAAAAATAAACTTGAAGGCTGCCCTCTATTAGTTACACATATAAGTCATTGTCTTTTCAAATTGATTTAATGAAGTTCTTGAAGCATCTAGTAAAAATATGTTAATCTAAAAGATGCATCACCATCTTATACAGCAATTAGTGACATCAGTTCCTGCTCACACAAGCAGGTGTGCAGGATGCATATAAAGAGAATAAATAGAAAAAAAGAGAGAAAGATAAAAAGAAAGAGAGCAAGTACACCAATACTGAGATGGTTCCTAGAACTGTCTTGAGAAACGCTGGTAATACCAAGTTCAATTACACTGCTAGATCAAGACTGGACAATCCTGTACCAAAATCAAAGTTCATTGAATATAGATATGGCTGGAATGATTAAAGAGTGATAAAACTCACACAGGTTTCAGAAGTAAAGTATTTAACACCCAAATTTTCCACCATCACCTTGCCCATAGGGAGCACACAGAAGCTTCCAGCCCGGGGCTGGTTGCTCGTGAGACAACAGAGATGGGAAAGGAGGGAAAAACAAATGTTCAGTTGGGGTGAGCAATCTTGGGGTTTGCTGTGGGAACATTTGACAGCGTAAGCATGATACTTTACCACATGGCAAACTGTTAGGCTTTTAAGGACCATTCCATTGCTGGTCACCATAGTTATGAGCCAGCACTGCTCTTGCATATCCCTTAACAGGAACAATCACAAGTCCTTGTTCTGCAGGTCTGTACTAAAAGGTGCCAGTGCTTTAGTTCCACTACTGTGAAGCCATTAGTACTTAAATGCTTTGCAAGAACAAAGCTACAAATCTCTGATCTGGCAGGATTAGGATGTCAGTGCACATAAAGTAAAAACATAGACAAGAAAGAATAATGCTTCAAGAACAGGAGACTCAGGAGATTATTGGGAAAACTGAAAAACCTTTAAAATGCATCCAATGAAAATGAAGTATGACATTTACAATAAGATGTGGATAAAAATGACTTTACTTAAAGCTTTACATGAACAGGAAAATAACGTTTTGGGTTTTTTATAAAGACAAAACAAAATAATCTTTATTAATCACTGTTACAGATAAAGTAAAAAAACATATGCAATGAAATTTACTCTAAATTCTTCACTTAAAGAACAATTCTAGCACATTAGAATTATTACTAAAAGAATTAACTAGAAATACTGGACACAATTTTCTCGTGTAAAAAAAATGTGAAGATCGAAGATTGTTCTTTCTGTTAAGACACTTTCCTGCATCCTGTTTTCTGGGGCAGACTGAAAGAGGCACCATTAAAGCAAAAAAACTGGAATTTCCAAAGATAAAACCAAGTGATACTGAGGTAGTACAGATATCACTGTCTGCAGGTTCCCTGCCAGGAGTTATGGCCCCATCACGTGCACGTGTGGCCCCATCTCAGCCCCTGCCAGGCCACAGCCTGGTCACACTGTGCCAGCAAAGGATGCCAGGGAGCGGGTGCTTTGCTCACAGACACGGTTTGTGCTGCCAACTTTGTTCTGGCTGTGACCCCGTGTGACAAGGTGGAGCCACAGGCAGATGGAAAGAACAATGTCTTAACCTCTCCACCCTAAATCTACTGGAGTTTCCTGGTTCAAGTCCTTTAATTTTTTTCTCCCAAAGAACACTCAAATTACAAAACACAAAGTTGAATTCAGCCTTGGTGAGAACAGGTGCAACTGCAAGGACATCAGAATCTTTCAGTTGTGCCAAGGCCACAGTTATGCATAAAAAGGTATTAACCATATGGAAAGGAGGAGAGGTATTACAAAGAAAATTCCCCAATAACTCTTCCATATTTTGCCTTGTTTTTAATATGCAGTTATGTGGCAAAGACGTTATTTCAGAAAAAATCATATATATGAAGGCCACAGATAAAGTAAACAAAGGCTTAAGAATTTCAAAGTAAGCTGAAGAAATATTTAGGTTTCTAAATTGCCCTCCAGAACTGGATGACTTGGGGTTTTTTGCAAAACTAGAGTGACTTCAAAGCTTGCATTAGAGAAGTGAAAGGGGGAAAAAAAGGGGAAAAAAAATGTCCCAGTGCTCCCTTGCTCCCTCACCCCCATCATGAAACTTAAGATACAAACAAAGATTTGTGGCTTTACATCTGCATATTTTGTACTTAATCAGCTCTGCATTCCAGAGACCACCAAGCAGTGCTCATCCAGAAAGTCACAAAGCACAGCTACCATTAAAAGCTTCTAAAAAACAGCTCCTTTTTATGGCCTCCAACTGCTCTACCACAATGTAATTAGTCTCAGGGCAGTATAATCAGACACACTGATGACTTGGTGACCCAGTAACATTGAGAGGGCTCAGGTAATTAGGGTAAATACCAGCGTAATCTTGTTAAGCAATATGATTTTTAACTTCAATCCCACCCATATTGTAGGGTTTTAAAGAGATTGGAATGAACTTGCTGATGCCAGCACTTGGGAAAAAAATGTAGGCAAAAGTTGTTCTTCACGTCTTTCATACCAGTTCGTTATTTGCTCTCTTTTGTTTCACTTTCATTGACTTCACTGCTGTGCCTTACAGGAAAACATATCACCACAGAACAAACCCTCAGAAAAACTGGCTACCTACATAACGTGTGCCATTTTTGTGGCTGATAATTCCCATTGATTTCCTTAAAATTTCCCGCAGCTACTTTCAAGGAAGAGTACTTTTCATCAACACCCATCAGAACAGCTTATACAAACCTCTAAACAAAACACAGAAGTCTCAAAAGGCTGTTGCCAAACTTAGGCAGACACCAGAGCATTGCCAGGGCTATTCCTCAGGCAGGGAACGAAGATTCAACCTCATAACATGGACATACCCATACTCCAAAGAGTATTTTTATAATAGTAGAACTCAAAGGGAGATCAGCTCCAAATGTAGAGTCAAACTTCCAAACTTCACTACTCAAAAGTGACTGATTATTTTAAGATAAGCATTGTATGGAGCTATTCATTTAAAAGAACTGAAAACCGGAATTACTGGGGAGGCCAAGTGCCCCCAGCAAGAAACATCTTCAGGTGTAGTTCTGTGAGCATCTCTTCCAGTGGCAGTGCCTTTCTAGCTTCTTATTATCCCCTTAGCTGTGCCATGCATTTAAGAGATTAACCTGCACATGTTCACTGTGCAACCACATGAACGAGGCATCACAGGCCATAATGATTCCTCAGTGCCATCAGCACAGAGAAGGGCAGTGCTGAAATCAGCAGTGGCACTGATGGAAATTTTCATGAGCGTATGGCAGAACAGCAAACAAGTCAAGGTACAATTCTGTGGTAATATTTAAAGCAGTTCTATTCAGACAAGGACATGGAGCTGAAGATAGTGAAGAAAGTTCTGCAAGCTTTGTAAAGCAAGATTTGGTTCTTTTGGTTTGGTTGGGGCAGGGGAGGGTTTGTTTGTCTGTTTATTTGTGGGTTGGTTGATTAGGGGGAGTGTTTAGCATTAAACTCTCTGAAAACACGTGAAAAAGCACTAAGCTTTGGGATGTCTCCCTTCAGAAGTTCTGAGAAAACAGCAGCACATGTCAAATACATAAGGATTTCTCTTCTTTAGCAGCAATGGCAGCCTAGGTCTTTTCTTTCCTCTCTCCCTGCTGCCAGCCTTGAGTTCCTGTCCACTCATCCACTTGCTGTCACCTCCTAGTTGTGCCAAAGTAACCAGTTGTGGGGCCACTCTGTGAAGCTGAACAGTGAATTGCTTGGGGTTTTAAAAAAGACAGGAGAGATTCTTTGACTTACAGGGATCTGGTTACAATGTGCTGCATCAGTGAAAACAAGTGGTGGGAAGCAGGAAGAACAAGAAAAGAACAAGCACAGGAACTGCTAAAGAGAAAAAGAACTGGCAAGAAAAGGTTCCTCAGTATCACTGTCTCCAAGACCATGATTTAACCTAATTAAGTTAATTAACTGGAAAATTTGAGAGAAAGAGTAGCTGGCATTTGCAAAAGGAACAAAAAAAAAAAAGTGGAGCAGAGAAGGCTGTTAGCAGGAATGTGGATAACAGATCATCAGCATCTGCAGAACAGAGAATAACACTGCAAATAGTAAGATCTGAAAAATTTTCAGGGCCATGATTGACAAGAAAATATGTTCACCCAAACGGAATTAGAAATTAAATATGCAGAAAAGACATCTCTTCTAACTTCTGACTTTAAGTCATTTCAAATCTGCTGAGCTCCAGAGCTTATGGTCCAAATCTGAGCTTTAAACCGTTGCATCATCCTTTGCACCAGTCACATGAAATTTGATATAAAAATAAATCTATTATGTACATGAAAAATGTGAACTATTATAAAGATGATGATCTTAGTGAAGTATAAAGAGAGTTTCTGAATAATTTTCTCAATTCACAAGTTTTCCAAGTCACGATATCCCAAATAGCATAAAGACTTTGACAGAATTTATTTTTAAAATCTCATTTAGTGAAACTCAACTCACACAAGTTTTGAGGACAAATAAGTTATTCAGAAAATTACAACCACCTCAGAAAAGGACTTTGGAAGAAAGTGACTTTATCACCCCAGTTACAATAGAATAGCAATTTAACCATCTCCTTATCTGTAGGCAACTGAAATGCTATAATTACAAATCTAGCATCAAACCACACAAAATTGGTCAGAAAATTATCAAGAGACAGCATACACAGCACCAACAGGCAGAATTAATGCCTTAAGAGCAGAGGCAAGAAGCATCAAAGACTATCTATTCAGTGATGACCTGTTCTCCTAAGTTTCATTGCTTCCCTCTAGATAAGACATGTTATTTCAGTAAGCAGTAAGCTCTTCCTCTCCTCCCTCTCTACAGATGGAATAAATTTATATTTTAGGCTAGAGAGATTAGACAAAAAGGAAATTGGATCAGTATTAGACTCCATAGAGAAAAGCAAATTGGCAAGGTATAGACATTATCAAGTCCAGTTTCTGTTTAAGAAAACAGAAAGATGCCTCATCCTGAAGCAGGAAAAAGCATCTGGTGTGTTTGGGCATGAGCCTAGATTTGGTTATAGATAGGTTCAAATCCATTACCTTGGGAATGTCACCAGATTAAAACTTAAAAATCTGTAGATAGCCAGGCACTACTGGGTGTATTCCCCCCACCAACTCAACAGTAAGTTATGCATCTGCACTGTAAACATAACACATTAAATACTGAGACACGCATGAACACTTATTATGATCGTAAGAGATAAAAATGGGACTTGAGATAAAGCAACCAAAATTACCAGGAGCTCATACAGGAGATTACCACAACTTAAAATAGCAGGACTTGTCTTACAGTATTATGACTATTCTAGGAAAGAGCCTATTGCCACTACTGTTTAATAGCATTTATAGATTCCCTTTGGTCTGAGTTGACTGCATAGAATCTGACTCTTTGCAAAACAAAACAATCCTTGAGTTACTCTATGTCCTTTCAGCCATAGTTTTCAGTCATGACAAATAGAGAGAGATGAAGGTGGCCAAGTAAAATATGTCTGCAAATATTACTCTACCTCATTCAACTTCTATTTTCTCTACACAAGCAGCACTCACTGTACAGTCAAACTGCCTGTTTGGTGACAGAACATGAAACTTCCTCCTCTAGTGGGTTTCCAAAGCAGTAAGACATGCTTTATTTTAAGGGTTACTCTAGTTTGAGCTGTGTAAAGCTGGGATTCATACTCAACTGAAGCTCATTAAAAACACTTTTGATTGCTTTTATAATGTATGGTGACAAGCCTAACTCCATTAACCTACTGAAGCTTAAAATTATTATTGTGCTCACTGTCCTCATCACTAAAGGATAATAAAGATGTCACAGCATATTATTTAAAGAAAGTTACCATTAAATGGACAAAGAAAGAGATAATTGATCTGGTACAAGGCTTCAAATGCACTCTATCTACATTCATGAAAACTTTCAAGGGGTACTTCTGTTATAAAACAGAAAACATCATAGTTTCATGCTACATATTTGCAAAGATTAAATAAGCAGTGCAGCTTTAAGCATTTCTACAGAAAAACATCAGCCACCTGGGGCAGAGATGAAGGCAAGGGAACCAGAACACAGAAGCTGCTTGCAAAAAAAAAAAAAAAAAAAAAAAACACATGTAAGAAGTGGAAGGAGCCAATTTGCAAGTAGTGGGGAGAGAAACCACACAATCACTCACTCAGCTCCTCTCTCCTAAAGGTGAGTCAGGACTCTGAGGTCCTTAGATCCTCACACCTTTCTTGCAGGTCAGTATTGGCCCCTGTTACACAACAGCACAACAGCTTCATCTTGGTGTATTTCTCTCTTTTATACAAATAGTGAAATCCTTTTTGCATTATTTTCTATTTCAACATTGTATCTTGCTGTCCAGTTTGTTCCTTCATTCATTTATACAAGGAAAGCTGAAACAGCTTCAGTACAGCCTTTTCCTTCCTCTCTTTTTTTCTCTCTACTACATATGACCTTAATAGGCATCTGAAGATCCAGAAAAACATGCAGCACACAAACCAGACTACAAACAATGTATGAACAAGCAGGTACTTGATTTTTACAGGGCTGTTTTGTTGTATGATTTTTATTTGTTTGGGGGTTTTTAATTCCTGTTCTGCACATAATGTGTACCACAAAAATGAAGGTGTGAGAGAAATTAGAGCTAGAAACCAATGGCAATCTTATTCCTATGCCTGTAAGTTTTTATCTCCAAGACTGGCAATTGAAAAAATAAAATACAAAACCACTTGACTTTGCATTAAAGTAAATTAAAAAAAAAACAAACACACTCACATCCCTAAACAAAACAAACAAACAAAAAAAAACCAGAAAAAAAAAGACCCCAAACAAACAAAAAACCCCAAACCCACAAAATTAAACAAAGCAAACATAAAAACCCACCAAAGTGTTCTTTGAGTATTTCTAGATTCCCAGCAGGAGGAAGAGCCTACCTTACCACCTGCCTTCATGCACAAAAAATACTTAAGCTCAGGGTAAAAAACAGGTGGACATCCCTCACTAATAAAAATAAATAAGCAGCAGCATATTTAAACAGAGGGCAGTATGGCTGTTATATTAGCAATAGGTAGCATATAGTAGCTTAATAATTGGCTTACAAATAGCCTCTAGACATGCCATATTTGGGATGTGCAATTTTAAGTAAGAGTGAGTCACTTCTGCATGCTTGGGTGCTATGAACTTGATTTTGGCCATGCCAATTAAAGCTCAGAATTCAAAGCTACTGAACTAAAAATGTATTTTGGAAAGTGATGTCTCCTTCTAAATATTCTTCACTTCCAGGTGGTGGGGGGAGCACGCACACCAGATGCAGTGTTTGGAAATATAGCTGAGTCATGAGCTAGAACAAGAAAGAAGCTGATCTGCAGAAGAATAGAGCTACTTATTAAAGTCAATTCACCAAGAGCCAGGAGAAATTAAGAAGAAAAAAGCAGAAAAAAAATTCAATTCCTCTCTCTTTTCTTTGCATAAAAAGCAACAAAGCTATGGATAACTTACTAAGAATAAAAGGAAATCTAAATAATTGTAGAACTTAATTGTGTTAGGATGCCCAAATATAACTTAATACCACTAGTTCTTAAATCTAAATAATAAGCAGGGAATTCTGGTGGACTTTAAACAGAAAGGTCAGACAAGTGTCTCCATCAGCAAAGCTATGCCAATAATAGAAACTATGTATTTGTAAAAACATATTGTGAAACTGGAGTAATTTGACCAGATTTAGACAGAAAAGCAACACTGCTGCCCTTTTTTTTTTTTTTTCTTTTTAAGAGCTAAGTATCAGCTGCAGCTAGATAGAAACAGTAGCCGGAAGAAGACTGGTTTTACAGTAATCACTGTATTGTTGCTGAACCATTTCATCAAATTCTGCCATACATTTTTAACAAACACAGAAATGCAAGAAAGCTTACACACAACATGCCAGGTCTCCATTATGAATCCTGTCATTTCAAGACTAGAGTACATGAATAAACATTTTCTTTTCAAAAGGAATGAGAGACAGTGCCTGGTTGCCCAGCACAGCTGCAGTGTTAGCACAGAACAGCTGGTTTCATAAACCACAGCCCTGGCTTGTCACACGTGTTCAGCTGAAATTAGAAACAGTAGAGTTCAGGGGTTAAGAGACAAGTTTACACGACACACAACTACCCAGAGCATTACTGGAATTTGCTAGTGAACTCACTCAGGGGAAGAATTTGTCAGGGAGGTTTTCAGCAGGGGAACAATGCATGGGAGCTTTCAAGCTCTCAATTTGTAGCACGCTGTCCTGGCAGTAAAGCAGGCTGGGGAATAAGAGACAATGTTTAATCAAGCAGAAGTTTTACAGTGCATTTCTATGGTTTCTGTTTCTAATTTGATCAGTGCAGCCCATGCTAACATACTCTTTCTAAATTGAAATGCAGTGTTGTGTGCATAACCACCATGATAGCAGTGAGACATATACTACTTTCTTCCTCAACATTTTGTGTTCAAGCTTCTCTGAAACTCCTCATCCCACATGGAAAACCAATTCCTACTTTGATGTCTTTCCCCAACCCCCTGACACTTTCTGCAGTCAGGGGGTTTGTACTTCCCTCTCAGTAGACAGGAGACTACAAAAAAAGTCTAGAATCTCATGTGGAACATGGGTTATGTTTTAAGTTCAAAGTCAGTATATTTTAATGCAATAGAGCCTCACCAGTTTCCATAAGCAAAACTTTTGTGTCATTCAGCAGAGCTTTTCTACATTTAAGGAGTCTCAAGGTCTGTTAATTTGTTCTTGGAATGACATTGCAGTCTCCTAATTATTTAGCATTTGATTTTTTCACCTCACCAAAGGACAGTTGCAGGGAGATAAGTTACTCACTCTAGAGGCTCCATCAGCAATACCACCACTGCAGCCTTTGAAGAGTTCATGCCACAGCAATTCATCCAGCCTAGAGCCTCTTGGTCACCTGGAGTAAAACGTGCACCTCCCCATTGCTAGGAACATCTGGCACAGTCCTGCTACAAAGAACATGAGTGCCAACACCACAAACCAATGCTTCCTTCTCAGAATATCCTTCCTGGCAATATTGTCTCATGCCACTTGTCATACCACTTAAGTGAATACTCATCATTTATGAATTCCTCCCTTCCCCTAACAATGGATACACTTATCTGACCTTCTACCACTTTCAAAGATTAAGGGGAATGAGTTGCATTGTTCAAAAATCAGCCCTATAATATGGATCTTACTGAAAGTTATTCGAACATCACTCATGCAGTCACATCATCCTCAGAAAAAGAATCCTGCATTCCAGCCTTACTCATTCATTATCATAAAGTGGGTAATTGGCATCATTAACATTCTTCCCAGCTGGAAAGAATGCCCTTCCACATTGTAGTTAAAGCAGTATGTTATTCAGAGATGCCTGTTCTTCCACAGATATTTAATGGCAACTTAAATTTTTCATTTATTCCTTTTCTTTATTAAAAGACTGCTACGTAAAGTACTCTTTGAACTCCTAAGGAAACTAAAATATATCAGTCAAAGAACAAATCCTGCAACAACTATAAACCAGCAATGACTATTTTGGCATTTGAGCATGATTATTTCATACCCATTCCTACGAATGGGAAAAACAGGACCATAACTATTAAAAGAATCTAGCTGTATGAAATCAAACCCGTGAATCCCTTTTATGCAGAAAGCATACAGTGGAAATTAATACCAAGTGACAGAAGCTTGTTTTTTCCTTATGAAAGTTTATGCATGCTGTGATTTGTAGGTCTATTTTTATGAAAAGCCAGTTCTCTTTATATAATTAGAACAGCTCTTGAGGCAGGAAGAATATAATAGGCAATAATGACTTTGAACTAAGAAAGCCTCACTGGAGTTCGCACGACGTCACAGCCAAAGCATCTTGCACAAGGAGAGTTCTCTGAAACAAGAGACAAAAGCAATCCGGGGGAGGAGCAGCATTCAGCTGCAGACATTTTTCCTATTCCTTTGGCTGTGAACATGAATGGCTGGAAAACTGACAAGTTTTCACAGGCATGACTGAGCCCAGTTCTTGACTTGGAATTAAATGGGACACAAGGCTTTGGCTGGCCAAGATCACCAAGCATGAACAAAAATTAAAACTAAAATTACCTTCACTGTTTATGTCAGCGTAAGAAAAAAAAAAAACCCAAAAGCAATTGGGAATGGCACTGTTTATTGTTTGGCAGGAGTCCATCATTACTATGGGCTAACAAGAACTGAAGAGAAAGAAAATTAACCCTAGTGTTGTTCCAACCTGGACAATAAAACGTAGTAAATTCTGTGTTGCCCAAATTAAAAAATAAATTACTTTTGTTTACACCTATGATTACCACAGATTATGCCTTAATTTTTGTAAGCTAACATGATCATACTTTGGGCATTCTGTACTTCATCTGCACTAAAGCCACTCTCTGTGGTAAAGGTCTATGATAAAGCTAAACCAAGGGCTTTCATATTAACAACCCTGCCCCACAGTAATATTGATGCAAGGCAATTATTATTCTAAGTCTTCCTTCAAGGCAGTGAAGAGCAGCATCAACAGAGTCCCCGCCACAGTGACGGCAGTTCTCACCCTCAGCCCCAGGCAAGTTCTCAAAATGAGACGTCAGAGGCAACTTTTCACTACCTACATGCCCCGTCTAGAACTGTGCAGCTCAGAGTGCTGCCCTCCCACTTAATGACTTAATAAAGCTATGGATTACATACTAAACTGAACTTTTGCATTTACTCATGTCAGAAAATAAAAGGCCTCATAGTACTTTGTACTTCTTAGAAATAAGACTGAGCTGACAGGCTTTCTGGCATTTCTGACACTTGAAACCCTGCTGACTGGACTGAAAACCTGATGAGCGAGTTCCCTGGCGGAGTCTGGCAAACAGCTTCCAAACACAGTTATCTCTTTACAATCAAACAGAAAACTGCACTGCAGACACATGAAAAAAATCTAAGCTAGAAGAAAAATAAAGATGTATTAAGTGAAGTTCTCAATTTCTCTTAAAAAAACCTCTAGAAACCTGAGACCATTTATTTACATTATCTGGGTTACAAAATTATCCTTTCCCACCCCCATTCTAGCCATTAGAAGCTAACTGCTTACTCATCCTAAAAAATAAATAACTTCAACCCACTCAACATTAACAGACACAAAACAAAATCTTAAAATAATTGCTGTAATCTTAGATTTTAATCTTGCAAAAAATTAAGTGGATGAATAATTCTGCATCCAAGAGTTATCCCCCTTGACTTCAATACATGCAGTGTTAACTTTACATATTATGTTCCACTTATATACACTTTACATAAACCTGAGGAGATTCTACAAGCACACATTAAAAAACATTGGCTTGGGGCATAAAAATTGCACCAAAAAAAAGTCACAGGAAAAAAAAGCTATCTAAATTTACAGTTCTAAAAGTTACAATGTCTACATAGAAACATAGTTATGGAACCAGTAGGAGGGAAAGTATGGTTAGAAAATGGGGAATCGTAATTCATTAAAAATGACATGCTAGTAAAACAGCAGAATTATGAGCAACTTCTTGGTTAAATTTGGGCCAATGATGAAAGATGGCAAAGGCTGTGAAAATCTGCAAGTTTAAAAACAAGTTTCAGACAAAAATAGTGTTGCAAAAAGTGCAAGAAATGGTGGAGGGCAAACATGTAAAACCTCCCAGTAATACTGATTAGCTTTCATCAAATATTAGTATTCTATTTTTGAAGAATGCTCATAAGATATATGATTCTTCTTCCCTGTTTATCTGGCTTCATATTCCCCACTACACACATGCTGCTGTGCATCAAAACAGCTCACAAAACACGCAGAAAGGAGGTTCAGTGTGACTTTGATCTTACCATCTTTGACAGCACCAGATTTTCGTAAATTCGTTTGAAAGTTTTAAGTTTATAGAAACAAAAGTGCTACTACAAGAGCTGTTGTCCCATGGGATCAAGGCAGTCATGGAAGACACTGGCAAGGACACTAGAAATCTTGGCTCTTATATAAGAAGTACTGCAAATCATAAACTGCCTTTATCTAAACCCCTGAGTGTTCTCACCTGTGTGACACAGCTCAGACAGCACCATGGGCACTGCAGTGTTTCTAGCTCAGGTATCCAACCAGAGAAATAAGAGGTGAATGCCACCAGTGAACTGGTATCACACAGTTCACTTCTGTTCTCACTGGCAACGTAGGGCTTTTTTTTTTTTTTTTTGATGTAGATGACACAGTATCGCTTCTCATCTCATTTATACTCCTTCAACTGCTCCCATTCCCCTCAGGAATCTCTTGAGCAATAGTCTAACCTCACTGAGCTGAACTGAAATATAGACTATACTCTCTTCCTAGGGAATAAGAACAAGGTAAAATTTCCCTTTCATTTGATGCTGTGCTCAGGCCTCAAGTTGTAACACACAAAATTCAGCAAGATATCCATGAAATACTGAAAGAGCAAGGGGAGCACTGGAGAGAGGCTTGGCTCCAGTCTTGCTTCTCAAGAAAGGCAGCTGAATCAGCATGGAAGTCAAAGTGAAATGTCACTGGCATGTAAATCACGACAGCCCTAAAAAAGTGTAGAAAAGGTGCTTGTGACTGTTTCTGATTTAATGCTTCCTAAAGTCCTTCTGAAGTACTTGTAACTTGCTCAGTGTTTTGCGCCAACAAAATGAAAAATTATAAAAAAACCTCCACCACACCAATATATGTGTTTCTTTGCACTACTGAAAAATCAAAGTTATTAGAAACACAAATTAAATTAGCTGTAGTATATGAATACTACACTCAATCATTTTAGTTTCTTGTATGGCGAGGCTGTTAGTTTTTAAATTCTCAGCTGACTTCACAGGCTTTAGGTCCAAAATTTCCATCTATTTCCACAACCTCTTAGTCTGAACCCAACTCGGTAAGATCTTATTAGCTTTGAAGCTTCTCCCTGTCCCTTTTCTTTACTCTAACCACAACAAGAATGAAAACATGAAAAAGATTCACCGTTAATTTTACAGAGACAATTAAACATTTCTTCGGACATTTTGGCAAGCTGGTAAATCACCTCCATCAGCCTTTATTCACAGGTGAGCCTTTGCTTATGAGTAACTGGCAAATGCTCTTCACTTTAGAGCCAGCACATGCATCTCTCTGTAAATCAGACTGTCACCCTTTGTCCCCTGGCTCTGAGAGCAGCTTGGCTCATGTCAAGGAGATCAGTGCATGGGGCAAGGTACTAAGAAATAATAGAGAATACTTAAATCTCTCTGATTGGACCTTATTGTTTAAATTTAAAGCACAAAATTCTGAATCCAGCAGAGAATCCCAGTCTTGAAAAATAGCTAATGTTATTACGTTTTTCTTCAAGCTTTTGATTCAGTCTAAAACATTTCACTTCCTTATTAAGAAAACAGAACTTATATAGATCCAACTGTTTACCCAATAATTTACCACCTTTCATAATATCTTCAACAGCATCTTTTAGCTGATCAGAGCCAAGGCTAATATCCAGACATAAAATCCATTCTCTGCTCTCCAATATTGCAATAGACCAAAACGACATTCCACAAACAGCAAGATTCTTTTTAAGTAGACATCCATCAAAAATGCATTTTTCCTCACTACCTTGGCCTTGAAGACACTGCATTTTCCAATTTCCTACATGCTGCTTAATGCTATGCAGTGTCAGTCACACCACATTATGTCATTTTATACAGCAGGTCAGCAGGAACCGCCATGTTCAGAGATACCTGATATTTTGCCAAATCATTTGGCACATCTCACATTCTCATCAATTTAAATTACTTGCAGATCATTTCAAAAGAGAGACATAATTATTGGCAACCATTCATAAGATGGTAGATAGCCTACTGAGTGCTTTGCTGGCCTTCTCATCCATCTATAAACTGCAAGATAGACAGATTTCCCTAAAACAGTGTAACTGTATGTCAGATTAATACATATATAATTCTTGCTTACACTTACTATCTTGGGGATGCTCTGCAGTTCTTCCTTACAGTAAATAGTACTTCATCCTACAGCTTCTCTAAAGGCAGCTCAGAATCAGTGTTACTAGGAATACCAGATTCTGACCCTGAGGCTGAGGTTATATAATACTTGATTCAAGTATTAATTCAATGCCGTATACTTTCTAAAGCAAGCATATATCTTTCATTCTATTAAACATTTAACTTTTACAGTAATTCTACACCAACTACAGCAGTTAAAGCACTCTTTACATACTGTAGATAACCAACCCTCTTCTTATTATGCACATCTATTTTTGTGTCATCTTAACACATTGCATGTAGGAGCACCACAGGTAAGCAGTACCAAATTGATAATTAAGTTCTGGTTATACAAACAAGAACATTCTTGAAAAGGCCACAGGTAGTGAGAGCAAAACAAAAACCAGATTGCATGTATCATAACACAACACAGTTTTCCACAGGTGTCTGTGGAAAATACTGCTGCAAAATAAAGCAGAGAGGCTTCTTTCTGTGTAGAGAAACCTGGCCATCAAAAACTGTACAGGGAACTGTACTACAACTACAGCTGACTACAGCTTGTTCTTGTTCTGCAACAACACAACATAGGAAATTAGACTGGAAGAGCAATAATTCTAAAGTAGAAGAATACAAGGTCTTCACCTAATTGCAAAACAGGCTCCTATCCAGAGGGGAAAGACTGCAAAGCAGTAAATAGACTAGAGGATAAAGATTTGTAGTGAGCTTGTACTGATAAAAAACATGTGGGCCAAGAAGATCAACCACCAAGTGAAGTGTGATGGATCTGACAGATGAGGTATTTGGGGGATGTGCTGGAAGCCTGCACACACCCGTGGGCTCACCCAAGGGCAGCCAGAGAGATCCTACACTGAAATGTCAACACACCAGAGCCCATTTATGAAATACAAGCCCCCAGGCAGAGAAGACTTGACATTTTCATGGGTTCCTTGGCATAACTGCTTTCATCAAGTATGGTTTTCTAATTTAAAAGCCTTGATTTCAGTAAACAGCTATTTAAAAGCAGGCATAATAGACAATTTATATAGTTAGCAAGGCAAAGTTATAGAATATTCACCCAATAAAGGCCAAATCCAAAGACCCCCTGAATTGAATTGAATTATAAGGGTATCTGCACCCCACAAGCATATTAAAAATACCTGTTTGTGGTGTTTGATCACAACAAAAGCTGGTTGTTCAGTGTATGTCTGCAGAAATACTGGGAAGATGGAAGCTGTAAACTTAATTCCCACCTTGAAGGTGTGGCAAATAGCTCCTCACAGGCAGAGAATGAGAGCAGTTCAAGACTGAACAAGCAGCTTCCCTTGTGATCAGTACCAAATAGTGAAAATTATTTGAAAGGAGATTTAGTCTGTGCAGCAGATAGAATAATCTTTAAGTGTTGCAAGGCAGCAAGAAGTCACTCAAAACTGTATCTAATTTCCACTCACAGTTTTACTAGACCCAGAGATTCAAACATAAGCAGTTCAAAAGCAAACCCAAAAACTCATGAACTTCTTAGAAGGTGTTTTGCTGTCAGATACAGTTGTCACCTGTTTAAGATGAAGAAGGAGTAGTCCATAAAGTGGAAAGAAAAAGAGACTAGAAGTAAGAGTTAGGAGAGAAAGGGAACAGTTTTGTCTGGCAGAGGCAACAGAACTATTCCTCTGTAATTCTTGGTCAGTAGCAGGGCCAACACAGGACTCAGAGCAAACAAGACTCTGTCCCGCATTCTCTCTCCTCTGCAATATTGTTCAATGAAGAATATTAGCTAAACATTCTTTTAAGTTTTTTCCCTAGAAAGATATAGAGAGTGTGTTAGGACTAAAGAGAGAAATATATCTTTATATAAAGAGTGAGTGTACTACTATAATATTTTCCTAGCTATATAACCTTTCATCTGCATTAATTGTTTTCAGAAAAGAGAAGAGCAACCAATAACTTTGACCCAGTAAAAATTTCTGAAACTTTGGAACATAGTTTAGTCCCAAATTATACAATAATGATGCTTTACTATTTTTAAGTCAATCAGTTATTTCATTATGGTTATATTTCCACTGTAACTTCAATGCTCTATTTTGAGGAAAAAAAATAACATTTTAATTTTTCTTAGAATAGAAAATTCAAATTTGATTACTGATTACCTTTTTTAATTTTAAGATATTCAAATTCCATTAGAACCCTATTCCCAGCAGAAATCTATTTCATCAGACCGAATTCCAGCTAGTTTGGTTGTGCATTTAACCTATTTTTTTGACCTGTATGATTAGTTTTTTATTAGGAAAGTTAAGAAAGAAACAATAAGATACACAAGAGACCATAGAAACTGGGATCAGTCAGAACTAAGTTGCTGCCTTTCTTTGCTTGTGAAATGAGATCCCAGCCTGGGAAGATGAGGGGGACACTCATGAGAGGGAGCCAATAGAATGTGGGTGACAGCAAAATCATTTCCATACATTTTTCGTTTCCATTCTTAAATAAGAACGAATTCCCTGGATTTGAAAATCATTTTACCAAGATATATTAGAAAAGATCATTCTTATCTTCACAAAGTGATCAAAGTTCTCTTTTCCAAAGTGAGAGCAATTCCTATCTTTCAAGAAGATAAACATTTAAGAGTGACTCGTGTTTTGAAAAGCCATCGTATAAACAGACTAAATATCACAAAAGTATTTATAAAAGCAGAAAAATACACTGCATAATATAAACCTTATAAGAAAATTGTTTAATTTTTAAAATTAAATTAAATCCATTGTAAAAAGAATGTTATTTTGCAAATTTTCAGTACAAAAGGTTTGCTCAGGATGTGGTGAAAGTGAGGTGAAAAATTTTTCATATTGCATTCTAAATTTAACAATAGCACTTGTCTAAAAATGAGCTTAAACTTATACCACTTTTAATTGCACTTTTCTTTCAATCACATTCTTTTTCCCAGTGAAGCTCCCTATAAATGGATCTTCTTTCTCCACTGGCTATAAAAGCAGCTGTGCAGCAAATGTAAATAAGAGTAGACATACGAATATGCCACCAACATTTCTTTACTAACTTTTTCTGCTCTATAGACACTTCACTTAGGTTACTATCATAATATTATTAATTTAGAGCCTATCCTTAACAAAACCAGTACAATAAGTCTTCTGATCAGAGGTGACACAAAACAAAAGGTTCATCACATAAGAATGTGTGTTTTCAAATTTTGCTTCCCCACATAAAACAAAACAAACAAACAAAAAAATTAAGCAATTGTTTTATGTCAAGCAAAGTATTTCATTTTCTCCCCCAAAAATAATTTTTCTCTTTTCATAGCATTTGAAGAACAGCATCAAAATGTTTGGATACAACCAGTCAACATGCCATACAACCACATACAGTGGTTGTGTCCAGATGTTCATTTGTTCACAGGTTTGAGCATTAAAAGTTGCAAACAGCGACGATTTGAAAAGCTGAGGTGCACAGTGGGAAGCATAAAGCTCTTCACGGTCTCTCTAATACCTACAAACTACACTGGACAGATAAGGAAATATCAGCAGATATCCTCCTAGCCCCCACTAAATTTCTGTAATTTCTGGTTTCATTTAAAAGAAGTTATATATTTCCCTTCATCAAAAAGGAATTTCAGTATCAACATGAGGGAAAAAAAACAGGGTAGGGTGGGGGGCTGCAGACTCCTGGAAAAGGGCAGGCATTTACCTCATTTCCAATTGGTATGTGTCTTCTTTCAACATTATTGTTCAGCTTTCATGTCCTTAGAATCTGACTTTTACTTATATCTTTCATTATTTATAAGAGCTCATACAAAGTAATTTATCTGTTTGCTTGTTTTCTCCTCGAATTTGGAATAGCGTTATGGAATACAGAGCTTTTGTCTGTCATTAGCATTGTTAGAGCACGTGAGATCACAGCCAAGCTCTGGGTTGGAAACAACGAGGTACTTTGGAAGGGGCCTTTGGCCCAAGGAGCTTAGACTTTTGGCCTAATGCTGTAAGCTGCTCTGCACACATCCATCTACTTGTAGGATAAAGAAGATAAAGGCTTAAGTCCAGGTTAACTGCACCACAAACACCAGTGTCAGGCTTCACAGACTAAAGTACAAGATCTGAACAGATAATTAAGAAAAAAAGAAAGGATCAAGCTGCAAACAAGAGCACTTAATTATGCAGCTGGGTATTATATAAGTACAGTACAGGCTGATGGCATCTGAAGGTACTAATTATCATTACTATTTCAAGCAATATCTTCAATGCAGATATAAGCCACCACTTGTTCATATCTTGTGCTTGTTACAGGTATCTCAGTGGAATTTGAGCTCCAAGAAATATTTTTTCTTCCCTCTCTTTTTTTATTTATTTTGAAATAACAATAAAAGTTTAATTTACTGGTCATTTTTGTGCCTTCCTGGTACTTATTTCAATAGGGTCATTTTTTTTGTGCTTGACATTGAAAGCATATTTTAGCACTTTGCAGAATTAAGCAAGAACATCTAATCCATAGGCAGTCCCATGAGATGTGGCCCAACAGACAAAGGCAGCATCCCTGTGGTTCATTGAAAGAGGCTCAATAAGAAACTCTATGGAATATTAACTAACAATAAAGCCTCTTCCCAAAAAATGCACAGAGTACTATGCAGCATTATGGCAGAAGAAGTCCAGATGAAAAGGTTGTTTGCCAAGGTCCTGTGTGAACAGATCCCCCATTCTCTCAAATGAGCTGGTTGCACAGCACTGATAACACGGTTCTGGATGGGCTGCTGTGCTGGGGAGTTAATCAGACAACACTGCAATGCCCCCTGCATGGGCAGAGCCAGATGGACTCAGCATGTTCTCATGCTTGGTCAGGTGTTATTAATCTATGACCAAGAGAGCAGGTGGCTGTCATAAATTGCAAGAATTTTTCACAGATTCACAGCTCCCCATTGCCAACTGCCTGAATATGCTTTTACTGTTAAAATAAAAATTAAATAAATAAAAACTGAGAAAGAAACAAAAAACAGGAAGGGATTGCAACCAAGAGCTATTTCAAGTAACTGCTAAGTTTAGACAATGATGCATAGTGAACATAGCATGACAACCTTTCCCTCTAACACTAAGCCTAGAACAGTGCTTGCTCAGCACATCAGTCACAAACAAACACTTCAAAATATTCAGGTTTTTCAAAAAAATGCAAACCACATATCCTCTTGACAATAGGTTCCTCTGAAGGATTACCATGGTAAACTGTAACCCAAGCCCCAGTTGCAATGTTGTCTCAGAACATACTATACAAAACCTCATGTAGAGGCAACACACAGAGGTCAGATTATTGTCCCATGAGAGAGCCAGTCCCATACTAAGCAGTACAATTTTTCACCAAGATAGTATAGGAGAGAACTTACCCAGCGGGGATTTTATATTAAAGGACTAATGGATTTAAAAGAGTCACCCACTTTTACCTTCCTAATAAAGGTAAAATTTTAAAATATTTTCATTAATTAATGCATCTGACTACACTTTTACTTTGCTCAGCCTTAACAGCAAAAGCAATTTTGAATGAGGACAGAAAGTCAGTTTCAATGTTTCATGGGCCAAAACTGTCTCAAAAACCAACTACAGTATCTCTATTCAATATAAACTTCTACATTTCCAAATAAACTTACATTAGGTACAAGAGTACATAATGAAAAGTTTAGAAATGGCATTTTCACTAAAGCACAATAAAAAACAGATGTTTTCCTCAAAACCTCCTAATTCTGCTACTCTTCCATTTAACTTGGATCCAGTGAACATAACACTTCAATACTGACATTTGAAGTAATTCTTTAATTATTTTTCTACACTCCACAACATTAATATTTCCTTGGAGTACTGTTCCTCACTTCTACAATCTTTTGGGGATTAGGTGGTTTAATTATGTGAACAAATGAAAAAGGAGCTCAATCTACCTTGTGTTTCAATCTAGACAATGTCACTGGACATACTGACTCGCAATGCAGAATTATCCACTGCAATATATGCATATTTAAATAAAGTTTCTTTTCATTACAAAGCCTTTTTGACTAACACAACCTTTCTCCTAGCAAAGAAACAAGTGGCTGTTTTTAGCTCAAGCGAGTTCTTCACTCTTGTCACCAAGCTGACTGCTCAAAAAATGGGAACTGAGAAGACAGGACAGAGAAGAGAACTGACTAAGTCTATACCACAATTGAGAAATAACTCCTGGATATATATCTTCATTTTCAGTGCTCCCAGAAACACTGTGTTATGAAATGAACTCTAGATTTGCTGGCTAAGTACTGGCTAAAAATATTTTAGAGAAGACTTCGGCAAATGCACATTGTCTGCTAATAAACATAAACCAGCAGTGGTTTTTGAAGGTAAAGGAAATGTGCTATTTCATTTCCAATTCAGTTGCAATCTGATTATTATTCCCTTCCTGAAACCAAAGGCACTTTTCTTTTAAAGAGGGAACGGTTTGAAAAACAAACAGAAGAACAACCTATGTTTAATTGTAACGATTGTTTCCATCAGCAAAGTCATTCATTAACTGCAGCACTGTGATATTGCCTCTCTTTATGGCATGAGTTGCCCAAGACTTTATATTCTATTACAACATTGTAGAATAATAGAAATTGCACACAGGGTCAGGTAAACAATGTAAATGTGTCAGATATGAATTGCTGTTTCTTCCCTGCTTGCAATAATAGACTTATCTCAGTCAGCATTTTCTAGATGGAGACTAGTGGCTTTAATTTTACATATAATCATTAAAATCTAATTGGTGTGATCTTTCCTTGAAGCAGACAAGATGTCTAATATAGTGGTAATTACTGTTTAAAACTTACATTATCTCAGGCTATTTTAAATGCAAAGGAAGAAGTAGTGTTATGACAGTCACAATCTTAAAAGACAGAAAGTTACAAAATATGACCATTGGAGAAGAGCAAAATCCCATGCAAAGCATTCTTAACAGGCAGTGATGAGGAACTGAGGAGGGTTCTTTCTGTGACACACAGGTCTGCAAAGCTTGATAATATTAACCCCAACATTTGAGGCAGTACTGTCACATTGATACAGTGCTGCCTACGAGCAAATAACCCTGACAGACCCCATCCAACACTGCCCATGACGCAGTCAATCTATAAATAAATGCAAGTTGACTACCTTCGTTCCTAAAAAAGCCAGGTCAGAATACTGTTTGCCAAAGTATTTAAGAAGTAAGGCTAATATACTGAGGCAGACATGTTTCAAAAATACGAGTTTCTTGGACTGTTTAGCAAAAGAGATTAGCTTACACTTCCAAAAATAAACAAGTCTACTTTCCAAAATGTCTTTGGAATTGCAGAATTTAACATACGAAAGCCTACTTAAAAATCAAAAGGATTTAAGTATTTATGCCACTACCTAGACTGAGTGGGGAAGTTTATAGAAATTCTTTACATAAATGTTATGAACACATATGAGCCATAAGACAACCAGCAACATCAGAGCACCAAATGGTTTTATGGAATATGCACAGATTCCAGAATGACACCCCTTTACTAAAATGTACAGTTCTCAGACAGACACTTTTGCTGGGAATAGCTTAAATGAGACTCCAGACGAATGAAAGGATCCTAAACTGCAAGATGAGATGGGTTTCCTATTATCCAAGCATTTAATAATACAGGAAAATGAATTTTTTTTCCTATAAAAAAAGATGTTGGGAGTTTATTTTTCTCTGCCTTACATCTCTCATTGCTTCTGTGGGCCTGGATTAGTATTTGCAGCAATCAAAATCTGCATGCAAAATCTCACACTATTTCTCTTTGCAAAGAGAAATTATTACTTTGGGTGCCCTGTTCCCTGAACATTGTCATTTCTAGCATGTTTTTAACACATACTTTTCCTCTAAAAGCTGTTAAAAGGCCTCAGCTCTGTTAATGCAGGCATCCCTTTATCTGACACCAATGATTTTTACCAGGTCACTGGTTTAATGCCTTTAAGCCCTTGATAAATTAATCATCAGTGAGGCCAAATGATTTTGTCAACTTCCTAACAGTATCTGCAGTTCTGAATAACTGGCTTCCAATGGAAGATCTGCAAGGAAAACCCTTTAGCAATTTTAAAAATCTCCTTCTGTCCATGAGAGTTAAAAGAACTGCAAGGAGCATGCTGCTATCCTTACAATGCCATATCCCACACTTACAGATGACAAGGCTTGACAAAGGCAGGGAGGGGGGATGTAATTACAGCAGGGCTACTGTGGCATTTTTATCTCTTAGGAGTTAAACACCCCCCCAGTCTGCCCCCCCCGACCAAATCCAGAAAACCATTTCAACTGGAGGTAGTCCTTGCTGATCTCAATTAGCTATATGCATTTTAATCATGAGGCATTGTTTAAATGCTTTTTGATTCAAGCTACAGCATGAGTTCCTGAATGAAAACATAACAGCATACAGTATAGAAATCTTTCACACATGTAAACACACTTATAATTTAACATTATACATCTTTGTCTATTTAACACCCATTCAAAAAAAAAAGAGGTGCCATTATGTAACAGAATTTCAGTCTCCCTTCCAGAAGTCAAATTCCTTCCTAAAAGAATTAGAACTCTTAATCCTGTTACAAAAGCAGTCCATGTGGGCCTAAAATCACTGATAAAACAGTGCTTAAATGAAGCAAATTTATATTATTGACGGTTCTCGTGACCTGTGAAGAACTTCTGAAGTGAAGGACAATTCCAATTACTAAACTATTCAGCACTGTTATAAGGTCTGTTTTCCTTCTAAGAGTGCTACAGGATTTTGGGGGCCAGCCCTAAACAATGCCTGCAAAATACATCAGTGTGGGAGACGTACAGAACGTGCTGATCTGAAAGCACGATTGGGTCAGGAATGACCATCAGAGTGAGTGGCAGATTTCCAGTCCTTGACAAAACTGCACCTCCCCAAGGAGCACAGGGCGTGGGTAGGGTGGCTCAGTGACCTTGATCCACTGAGCTGGTCACAAATCAGCACCGCAGGACCGCACTCCAGGGAAGTTGTGATGTTATTAAAGCAAAACAACAGGAGAAATATTGCCAGAGGCACTGCTACTACAATAGCAATTTGTGAAGGGGGGGGAAATAAAAGAAACAGGAGAAGCAGTTGTGAAAGAAGATCATGACAGGGGATGAGTAACCAGCAGTGCAAAAGGAAAGAAAAATGCGGGTATATACAAATCTACTTATGAAAATAACTGCATGTTCTGTATTTTCACAACATTTTTGAAAACCAGACACAAGGCAGTTAAGATATCAAGGAACAGTGCACAGACAAAATGTATCCTGTATGTTACAGTTGTGCTGAACAAAGACTGAATTCCTTTTGCCTTACAGCAGCTAGAATTCACTGAAAATAGAACTGTCTGTAAAACTGCATGATTCAAGAAGAATCAGGAGTGAAGAAGGAACACAGCAAAGACAAGGACTGCTTTAAGAGCTGAGGTAGCTGCAATATCTAAAGACCTATTTAAAAGAGAAAAATCCATTGTCATATGTGAATAATAAGATTCCCTCAGAAAATATTGCATTCTGTGTAACCTTTATATCAGATGCTGACCAGAAAGGGACTATTTATTTCCTGAAATTGAATGGAATGTCTGAAGCTACACACAAGTACCTAAGATAGTTATTGTGTTACATATCCCTGTTTTTTCCTCCCTCATTCATTGTTAGTTTTCTATTAGTTTAAAAATGTGGTATAGTTACAGCACGATCTCTTTCAATTAAAAGACCTGAGTATATTTAAAATTGCCATTGCCCATTCCCGTATCAATAAAATTCCAAAACAAATGGGAAACTAAAGCCAACATTAAAAGCATGGGCAAGTAAAGAGTTTTCTATTTGGTACACTTATGCTGAAACCTCAAAATTGGAGAAGGGAAAGGGAGAGAGGAGAGGAGGGAGGGTCAAGTCTAGTGGCTTTGACTTGGCTTAGAAGAGTTGCAGTCCTCATTCTTCATTGGGAATATGAAAACAACAGTTCTTATGACTGGGCTAAACAGAAAATGGTTGGTCCACAGAATGGTAATTTTAGCATTAAAATTTCTTGCTGGCAATTTCTAGCCATTTGTAGCTGTTGTTGCCAGCAAGTGCTAACAATCACCACGAGCCAGATTCCAGCTAAGCCTGTCAGCACTTCAGTTTTTGGCAAACATTTCAGAGATAATGTTTTGACGCCTCTGTGCTCACTTGCAGTCCAGTCAGATTAGAGATCACAGGTTGAAGTACATTGCACTATTGCACTCTGTACAACAATTACCCTCTGTTAGTCTTTGAAATGAAGGAGACCAGCACTGGTTTGGTATCTTAACAACAGATGTTTCCAAAGTAGCAGACATTTACACTCTGTACTTCACCTGGAAGACGGATCACATCCATCTCCACACTCATTTCCACAAAACAGTCACCCGCATACTGATAGTCTACATTTGATAAACACATGACTTCAAGGCCATTCAAAATGAGGCACACACCTTTTCATTCAGCTTTAGCACTTGGAAGGAAATTCTGTCATTTCACTTGTACTCTGAAAAGCTGGAGAAAGTCATAGTCTTCCAGGTTTTGGATTTATTATTATTTGCCTAAACATTTGAAAATTAAATGACAGAAAGCTCCAGAAACTAAGAGCCAATTCTTTTCTGGATTAAAATCAAAATAGCTCTACAAAATTTTAGAATGCAACATTGCTTTCACAAACAAATGTCTGGCCCAATATCTCCAAGCTGTGCAAAAGACGTGATTTAGTATGGCCTTGTTGGGATAGGACAAGGGTAATGGTTTTAAACTAAAAGGGTGCAGACTCAGACTAGATAATAAGGAATTAAGTTTTTACGACAAGCGTGGCAACAGGCACAGAAGGGTGGTAGATGTTCCATCCCTGCAAATATTCCAGGTCAGGTTGGACAGGGTTCTGAGCAACCTGGTCTAGTTGAAAATACCCCTGCTCATTGCAGGGGCTTGAACTAGATGGCCTTTAAAGGTCTCTTCCAACTCAAACTGTTCTACGATGTTCAGGAGACATGGGTTTTCCATTGGAATACGGGAAAATTTTAGTACATGACCTTAAGATTCAGAAACCTTTCACATCAAGAAATGCAGTGGCAGAAGTTCATTGCCAGGGCACCTTGTAGCTTTATTCTTGTACTTAGTTCAGACTTAAGTTTCAAAATACCGTCAACCTCAGTAGCCACACCTGGTGAGGCTAGATATATTTCCTTCATAGAAACCCAAGCCAGGTATTCACAACCAAATGAGCTGCAAGATTTATTTAAACAGATAAGAGGAAAACAGAAGCTTATCTCTAGACTGTAAATTTAATTTTTTTAAAAGTTTAAATCTTCTGGATGCAAATGCAGCATGAAGTTTTCAAACCCCACATAAGTTCAAAATGCATACAGTTGTTTCATGCACTTCAATACCTTTGAAATTATTGAACTAAAGAAGTTCTGCCATATAAACAAATCCAACTTCTCCTGGAGTCAACAAGAGTTGCAGTTGCATACAAACTGAATAGGAGCTATTATACAGTGAAACACCAGAAGGTATTTTCCTTTCTATTTTAAAGCTGGCCTCAATTTTTCCATGCCTTGGCAGGTTGTTTTCACAGGATTTAGTGATTTGTTTTTAAAGCAAAAAATAATGGTAGACTTTGAAATCCACTGTCAGAAAGCATTTCTAAATTTGGGTGCACGTGGCCTTAATCATTGCACTGCATCGTACGCCGTGTTGTAAACCACTGTAAGGTAACACCACTGTAGAGGGGGACCTGTTTTACATTAACATGAGCAGAGCAGAAGATACCTGATCACAGGATGTAGGGCAATAATGAGATGGTGCATGCTCCAAGAAGCAGCATTATTTGCTTACACACAAATATTTTCCAAAACAATAACATTTTCTAGCTATTGAGTAAATAATTTCAGGGTGCCCATCAAACATAGGGAACACTTCAGCAGTCTCCACAGAAGAGCTTCACACTCTCAATCACATTCCTAGTTAAGCTTCAAACCAAAGAGTATATAACAGCAAATAAACTTTTCCCCAAACCCATGCTTCCTTTTGCACTGCATCCATATTTCATTGTTGAAAACAATAAAACAATTGAAGTGCAAAAAAACCCAAAAGATACTTTGAAGTAATTTTGAACAAATCTGAGCAGAGCCTTTAGATCTGGTGTACATCTGAAAGTCTGAAAATCACCAACATTAGTTGAGAATTTTCTCACCAAAAGAGTCATGTCATTGTCAGAGTTAGACTGATACACCACTGTGCTATCTGACCTATTTGAAAACATTGAAGAAATATAGAAGTACTTGTATACAGAGCAGCTGCATTCACAGAGGATGGAGGTGCAAAGGAGGCAACCTTTTTAACGCTGGCCACAGAGATAAAAGCAACATTTCTTCAGACAACATGAGCAGGCTGGAACTGCAGGCTCCTGTTCAACACACAAGCCAAGGTCTGGCTACTAAGCTGATGAGGCTCCTGGGCAGGCTGAGACTGCCAAGCACAAAGAGCAGAAAAGGCTCTGGGCAGACCAACCACAGCAGGAATGACAGACACTACATGCTAACCTGCCAAGGTGATCCCCCCTCAGTTGTCCCTAAAGCGTCCAGCCTACATCTGGCCCACACAAGTGCTTGGGCAGCATTACTCACATACTGTACCTGTCACCATCTCCAATGAGGGTTGTATTTTCAGAGTTACTTTCAAGTTACTGGACCGAACACAATAGATTTGCTTTTTCAATGCTCGTTTCTTATTTCTGTTCACTAGAAACTCCTTTGCCAGTCTATTTGTGAACAGGAGAACATGGCATGTCATTTGGCAGAAGAGGTTTCCTATCACACTGCAGAAAATTGCTAAAAGTTCACAGAGCTCCAGTCTTAGACTGTACATGAAGTTTCTTGAAGAAATGGGTTTCTGCAGCAGCACATTGTAAAAATTCTAATTAAATTAAAATGGAGAAATATCCTAAAAAGAGTTCATCCTGAATCTAGCCTCTTACTCTCTCTCCTCACCTCCAGTCTTTGTCTCTCAGCTTCTTGTGGCCTTTGTCAGACTCACATTACCTACTTTTGCACGTCTTTTGCATGTTTCCTGCCTGACTTTACCCCAGAGGAAAAGCATTAATATATTGAACTCTGGCCCTGTAAATGTTCCCACTTGAACATGTCTTGCACAGGAATATGCCTCCTTGCCACAGCAGCTGGAAATTTCAGACCGGAAAATGAAAAAGATTTTCAAGAAACTAAAATAATGTGTGATTAACCTTTCTAACAGCCTATCAAGATTTGTGGCAGGCTTCCAACACTTACCATGCCTTCAAATCAAAAACTGAAGATTAAAGATTAGCAATCATTTAGCTAGTGGGCATGATGCTGGAGCTATCTTTGAAATATTCCTACATGATATATAAGGCCAAGCTGTAAGATTCCTCTTAAAATGTACAGACAAGCTTATCAGCCTGTAATAATACAGAGAGCTTTAATTATGGCAGTGTTGCTTTACAGATTTCCAAGGAGAAGACGACCATGTGTGTTTTGGCTGCTCAGAACTCTATGACATTTTTCAACAGAAGGACAGAGAATTTTTTTGCTTCATCAATATTCTTTGGACAAATTCTGTTCAAGATTGCCTTAAGGAAAAAGTGAAAAAATTATAAGACTAGAGTCTAGATAGATTACTAACAAGATGTGCCCAGGATACGAAGTACAAAAGGTATCTTGTTTGCAAACCAGCAACGAAAATCAAAACAGAAGGACAATAAGGTGGCTGAAGTTAACACGAAGTAATAAAATTCATTATCCTCTGGTGATCCCAGCAGTATCATTCAGGCGGAAAATAATTAAGTATCTTTTATTTTACATGGTTGTTTTTAATTAGTAGTCATAACTTTTTAGGTCATGCAGTTACATCCAAACAAATAAAATGCCTTTTTTTAACCTAGTACAAACAGTAATTTCATGTAACCTAATTCAATATGCTGTATGTTCTGATATTAAAAAAAAAAAAAAAAAATAGAGACAAGGTTGCAAACAAAGCCCAGACTAGAAACACTACAGGTATACATGACCGGGGAATAAAACTGTGAGATATACTAATATATTAACATGATATCAAAACAAACTACTGCTGTCACTGGAAACTAACAATAAAGGGCATCTTGCTTTCCCTCAGAAAGGTACATTCATGTTGTGATAATACGTAAAGAAGCGAAGCTTATTAAAGTATAAGGGTTACGATTAAATTATCTACATAATCTAAAATGATGTCTGAACAGTGTATTACTCTCCAGAGTATTTTTTTTTCTGACAGCTGCTTAAGCAAGCAAGCTGTACATTGAATATACTGATGATGAAGCATTCATCAGCTTAAACTGAAGCACTACTTTGCTATAAACTTTTGCATTGCTTCCAGTGCATTGTTTGGGGATTACATTTTTTTTTTGTTTGGTAGCAAGATGACAAGCAAAAAACTTAAAAACTAAAAGATTTTTAGTTGAAAAGAACAGCCACCCCAGTGAAGTACTCGGGTGGTTTGTGCCTCGCCCCAGGACCCCCTTTGGGCCAGGGCAGAGAGGTGCAGATTTCAGTGCTGCTTTCCCCTACACAGTGTGCCCCTTATGTACACAAAAACAAACCCAAAACACTGTGCAAAACACATCTCCAAAGGAGAGCCAGGATAAACTCGCACCACCAGCTCGCCCCCCCAGCGCTCTCAGAAGAGTTCAGCGCACCCCCCTGCCCGGCGGGGCGCCCCGCGGGCGCTGTGGCTGTCACGGCGGTGACAAGGAGGACCCCGCGCAGGAGACCTGCCCTCCGCGGCAGCCCCACACCTGCTGGCAGCACACGTCCCCCCGGGAGCTGCGCTGCCACATCGAGCTCTGCTCGCTGTCAGACGTGTCACAGGGAGGCTCGGGCAGGTGGAACCCTTGGGCAGTTTCCATGGCAACAGCCATCCTAAACTGCACCGCAGGGCAGAGCGTGACCGCATCCCTGGGGCTCACGGCTCTCAGGATGAGACACTCAAGGGTCAAAGGGCTGCCAAGCACCTGCGGGACGCTCATGTTGATTCCCCTCTCCCTTCCCACGTTCTCCCAGCCATGTCAACTCCACTCTACCCCTGAGCATGTTCCCCACACCTGGTTCAGGGCGGCAGCTCTACCCAGGGCAGAGACACCCTCAACAATCCCATTAACTTTGTCACGGTTGCCCCAGACTGCTGGATTTGGTTTTCTGTGCTTTCATGCAATGCTCCCACCACAGTGTCCACGTGTCCCTGGAGCCAGACTCTCTAGGGAAAGGGAAACATGGTACCACCACAGCCCAGGGCCTGGCTCAGCAGGGTGAGGTGGCACAGCAGGATTCCAAAGGAGGAACACACAGCAAAACCAGCACCAGAAACTCAGATAAAAAGAGAAGTGTGTGAAAAGCAAGGTTTTGACAGATAGAGCACTCAGTAAGTGTTGATCACAGCATAGTGCAAGAAGTGGTGTTGAGGAACAGGCCCAAAATCTGCAGACAAACCAAGCTGTATAAATAGCTATGTTGCTTTAAAAATGATTGTTCCTAGAGGTGACTAACAATCAAATGGATTCATGAACCACAAGATTTTAGATAAATAAATGCTTAACCAAGGATTTACTACAATATTCATTTTTCTTTCTTAGCCAGTGAGTTATCAAATACTGAGAAGTCAAAATTAGTAATGGAAAACTCACCAGCAAATCTCCAGAATCTGACTGTTTATATGACTGCCAGTACTTTTTTTTTTTTTAATTGGAATGATGTCAAGGAGCATCCCTCTCTGGTACAGAGCCATACCAGTGCAGCACAGACACTGAGCTGGCATGCAGGGCAAAAAGGGCTAATTGACTTGGACAAATGAATAATTCTGAGAAGATCATAATGTTTCTTCAAAGTTTGTTTATGTTGATAAAAATATGCTGAACTGCTCACTCTGCCTTTCAGGCTACACAGCTGCTGACTCAGCTCTTTCTGCAAATTTTAAGTGATATGTTTTCAGGGTAATTTGCCAGTCTAGAAACCAGTCAAGTCATTGCACAATTAGCTTGTGAGATTAAGCTGTCACAGATTATACAGAGGGTCAATCACAAAAGTATTTAAATACATATTTACTCTGTTGTATTTCAAGTTAGTCTGATATGCAGGAGGACCATTTCCTTATTTCCTGCTTCAATTCTGTGCTACCTAAAATAAACCAGAAACTTGGTATCTTATGTAAAAAAACCCTGAAACCTGAAACAAAAGAAGTTGTGTTCTCCAGTAAAGCATCCCATGGGATTCCTGTAAGCTTTATTAGGCATATTTTTTGAAGAGACAGTGGACTAATAGGAAAATGTCCAGCACATTTCAGTAAGATCAATAGGCAAGGCACAATGTAGTTACCTCTTTTTCCAAGTTATTAATGATAAATATTTCAGTTAAATTTTCATACTGAATTTTTTTCTTTCTTTTAATATTAAAAATTCTGTATTCATATGGCACTACAATTTGATCTCAGTCTCATACAATAGTATGAAATACCTACACCACCAGTGAAGAAAAGCTCTTTACATAGACCAAATTTTCCTTATATTTCATAGCAAATAACCAATGTCTACATCAGTTGAACAACCAACATACAAGCAGCACAGGTAGAACAGTAGCCAGCTAAGATCAGATCTTGGGAAGGAAAACCACACAGAAACTCACTGCTGGAGAATTTGAGTCATAAAGACTTCGGTCCTGCAACTGAACACACTATTTTATTACTGTAACTCTCACCAAGCCAGTCTGAAGCACCTTTCCCCCATCCCTCACCCCCTGAGATCAATGCTATAAAGAGCTGGATGAGACTCAGAATAGAGCAGTTGGCTTCAAAGACACTAGAATTTCAACTATTTTATTTAGACATCTTTGGTTACCATCCAATGGTATTTATCTTACTAAGAGGGACATTCACCTATTTACTACTCAAATACAAGCTTCTGAAATTTTACTATATCAATTTAAGCCTCTTCCAAGTTTAACTACAGATTTTTAGTACTACTGAGCTCTGTCAAATAGTCATAGTCTATTCATTGTAGCCACTTTATTGCAGTGGAAAGATAAATTATCCTTTTTCACAGTGTAAAAAAAAATATTTTTACAATGTTTTATTAAAGGTGAAATTACACAACTAACCTTAGGCAAAGAACCAGAAGCATAATGAAAAAAATATTTTAGAAATTATGTATTGCCATCAAGATTGGAAACATTTGCCGTTCTGAAAGAAATTTTCGATTTCTCTCTAGAAAGAAGAGACCTGGCCTATGTTAAAAAGGCTGTTATTCAAAGGGGAGAGTCACTGCAAGAAAGCAGCAGATGGGAGAAGGAGAAAAGAAAGGCGAAAAGAACATATGCCTTTTGGATTTACTGATCTGTGTTTTTCTATACAATCCATAAAATATGCTCACTGGTAGACCCTTTACACTGGTGAAATGAAATCAATCTTCTTTAACACGAAACAAAACTGCATTTACTGTGTATTTTAAATAGTAATTGACTTTGAGATCATTTGGGAAAATTAACTAAATTTCATTAAAGAAGATAGTATCTTTAACCAAGAAGCCCCAGAAATGATGGGCTGACATGGGCAGTAAGTATGCACACCAGAGATAACAAACACCCTTGTAGGAGGCAAATTGATTTTCTGCTTCTGTGAAGCCTAACAAATGGTTTCTACCACATGCTTTGTTCCCAAATCACTCTTAAACCAACTACCATGTTTGTCAGATTTTAAAAAAAAAAAAAAAAAAAAATCAGATGTTTATCTTTCAAAGCTAGTATCATCTTATTAGACCTCTAAAAGCACAGCCTCTGTGCTAGAAAGCTTCCCTTCATCCCCCTCGTAACAGAAGCAGTTTCTAAAGATATTGTCAAGCATAATGTGATGATTAGAAATGATTGACTGGCTTTCTGTCTTCATACAATTTACTTACTCCTGATTTATTATTTATGCAATCTTACACATATAATAAAGGTAGACAGATCCAGTACAGGATTGACAAAACATCATTTCTTTCCTATTTGCTGAGTTAGCTTGTTTTGTAAGAACTATCCTACTAATATATAGCTGAAGCATGCTGGCATAAGTTCCTACTTGTCTCTTCATGTGCTGTGTAGGTACTTGTTATTTAAAGCAGATTACTGTCCATAAGAAAAATAATTCATTTGGATCCAGTAGAAACGCACTGAACTATAGAGCACACTTGTCAGAGAGATTAATGTAGACCTCAGTAATAAGATTCACCTCAGCACTAGGGTTAAGCTCTATCTCACCCTCCCTGCAGACAGACCAAGAAAGCTACAGCAGCAGAACACACCCACAACACTTCCCCACGCCGAGGCCAGTAAAAGCTAAAAGGCACACACAGCCCAGACAAAACCAATTAGTCACTGAGGGGAACCCACTAGCTATCTTTGGCAAGCTTTAGGCAACACGTCTAAGTTGCTATCAGGACTGCTCAGCTAGGTAGAACTCAGGAGAGGTCACTCAGAGTGACCAACATACTTCCCTATCCCTCAGCTGAAACTCAGATGGATGGGGGGGCTCAGGGAGCCCCAGGGAGCTGGGAAAGCCAAGCTAACCTGCTGCCAGTGCTCTGTGCCAGTTGGTAATACCTCCAGGCATTTCACCCCAAAACATTAAATATGCACACATATGTATCACCTCTCACAACAGAAAAGGACAAAATCTTTCTCAGTCTTACCTGCAGCTCTGTATTCTGAGTTATTTAATGTAGCATTCTTAAACAACTAAAGAGAAGTAGAGGTAGGAAAAAGCAGAAATGCACTCCTTCCAGGCAGCCATCTAGAAGAGCTTCTTCACTAGGCAGGCAGAATTTAAACTTCCTTCCCCACAAAAAATACCCACAAACCCACTCACAGAAATCAGTTACACACCTGCCACAGTCACAAAGGTGTGAACCCCTCCTCTAGCACAGCTGATTCTGCAAGCACAAATTACCACCATCTTCTCCTCCCATCAAAATCTGCAGCCCCTGAATACTAACAGTATTGGAAACAGACATTATTTCCCAGGAACAAATTCAGGCACCTATAGCACAATGACATCACTTGGGGTAACTCCCAACACATCCCAGGCTATCTGGATAGGCAGTCCCAAAAGTTGCTAAGCCAGTCTTGGATCAAAAATCAGTTTCTCAGCAAGATGTACTTTAAGTGAATACAATAAATAGGATTAAAGGGAATAAAATGAAGCCAAACACAGTTTGTGGGTGTTCCATACTTCTTAAAGACGTTTGACTGCTGTAAGCACCCAGGGACACCAAACTGCTGTGCTTTAAACATAATTTGAGTGGAGAAGAGAGAATCAAGTGTCTTTAGTTCATTGCTCCGCGTGACAAGAACAGGTTTTGCTAATGTAAAGTTAAAAAATAAGGAAGCTGAGAATTTCCCCCAAGTAGAAATTATTAAAATGAAATAGTCTTTAAATAGGAACAATGGATCCCCTGTTGCTTGGAGAATTTCAAACGGCACTAACCAAAACACCAAAGTTGGTACGTAGTAATTTTCTACTGTTGGGGAATGGTTCTAGAAGAGGAAGAGAATCTTTCTGGTTACAGTGAATTACTATTTATTCAATGAGTATTAAAACAATGCAACTGTATTGAAGCAGTAACAAGCTTGTGTGATACTGGAAGGGAATGGTAAAAGACAGAGATGTTCAGATCATGTGTTGGTTATGCATGTTGTCATGTTGCTGTCACCTGCAGAGGATAAACTGCTGCAGGCCAGGCTGTCCTCAGTTACACCTCTGCAAATCCTGCTGAAAGCTAATAGATTTGGACAAGTTATTCGAAGCTGTCTTTTAAGAAAGAAATAAATGGGGACAGTACAAATTTAAATGATGGCATCATTTAGCCTGTAGTGCTCTTGCTAACAGCAAGAGTGTTGGGAAGTATACACCCTGGCTTTCAGATCCGTAAACATCAGGTGATGTTTACAGAGCTAACAGGGATCAGGGAATGTCTTTTATTCACAAGCAGAGCACAGCTGATAAAACCCCATGATGAAACAAAAAGTCTTCTAGATTCATTGACACCTTTACAGGGAGAGCATAACCAGGTTTCAATTAGCCTTGAGAGATTTTTTCCTCAAGATAACTACTTCTAGAAGGCAAAAGTATACTCTGTCCATTATGGCATAGCACATGCTCTTTCTAGAAACTACGTTTATTGAGATCACAATTATTAAAAAAAATGAAAAATGTTCATGCCAAAAAGTAAAAATTACAGGTATCTACATAAAAAGTTTTACAAGTTAATTAACTAATCTTAATGATGATGCCACTAAGTTCAAAGTGAAGCAATAAGGATAAGGCATGTTCTGCATGGAAAAACAGCTCATACACTACTTGTGAAGTGTAGCCATGGCACAAAAAGAACAATGAAAAGAGGGTAATGAAGATTATAATGCCAACTATCATCAAGCAAGCCATGGCGTTCCTGAGGGATTACTGTGACTAGGGAGAAACATGACACTTAGATTAAGGTAAATCAATATAGGGCTAATCAGAAAACCATTGGCTTATATTGATCTCGTGCTGGAGAGCTGAGGTTAAGAACACCTCAGCTTAATCTATCAGCACCTGAAGATGAACTAAGTAACATTAACATTTTCTTTAAGAATAAATTCTTTGAAGCAAACTATTAGTACATTGGCCTTTGCACCACAGTATAGTAACTATGTCATTGTCCTTCCAGAAAAAAAAACAAGCAAACAAACTTTCTCCAGCTTTTAGATGCTCTCATATTTGATTTTCAGTGAATCAGTGAACCCTCTGATCTAACCAAGCACTTGTACCTGCCATTGGCAAATCAACAGAGATTATAAATTCCAAAAGAGGTGGTGATGAGCAGCAGGAGACAGTAATCTCTGGAATCTGTAAGGAGGATACAAACCACAGTCTCACCCTAACATTTTTGCTTTTTGCTCTGAGAGTGCAGGGGCTACAGAGCAAGATTTCAGTCCTGTTCTGGCTTGTGGAGTAGCATTTACTCTACTTTCTGTTTGGAAACATGCCTGGAAACAGTGTATGTGAACTGCCTCAGGAGATGAGCAGGTCTTTGCCAAGGACCTAAAGAAAGCCAAGATCTGTTCTGGCTCTTGTATGTGGAGCTGACAGTACCTCTTACAGTCAGCATATCCAAAGCCTTCCATGATAAGACCTATTTTTAGATGTTTATAACTTTGCCAGTGCTGACCATCCTGAGGAATTTCCTGTGCTGCTGGGTGCTTGCCTCAAGCTGAAAGATTTTGGAAAGCGTCAGCTTAAACAAACGAGGCAATTTTAAAAAAGATGCAAGTGAATAATGATTTACCACTCAAAAAAGAAAAAAAAAAAAAGGAAAGAACATTTCATTTAAAACTTTTAACATCTTCAAGCTAGAGAGTAAGAAATTGAAATTTGGCAGAGGAAAAATATCACTGCAGTGTCATGGTGTGAAAATGCTTCCCCATTTGTTTAAAATATAAGCTTCCAAAATTCCGGTTCCCACGTGAACAGCTGAGACTTTTGGTAGAGCCTGACAGTAAAATGCTTTGAATATGCAATTTGTAGCCTGAGTTAAAGACATTTTTTTTCTGTAGTTGCACAATTGCCATGAGTAATTTAACACCACGCTTGAGAAACAAGAAAAGAGAAACTCCTATGTTTTTGTAGCTTTGGCACTGAAGACAAGAGCAAGCTGTGTAATTCAGTAGAAAAGAGCTGAAACAATTTGGGCAAGATGGCAAGTTAGAAAGACTTGACAGGGAGAAGAAAAAAATGTTTAGTAACAAAAGACTGAAGAAAATAGAAAACCGGAATACAATCTAGAAGGGAAGGAATGAAAACAAGTAAGGAACAGTGTGAGGACAGAATAGGTTGAAATGCAGTAACAGGACAGGGCAGTGAAGGTGGGGACGAGGTCCCTGTGGACAGTCCAGGAATTGTCTCAGAGCAGATGACATCCCAGACAAGTGCTAGCACATGCAAATTATTGGACCTTTGTTATTTATGTGAGGACCTATGATGCTTTTGGTCCTTTCTCCTCTGGCACAGCTGGCAGGATTTGGGCCCAATGAGGTTTGTCTAAAGCCTTTCACTGTGTTCAGTCTCACCTGGCAAAGACCTGCAGTACAGAAGAGATCTATAGGTCATCATCATCTCCTTTTGCCTAACCACAATCATAAAAGGAGTATTTTGGGGATGTTTTAAGGATTATAGAAGCAGGCAGCCCCTTGACAGGTATTTAGTCCCAGTAAGGGGCATTAAATTGCACAATAGCAGTCTTCTGTTCTCTTTTTCACAGCAGGGTTCAGTTGCTCACTTCTTGTGTCAAAGTAATTCTTCATCTGTTGGTGAATATGGCCATGACCTGCTAGACTTGGGCATAATTGTTATTTATTCAGCGAAACAACAATATGTTCTATAATTTACAGTTTTCAGATATTTGAAGTGGTTGACCCAGGTACATACCACCTAAGCAAGGCTGTTTTCCTTTCCTATTCTCTGCTAGAATGTGTAGGAATGGAAGGCTTTCTGACAGTGTACTGAAAACCTTGATCTTTTGATCAGAAATCAGAGGCAAGGCCATGCAATGTAGGAGATAATTCATTAACTCATGAGTTATATGTGGAAAGTGACTATTTTGTATAGTATTATGGAGGAACAGAAGGGTAAAACTTTCCAGTTGCAGTTATCAAGGCAATGCAGACTTCACTAGAACCATAATATAATTAAGGAGATGTCTCTGATCAAAGCAAGTTGTGCTCTTGCTTTTGAACTTGTTCTGAGGAAAGACTCAGTCAGCACTTTGCTACTGTAAAACTGAAGCCCTCAACCTTTGAAGTTATTAAAGATTTTAGAGCATTTTTTACAACGAGAAAGCAAAGTTTAGCTAAGTCTCTAAGTACATTATATTTGGAGTAAGCATTTCTTGTAAAATCTTAACTAAGTATTTCACTTGCTGTTCTAAAGCAATTTATGATGTTACTTCACACAGCTAAGCAATAACTGCATCACGTTGTAGCTTTTAGTAATTCCTGTCAACATAATTCAGTCCACATAGAGAAGAACATTTTGGAAAGTACAAATTTACTCCCTTCAGCTGCCTGCAGAATTAGATAATACGTATGATTATTTTATTTCAGAGACATCCAGGTCTACCCTACCCTTAAGGAAAGGATGTCTGGGATATTAGGTAGGTCATTTCTGTTACAAAGTCTAAAGATAACTGCACTGCTGCTGCTAAACATAAATAGTGTGTTTGTTCTTGTGCCCTAGATAGGAAAGCAGTGCATTAGAGGAGCTGTATCCTTTGGCCTGAGCTGAATGAGACACTGTGGAGATTACTGTGCTTTAATTACAAGTGTGTCTCCATAGCTTGCAAGATAACATTCTGTCAGATTGGCCCTCCTCAGTGTCCTCATGGGTAATGGATACAGAAAAGACAAAAGACACATGCATTTCTACTGCAGATGTAAATCAGAAACACGTCAGATTAAATTACAGATTTGGTGCTTAGATTCTGTGTGAGTAAAACCTTTCCATTTTTACAGCCGAAATACTCTCAGACTACAGGTAACTTCCCACCACTTTGCCATCCCTCAAGCAGAAAGCTCACAGAGGTTACTGGTACCTACATGAGGCTCTGGCAACCTCCACAGCTATGTCTGGGCACTCTACACTGTTTCCTTTGATGTTAATAAAGACTTTTATGTTTATGTTTCCTCATACCTTGTAATTTTTTGGCCAGTTCTTAATCCAAGCCATTTAGTGTTCGTCACAGAGCTTCCAGCAGCTGTCAATGGCTACTCAGCAGCTAAGAAAAAAATGGTCGAGATTTCAGCAGGATCCTTTAAGATTATTTTAAGATTCTGCATGGGAGAAACAGAGCGTTTATGAGGCTTTAAAGCTATTTTTAATGAACTTGACCAGGTAGTTGTTTATACTGACAACAGTAAAACATCTTGTACACAGTGTACACAGCATGGGACTAGAGCTGGTTGCTTTTTTTTACAGCTAAACAGTCACTGCTTATTTAGTTCCACATTTACTGAACATGGTCTTCTTTCATTTTCCCTTCCTCGAAGGAAAGAAAAAAGATAAAAGAGAAATCAGCATAAAAGTTGTTCCATTCCTTCCCTCTGAGCTCCAAAGACTAGTTTTCACTAGCTGAGGTGATTTGTACTCACTCTCCCTGTCACTGTGCTGTGTCTAGACACAGTTATTGCTGATAAATGCTAAGAGGTAACATTAAGACTCTGTACAGAAATCAACTCTTTTAACTAGCCCTTAAAGCAGGCAAGCTGCCACTTATGGGTAGCTGGGGGTTGCAGTGCTGTTCCTACTGCTTTTTATTTTTAAGATTATACATTTGAGATGGTGGCAAGCAAGCCACTGCTTCATTGATCAGCTTTTTCAGAGAATGAATGTACTTCCAGCAACATCTGAGAAAAATGAGTGTATAACTTCATACCTTCACCATATGCCTAACACTGCACCATCTTTGTAAGCTACACTGTATTAATTATGCTAGACTTGCTAAGTACACACAGGTATGTCATGTTACTGGAAAATGAGGCTTCCATTGTAAAGCAGTTCCTCTTGAGAATTAAGTAATTTCAGAAAGCTTAAACACAACCCTTGCTTACTAATAATAGAGTGTTCTTGATATACAAAGCATTTTAATGCTACAGAATCTTTAATGTTCCCTGAGTCATTAATTTGACTAGTAAATTCCACACACTGCCTGGAAGCAAAGGTCTTCTTGTTGCATAGGTCTACAATGAAAGATAAAGACAATGAGACTGCATGTCATAAATTATGGGTTGAAGACAGTATCCAAAAGTCTTAGAATATGCCTGAAAATTACTAGGAAAAGGGCGCTGCGTCTGAATTGGCCATTTGACAGCTTTTGTTCTTCATTCCACAGCTTTAAACATTAAATTGCTTTTACATTGACTCACTATTTAACTTTATACCCAGAAGACTTCTGAGAATATCTGATATCATAGAAACAGAGTTCCCACAAATAGTAGCATTGTATTACACACTCTGGCTTCACAAATTCCAAAGTTTCAGCTCTCAGCCAAAAAAGCACTTCTCAAAACCTCCAAATGCCACCCTAGATATACAAGAAATATTATCTTTTTTGCTTCCTTCTTTAAGCTGATTTAGACTTTTCCCGGGACATTTGCCAAGACAAGTTAAAATTTGAATTTACATAACTTCTAAGTTGCACTGACTTTTGAAGTATATTTCCATTATCATCAGTATCCTGACTCAAAACTATGGTGAAGAAAAACAATTTTTTCTGCTTCAAGTAGCAAGTAGCAAGTTTTCTACTATTTCACAGCACTAGCACCTTTCTTGTTAATATGTCTTTGCAGTCTTTTTCCAAAACCTTTAAAAATATTTTATCTTTTTCTGAAAGCATAAGTCATTCAGTATGATAATTGAATTTAACAAAATAGAAGACAGTTTCTGATTAGGATGATTTATAAGTTGTATTACTTTAAGGTCATATATTCCAGAATCATTGCTGACCACTCACAGCTGAGACAGGGTTCTAGTTTGACTGAAGTTTCCATATTGCAGTTCTGATAATCTAAAAGATATTCTAGAATTCAAAGTTGTTTTCTTGAGTAGCATTTGCAACAGGATCTCAGTGACTTTAAGGACTAAATATCCATTATAAAATCAAGTTGGCACTTACACAGGAGCCCAATTTTTAATGTACAGCCAACGGTCAATGCACAGACCTGCAGTCCATTGGATCATGCAGGGCAGCATTTGCATGATTTGGATAACCCCAGTAGGTTCTTTAGCTGATCTTTAGGCATCTAAATACATTTAAAATCTGGCTTTAAGTCATAACTGAGAATGAGATTTGGTTTATAAGGTTCTTTGATTCTTTCATGAACTTACAAATATTTTCCCTACTATATGACATTGTAGAGGAAAACAATGCAGCAGCCTCCATGCAGCAAACTTGTGATTCTAAGGAGTGATGTGAAAGTTTCAAATCACTGTAGGGCCTTTATTGACTTCAACAGCTTTTGAATCTGGCCACAACTGACAAAAAACTCTGTTGATTGCTTTTAATAATGCTACTTTTGATCTATTTAATTATTCCTCACAATAGCCTTTAAAAGGATTTATTTTCTACACAATGCATAGCTAAATTATACTGATAAAGCATAATGTAACACCATTATTTCCTAGAAAAATGATCATGGCTTTTGTTTTATTTTCTAGATGTTTAATGCAACTAATCCTCTATTTTCCCTGAACAGAGAAACCTATGTATATGATGGTTTCCAGCAAAGATCAAAGGAGAATTTAATTTCATGGCTTATCAATAAAAAAATCTTTCATTTTCCCACCTAGTGTTTATATTCATAGGTTGGTAACTGAGATAAACTCCCATAGAAGAATAAAAAGGCATTAATCCTCCTGTGAAGGCTGCAGTCTACTTGCAGCTAGAAGGAAAACAGCTCCTGCCAGACTGGTAACTCCCTGACTACATGGTGGTGAGAAGACAGGGATAGTTTTAGTGCTGCTTCTTTGGCAGCAATACACTAGTTTCACACAGTGAATTCCTCCACCAAATCAAGGGTGAAAGAGGACTGAAGTGGGACTTCCTGGCTTGAGACAGCCGGGAAAGTACTACTCTTGCAAATGATATTGCTGCTCTTCTTCAGTTTGCACTTCCAAGAAATGAAGAGACAAATATCTACCTTATGCAATATGTAGGGATTTGTTGATTAAAAGCACATCGATGTTTTAAGCTGCAAAGAAGTTCTATTAGATAAATTGCCATTAGTCCAGGAGCTGACAGGATCCTGATCTTAACACTTCAAAGAATTCCAACATCTTTTCAAGCCTGCCATGAATATCACTCTATTAAAGACAACCTTGTGTGTTTGACTTAAGGTACAGGTACAGTCTGTGATATAATATAAGAATATAAATTAATATGTCTTAAACCTGAATTTGGTAACAAATTCAGAGCATAATTAGTTACTAGCCAAGCTTATGTCTCCAAGAATAACTAAGCATGACTGGCAGGACTGCTCTGATTAAACCAATGTCCATCCCAAAAGCCAAAGAGCTGTGAGAAATAAGGAACACACAGAATCCCAGGGAGAATGAAACACATTCATCTTGTCTGTACTTGCAGAACCATCAGCCTTGAGTAAGAAAAGACATATGACTACAGTTTTCTAATAAAAGCCTGCTTTATATGAGAATGAGATTCATTATATTGATAAGGATTTTGAAGTATTAATTTTGGTTAACAAGGAAAAGTCAGAGTAAGAGAAGCAGAACTGTTTTGTAGTAACTTTTTAGCATAAAAGGCAAGTATTGGGATGGGATGATCCTTGATTGGCAACACAGCAAAGCAACTAAGCACTGTTCAATTTGAGGTGTGTGCTGTTCAATTTGAGGTGTCACCTGTTCAGTGACACACTGAGGGTTGTGCTCACGACTGCAGAGCAGCTCAAGGTTCATTATCAGACAAGCAGACAGTCCTGGAGCCTGCTGCCAGGAAAGACATTTCCAAGAATGTCATTTTAACTTCAAATCCACTTCCATCCTGGATAAAAAGCTTGATGTGAAAGTACATTTCTTTGGCCTACAAGAAGCAGAAGAGATGTGTTCAGGTCTCCTGGCCTGTGCAGGCCTGTATCATTCCACCACAAAAGTGGTTTAAAAAGTTTTCCAATGAGATGAGGAGTGTGAATTCCAAGCTTTCCAAATCACCAAGATGATGTTAAGAAAAAATGAAATATATATATACTTGAACTCACCACAGGGTTTTTTATTGGAAGAGGAAGGTTTGGCTGCAGTAGAATCCTGTGCTTAAAATACAGAAAAGGAATGTGGGGTTTCTTCCTTCTGGGATTTAATCTTGTTTATTTTTCAAGGCTAACATCTCAAAAAGGTGACTTATGTTCCAAAGCCATGTGTGAGTAATTTACATAATTTGGTTTAATTTAAAAAAACAGATCACAGAAACTCTGACTCAGTAAAGCACTGAAATATGTGTTTGAATGTCACTGTGAATAGATGGCTTTTCCTAAAACTTAACTGGGCACATGAGCAGGCAATGGCATGAAGAATTAACTTGTATAAAACCCACTTATTCATTTTGCAGCCCCATATTATATCCCCTCTTGCATCAGCATTTTGGTCTTTATTTCCAAGAATTTTATCCAAGTATTTTATTTAGAACCAGACTGAGGAAACAATAGGTATCACCACCAACAAAAGACCGACATGTCATCAAAACCAGACATGTGCAGGACAACTCTTAATTTTTCTTTCATAAAAGAGTCCAAGTGGGAAAGAGAAGTCAGGAAATGAGAAAGGGCACAGCTGCAGAATACGGGTGATGTGGCCCAGAGGGTAAATTGGTAGATTACATTATGAGGTAAGAGATAGAACTGAGCTTACAGTACCTAACATTTTAACTAAAAGTATAGAAGAGCACCAGAAAACTTGTGTTGACAACCATTCTCACATAATACTTCCCTAAATTTCTTATTCTATTGTAATGTGTCAATGTAACAATATTGCCTATCTTGTCAAGGCTTAGAAGGAAAGGCATAGAAAAGGAAAAGCTGGAAAGACAACAGTGAAAGAGTAAACATAAGTAAGAGAAATGTGACTTGACAGGGAAGTTTCAGGCTTTTTTTTCCTTCTTTCTCCTAAATATAACTGCATTTTCCTAGGGTAGAGTAGTGCTCAGATTTTGACCCACTAGTGTTTATCATAGAGATGTCAATGTCACTCAGCCTTCGTTCTGATTTCATTAGTCACCATAACAACTGTGAGTCACAGTCTTCTCCCCCCTCACTTCAGGTTTCTCGTTATTTCTATCAAGACTGGCAGCCTCTCACCAGCAGTGAATTCTGAAGAACATAAGGAAATTTAGCAATTAGGAAGAGCCAAAGGCAGCAGTATCTGAACTTCCTCTGCCCTGTAGAGTTCTCTTACATTACCACAGCCAAACACAAGGACTAACAACTTGCTGTGTCTTGTTTTCCAAGATCTTACTTTAGGAAGACTTACTCTGTTTTCCCAGACTACTTCTTCCTCCAAACCAAATGGATGTAACCAGGCCTCTTCTCTTTTTTTGCAAGGGAGTCCCACTTAGTCATATTTTTGGAGGACATTGACATTTTCTCCTTGAAATAGAATTAAAACAGGAGCCCTAGTACTGCAGCTATGCTACACAGCTCAATTGTACCTGGGAAGAAAGCCTGACAAGAGCAACTAGAGTATGACCATCTTCAAGGTGTAAGGTTTACATAAGTCCATTAGTACTGAGGAACATACAATGCCTCTAGAAATTACTGTCTACCATAAGCATCAGTATTTCACAGTGGCTTATAAATGAACAGTCCAAATTGTTTTCCTGTCTATCATTTAAAAACACATGGACACACAAAGCAAGCCTATTTCCAGCCAGCTGCTGCAATACAATTTTCAAGGTAAACTGAGATCTTATGTAAACACTAGTCTCAACTCCACTCCTCCTTGTGCTCAGAAAGAGCAAGTTAAACCAAAGTCATCTCTGCTTTTCAAACCATTCCAAAACATGCTTTCTCCCTCCCACCCTCAATAGAAACACTATTTTGCTGTTTCACCTGCTGTTCACATTGTTGTTTACGGTCCTTGCCATACATGGTGCTGGAAGTGTTCTCTCATAGTCACTGTCATTATGCCAAAGCGTGGGGACCTGAACCTGGATCCATACAACTGCATTTTCCAAGTTAGCCAAAGCAGAAATTCTGAAATTCAGGCTGCCTTTCACTTTTATGGAACATTACTCTGGCTACAAAAGACAAATAATACGTGTTCAGCATAAATGGACTGGTACAACATTAACTTGTCAATAATTTAAAAACTTACCAGAACACACACAGGGTTTTACAGAGTCAGCATTTTTGCCATGTGCCCATAGCAGTTCTTCCATACTAAGAGGAATACTAAATTGAGATTTATTATATCATTAAAACACAACACAACTCTGCAAGCTACACAGTAATGTGGACAGAAGTACAGTCTCCTGAATGGGAAGACCCTAAAGTCAGTTGACAAATTTAGGAATTATCACAAAGTGAATGTATAAGGTGGTAGTGAAGACAGTAGAATGGAACAGAGTGAAGTCTAACCCAGTGTCTGTCAAGGTTTAATAGTACAAGAATCATAAAAGGCCCAAATATTCCCAATTTATCAAATGTGTCAAAGTCCTGTCAGGTAGCTCAGGGAATTACAGTGAAGCACTGAATCCAAGCAGCAATGGAGGGACATTTCCCAGCTGCATCTTGGTCAGGTCCTGTCCTCAGATACACAAACATTCAAATTTCTCTGCCCAGCTGAGGGCCTCATTTGCTCACACCCTCAGACATCAAGGGACACTGTCATTCTACCTTCCTTCTACACTTCAAAACCACCTCTAAAGCCATCAGAATCTACTGCAGTTACCCACCTCTAACACTTCACCTTCCTAAAGTTGCTGCTCCCTTTTAAGATTCAACAAGACTTGGCAGCATTGCCAAGAGGAATCAACCTATATGAGCATTCAGCTTTAAATTAAGTAAGAGCCTCTAAACTTCATTACATGTGGTACCCTGGAAGGCTCAGCTGAATGAGGAGTTTACAATAATAGCTCAGCACAACAATTATAGCAGTCCCAGATCTGTGGTTTTGAATTTCCATAACCTTCAATTTGGGTTTCACACACATAGATAGCATTGTAGAATTGTCATTTCAATACTGGTTTGGATAGAGTTTTGTTTAGCAGTCTCAGTTCCAGCTACCACTTGTGCTACACCACATCTTTGTGACAACTTTCTCTCGAGCTATTGGTTCTTGGCAGTGCATGGTAGATTAAAATAATTCTTATTAATATTTTACTATACTAGCTCTAGTCCAATACAGCTCTGTTACTCCATCTGCTTCTCAGGACCGATGTGTTTTTTTGAGCTAAAAAAAAACAACAAACACAACATAAACTGATTATTTTAAAAATCTTGTAATTTTTATTAAAGAAACTTGTATTATGCAGTATTTTAGTAAAAGGCATAATGGTCAGAGTAAAGTACTGTAGTTCCTAGAACATGCTTTTTTCACATAAAGTTATTTTTTCCCATTCCAATTAAAACAGGAACTTCTGTTACTTTGAAAAGCACCTATTTCAAATACAAAATGTATACAAAATGTTTCACATTTTAAACAATGCAACACCTTTGTTGCTGGAACTGTTAGTTTAGCATTTCAATATGAACTGACCTATTGATTTTACACTCTATTTAAGCCACTTGCTTAAAAAAAATCCAGATATATGTTGAGAAACGATTAATCATTTACATTTTATACCATCCTTCATCAAAGAAAACTGCGAATAGTTTTATGGATTGTGCAGAAGTCAGTTGCCTGTTACTCTGAAGCACTATTTCTGCAAAGCAGCACTTCAGATGTTGAATACAGGGACCATTTAATGATAGCAACCTTCCCCAGCAAGTAAATAGTTATTTATCCAGTTGAAGCTGGAAATTCAATAATTTAATGTCAGTGTAGTACCCTAGATCCACACTGGGGCATTGGTTGATACCAGAGTGAACGCCTTGCAACTCCCCCTTGGGAAGCACTCGCCTTTAGGCATCCAGAATTGTGCCTGTCCATTCTCCACCCACAGGAAAGGTTTGTGCTGCTTTTTGGGGCTGCCTATCATGGTGACAATGGCTCTACTGAAAAGCCAACTTGAAATCTGAAATGTCATTTATTGTTCCCAAAGCTACAAGAGCAAGGATGAGAGCTTTGGTTGCTACAGTGGTAGTCTGGGTTTTAACTCAGGAAATGTTACAGCCCAAATGATTTCATGATGTTGGTGGCACTACACAGGCAGCACACATGCTGTTTCCTCTCCTGGTGACCCCATATGCTTAGAATGTCATGCATGTTTTTGGTAAGCACAGTGACATCTCTTCTTCATATGACTTATTAACTTCTCTCCACATCACCTTCTGCAGTCAGTGGCTGGTCAACTTCCACAAGCCTCAAGACCAGCACATATTCATCTTCAGATGAATAGGACAAGACAGCAACTCACGGGAATTTATGTAAAGTCTGAGTAGAGCAAGTGACCATGAACATATTCAATGGGTGTTTCACAGCACAGAGGAGTGACCTGCAGCTTTCCAAGGTGCAATTTTGGACCTAAGCCCTGTCAGATCTGCCACCGGCCTCGCGGAGGGACTGGCCTCCGGCCCCCAAGTGCACTGTGGCAGCTGAAAGCAGCTAATACCCTAAGGCCAGCCCTACACTGTAAAAATAAGCAGCTGCTTACTATGCCTCTGCCTTATTGACTTGAAATAACCTGTTGTTTGACCCCTGTGAGGGATTTGGGTATTGTGTTTTAAAAGTGCTGAAGGGCAACCATGCCACAGGGACAGGGTATTACTGTTAATCATTGGCTCTTCACAGTTACTGAATGAGCTATTGAGTGATTGCTAGTTGTTTTCTTCCTACACTGATTATAGTGTTTATTCACCAGTTTTCTGTGCTTTAATTTGGTTGATTGATGTGCCCAGAGAACAGATAGTTCTGGTCCTTTTATAAATCCAGAAGAAAAACACAAGATAACACAAAATAAATTGGCTCTGGCATTAACCTACATTCAAAAAAAGTGAACTACTTAGCTGACGTGCAGTTTTAATTGTGCTTTTCCTGATGCAGAAGCCATTCTGGGGGAAGGCCAGAGTGCCAACATCATGTTGTTTCAAGACCCACCCTGCCATCCCAGTTCACCCATTCTGGGCAGAGGCACACACTGCTACTTATTTTAGGAATCACTAGCATATCCTCCATGAGAGATACCACTAAACTAACTGGCCAGAAGGCATCTAATTATAACTCCTAGCTAACCACCAGTGCAGCTAACCACCTAATGCAGTTTAGTTATTCCAGATTCACATCAGTATAAATGAAAGTGCAATTTCTCTCTCTCTCTTAGCTAAACAAGCAGAGAAAAACCCCCAAAACAACCCAAACAAATGCTCTCTCAAGGAAAAACCAAATAAAACAAAACTGTATAGCCTCAACCTAACACCGTTTACAAAGAATGAGATGAAGTATATCATTGCAAAACCTAAAATCTCATGTCCCACAACATTGGCAAAGCTTGCCATTTCTTGCTCCATTATCTTACTGTTATAAACTTTCTATTGCAACCTTTTAAAAAGTATTTTCCATATTGCTTTTGCATTATATAAACTCAAATGAAAAGGTAACACATATTTTAAACCATCTAATAAGCTTGGATTGTAAAACTTAAATTACTCAATAAATCTTCCTGTGCAGTAAAGTCTGCCAACTTCACAGCCTCAGAAAGCCCTAAGATCCTGAATCTTTAAAAAGAAAAATAAAAAGTAAAGTTATTATTTTAGATAACTTGGAAAGGTTTCTGAAAGTTAGGTACAATGCCCGAGGCCACTACACTTGAAATCTTAATTATCAGTGCCTGCAACACTTTGGATATGAAGGTTTTATTAAAACAGAGCTAATAGACATTTTTAAGAGCCTCTACCCTTTAGAAAGTAGGAGGTGCACACATAATGTGCCATCACCTAAAGAATTACTGGCACAGATTTGACATGACCTACAAAATTAAGACACGGCTTCACTATTTCAAACTTGAACTCATGAAACCCCTGAACTCATTACATTATCACTCCGTTTTACAGATGCAGAATTGAACTTAAAATCAATATATAATCCAGTTGCTAACCTTCTGAGCAAGAGGGAGATCTTTCTCAATATTCTTTCCCCTCCTACTGTAAATGCACACATGGGCTGATAGAAAGGTTTTTGGATGTTTAGTTGTTTATAACTTGTTTCATGTTTGCAAAAGGAATGTGATTTTGATGATTCCAGAATCAGAAATCTGATTAGAAACCACTAACCACCCGAAAATGGGCAACAAATAAACAAAACCTCCTCGAAACGTCTGAAGTGGGCACCCATATCACCACCATTTGAAAATAAAGCTCCATGTGTGCACTAGAAGGACATATCCCAGAAGTTAAAGATGAGACGGTTGCCCTGCATATGAGCTCTTCGGGGGAAAAACAATCTTTTGATTTTCTTTGGTTTGCACAGCATCTATACTGCCATACTAGACTTACCAGTCTGGCCTTCACTGGGGTACTGTAGACCCACTTGGGAATTTAGAATGGTAATTTTTCCCCACTTCTCTTGAACAACTACATGATCCACAATGCAGCAACAACTTACAGTGTGCTCTGGGCAAAAAGCTACATCAGAGTCTCTGCTAGAAATGCCATTAGCACAGCAGATGTCAAGGTCATCCTCAAAGCCTGTCAAGAGCATCTATACCAGTTCCCCATCTTTTTGCATATGCTTAAGCTCTAAGATTGATTACATTAACAGATGCACCTAAGATCTGATTTTACCAAACGAGGTGTAACATTTATTGCCAAATTATTTAATGGCTCGGGAAGCAGAAGCTCCAAACATAAATGCATCTCCAACAGAACCATTAATATACAGCCTCATTTAAAAGTTTGCAAAGACACTACATCTTGGTACCATGACATATAAACATATAGTATTTGGGGTTTTTTTAGGGAGTTGAAACTGTGACCTCTGTATATTTTCCTGCATACTGATAAAATAAACTAAAAAACTTAAAATAACCCATTACTTCAATTGCTTGTAAGTTTTAGGCAGTTGGCAGTAAATTTACTTTTATATAAATAAATGTTATCTCATTACCAACAATCTCCATTAGGACCTAGCAGACCATGAAATAGACTTTGCAAGATCAAGCAATGTGCTAAGGCCCAGAAAACCATTACTTTAGCTCCCAGCTCCAGAAATTATGAGGGAAATGAAGCACTATATTACAGTGTGAAGCATACACACTAAATAAGCCTTTTTAGTCAAGGCATTAGGAAAGAGAAGAACAGATTACTCATAACTGTGAAAAGTACCATTGGGTTATTTGGCACCTGCTTCTCAGCTTAATTTCCTACTGCTATTAATTTCTTACAGAATATGCTTTTTGCAGAGAAGAGGGTGTAACACTTCTAATACAGGATCATGAAGAACTCATTTCAGACACTAGGGGAGACAAATTTATTCCAATGTATTGCCAGAAACTACTTTCCTGTTCAGAGAAAAAAAAATATTTACAGATCTATGGCGAGAAAAAAGTCAAAGCAAAGCAAGATAAGACAAAAATATTACTTCAAATGCTAACTAAAACATTAAAGTTTTCATATTGTTTGAATAGAACTAAAACACACTGAGCTTTAATCTCCTCATTTGGTTCCCTGGATGCCATAAGACACCTAGAGCTCGGGCAAAATGTAAACTGTCAACCAAATATAGTACTGAGCCATCCTATCCACACTTTGTGGGAGAACAGTGATTTTTATTTTGTAAAGGAGCCATGGCTTCAAACTTAATTGTACTTCTCAAGGTTTCTTATCAACTTGGGTTTGTAGAGAAGAGAGACCCAAATTAGTAAACTTCCAGAGGGAAGATTAGTAGAATTCATAAACTAAAGATTTTTCCATGTCAGCAACCATTTAAGGGTCATGACTCTTCTCTCCAAACCCCAGCACTGAAATTCTTCTCCTGTGGTGGGACAAGGGAAGTCAACTACTTCTACATCTGGGAGCTGAGGGAACAAAAATGTCCAGAGCAAACAAGTTAAATTCACTTAAGACCTTAAGAAACAACTTGTTTCTCTTACCTAAAGAAAATACATTTTCCTGGCTGTGAATATAAAGAAAAAATTTAGAAAAATATTGTAATCCATAATGAGAATGCTTTCAAAATTCTCCATTTAGCACTTCTTCCAGCCCTACTTTTCCTGAGTCCATATTTAAAATTATCAGAATCGATTCGTAAATTACCATTTAATATGACCTTACATGTGCAACAACTGAAACCAAAGTTTCACGACACAGAAATCAAAGCATCACAATAAAATTATAATATTGACAATACAATACCTTCTAGAAGTGCAATCTTATATGGGTCTATAGGTGCTTTAAAATGTCCATAATTGATACACTGAACACCCTTTCGTGAGAATTTACAATGCAGCTGTCCAGCAATTTCAGCTTTTGCTTTTCAAAATATTAACACCAATGAAAACTCTTTTCAGAATATGCAATTATTCGGTGCAATTGCTTTCGTTATAGCTATACCATTATTATAAAATCAGAACAAAAAGAATAAATTGTATTTGTTTACCATGTTAGTGATGTTTACAGTAATAGCGATTCTACAGGTTAAAAGTCAAGGTATTATGAACTCTGTATTCTAAAAAAAATAAAGGGCCTTTGCAACTAATTTCTCTGTATTCTCTCCTCCAAAGGACTTCAAAATGATGCTGTCCCTTATGTATCATAATATTTTTTCCAATAACACTCTTGAAATCAGTTGAAAAGCTTCTAAACTGAGAGATCTTGAGAGCTTAAGACTAAGACCGTAATTCCTTTGGGCGATTATAGGTTTTTCAGCTTTAGTTGATAAACAACAGAGGCCAGAAAAATCAAACAACACTTTTATGAAAACCTCTTATGCCCCGTTCCTGCAGCTCCTGGGCTGTGTTGCACCCTGGATCAGCCCACAGACCTGGCAGCTCCCCAGCACAGCCACCGCTTTTCACTCTTGTCTCGGTCCAGCTTCCACGGCTTTGGGCCATTTGCCACCATTTTTAGCATCATGCAACTAGTAGGAAACGTGTATCATCTGTGGGACTCAAAGTGAAAGATTAAATTCTCCACCACTGATCACTGGCACATTTCAGAGTAGTTGAAATAAATACTAAACTGTGCAGACCATGGAACCTCATGTTCAAAAAACCAGGACAGTCCTGCGGGGTTGCTGAGGTAATGGGTAGTTGTTAATTTCTGTGGGGAGAATTTCAGCTGCTACAAACCCAACTCCAGTTGAGAAAACTCCTGTGGGTACTAATTTATCTCTCTGTCTTTGAAAGACATAAACTCACTCACTGCAGGGCACTCCAAAAAAACTGTACTCAAAATCACTCTGCTGCTCTGAAGTGGGTTTAGTCCTTTCAGTGACTTCAAACACACCTGAACTAATCTATCTGGGTTCCAGTGTAACACCTATCATCCAGTTATCCAAGTGCCTGGACCAGTCTCTCAAGAGTTAACTTCCCATTCATCCCCTCCTGCCATGCTAAGACAATCTTGGATAGCTCTTTCCCACAGAGCTTTTCTCAGCCTGTCAGAAAATACTTCCCATTCCCCTCGTTATAATTACGTCATGTTCAATAAATCACCTGGCATTTGAGATCAGCTCTCCTAACAGGTCAATATTACCCCTAAAATCCAAGAGGCACCCCACAGCCCCAGTGCTGTTGCAGTGGAGGAAGAAGCTGAGGTTGCCTTGATGAGGTGGCTGCTCAGGGACAGCCCAGTGGGAGCTGGTGGGCGATAACCTTCCTGTCACTGAGGTTTTCCCTGGACCTATTAAAATGTCTTTATGTTAAGCCAGGAGTTTTCTTGCTTTTGCTCTCCCTATTCTCTCCTCACCAGCCACCAGCCTGGGCCTACTCATATTAGGAGACTTCACTGCTCAGGTGGCAAAGCCACTGGACATTTAGCACAGATGTTCCTCCATTCAACTTCCTTCCTCCCTCAGGAATTACTATCACAATTTATGGAATAAGAGTCATGGGGGCCAAGGGATCCAACTGCTGTTAACTTTCTGCCTCCGAACAATTTGTCTTTGTTCTTTTAAAAATAGTTCTCGAAATGCTTTTATCCCCCCAAAGCAATACAGCTTCAGTGCCACATTATGCAATGACCCATATATGCACAGAGAATGTTTGGCAAATAAATAATAAACTAATCAGAAAAGCCACTCTTCCAAAATACTAAATGTGGTTGGGGGTACACAGGTTGGCACATAGTATGCAGGAATTCGCAAATCAAACCAGAAAATACAGGAACCATATATTATCCAGCTTTCTTGGCCTAATCTCCTCATTTTTAAGTAGTCAGGTTGAAAGACAGACCATTCCAGATGGCACTGGGGTGATAACATGCAGCTTCACTGATAATGTTTACTGAAGAAGTTTTTTTAAGAAAAAGAAAGCAAATAAAGGCAAGTGTTATGGCAGCATGGTGAAAATGGGTTTCTTAGCTCTTGAAAGTTTAACAGAAACAAGAGGGTAGCACTGCAGATTGTATGGAGCTGCTTTTCTTTGAGGACAGATTTTTCTCAGTTTCCTTAGGGAGGAAAAAAAAAAAATCTGTGTTTATCTGCTAAAAGGCAAAGTGTCTCTGTGGAACAGACCTGTGGAAACCCCAGAGACCATATATGAATGCTTGGAGAAAATCGCTGCTCTGCACATCTCTCATAGAGGATTAATGTGTTGAATCTGAAATACATTTTGTTTTACTGTAACCACATTTAAAGGTTATGAGCCATATGTAATGGAAGTGTGACATTTCAGAAAACATTCATCTTTGAAATTCAAAATACTGAAGAAGAACCTTTTTCAATTTTAACCAGCTCTCCTATGCACACACTACTAGAACAATCACTTAACTTTTACCTTTTCAATCTCATTTGGGAAATATTAAATGACAGTTCCACATTCATCTATGCCTCTTATGTCAGACAATCCATGCCAATAAATCTGATATCCGTGCACCAGCATTTTGCTTTGTCAGTTTCTTGAGCTTAATTTCCTGAATATTGTATTTTCCTTTTTTATTTTTTTAATAATATTGTAAAATTCGTATTTCTAGAAGATTAGGTTTTAAATCACTGTCTGAAAGAGCCTCTCCATTATTATGGAAGGACCACTTTATAAGAACTTAGACACTTAAGAGGTGATATTCAGACTCCTTCCCAATGAAGCCAATACTTTTAAAAAAACCCTGTTGTCATGTCGAGTTAAAAAAAGTTCTAGTTTCACTAAGATTAACATTTTAATATAGCTACTCAAGACAGTTTCAAAAAATTGAATCAATAAAACTATGTCCTTTTTGTAAGCCAAGGAAAAACAGCACTACACTGCCTACTAAGGAGATGTTTTCCTCCTCTGCAAGTATTTTTCATACATACATAAGCTCTTTCCTAACTGAGAAGGTGCTAGAAATACACAAAAAGGATGATGCATTTATTAAATCAGTCTAATCAATTCACTGCCCTCTTCAATCAAATATTACTCCAACTGTAACTATTCCATCTTTCTTGAAATGTTTGTTTGATTATAGACTTCAGTTAGCAGAGAAGCAAAACTGAATATCCCACACTAGATATCCAACAGCTGAAAATGTAACATCCTAAAACACACAGAGCATATTCTTTTCACTATTATTAACACCTTTTACTTTCATTATTAGCTTGATGTAGTCATAATAATTACCTCCTAAATATTTCACTTGTTTTCAATTTTCTATTCTGATCATTAAACCCAAAAACTAATGGACAGCAATTCCAGTGCATGTTAAGGTTCCATCAAATCTCAACGTAATCAATTTCTCTGGTGTCTAATAAAGGTTTCCTGCAAGGATACATGTGCTAATGGTCCTCAAATGCATTTTAAATTAACAAATGTAAACTGGATTCTGTGCAATTTCATTTTAACCTCAATTTAAAGTGTGTGTTTAAGTGCTTTGCTGAATCCATTCAGCATTGTGGTACAGGGAAGATTACAGTGTTTAAATGTTAATCTTTCAAAACTAGTTCTAGTAAGGCAGACCTGTTCTGATTCTTTCAAGCTGACAGGAAAGCACTGGAGTAAACAGAACTGAGAAAACACATGTTTACCTTTTTCCCAAAACAGAGCAAGGAAAAATTACTCCTGGAACTCTTGAGTTACTCTTTTCCATGGAGGTTTGCATTATGAAACTCTGTGCAAGCAAATAATGTCATATTATGGCATGGCATGTAAATGCATTCACCTCACATATTGAACATCTGGATCTAAAAGCTGAAGAAAAAACTGAAGAAAAATTTGTACACATAACCTGGGAGAAAGGTAGTGGGGAAGGAGTAAAACTTTTCAATGTATCCTAGAGATTTGACCCAGCAATACATATTATCTGAAAACCAGAACTGTAGCCCAGATTTTTCATGTACTTTACATTTCAGGACTAACCAATTCTTTGTCACCTCTCAGCCCCTCTTCTGTACTTCAACTTACTTGCTACAACAAAACACAAGGTATTTTCAAGCCCTCTTTTCAGAGGACTTTCCTGGACTCCTCTGAGCTCATGCACCTGTATTTTCCTCCTATGAAATCCAGCATGTAAAAAGCTGGAAGATTATTATTCCTCTCCTACCAGGCTTGGAAATGCTTCCTGCTTCATTCTTTACAAATAAAGAATTATATAGATGTTGTAGCACAAACCTTAAACATTCACTCCACTGTGAGAGAGATTTTTCACTGTTAAGCCACAATTTAGAGCTCCGAATGCAGCATTTTACTTATCCAAAAGGATTGCTTAGCAGGCTTAAACAGTTCCAGCAGCTCCCAAGAGTTCCCTTCAGGGAAAGATTTGGCCTAGAACAGTCTACTTAAAAACCCCATGTTATACAACAACTGGAGTGATTTCTTTTGTGTCCTTCACTGCTGGAACCTCACTCTTTCCTTGCTGAATTGTAAAGTGGTGAAAGATTCCCTAGTTCCTTACTGCCATGATGCCTATGGACAAGACAACATGGCAAGAGTTCAGCTGGTGAACTATAACAGCAGTTTCCAGCACAGACCAGGTTTGTTTTATTGTCACCTCCCCCCAAACCATTTGCTGATCCATCCACAGGTAGACTGTGCCTAAATTGTTATTCTCTGGGTCGAGGTTGTCTCCCTGCTATTTCACAGAGATCTTTCATGGAGAGGCTCGGGCCCTGCAGTGCCCAAGACATTGCTACAAAACAAATTTCTTCTACAAATAATATAAATATTAATGTTACTACGTATGTCATGCAGAAAAAGAATTCTAACAGCACCATAAACAAGTCCAGGTTTTGCTTTGATGTATGCAAGCCTCTTCCTCAGTAACAACACAAAAATACAACTTTAGCTCTTTAACATTACACACATTCCCCATGTATGATCTCTGTGGAGGCTCAATCAATAATCCCCTCTCTGAAACAGCCCTCTATACACACCATTCTTAACAAACTGGTCAAGTCTCTGGGAACATACTGCACCCACTGGCAGCAAAACAGCAAGGGAAATTTAGCCTTTGGTTTATAAAACTTCACACAAATCTTGACACACTGTATGCCTTCACAGTGTTTTAGCATTCAAACATCAATCCATGGAAAACCCAGATGTACATGTCTTTTCAGGCAGAATAACTGGGTGACAGACTTGTCTGTGTCTGGGTAAGCCACAGTGACCCGCACTGCACATCATGGTTTGTGTTAGCACTAAAGGAAAGCGCTGCCTAAGGGAAAGGAGTCAGGAACTAAATATATTTATGGTAGTTTTGGTAGAAGAGTCACAGAACCCTTCCCCTGCTTTTCTGGACTATCTGTCTTCAAAACACAGCATTGTCTTCCAAGGACTTTTGGAGGAAGGACAGGGTGGAATAGCTGGTCAGAAAGTAAGTGAATTCAACACTTACTCTGAACAAGGAAATGCTGTACCCTCTGCACTCTGGAAGGCTGTGGAGGTGAAGCACTCTGTCCCTACACTTTGGGCTTCTGCACCAAGAGCAACCAGTGCTCACCTTACACTTGGCCTTAGGCTCCTTTGTTACTAGGTAAAGAAAAGCATGTCAAATTTATTCTGGCACTTGAATGCAAAGCAGAAAATAGTTACCAAAAGGAAATCAGTAGAACAAAAGATCAACATTTATGTGGACAACACGATGATTATGGGCTGCTGAACAGACTTCCTTCTGTGGACATCTGTCAGGTGCCTGGACTGAGGTGCTATTTCGGCAAACATCCTCCTCTCATTGTCTCTTCTTTGGAAGAAAAAAACTCTTATCCTGGTTCATGGTCTTCTAATTATACTCCTTTTCTTTTTGCTACATATTAAGCGCAAATAAATCTTTAAAACAGATCCTGACCCCCCCAGTACCTGCTCTTCCTGCAATTCAGTGTGTTGATACCATTGTATACCACATGCAAATTACCACATGTAGCTCATGGGAACAAAACCTCTTCTCTCTGGATGACTTTCCAATATGTGGGTTATTTTAAACATGGTTTGCTCTTCCTGCAATGCATGTGATGTGAGAGTTTAACTTAAAACCCATTGCTTTTCTATATTGTTAATTAACCCACTTTCTCTAACCTAACCAGCTATGTTCAGCTTATTGCAATACTTCCTAAATCACCGTATGCACTTAGAAACCATTTATCACCCATCTACCACACTACTAATGCCACTTTCAATTTATCCCAAGCATTTTTATAGAGACAGAGCACATCATAGAAACAGATGGATTTAAGGTACCATGTTTGGACTGCACAGCACCTTCTCCCCCACATACACCGTCTGTAGGGAATCCACCACAAAGCTGTAAAAGAAGCTACTTGAGAAATGTTTTCAGTACTAATTTAAAACTACATTAGAAATGACTTTTTAATAGACAGTTACTGTAACACACTTCTGTATTACATCAAAAGACTCTTAATACAACCATAGCATGGTGATTATAAGTTATCAGAAGGTCTTTTGTAGATTTGCCAGTCTCACAGATATCTTCTGCAGTCAGTAAAGTCCTACCTTTTCACACATCTTCCAGTCACTTCACTTGGCCCAGAGAGTACAGTTTCCCACATGCCCTGACATTTCATTCAAGTTAGAACTGGCCAAAGAACATTAAATTTTAATATTTTTAACAACATTTACATAGTGGAAAAAACTCTCTACCCCAAAGACTATGAATTATGAATATGCCTGAATAAGATGATGAACACATTGTCAGAGGTAATTGATTTAATTGCAGTTTTTATGCAGCTCAAGTCTTCCTGCCCACTCTGTGACTGATCTGTTATCCAAACAGTTCAGGTTAGAGATCACTGAATCTGAAGGGCACTTTCACACCTGTAGTAGCTTATGTAGTTGGAGATGCAAATTAGAATTCAGGTATCTTTTTAATAGAGATTGACACCTTGGTCTGTAGATCCCATTTTCAAAGAACACTGAGGCCAAAAAAAAAAAAAAAAAAAAAAAAGTAAGACAGAGCAATATAAGATGATGATAACACTGAAAATAAACAGTATATATAAAGATCAAAGAGAAGCATAATTTAATAACATATGTATTCATAATTTTACTATTTGGCAGAGACAAAATACCACCTCTTCTAAGAAAGTTGTTAACAAAATTCTAATATGAAAATTTTTATAATATCTTTGGGGGAAAAAAAGTACAGGATTCAGAGTAATTAGAACAATAATTAGGAAAGTATTGTAGCTGACAGCATCTGCCAAAGCGAACTGTATCAGTATGTACAGCTGAGAAGGACAGGAAGGCAAACACCTGAAGGGACAGCTGTTAAACTGGTTTTATCCTCCCTGTCAAGTTCTGCTCCTCTGTAAACTAGGAAGTTTTTAAACAAAACATCCCCAATAACAAAAATAAACACAATCAAGAGCATCTAAAGCAAAGAATGTAAGGAGGTGTTCTGAGAAAGGAACATGTTTTCCCATCCTTTGTCAAGTCTCATCTTCCTGTAAAACAAATTGACAGTTGCCAGGTGTTCACATGTGTTGCTTTTATAAAACAGTGAGCAAATTAAATGAGATTTTTTGAAGTATATTGATTCATAATAGAACTACATAAGCAGGAAATGAGTTTCAAGAAAATAAGACCCAAAGTATGCTTTGCCATATTCCTGTAACTTTGTGCACTCACTGTACAAACATCCCCCACTCACTCACTAAGCGTGTGCTGGGTGTCAATAACAGAGAGCAACTCTTAAAAGTTGTTGACAACCACATCTGCTTTCTGCCAGAGCTCTGAATTTACCCTTAGGAGAGCAAGTACAAGTGTGCTAAGCTCAACCACCTCAACATATAGTTTCTTAAGTAAGTGTATCTAAATCAATAATTAGAACTGCTCCTTATATTACAGAAGAATTGAAATTAAGCCCATTATTGGTATACTAACTTTCTACTCTGAGGCACTGAAGCCAGCAAGTTTCCCTTCATTCCCTACATTCCATTCCCCAGCAATATTCCTCCGATTTTTTTCCCCTGGGAAAAAAAGGGGAAAAAAATTTTGGTCATTATCTTTCTGTAGGCCCTTCTTCCCACAGGGACAATGCATGTTAATTTGTCACAGTAAGCAAATTTTTTAACATGTGAAATTGCCAAAAATCCCCCCAATATAAGAAAAGTAAGTTTTCTTGTGAGGAAAAAGTATCTGTTAAGGTCCAGGTGACACAGCTGCCCACTAAGAACAGCTACATTTTACAGAAAACCACACATTTCTACCTTGGCCTGAAAACCAAAGAACCTGAGAACTTTCAAGTCAAAATTAAACTGCATTAATGGTTGCCAGCAATGAAATCAGCCGCTCGACTATTTTGAGGGGTTTCAGAACTACTTTTGGAGAAAAAAAAAAAAACAAAATAAAAATGCAGTATATTTTCAAAATATAAATGCCATTTCTTTAAAGTGATACAGGACATTATATCAAGGACACATTAAATGTATATATATACTAAGCCTCCACTGATAATATCAAAAGATAGAATATGTAGTAAGAGTTAAGCATATACAAAATTATCACGTTCAGAATAGAAAGATGTGTTTTAAACTTGTTTGACTTATACTCACCCCTAAAAGAGAGCTCTTCCTCCCTGAACAGAAGCTGTGTATTCAACAGCCTGTTTCTGCCTTCACAGTGCTGTTCTCAAGAGACTGGAGTTAACTCACCAAATATAAAAAACAGCCTTAGATACTTTTCCTTTCAAAGTCAGAACTTTCCTGCTCTGATCTGAACATGCAAGTCACTATTCCCCACCAAGGTTCATTACTAATGCCCCTAAAATTTGTCTAGATTTCCAACCACACAAAACAGGTACTTTCTCATACTTCCAGAGTGGCAACAACAGACTTCTCTGCTGTGGAAAAGACAGACCCTTCATTGCCCTGACATCGCTTGCCCACTCTGCAAAGACATCCAGCAGCCACAGGACCCTTCTGCACCCAGCAAAAGCTCACCAGTGCAGTGTACAGTATGTGATTCCCGACAGATCATTCATACTTTGGATCAAAAAGTCTGCTAGAAAAGAGGAGGGGGAGAAAAGGTTGCTATCTGTCACTTTTGACAATGGCACAATTCTGGAACACTACAAAAACCATATATGTATTAACACATCCTAGACTTGAGTCAACCCTAAAGGACTTACTGATCTGAAAATAAATATCTGAGATGAGGTTCTTAAAGTATTCTTTATTAATATCATTAGAAGTTGCAGAAACAACTTTCTTGTAATATAAAGGCACAGGGAGACAGCTTTGATAAAATATTCCAAACAAACAGTAACTTACAGTACAAAAGGACAACTTTAATGCACATACAAACCCCAAACATCTCATTCAAAAATATTTCACCATGTTCATCAATAATAATGGGCAATGATTAAAAATATAAACTGTTATTGTACAATAAATATCTGACAGGTGCAAATGGAACAAGATTTATTGCTCTCCACAATGTTTTCCCTGTAGTGTTTTTGTTGTAGTGGGTTTCTTGTTGGGGTTTTTTTCTTTGTTTTTTTGGTTGGTTTGGTTTCTTAAAGTTCCAAATTCCTTTTATAATCAGCTTTAGTGACTTATTTCTGGAGGAGCTAAACCCCAAACAAAATGTAACAGAACATTCTTACAGTTACACAACTGTCTTAAGTAATGACCACAACTGGCAGTGTTTGTTCCTTTCACAACTCCAACAATCGTACTCCACTCGCTCCTTGGGAAATGTGGTAGATGTTTAAAAATCAACTTTAGTGGTAAGTCAAGGCTTCTACGGTAGGGTAGTAGTACCTAGCCTGAGGGTGAGTCTATTTTCCTCAATTAAGAGGATTTTGTGATGAAAAGTAACATGAACCTCCTCTGACAGCTTGTGCCAGAACAAGCACATAGAACTATTCAAATCAGGGGAAAAATTAAGACTAAAAGCTGCACTGGACATTCCAGCTTCAGAAAACAAGACAACGGATTGGGAGCAAATCAGGACTACAGAGGTAATGATGACTTAGAGTGAGAATCTCCAACTATAAAATATCCTTAATCACAGAATCGTTAAAGTTGGAAAAGACCTTTAAGATCATCAAGTCCAACCATCAACTCAGCACCATCACCATGTTCACCATTATACTATGGCCTGAAAATACAGTGACTTAAGAAATGAAAAAGCACTCTGCATCTCTGTATGGCTCCACTTTGAGCTTTGAGGAAGAAGGGTTAGTCAGTGATTTTGCTATTTTCCTCACCTTGTACTTGCAGCAACAGATTCCATCAGTTTTTTGATGTAGGACAGGAGGCATCCTAACTCTGCTCTTGAAAGTAGCACACACTACCTTGCTCCGAATTCAGTTTAGCTTGTACAAAATATTGTCTGATACACACATTTAAGAAATATAATTTTCCTTCATTACTGTTACAAGAAGTAATATGCATACATTTCCTAAGAGTATCTTTGTATGAATAAGACTTCAGGAAAATGAAGCATAGTAGTTGAAGAAAAAAAAAAAAAAAAGCAAAACCAAAAACTGAGGAGCAAGCTTTGAAGTGAGTTCTTGTAGCAGTAACTGAGGTTTTTATAAAAACTGTAATTCATGAGAACAACTCCATATTTACACAAACCTCAACAAGTCAGTTTTAACTGCACTGGGAATAGTCAAACTTAGTTCAAGAAAAGGTACCTAGAGTGAGTACAGCTTATTGGTAAACCAAAAGATGACTATTCAGTAAACTCCATTATATCTGTATTCAACAGAATTGGAAATGATGTAGAACAAACTGCTAACTTTCTTGACATTATTATTAAAATTAGAGTTTTCTTCTAGTGTAAGTGCACAGTTTTAGAAGTTCTTCAGAGACTAACCAAGGACCTCCAAAATCTGAATTTTGAAAAATTATTAACTTCACTACAATATAGCATTTTTTTCTTTACCATTTGTTTAGAAACTAATAAAACCATTTTCTTTGGTTTATGCTTAACTAAACCAGACTAGTGAATTTTTATTTTTAGTCAAGCTTCTGTCCCAATTTAAATTAATACAGATCTTTTTATTGTAGTGTTTCTCCCACTCTCAAATTATCTCTGTTAAAAGCAAGAGTTTGCTCATACCATGATTTCCTGCTAAACAGTTGTGTATATCCTGGCATGAAGGGAAAGTTTTGTACAACAGTTACATTAAGTGATACTTCCAACGGCAGAACTACAAAAGACATTAAATGAATATTAGTTCAAGTGACATTTGAGTTTATGATGATTTTAAAGAAATAAACCACAATGTCTAAGTATAATAAAATACAGTGTAAAACCCCCTAAAATTAGACAGTAAACTTGGGAATTCTGCACTCACAGTAGGAATGTTCTGCACAGCATTAACATGAAAGCCTGTTCAATTTGAAAGAATGCAGAAGCTAGATTTACCTGGATGTAAATGCCACTTCGAGGTGTTTAAACAAACACAAAAATGAGACAATGGTTTCAGGAAAAGGGCCTTTAAAACAGGCCACCAGTCTAACTTGACTTTCCAAGTAAGAACATCAGCTTCACAAAACTGTGACACTAATGCAGTTTTATGTAAAGTACCCTTTGACACACAAGCTGTCAATTAAGCTATCACAGTCTTTTGTGACCTACTCCCTTTTAAACAGTTAGGGAGACCAGTCAATAGTAGCTCAAGTTTTAATTCAGTAAGTACCTTGTCTGTTTGCAAAGGAACATTATAACACCATAAAATTCTATTTTTACGGTATTTAGAAAACTGATAAACCAGGGGTTCTTTTATTCTCTCTTTTGAACACGCAAGTCCAAAACTTCATTTTCTGTGTGTCTTCGCAATAGTGTTTTAGCCAGTGTTGCAAAAAAGTTTCGCTGTGGACTACCTGACGTTGTTACTGAGCTGTGCAAGGTATTCCCGCAGTTCCTTGGCGGCCTGGAATCGGCCGTAGCGCTTCTTTGGGTTGGCACACTCGTCCAGCAGGGCCTCCAGGCGCCCCTCTTTGGCAATTTCAGCTGGGGGGTCGTGCAGGAGCCCCCCCGAAGTGCCACGCCACGTGGCGTGTCTGGATAAAAGGTTCTGACAAACAGCATAGTAATTGTGGTCCACAGTGACACGAGCACAAAGAATCTCCTTTGAGAAGGACAGACAAGCTTCTTTATCACAGTCATCAAACTTGCTTTCATACCACACGTCCCAGTTTTCAGGTTTATCTGTGAAATATAAGGAGACAGTAAAAAAAAAAATGAGAAGAAAGAGCATATGTGTATCTGAATACAGTCAGAAGCTCAATACAGAGCGAACTGCTAATATTTAAACTATAAACTAACTTTGTTTAGACAAACTCTTTAATGTTCCAGTCTAAAATTGCATCTGACAGTTTGATACACCCTTTTGCTGAAATGGTCCTGGTGATACAAAAAATTAGGGGAAGAAAGAAAGAGTAAAATAGATAGCGAAGAGAGGGAAGCAAAAAAAGCAGCACAGTAAAACACATGAAATCTACACTCACACATACTCAGAGGAAAAAATGTTGCATAAGCAAGTATAAGAGAGCAATCCACAACCAAAGTTGAGAGAAAAACAAACAAGCAACATAATTTATTTTAGCAACATAGATTTGGTTTCTCCAGTTGTCCTGGAAACTAATGCTGGCAAGTGGTCTAAAAAAGACTAAAAAAAACATTGCAAAGTAATTGCCATAAACTTCTGAAACTTTATCTTCTATTTACTTTAGACATAGTAGTAAGCAAGAAGTACATATTTAAAAAGTAGATGCATTATTTAGAATCTTTGAAGAAAGAAAAAAAAAATCAGCAAAGTAAATGGCATTTACATACATGTTCTTTAATAAATAATTAAAAGTTAGCAAAATTTGGTGTCCTTGTCACAGCTTTCTTTAACTTAAAACCTGATTTACGTACAGTACGTTATACAGTAATAATACATAAAAGGTTACTAAGTGTGAGATCTCCCGAGCTCTGCCTACTTTCTTAGAAAACTTTCATCTTAAGTTTCTAGGCTGCTGCCAGCTTTGAGAAGAGGTCCTTATCATGGAGTATCATAGTTTTGCAGATCTCTCTTAGCAGTGTGAGGTACAAAGAAAAATTAATCTGTGCTGGTAGTCTCTGAGCTGACCGTTGCTCTTCTCACTCATGGCACACTAGAGCCGAAACCAAAAAGCAGACTGAAAGATGACTGCTAAAGCTATAAAAACATGATGTAAAATTTGTAAAATGAACTGAAAATTCCAAGTGGAAAAAAAAGCCACAGGAAAAATGGGAAAAAGGACTTCAGCAAACTCAAATATGACATCCCACACAAGAGTGTATTAAGTATTATTGTACAGTGCAACTGGACAGAATGTACATATTCAAATATCTAAACAGGCATATTAATCACTGTGGACAGAGACTGTTCCATGAATCTTTCCGAAAGATTAATGAAATCAGTATTAAATGTCAAGTTTATACAAAGACTAAGATCTTTCTCGTGTCCTCGTTTGTTTTCTCTGTTCTTGATTGTTAGATCACAAATCACGCAGTAAAATCCTAGTTAGAGCCAAATTAGTCTGAGACTACAGACAACAGATGTAAGTGTGACACTTCCAGCATTCAGCTTCTGCAAGAAGCTACTTGTTCCTATTCCACATGCACATCAGCTTCTTCAGAGTTCATTCGGTCATATTTGTGACTAAGCAATTCCAACATGCTTCAAAAATCAAAGTCGTCAGTAATACTATTTTAAGAGGGTGGAAAACGAAAAAAAAAAGAAAAGAGAAGAAAGTTCTAAAGTAAATGTACTGAATATCCAATACATTAAAAGGTTTTCTTGGTAGGTTCAGGTAGTTTTAATCTAAGGTCCTCGAGGATATATAATAAATCTAATTAAAAAAAACAACCAAACAACCCCAAATCACATTTCCTTGTAGAAAAGCATGTGGATAGAAAAATAGTCTTAAAGTTAATTCTGCAGCACAACGTATCAAGTTTATACACAAAGCTTAAAAAAAAAAATCCATTCACCCAAGGCAGACTGGAATCACTTGGCCTGTTGCCATGAACCTCTGCAGAACCCAGGGTTTCATGCTCAGTGTCTCCTGCAGAACCCAGGGTTTCATGCTCAGTGTCTCCTGCAGAACCCAGGGTTTCATGCTCAGTGTCTCCAGCCCTTACGTCTGTCACATTTTCCTTATAAGCTCAAAAGTAATATAAACCTATGTAATGTCACTTTGTCAAACATCTCTCCCGCTGCCACTGCTTTGAGCTTTTACAGTTGACAGAAAGATGAATGAATTTTCTCTATTCCCATTTGGAAACAGCACTAAAATTACCCATTCCTTCAGTTCCATTATTACAGAGCACCAACTGGAACAGCTGAACCCAAGGCAGGCTGTGGAACTAAGGCACTAACACTGCCTTGTCATTCACAGACAATAGAATGCCAAGCCTTCCATCCTTACACAGATGTCTGGAAAAGACAGAAGGAACTGTCTACCTTAACTAAGGTAGAAAAGACAGCTTACCTGTCTGTCTGTCCATCCATCTGTACAAACACACCCAATGCCCACAACTCTCTCCTCCCACCCCCACCTCTCCGTTTATGCAGGTTTACAGAGCTTAAAAGTATATGTAAATCGTGTCCAGGTATGCTCAACACCTCATGAAAGTGACACACTGGTCAAGTTAATTAGTAGTCTAATTGAAAAAGAAAGCAGAAGAAGAAGAAAAAGAAAACAGTTTCCCAGAAGAAAGCTAATTAATCTGTTAATTAGTAGTCTAGTTGTAAAGCCAACAAAATAGGCATTCAACAACTACGCATACATTAAATATTGCACTTGCAGAGGTAGAAGTGAGACAGGTGGGGTGAGGGCAGTGAAAGAAGACACTTACTTTGCCTGATTAACCTTTTGTCTGCTACCAGAACGTTTTCTGCATCTACAATGATAACTTTCCCATCTCTTGGTCCAACTGCAAAGTTGTCAAAGCTGACATCAAGGAGGTAGAGTGCAAATTCAAAGTCATTATTTGTCAGCTGCTCAGCTATTTCCATCAATTGCCAGGCCAGATCCACTCGTTTCTCCCACGGTGCATTAAAGTAACTCCACAGCTCTTCTCCAACGTAATTGACAGCCACCATCCTTCCACATGCTCCCAAGTACTTTGCGAATGGCCAGCCCTCGTCAGATGGAAAACTCTGTATTTCAAAAATATTTTAAAGATTCAATTAATACAAAACAGCTTAGACACTTTTAAAGGCTTTTCAATAAAATTTAGATCAGAAACCTGTAAATATCCATCCACACTATATTTGCATATGCTTCTAAGTTTTGAAGGGAAAACAAAAACAACACAAAATATATTTATGTGACCAAGAGGTCCTGCTGGACTAATAAACAGAAGGAGTTGGAGGACCTGAACAACATATGACCCATATCTAGCTTTCCATATACTATACACACACACACATATATATTCACATACACAATTCCACCAACCATCTTTATCTCTTGGTGTTTTATTACACATTTGTTTTAGTAATGCAAGTATGCTTCCCACCAAGGTAACTCTGCTTTTGATATTTTTAATTAAAACTAATTCTTTTAATAACCTAAAGGAAAAAAACTTTACAAAGTGGCACCTCCTTCTCTCCAACATCGCCCCTTCCATTTTTCCCAGTTAACTGGATTCCTTTAAGGATCTTCTCAAGATCTCTCACAGAAAGGATTACAGAAGGATTAAGATACAAAAGCAAACTTAGGGTATCTTATCCTTCTAGTATACCTTAACAGTCTACCTCTTGATTAATTGTTACATACATACTCTGTGTGCTTATCACATACAGACACATAACATTTTTATCAAAAGTAAAATCTGTCTTCAAGAGTAGCTTTCTTGGGGGTTTTTTTTGCTTGTTTTGTGCTTAGCAAAATAACCTTCCAACAACTGAAGTATGTGCTAACTCAGTGTTCCTTATTTGGCTGTGGCATCAATAAACATTACAAAAGTGATATTTCAAGTACACGTATCCCCACTGTATTCAGTTCTGGACCAAAACAAAACAAGAAGCAAATGGCCATTGTCCATCAAATGAAATTAATTATTTACAAAGGAACAAACTCCAACTACTTTACCCACATCATATAAACTCATACTGGAGAAAATTTACCTGATTACATTTTCTGAGAAACACAGGTTTAGCTGATTTCACCAACTGTGCATAACATTTTCATATTGCTCCATTTTATCAGCATTCAATTCAATGATGCCTCAATATTTTTGTTTGACTTTGGACCACCCCACTCCTTTTCTTTTCCACCCTTCTCCTTTTCTATACACCAATCCTGCCCTGCCTATGACTTTGCCTCCATTTCCACCCACAAATTCAACCCCAAACAGTTGAAGCTGGCAAAGGACGTGCTACCACTGGAAGTAGAGGTGTCCATCTCCCCCAAGCCAAGCACACTCACTTCCATCCCTTCCTTCATGTCATTTGGAAAGCAAGGCAGCTGGTACTGGCTGGGCTGGTGTTCCCTTGGATCAGTAGCCTGATCCATCTCATCACATCACCACATCATGCTAGGACTGTACTGGTAAAAGGAAGGGAGAAGGCCTGAACAGACAGGTGCAGAAGAAGGAAGGAGCTAAGAGTTTTCCTTTCCAGCAGCAGCAGGGATTTATGTAATGGCTTAAAGTGATTTTCAAAGTACAGTGTTAGTCACTGATCTTCAAAACACATCTATTATGCTCCCTGCTCTGTGTGCATTGAAATTCATTTCACACAAGAAATGCTAGGAGCAGTTAGGTTTATTCAGAAGTGAACACCCTTCCTACTACCAGCACAATATCTGCATGCCACGCTGTAACACAGATATATTTATAACACGGTGGCAATAAAAAGATCTTTTGACAACAGGAGTGCAGGGAATCCTGCCAACATCTGCACATGTACAAACAACATCTCTGCTTTGGCCCCCTTCCAACTGGCATGTAACAGCCACATCTACACTTCATTACCCAAGTCAGTAGCCGAAGAAGGGGATAAAAATATGTGCAAGTGCCTCATTCAGCAGTTTTTATATTCACTTGGTGAATTTGACAAGAATATTAATTGAAGTGCAGATCTCTTGTCTTTGCAAGCAGCGATTTGTAACTTTGTATACTATTCTATTTTGAAAGCAGCTTTTTAAGAGGGAACAGCCGCTAACATGAAGATTTTTTTTCTTCATGTATTAAAACTTTGAAGGTAAGTAAGATATGACAATAATTTTTATGGTTAATAAACATGTTTTCCATGAACAATCTGCACTTAGGAAAAAAAAAAGCTTAGTACAATACTGCCAAAAATGTAATTTCTGTGGAGCAATGCATAACATTATTTTAGGTTTTAATTCTCAAATTATTAGTAGTATAAATTTTTAATTAGATCATTTTGTACTTTCATATGCTATTGGAAGACTTAAAAATGTGCATTTGAGAATTAAGATAAAAACTAAGCTCTTGTTCAAAAGCAGAAACAGCTGTCTGACAAAAGAATCTGATTCTGATACACCCACTCACATTTTATCTGTGAACACACACAAATGCCATGAAAATCGCAGACAAACTTTTAAAAGTGTTTTAAAATAAAATAATGCATATAACAAACTACAAACAGGTAGGTTAGTAAGTTTCCCCTCATTAAAATTATCTTTCTCTATTCAGAGAAATATGTATAATCCAACAGAAAGATAGAAAACATTAAAGATGACAAAAAAATTGTTACCTCCATTCCCAGTGACACATCCACAAAACATTTTAGTTGCCCTAATTAGTGTAGCTTCAAGATATCTCTCTAAGCTAGACTTAAAATCCTAAATAAACCCTGTCAGATGGACAAAGGGCATGTTGTTCCTGAAAGAATAATATTGCATTTATGTTTTTAAAACAAACACAGTGTAGTCTCAGAATAAATATTAAGAATTAATAGAGTGAATTTATCACTTCACTGAAGCATAAAACACACTGTCAGTGCATTTGTCTTCCTCACTTCCATCTGTCTAAACCTGAGAAGATACACAAATCTGCCAGTGGTTCTTGTTCAGAGCTGTGAGTTAGATCAGGCAGTGAAGACTCACCAGCTTGAAGCTGATAAGGCCTATTGTAATCTGCAATAACACAAATCCCCCTTGAATTAAACACTTAAAAGAATATTAGTTTATCATAATCAGCATATAATTCATCCTAATAATCAAGACCAAAAAAAGCCAAAGCAATTGAAGCAACAACTGACATCTTTGAGCTATTGTTCCACTGTACCATTAAAAAACATTCTTTTATTTTTGAAGCTATTCCAGAGGATGCCACATGTCACTTGCAATGCCTGCATAAAGTTCCAGCTCAGAAGGAAAAAAACCAACACAAACCCCACCCAAACAAAGAGCTACACCTCACACACAATGAAATTTAAAAAACACATGCAAAACAGTGGGGACTTCGCTCCTTATGACCCTGAAGAACTTCATGGCAAAATTACACTCTTCGTGACACCTTCACTAAAATCATCCTACTAAACTGTGTTTGCCCAGGCACGAACTGGCTTGGCAAGGAGAATTTAAATAACATGCTCTTCCTTAAAAGGAAAATTAGTTTCTCTCAGAGTACTGTTGAGTACTGCAGTGTAAACAAAAGGAGCACTTGTCTGAGTCACCAAGGCTAACAGGTAACGCTCTAGAACCACAAAGAGCTGGAGAGCAGATTTTACAGTGATGCTTTTCAGAGCAAAGAAGGTTAAAAAGCACAGTCTAAACGAAGACACTGCCTTTTGTCTGAAGATGATCCATATTCTGGAAGATATGCATTCAAGTGTATTTCTGAATGCTAGTCAATATAATGAAAACCATTTAGTCCTCAACTATATGCCAAACCATTTGACATTTACCTAGAACTCCCACAGAAGTTATACATACATAGCCTACACACACAGAGTGAAGAGGTGATTTCCTTGGTACTCCAAATATTAGTGTTCCCATTGAAATGATGCTTCTCTCATTCAGTTGACTTTTGTTCACTTTGATTACATTTCAACAAGTTACTACATACAATTCATGCCAACAAGAGGTACATACCAGGTTTAATTGACACAGTATAGGAAAAAAATATGCAACAAACTCTAAATACTCAGAATTAGAAGTTGCTCGATTATTAAGTTGAGCACTTGAACTGTAAAAGTTACAATTCACAATGTCAGCAGAAGTATGCCATTTTTCCAAACAAATTAATAGATAGTGATTAAACTTGAGAACCATAGCAAAGCAAATTTAATGTCATTACTGGTTGTTACCTGTTCAAATTAGTTTGTAGTTCATAAAACTTTGTTCAGATTAAATTTGCAAGAGATGAAAATTATCACTGTGTATTTATTTCTGAGTTATGAGACTGGAATATATCACTATAAAGGACTCCGAGCCGAGATGACCTACTCTTATTTTTGAAAACTACTTTGCAAAATTTGAGACTAAAGTAAAGCTTCAATTACTTAATTCAGGGAAGTAAAACACAAGTCCCTGTATACATCAGACACCAGAACAACACTCTTTTTACAAGGTTTCAAACGTGGGGTAAAAATCTTTTTTTGTTCTACTGAAAACTGCACAAGCTGCAATTTCTCAGGAGAACTCTTATTTAAGTCTGTATAGTGATTTCCCAGAAGCCTCTAAATTCAGACAGGCATTCATCATAATACATATAGACCATTTTAAATATCCCTTATACTTCACTTTCATGTCTTCACTCTAGGAAAGTTTCATCAGAAAAGGATGAAAATAGTTTTGATAATTTAAGGACCATAATTAAATACAACATAGTAAACATGACAAGTATGAGCCAGTTCTGCCCTAATATATGTAGTCATGTCACTGTAAAAAAAATTCTTCAGTTTTCAATACAACCAAATTAGTGGAATATTCTTGTAACACAAGGCCACTCAATTTTAACTCAAACAAGAAAAAAAATGTGTTTCTTTTAAAAACATGCACAATGGAAATTCAGTATATCGAAACACCAATATCTGTATGAGCCAGGACTTTAATACAAGTCCACTCAAGGACATGTCAGGAAGTGCAAATAGCTGCATTTAATCCACTTCTTGGTATTTGGCAACAGAATTATGGATCAGAAACACTAAATTGAGTAATAAAGAAAGTTTAAAAGGTACCAAGTATTAAAACTGAATTGACATTCTACGTTGTACCAATGTATTTGGAATAGAACTACAGAAAATAACCTATGACTAGAACAGTGTGTATGATAAAAAATAGAAAAGAGAAATCCCAAGCAAGAACATTTGCCCGTTTACTTCTTACTGAGTTATGTATGGATCAGCAAAAAGATTCTGTGGAACATTTGGCTAAATTGCTACTTTGAGTGAATTCACTGCAAGAAATTGTTTCAAACTGATCACAGTTAATGTTTTAATATATGTTTACCAGATGTCAATTATTGTTCTTCCCGTCACAAAGCCAAACAGAAAGCCCACTGATGACATGAAGAGAAACCAGAAGAATTTTAGGTTATGTGGCAACAGACTGTTCATGCAGAGTAATTATACTGGGAATAGAGATACAGCTGTTGGCTTCATTTGTTTTGCTTTTTCCCCCCACAAGGAATAAGAATGATCAGAAGTCGTGAGAAGAATAAAGTCATTAAGCTTAAGCATTCAGAAAGCTAAAATCATATCTGAAGGAGGGGCCATGATTTACACAATCTATTAAAAACACAGAAATACTGCTGTTTGGCACATAGCTTTTGGCATTTTTCTTAGAGTCAAAAAAATAAAAGTCCTTGAGACTTGTAATTTACATACAAGATACAAATGTTCACCATCATTCTTTGAAGAATCTCCATTTAAAGAGGTTGTTAAAAGCTACAGCTCTAGACAAAGTTGCCTTAATGCACTCTGGATTTAATTGACAGATACCTTTTACAGTCGGAAAAAATCTTCAGTACGTGCAAGTATTTTATTTTAATAGCAACGTATTTGTGCCAATTTTAAGTTTGCTTTTTGTGCTGGTTTTGACAGAGATTAAGTTAACTTTTTGCAAAGTAACTGGCTGTGTTTTGGATTTGTGCTGAAAACAACATTGGTAATTCAGGGATATTTCAGTTATCTCTGAGCAGTGATTACACAGAGCCAAGGTCTTTTCTCTCCTCATCCCACCAGGGAAGGGCATGGGGGTGCATAAGAAGCTGGAAGGGGGCACAGCCAGGACAGGTGACCCCAAGTGACCCCGGGATATTCCATTCCATATGGTGTCATGCTCAGCATATGAAGCTGGGGGAAGGAGGAGGAAGGGTGGGCATCCAGAGTGATGGTGTTTGTCTTCCCAAGTCACCACTGAGTGTGAGGGAGCCTGGGGATGGCTGAGCACCTGCCTGCCCATGGCAAGTGGTGAATGAATCCCCTGTTTGGCTTTGCTTGTGCTCACAGCCTTTGCTTTACTTATTAAAAACTGTCTTCATCTCAACCCACAGGTTCTCACTTTCGCTCTTCCAGTTCTCTCCCCATCACACTGTGAGGGGAAGGAGCAAGTGGCTGAGCTGCTGGATGGGGTTAAACCACAACACACTGAAAGCAAAACAAACACACCAACATTTCCATAGGGCACCTGGCAATCTTGTACACCAACACCATGGCCAGCACAAAGGCAAGACTGAGTGTTGCAAGACCAGCTCTAGGTGCACTTTTGCCACAACAATTTATGTAACCTCTCTTTTCAGCTAACCATGAGTTTTTAGGAGAAATACAGCCACTTTACTGAAAAACACAGAACCAATTTCTTACTTCAGCAGTCGTGAGTTACGCTTTAGTTCCCCCAACTCCCAGAACAAGGAATTCTCTGCTTTACCCTGGATTTAGGGCATTGCTGGTTTTTTGTGTTTAAGTACAAAGCTTAAAACTCTGCCACTGGCAAAATGTGTTGGACAATGCGTGGTTGCACACCATGGCTCGCTGCACGGCAGCTACTGCGGCACAGCAACAGCAGCTCAAAAATTGTAACAAACAGCCACGGTGGCTCTAAACAGGACATCTGGAGGCTGACAGAGATCAGTGCAGGAGCTCTATGACAAACAAGAGGTATGTCTAGAGAACAATTTCTGTAAGAGTCAAAGACTGCACAACAATCTTAGCTTCTACAGAAATTAGCAATAGGCAGCACACGTTTTGATTCTTTCTCTTAACAGGAAGTTTATGTTCCTACTTGTCCATGAAGATAAAAATTAACAATGTTACTTCATAAAGCTGAATAACATCCACTATTTAAACAGCTATCACCGTTTCAAACAATGAAGAAAGTTTCTCCACTACAGCTACTTGACAAGACAAATTAGAAGCTGGGTGGTTTATAACAAATCACACGACGAATATCAATCTACTTACACCCACACTGGCTCTATGAATTCTTCAAAGAGTCAACAGTCACACTGCACTCAGTCTAATCCAACCCATTTTTTAAATTTTGTTACTTCTTCCCAAGGCAACTTTCGCCAACCTATCTTTGCAAGTGTTTGAAACACACAGTCATCATATTCAGTTTCAAATCAGATACCACGTACAGATCCTGTTCTCCAGGTGATTCCTATTTAAAATACTGTTTTCCATTGAATGAGTTGAAGGAAACAGCAGCTAGTTTTGTTGTTGCTTTTGTCTGAATAAGGTGTTAACGCTTATACAAAATACTGGTGTAGGTGTAGCAGATTTTGATTACATATCTGACCTTATTTTATTAAAAAGTATTCACCTTTATTGCAGAAAATAACTATTGGAAAGACACAGGAAAAACTCAAACCTATCAGAAATCAAACCTTAAGCATATATGTTCTTGCATTCGAACCCGAATTCAGATGAAAAATGTGAGAGGATTTAAATAGTGACTAGTTTAGAAGATTCTACAAAAGTAAAATTAATATTTTAATACCCCAAATAATACATAAACTGTACTGAGCAATACTGCAACTGTCTTTTCATTTGCTTAATGAAGTAAAATGGAAAAAGGGGCTGAATTCTTCCCTGAGTACATCTACACAACCGTTTAACAAATGTGGACAAAGAATATTAACAAGAAAATTATAAAAAATACAAATACTGGGTTAGGATTACTGTGAGTTTTATACTTTTGATATGGATCCCTGAACAGTAGTATCATGCTATGGGTTAAAGCCCCACCTGAAAAATTCCTACAGCAGAAGTCATAAGTCAGTTGTGACAACAGCTCATAAGCAACACCAGTTTAGGAACAATCCATACTCCAAACAGGCTTCAAACTAAAACTCCAATCTCTGATGAAAAGTTTTATAATCCACAAATTACTATCTCTAGTAGATGACTACAGTGGATTTTCTATTACAAATGAAAGATCAAGCTTTAAATTCAGTGCCTATTTACATTTGGCTGCTCCCATAACACAATTAAACAACACAGAACATGAATGCACTGAACATGGAGAGTTTTGACATTATCTCCACTTCTAAACCAAAACTGTTACAAATAACACTGTTCAAGCAGTCACTGTAGTGTTCCATAAAAAGCTCAGGGCAAAAATAAGCAATATTTTTCCTTGTGCCTTCCAGTGACAAAAGGACAGCATCAGTCAAATGCTTCAATTTACTAATCAATTTATTTATTTTAAATTAAAATCTGATTCTTCACATGACATCATGCAGGTTTCCTTTCTTGGAAGCTGCTGGTTTTTAGAACAAGCCTACAAGCCTCATTCCCATAGCAATAACTGCCTTCATCAATACTGCAGAAACTACACCATAAAACATTTATATATGTTATGTATAAACACAAACAACCTTCTTGGTAGTCAGTTTATCAGTTCTAGAAAGTAACTTCACCTCTGGGAGTGCCTTGCATCATATTGTTGCAAGAGATTCATAACACAGAATTACCCATTTCTTACATGTTTCTCAGGTGGAGGCTGAGCCTGGAGTGCTATGGAACAGGAAGAGTTCATTCATTCAGATTCATATATTTAAGATATTTCATTCCCAACTCAGGGAAGATATTCCAACCTCAAGTACCCATTGCCAACTGAATTACAACTCTTTTGGAGAACACACTGAGAGTGTTTCAGCACACAAAGGTGGCCTGAAGATCCCCAGAATTATTTTCCAAGATACGCCTATTCATCAAAATTTACTAGATTCTGCAGAACACTTTTGATCTGTTAAGAGGTGACAGACAACACTACCCCACTCTGCACTGGTAAAGGCTGCCTCTCTTCCCACCAACTCGACCTGCTCTGCTCTCAGCAGCACCTTTGCTAAATGGCAAGCAAAGCGCTGGTTAAGTTCGTGACCAAAGATTTTCTTCTCTTCAACAGATCTGTTTGACAGTATCAGGACTCATCTACAGCTCATCAAAAAGCTGACAAGAATCAAGGCTCTTAACCAGTGCTGCCCACTGCCTTTGATTCAGCCCATAACAGTAAATGCTGCAAGTGTGCCATACCCTTTGTCTGTAAACAACACGTTGCCCCTGTGAATTATGAAGAAATACAGAGCTGTTTTCTGGCCCTGCAGGTCTGGGCTCAGTTTGTTGGAACCAGTGTTCAAAACCAGAAATTTAAGTTGTATGAAATGCAGCCAAAACAAATGAATTCTCAAAGAATTTCCAAATATACTCAGCAAAGCAAAGCAGTTTTTATTTTCTTACTTAAGTGAAGCTTCTTTTCTAACTGTGCTCAGGAGCAACTTCTCGGCAAAATGGAAGAGACACACTGTACCCTAAAGTCTGCCGAGAAGCAAACTACAAACTTGCTCTGAAAACAAAACTGAAGAGCTGTACTTGGAGAGACTGAAGGGTAGAAGGCATACTACCCAAAACCATATTTCTACTTAGGTTCATAAATGCATCTTCTAGAAATTAGTACGTGAACTTGCTGGAGGGTAAAGCCTGCAGCACTGCTTTTTAAGCATTTCTTGGCCTCTCACTAGAGAAACAGATGTTAATAACAGTAATCATGAAGTCATGTTTTCAAACGTATTTGCAAGTATTTTTTAATTATACATTGGACAAAGGCAAGGACAGTTCAGTAGTTAGACAAAACAATTCCAAGTCCAAACCTACATACTGAAGGCACACTTGGGAGTTCCATCGATAGCATTCAGAGTCAAAATGCAAACCCCTCCCATCTAAATAGATATGCAATAGCAGCAACTCGGTGGTGCCACAAAGCAAAAGTTCCCTACGAATTTTTTACGTAAAAATTTTGCTTTAAGCACAAATTTCAAGTCTGTGCACATAACCAGTCCTCCCAATTAAAGAGCACAAAATACGTAACTGCTGAAAAGGGAAAACTGTTCATTTATTTGTCGCCCTATTTTCAGGCTACAAATACCTATTTCTAATTTTTACCGGGAGTAACTATATTAAGTTCCTATTAAGAACACGACGTAGCAAATTACTCAGTTCCTAAAAGTATACCACAACAGCACCACAGTAAAGACTCTACCCGCTATCTATCAAACTAAGACATTAATGACGGACACCTATAGCTGCGTAGGAATATATTTATCGTGAGAGACGCTGACACTGAGCTGTAGGAAACGCACAAGTGCAGCAGAGCATCAGCCCACGGCTCTGCCCCTCCGTGTTCCTGCGGGACCGCGGCTGCCGCTGGTACCCGACGGCACGGGCAGGCACAAAGGATGGGGACAGAGTTACTGCCCTGAGGAGGAAGGCACATCGGGAAAACACTTTCTCTTTGAGGGAGAAAGAAAGGGAGAGAGCCGATGGGGCTGAATGAGCCAGAGAAAGGCCTCCTGCCCGGAGGGTGGGACCGCAGCCCCTCCGCTCAACCCGCCCCGCCGGTACCTTCGCGAAGCCCCAGCGGGGACCCCGCGCTCCGGCGCGTTCGGCCCCTCGCCCGCAGACACGGCAGGAGGGGCCGCGGCTGGGCCGGAGCTCCCGGCGAGGGTCCCGCCGACCCGGGGAGCGCCCACCCGGGCCCTGCCCGCCGCGCTTACCTGCAGCACCAGCGGCTCGGGGTTGAAGGCGAGGGTGATGAGGAGCTGCATGCGCTCCGAGTCCTTCAGGTTGCGCAGCAGGAAGCTGCCCGAGTCCTTGGTCTCGGCGTAGCGGCGCACCAGGCGGTCGAGCAGGCGCTGCGAGGGGCAGTGCACCAGGTCGGACCAGCCCTCCACGGCGCCGGGGGTGAGCAGCCGCACGTCGCCGTTCAGGCTGGCGAACTCGGTGGCGGGCAGCGCCTGCAGCAGGTCGCAGCGGCCCCTGCCGGTGGCGCGGCGGCAGATCTTGGTGTCGATGTCGGCGAGCTCCTGCGCCGAGCCCAGGCGCTTCAGCACGACGCGGCGGGAGCCCTCGCGGGGCTCCCCGTACCGCGCGAAGTACACGTTCTTCACGTTGAAGAAGTCCAGCAGGCGCAGGCGGCCCCAGCTCTCCAGCCGCAGCTGCCCGTTCAGGAACTTGCGGCACCAGCTGGTGCCCCAGCAGGCCGGGCACTTATTGAGCTGCAGGAAGCGCCGCTCCGACAGCTCGTTGCGCTGCAGCGAGGCCAGCAGCGAGTGCGTGTTCAGCACCAGCGCCGCCGCCAGGCTGCCCAGCACCGCCAGCTTCACGTAGCGGTACAGCCGCCCCAACTTCAGCGACACCAGCCGCAGCATCGTCCCGGGCCGCGCCGGGCCCCCCGCCCTCCGCCGCGCTCGCTGCCCGCCCCGGCCGCGCCGCGGCTCCGGCTCCAATAAACTCCCCGCCTCGCCGCCCGCCCGATAAAAGGCGGCCAAGTTACTGAGGGGCCGGCGGGGAGGGGGAGGGCAGGGGAGGGGGGGCGGCGCCTGCAGCGCGCGGGCCCGGCCGGACCCGCCCCCGGGGAGGGGCCCGGGCGCTGCTGCCGCCGCTCGCACGCGCGGAGCCCCCCCGGCCCCGAGGGGGCACCGGCCCCGCCCCCTCCCGCCGCCGGCCCCGCCCTCCGGAGGCGTGGCCCCACTCGAGCGCCGCCGGGCGCCGCCAGTTGGCTGCGCGTGACGCGCGCGGCCGCGTGCGGCCCCGCCCACTCCACCCCTCCCATTCTGAGAGCTGGAGGGCGGGGCCGCCACGCGCGCGGGGAGGGGCGTGGCTGGGGGCGGGCACGCGCGAAGGGGGGCGGGACGGGGCACCCTTCCCGCCCCCTCAGCCCCGGCCCCGTCGGACCCTCGCGCCGCCCGGGGAGGGGGCGCGGGGTGGCTGCGCTGCCGCCATGTTGTGTCGGTATGTCCCATCGTCTGCCGGGTCCGGACCCCGCCCAGTCGCCCGGGGCAGCAGCACTCGCTGGCTGCCGCTGGGAACCGGCCGCCCGAGGCCGGTCCGGACCAGCGGCGCTGCCCGAGCGGGTCCCGGCGGCGTCGCCGGATCCCAGTTTGGTTTGCTGCTACCACAGGACAGGTTTTCTCTTTTCCAGTGCTGGAAGGGGACAGTTCACGTGTCTCGTTTTATCGTGAGAACACTACACCTGAGCCTTCCAAATGCATTCATCCCATGCCCGCTCCGGAGGGAAGAACAGTCCAGTCTCCCTGCTGAGGAATGTAGTGCGCTGTGCAGGCTGCCCCCGCAGGGTGCCTGCCAGTGCTGACCCTGTCACTGCCACAGGCTGAGAACCGTTCTAACTAACACAGAATAGAGTAAGGGGTTAAGAAAAACAAAAAGGGTGAAAGTCTTAACCTCTTCCAACGCTGCTCTCCTTCCACGGAGACTGTGCTCTCACAAGTTAAAAGACAACCTTCGTGTTACCTGTTCAGTCCCAAAAGTACAGTAGGGATACCGTCCTTGGGGGAAGAAGTATAGCAGACTGCGACATTTCTAGTTATTTCATTGGCATGATATATAAATCTAAGTGCTTAGTCTCTAGAATATTGGAAACACATTTTTTTATATTAGCATGTACTTATCTCCCTATATATGGTGTTTTGACATTTATATGTATTAAACTAGTGTAAATTATTTATCATACTGAGATTTTGTCCCTCAGACCATATCTGATTTAACATGCCTTGCTAAATGCTGCTGGTAGGGTCAAATCATCCCGTCAGCAAATTCGAGTCTACGAACCTCTGGTTTTATTAGAAAATAAGTGTATACATAACAAATACATATATATAGTCTTCCATACCTCAAGTCTTCATTTGGGGATGCACTGCTTGATGCCATATTTCAAATAATCATAATTGATCCTGGGAGATGAACTGATTTTTTTTTTCTGGATGTAAACTCCAAACTCACTAGCCAAACCTGTTTGGTCTTTACATGTTGGTAGTGGTTTTTTTCATCTAACAATATTTAGTGTGTAAGTTATTAAGTCATTAACAAATCCAAATATAAACAAATATACTGAATTAGTGTTTATTTTCTGCATTGCTTATTTCTCAAGACTTCTCCTTTGCTAATTTATAGGGAAACATCATGATCCTTCTGAACGTGAACAGAATATTTTAATCTTTACTAGATGAAAACAATTTTAAAGCACAAAGAAGCATTTAAATAGTTTAATACTCTCTTTCAACAACAATGTAGTGCATTTGACATTGCAAATTCATAAACATATAATTTTGCTGTTTATAAATGGATCAGAAGACTTGTTCTGAGTTACATACAAGTTGCAAATTCTGGTTTAACTGGTATTCATTGGAAACTTTGAGGGTTGTTTGTGAGGGATAAATGAAGGTTGAGGTGCCTTTTTATACAATGTGGCTGTAATTTGGTTTCACAGATTTACAAACTTTGGTTAAAGAAACAAAGGAAACTGGAAGGAAAATGCAACTGATTCCATTTGGAAGACCAAAATCTGTGGAAAAAAAAAAGTTGAGGGATAATTGGTAAGTAAAAGCCAGGGAGGAAAAGCAACTGAGTAAAAAATGGTTAATTCTACAAGAATGACAGATATATCTTGTAGCTTTTAAAAAGCATGAGTTGTGAATAATCCATTTCAAGCTGCAGGGGAATGCAAAATATACTAGATGATGTGTTACAGTACATGCATTTCCTGTCTTTCCAGAGTTGCTACCTTCTGACTAAGCTTCAAAATAAACTACAGTAATTTTCCTGTGAAGACTTCATTATATATGACAGTGTAATTCATCAAAGATTCTAGTGCCTGGGATGAAAACACAGCGCCTCAGAGCAGTGCCAGTGCACGACGTCCCGATGTGCAGCACGTTCGTTACAGAGGCTCCTGGGCAGTAGCACAGCACCAGGCTCTCAGTTTGCTGTGTGGTGTGAAGTGCCATTCCAACAATTACCTATTATTGCTGCCCTCCATCTAGGGATTTTTTACATCTCCCATAACAATGGTGTGTTGGAGTTATGCACAGACCTTTTATATGAGTGGACATAATGTATTCCCACTGTTTTCAGAGACATCAAGAAGCTTCATGATGATCACAGGCTCTACAGCTGCAGCGATGTCTTACACAACATTAAATTATCTAGTGTATTGATTTGAAGAAAGACTTGAATAGATCCAGGCCTTTTCTCTCCATAATGAGAAAGCAAACAACCACCCAGAATTTAAACAGTTTAGAATGAAAAGATAATCCAGCAACTCCATTGAAAGGTCTGGCTTACTAGGGCACTTCACTCAGAACTCTTTTATTTCAAACTACAGAGTAAGCAGCTGTTCAAAATGACAGCTATCTCAAAGTACTTGCAGATACTGCAAAATAGTCTGGAGTATCTTTTCTTTTTTTTTTTTTAACTGTCTAGACACTCATTCCCACATTCAGTCACTGACTCACCTTGTCACTTTCAAAATAGGGATCTTTGTCACTTTAACCAGGCAGGTCTAAAAGATGAGCTGTGAAGAATAATTTTAAGTTCTGCACCTCTATAATACAGAGTTTAAATATTTATGTTCACATGCATCAGTCTGACTGCACATACATAGTTCAGAAGTCTGTGTCCCAATGGCTGCAGTGGGCATGCCTGACATTTCTGAGTACATTGGCTTTTTATGTTTGGGGGGGTATCCACAGAATGGGACAAACATTCAATATCCTCTGACTTCTTTCAAATTTGATCTTTTGGCAGCAAAGAGAATGTATCTGAAGAAACGTGAATATATGGCTGAGCCGTGTAAATGATCTATCCAGCCAACCATCCATCCACTCGTCTTAAGAGACCAAGAGGGAGGGACACTGTTTGCAGTTGTTTGAGGGCATGTAATACAACCTCTGTTCTGTGCTCTGCCTTCTGCAGACTTAAAACCTATTTTGCTCTGTTGTACTGCTTACTGATGGCAAAATGAAATTAGCATGGTTCTGGAAAAATAACACCTAAAATATGGGTTGGGTTAATACGTCATGTTTGAAGCAGGAGGGAGTGTCCTTTAACCAATAAAAAACTGCAGTAAATTGGTGTTCTAATTGTCTATGTACGATATAATTCCTGTTTAGAGTGCAAGCAAAAATGGTAAAAAAGCAACAAGATTCCCTTTTTTATAAATAATCATAAAAATTTATTTCATGCATGTAACATGCTGTATGTGCTGCAGCATAACACAGAAATACTGGCTCTGTAGAATTTTTGCCTTTAGTAATCTGGCATTTTTCCTCAATTTCTCCTTCCTTTTAATTGCTGCCTGGGTATTACAGCCTTTGAACAGCTGAACAACATTACAGATTATTTTGCTGAATCTACGTCCTAGAAAATATGCTTTATCATCATGATGTGGACATTTGCTGATGAACTTAAATATTAAAAGATGCAGAAGTATTATCAAGTTCTCCTTTCTCTTTCCTCACATCTGCAAGTATAGATTAAGGATGGTCATTATTTTTGTCCTTTAAAGTCAACAACTCTTTTTAGCCTGATTTCATGCAGGATGTTGGTGTAAGAATAAGGTGACAGTGCCTATGTCCTTGTTTGAAGTCTAATTAATTTGTTTAATTAATTTGTTTCTGATGGAAATATTGAGATCTCTCGATGAAAACAATAATTTGTTTTCATCTTTGAGCAATAGTTTTACCATAAACACATAATATCTTTTTCTTCAGTGCAGCATTTTGCTACTTTTATGTGTAGCTTGATTTTGTTCAATTAGTTGTGTGTAAGTATAATATAGCATCTGACATCTCTTTATTTAAATGTATCATTGCTTAATGTGGATTTTCAGGTTTGTCTACTGGGAGGGTTTAGGTTGTCAGGTTTTTTTTCTTTCTTCCTATTTACCATACAATGATCAGTTTGCAAGTTTCATATTATACTAATCAGAATTTTCATGACATGGAAATTGTGGGCCCCTCAAAGTTATTCTTCTTTTTGTATTATTTTATATAAGTATGAATCTGATAAGACTGCACCAAATATATCATTGTTTGGAAATTGGCTTGGACTTTTATTGAGTTGTCCTGTGTCTGATGTTACTGATTCAAATGATAATTTGCAAGTAATTATTTAGATTGGAAGAAAGGAACTGAAAACCAACTCTGTAATTTACTTCATCGTGCCCCTTCAGTGCTGACTGTCCATCTGTTGATGGAGTTAGTTTAGCGTAAGCAGTGCCAATCTGTAATATATGAAACCACCTGAATGCCATTGGCAACTTTTGCATTCTTGTTTACTAAAGCTGCTGTTATTATAAATGAATCTGAAAGTGACTGTGGGAACGCATTGCTATGGTAACTGTGATCCACAACAGCAGCTGCTTGCTTTTCATTGCTGTTGCATATATACATTAAAGCTGACAATGCCTCTTCATTCAATTTTAACATGTGTAACCTGAAAAAAAGACATCAGCATTCCAAAAGCTACACATCTTATGTCAAATGAAGCCAATCTATGAGTTAGGTTTATTTAGTCTTTTGGTTTCTGTCTTAGAGTTGTTGAAAACTATCTAAAACCTTAGCTTTAATGTGATTTTGTGCCATGAGAAGGGGTAAAACAACAAAGGTTCTTCCATACTGTTTTGTCAAATTCAAAACATTAGAATATTTTCCACTCATTCAGTTCCAGAAAATGTCTTTGTTACCAATATTTATCAGTTTTTATAGTAATTATATTCAATAGTTATGAAGATGTTTTCTTCCCTTGCCAGCCTTTCCAGGAGCAATCTGTAACTGGGGGTTCTGTTCCGTTTTTTAATGTCCCATAGTCTAAGAACTAAAATCTGGTAGTTGTCCTCCAGTTCTACACTGTATTCTATTTTACATTTCAGAGATGTCTTTAGCTCTAAGCTATGCTGTTCTTCTGTGCAATGGAGATACTTCCTAAGCAATGTGTTTCTTGGGCCAGCGGGCAGAGGAAATACAAAGTGTGTCCCTCATGTCAGAAAGAGTAAAATAATCACATTAATCGTCTTAAAAATCTTATCAGAGAAGTATTTGATGTTATCCCTCCTTCAAAGATGAGGAAAATAGAACACAGAGAGATTAAAAGTCAGATTGAAAATTCTAGTATTACTTGTAGAAGTAGAGTTTTGCTTGTCATAGAAAAGGGTCAAAAGAATTAAAATTTTGCCTTACGGTTTGCCATGCTGGTCCTGTTATCAAAAAACCAAACAAACGATACACTAGGAGTGGAAAAGACTCAGAAAAGAGCAGAAGGGTGATCAAAAATATAACTTCCTTACTAGGAGCCATTAAGTAAAATAGGATTGTTCAGTTTGAGAAAAAGATATTATGGAGGGATTAAACCCCCTACAAATTAAGGTTGTAGGATCCTCTTTCAGAGCAATGAGAGCTGCAATGGGTAATTGAGCTCTCAGTATTAGGTGAAAGTATATGTGCATCCTATTCCTACTGCTTCCTAGGCATCCTTTCCATGGATACATTTAATGACAGGGTATTGGTCTACTTGGATATTTAGTTTGGGCCAGTGGGCTTGTCCTTCAGTGTCCATACCCCATAAACAGCATCTCCTTTCAAAGTATAAAACAACTATAAGGTATTTAGTCTTACTATATTTGGTTTTCACACATGAAACAAATGCAAATATTTGAACATTGTTGGCAGATCAACTGTTTGACAGTAGGTCCATTATTATTCTGTTTATAAAACGTTGCATCTTCAAACGCTTCAACTTCAGTGTAAACTGAAGGGTTTAAACACTTGCTTTCATGTCCATTCATTGACATATTTTTTAAAACCTAATTGAAAGTGTGCTGCCACTGGGATGAAACTTTTAAAGAATGTAGAAGTTCTCTTAACTGCATTTTGATAACTTTCAAGAGTAGGAAACATAATGTGAAATTACTGAGCTCATTAAAATTAAGTAATACTGGAAGAAACAAACATTTGGTGACTCTGAAAGTCCTTACCACAGTAATAAGATGCAGAACTGGCTTCCACAAAAGACACTACATTTTTAATATGATTTCTTTTCTATTCCTTTATGAATATCACTTATGGTGCATTCATACCACCCCTGCAGCACACACACACCATATCCCTGCTAGCAAAACCTTGCCACATAAACCCAATATAGAAATCTTCGAGGAAACTAAATATTTTGACTATGCTATACTTGCCAAACAATCTTAAAGCTTCACCTGGCAGATAAATAACAAATTAAAAGAGAAATTAAATAAATTTTACTGTCATACAAAGTATGTGCTAGAACCATTTATGACAGCTTATGAAAATAGTAGTAATGAGAAATATAAAACTAAATTTTAAACTACGGTAACAGGAATTAAGTTTTTGCAAGGAGAGTAAAATGCGAAGAATACAGGACATACTGTATGGCAATAAATGTGTTTAAAAATTAAGATTTTATATAGAAAAAATAGGACATGTAGGAATTGGTAGATAAGTTCAAGCCTTATCATAGGGCTGCCAATATAACTGTGTCTTTAAGTAGAGGTTCTGTAATACACTGCAAACTATTGTAAATAATTATAGTCAAGGGACTGCATGAATAATTATAATCAAGGGACCTCGCCATTTTAAGAATATTTGCTTAGGAAGGGAAGTTCTGAAATTGGCATCTAATTAGAAAATGCTGCAGTCAAGATTAGATATTCAGAGTAAAGGATTAACCATTGGAAGTGTTACCATGATCCACTAGTAGCCTACATGCCCTTCACTAACAAAGGATACCTTTTTCCTGTGGGGACTCTTCCCACCTTGTTTTCTCTGCTTAGATGACAACTGAAGTCACGGACACCTCAGCTGTCAGAACTGCCCCAGTGCTCTGGACACACCAGTACGAATCCCTTACAGGTTCCAGTGTAAATGATAAATGAACCACTCACTTTAAACACAATTATATCTGGTAAGTGAGAGCATCAAGGAAGTATGGGTTAAAGCAACAAACAGTAGAGGGTTTTTTAAAAGGCTCTCTGAGTCACTGAGAACAGGACTACTAAAGGGAATTGAGGTATTTTTCTTCTGCTTTAACACTAAGTGTGGGATAAAGCTTTGATTTCTGTGGAATGGAGAAAATCCACAAAAGGCAAAATGAGGCTTTTACGTCTTACAATAGTGGATAAAACCAAACTACTTTCATTACTCTTTTATGAAAGAGTACACATAGAGACACAACCTGGAGAATAATAAACCACACCAGGATACAGCGATTTAAAAAAAATTGTAAGGGCCATGCTTTCAAAGAAAAGTCTGACCACATAAGAATTTAGCCCACCTCTTTCCCAAAAAATACAATTCAAAGAAGAATGTAATCTTTTTCTTAACTATTAAATATGTTATTTAGTCCAGAATCAGAACTATTACTATATAGGAGCTATGAAAAGTTCCACATTGTCCAGTGAGATGGATTAGTTTAGCCTAGGGACAAATCTCTCCAAGGTATTTGTCTAACAAAATAGAAACTTATCTCTGGCAAGGAAATAATTCTCTAGAACAATTTTACTTTGTCTTATACAGGCAGATTTTTCTTTTTTCTTAGTCAAGCAACCACTGGGGATTCTTAAAAATTCAATAGAACAACCAAAATGTGTTGGAAGCAGAATTCTTTTTCAATATTGCATGTTGTTTTACAAGTTCAGAAAAAAGTTTTGCTGAGAGGTGGAATATCCTGTGTCAGTCAGCACCCACAAAGTATAGCCAATGACTGTTGGTTCACTGTTGGTTCACAGCTGACACCATGTCTGAGCAGGAAGGCACAGTTTGTTCCCATCTACCTGTAAAGCCCTGCAGAGCCACTCCACTGCTGTCCCAAGGTCTTAATAACAAGTTGGTAATGAGTCTAGAAGGGTAGGACTGGGGCCACTTGAAAGTAGCTGAAAGCACCTCATCCTGGACATGCTTTCATCAGGGAAAAGGACTAGGTGATCTGACTTCCTTTGAAACCCAAAATAATCTGCAATTCTGTGGGGTTTTTTCCAATTCACAATTGCAGAATAAGCTGCTGTTTGATTAAGCAGTGGATTTAGCTTAATGAAAGGGTAACTGTCTGAAATTTAACTGTATGCAGTAAGACCCCAAGCTGTATGATTCAGTACTCCTTTCTGGTCTAGGAAACAACGAAGCTCAGGAAAATGCAACCCATCTTTTAATATTACAATAGTAGATATACCAGAAGTAGAAAAATGGATTCAATATATACAGTCATCTGCTCAACACTCTACTGAGGCTTTGTTGAGAAATAAATAACAAATTGCTGTCAAGTTGGCGTAACTTAAAAGCCAGTTCTAGCTAGTTTTTGCTTCAGTCAACAGTTTCACACATGGAAAACCATACAGTGCTTATTCTGCTTTGCAGATGGACATGATAACAAGGCCAAATGTTTGCAGACCTCCTAATAAGGATGACTAGTGTAAGGAGTATCATGGTTAATCATGCCTCAGACCTTCAGGAAAGTTGATTATTTCCACACAACTGGATGTAGGTAGATCACAGCCACAGCAAATTCAGCTGAAAGGTTGGCGTTTGCTGGCTACTCTGTATTAGGAGACAGTGTGCTTTTGGTCTGAAGTTTGACCTAAAGATCACAATCTGGAAATACATGATTTCTAGCAAGTAACCATGAAGATGAGTAGAGCTGGGTTTTTTATTTAGCAATCCAAAGAAGCTTACTTTTAGGTATCTGAGGTCATAGCATTGAGCAGCAGTATTACAGAGTGCTGTCTGTAATACTGGTATGTCTTTCAAGTTCACAAATAATTCACATTTCAGAGCAAGTTTTGCAGCAGTCCATACTAATCACTGATACATCTCATATGAAGGACAGAAGAAAAAAGGAAATGGCCCCACCAAGCCAAAATATCAATAGTTTCAGCCTCTGATTCTGAAAACTCCTACAGAGACAAGGTCAGTTAAATTACATACTTTCTGTACTTCAGCTGACAATCTGCTGGTTATAATGCAAGAACACAAGGGCTCAAATAGATTTTCCTGCCATGCTGTACCATCTGGCACAGAGCAGTCTCACAAATGCTGCTTCCCCGCTCTGCTTCTGCAGATCTAGTGACGGGATAATTGTAAGCCCTGTCAGTTTTCAGCAGCAAAGTCAGCTTAATGCAATCTATCTGTAGGTATCAAAGTCACTTGCCAGATGCAAATGTTTCATGGTCCAAAGTTAAAGATGTAACTATATTTCCAGGCAGAAAATAAATCTCCAACATTGGAAGCACCTTTGAAAGTGTAGCAGGATTAAAACAAAAAGTAGGGATTATATCTGGGACTGGTTGGTAAATTGATGCTTAATGGAATAATGCATTAGGTAGCAAATGAGTTATTTCACTGTTATGGGCCCAGATTGTGATCTTATTTCCTCAGATGCAAGGGAGATGAGAATCTGCTTTTAATAAGTGAAGCAGTACCAGAATGAACCATCCTGCAGTCTCATGCTGAAGTGTTCCCAAGCAGCACTGTCAGTACATCTCAGTGCTGAGGCAGGAATGCGTGTCTGTCTAACTTGGATTTCATAGCATTCAGAATGATGCTACAGTGTGTGGTAATGCTGGGATGCTGCACAGATGGGCACTGTCATAAAATTCCTCTTTCATTTGTGATTCAACTCAGAATCCAACCTTAGGTCTTCAGCAGGGACAGGAGAGAAAACCAACTCACAACAACAGGTTTTTTTCTTTCAATGAAATTTTTAAAATATCTGCTTGATGCTGCTGTTGCTGATGAAATCTTAGTTCCTAAATATTAATGCTACAAGGAAAAAAAGACCTGCAGAGTTTACAGTAAAAGCATCATGTATTCTGATATGCTGAATAGCTAGATCTGCTGTTCTAAAAGATACCTTTTAATACAAAGATCCCATCCTATTTTTTCCATACTTATCTATGTATGGCACTAACTGGTGTTGATTTCATCTTCCTCAGGACAAAATTCAGTGTTCAAGTGAACAGAAGGTGCTCCTTCAACCATTTATGATATAATATTGTTCACTGAAGCCAATATACAGCTCAGACTGTAAAGGTACACAAAGAAATTGGGTACACTTGGATTTAACAACCATAATTTTGTACTCCTACAGGTAAGATTCCAGCTTTCTGTGGTTCTGCAGTTTTAGGAATGCCATTTTCCCATGGAAATCACTGTTCACTGTGGTAACTTAAAATTGGTGGCCCATGAGCTACAGTCCATAGGGTACATAGTGTAAAGCACAATTTAGTCCTTAAAGAACACAGACACATTAGTTTTCTGTAAATGGGACTGAAACAGAGGGCAATTGAAAGAAAAGATGTGTCTTCTGTAGAGTTATTGGCAGCATTTCTTCAATGGCATATCCAAATAGAGGGTTGGGCATGGTAGCATCAAAATATTAAGCCCCTACACAGCTGGATGTGTTCCTTTAGGAAAATGCTGAATTACTTGGCAATTCTTCAGTAACAGTACTGAACACTTGTATAGTAACTGCTCAGAAATCCAAAAATTGTTCATAAACATGAGTAAATTGTACCTCACAAGTCATAAATTCCCTATGGGAAGTATGTGGCAAAGTCAGGCAAGGAATTCAGATGTCTCATCTCCCAGAACTGGGCTTTAGAAGAACTAGACTTCATACATTTTACATTTTTTATAAGAAATTTTCACTCTGAGTGATCAATTGCTGAAAAAGAAAGCATCAGAGCCCCCAAGAGGTAACAAAAAGCCCCAGTTTTTGAGAAGTGGTGTCCTAACACCTTAGTGCTTTGGGACAGTATTTTCTCTCAGTTTACAGGATCCATCTATTTGGATGATGCTGCCTTCTTCCAGTGCCAGCTCAACACTGGTCTCAGTATTGAGGGCTCAGAGTTTTTCCTCAATTCTACATATTGACTGAATTTGCCTGTCCTTCCTTGTTTTCCTACAAGACAAAATGACTGTCCCAGAAGAAATAGTTTCTGCCTCTTCATGAGAGAGGGATGGGGCCAATTCCAGTTTCCTTGTAGATGTACTACCATCTGCAACAGTTGTCCAATGCCTTAAGAACAAGATGGAAAAATACATGGTGACTTGTTCAAAAGTAGTTTCAGTTTAGAGGCCCTTTTACATTTTACTTCAAGATTTCTTAATCACTGGCTGGTTTTTTTGTTGATTTTGTTTAGTTGGGTTTTTTTAAGAAAACCATATCATATGAAAAGAAGTGGGGGGAAAAATCCTATTTATAACCCCCAAAATATTTACTATTATTTAAGAAATAAATATCTTTTTCCCCATTAATAAAACGATATTGACTTCTATTTGCTTTGCAACAGAAGCTCAAAGGAGTAACTTTTGCTTACAGATATGAATGCTGGAAACAAAATCCATTATTTACAGTACTTTTGAAAATGTTATCTCAGTTACAGGAAGATGTTTGGACTATTTAAAGTAATTTTACCGCTTCCTTAGGACAAAGCACATACTCTATTTTACCATATTAGCTAGTAATAAAAAAAAAAAAAAAACAAATCTAAATTCATATCTAAAAATATCAAATGATATTTGTTTTTATAATGAATCCAGGTAGAATGACAGAACACAAGAAACAAGTAGTGAATTGCTTGTTTTTATGGCAATATCACCTTTATGAATTGCAAAACAAATGTGTCTGCATTAGATTTAGATTGCACAGAAAGAAAAAGCCAAGCTGAAACAGAACAATAATTTATGGCTGAGCAGATGGCAACTCAGGATAACTCTGGATTTGATTCCAGAGCAAAAATTCTGTTTTAAATACATCGTTAATCTGGCTAGCTACTTTTATGGCCCCCTCCCATTCATTGCAAATGAGTGATAAATTTGAGGATTGTCCCAAGGGGTTCTTGCAATATCAAAAATTGTATTATTTCCCTTTAAAAAAATATAATTTTAATATAAATTCTAATAATGTTAAGGAAGGACATGTAAATTTGATAATTCCCATTTGGAATGCAAATATTCCTCTATTTGCCTACTATGACTGCCATTCAGTTTAAGATCACATTTTAGCCTACTTTTTAAAATGCTATATATCTTTTGAAATATCACATGGAAAGTTACGTGACCCACTTTAAAGAAAAAAAAACAGTGTAGTAAAAGGTATTTCTCAGCTTACCATATTTCATTTTGGGGATATGCTGAATGACATATTAGTCAGTAACTTTAAATAATATATTAAAACATTTTTGCTGACTTTTTTCCTAAAAATTCTAGCTCTTATGTTAGATGTGAATTATTAAATTTCATAGTACCAAATTCTATGAGGGATTTAGGAGGAGATTTTTAAATCTGAATTTTCATTGGGAAAATGCAACCCATTGTATTATCAGAATACTAACATACTCTCACTTTCTTCTACTATTTTAAGACATGAAAAATACCTATCGTTATAAAATATTACTATATCTGCATTCCAAGTGTTATCATTAATATTATATTTTGAGATTTATAATTCCTAGATAGAGGAGCAACTTGCAAAGCCTGATAATGGTATTTGCAATTTTACTTCCTTTAAAACCCCTAAAACTAAGTTAGTATGCAAAATGTAAATGGAACTCAAGGAATTACTTTCTTCAGAGCCAATAACTGACTTTTTGCTCACCCACAGTGTGTCTTTCATAGAAAGGCCATATTCAAAACCAGACAACAGATTAACAAAATAGTCTGTACTCTGCTGGCAGAGTTTTCCAGAGTCACAAAGAGAACCTTTAAGCCTGCACAGGAATGTGGTAAACATGTTTTATGATGTTATACACCCCATTTAACACCCCAAAAATACCCTGGGTTTTTTTTTCCATGGGGAATATTGTGAAATATATTAAGAACTACATGCAAATACTATTTCTCTATACATTTAGAAGATGGGAAGAATAGGAAAGCAACAACAAGTGGAGTGCTAAATCTTTGTGACTGTTCTGTCTCCACATCCAGGAGAAGCCAACTGGTCAGGAAGTTCCGACTTTTCCACTTTTCCAAGGCCAGTTCAATTCATTCCTCTTTGGAGTGACAGAATATGTGGATGCACAAAAGTTGTGGGATTTGCTGCTACTAAAACAAACCAAAAAGGGCTGCTGTGAGACAGTGATCTAATACGTCCTTATTTATGGCTCTGCTCAGTGTAGAGAATCTTATTTGTGTTCGGTGAGGACCTATCCTGCTGTCCTCTGTACACATGTAGGGTGTGCTCTGCAGGTAGAGTGTTGCCAGCTTTAGACTGTCAGACAGGGAGCAGAGAACATTCCTCGAAGAAGAATTCAAGCTGTGCTCCAGAGGAGTTTCTAAGCTGTAATGGCAACGTTTCTCCATTTCATACTTCTCCCATAGCAAATGAAACACTCTGTTTATTCTGGCCTAGCACTTTAGAAAGGATCAATGGCAGTTATTTCATGTACTTTCACAATTTTCTTTCATCTAGTCATGACTGCTTAAAATGAGCAGATTTTCATACAAAATATGCATGGTAGAAGTCTTCTTATAGATTTCTGAGGTTTCAAATTTTGCAGCAGCTGTTGAAGTGGGCATGTCAGAGATATTATTCTGAGCATACCAAAAATCAGACATTTTGTAATCTTGCCTGTAACTTAGCCCTTACTGAGGGGATCAAGGGGAAGAACTTCTATTCTTCTGACACAAGCTCACAGCATATTTCCCCACAGGTTCACAAAAACAGTGGATAAACAGGAGAACAGTAATCAGTTCCTAAAAAAGCCACCAAATGAAGGCACAAGCCACTACAACTGACATATGTGATAATTTGGGTATAACCTAACAAAACAAACATATGTGGATGCACACATCAAATATAGTGCTTTCCAGTCTCAGTTTCTCCTTGAATTGGATTCCCATGACTTTAAAAGTATCTCCAGGATACCTTAAATAGAACAGAAATAGCTCAAAGGGAAAGTTGACTTTAAGACATTCTTCAGAGGTCATTCCCACAGTGTCAAAAAAGATTCAGGGAGACTGCCAAGAAATAATGTCTTCTGGAAGAGCAGCATTATATCTACCTTTCCAGCAGGGATACCACTTCTGTGAAGTGATGATGTCTTCTTGAAAACCTTTACTCTCTTGTCACACTTTTCTTGTCACACAAAGCAACAAAAGGGAAACATTTCTCCTGGAAGAAAAACAAAATGATCAAAGTATTTTAAAGATTTTTGTTTTACAATTCCTCTATTTAAAAGCATACACACACCATCCCCACAAGGACCATGACATGTTTGGTCTGAGAACTGACTATTTAGAATCACAAAATTTCTATATTATTCAGAAGAAAAAGACTATCATTTAAGTCAGACTTTACTAAAATACAGTCACAGACATCAGAGCTTTGTTACCAGGTTCAGCTATTACTGTCTGAATGAAGCCATACTCTGCCACTGAGCTGAAAGTAGATTCCTTTTGTTATTTATGGACTGGGGAGTTTAGGATCAAACTGTGGTCTCACTGAAGTTAATGGCAAAACTCCCACTGACTTCAATTAGAACAGAATTTGGCTCACAGTCTCATTACTGAGCATAACAATTAAAAGAAGCTTTTACAAGCTGTATTGCTGTGTAAAAGGGCATGAACCACGTAGCAGATTTCATTGAACCCACAGCCAACAGTCATTGCTATAGCAACTGAGGTTCTAACAAAGGTAGTCACTGTCTCTGTAATCATCAGGTGTCTCTATAGCAACTAGAGTTTCCAGAGAACAAGAGAAAAATATTTGAAAACTGTCAGTTGAAAGAAAAGAGGTCTGTGAATAAGGAGGTTGGAACCAAAAGCAACGTAAGGGTAAAACATGGCTCAGAGTAAAGAGAAATGATTGTCCTGAACATACACAGACAATGGCAAAGGAAGAGAGAGCACAGGCCAAGAGCTCAACTGGAGATGAGACACGGCTTTCCCTTGGGTAAGGAAAGCAATATGGCACTTCAAAGAGATATTCCCAGATCTAAATTAGTTATATATCAGACATAATTCTGTTAAAGAAAGATTAGTTACTATGTGAGAGAAGCAGGGCCAAACCTTGTCTGTAATAGGAGTTACAGTCCACTGGGGCTTTCAAAAGCACCTGCCTGCACTTCTTGTGCCTACATTCCTTTACAAGCACAGCCCTGTTTCTCTTCAGAATGGAAGAACACAACCTGTGTTATTGAGCTGCTGTTAGCACAGTGCAACTAGAAATGATGGTTAAATGTTCTTATTCACAAATTTTTAAACAGTGTTGAAGTGAAAAAAGGAATAGCTGCTGTTTGGATACTGATAGAGATGAAAACAGCATTGTTAGTCATAGATCTATTCAGTAAAATATGCTTTTAATCTCCAAGGTCGGAAGATAGCAGGGTTACACATAAGACCAGCAAATGTAAATATCAGACCCCACAAAACAATGCTTTAGTGGTATTGTCAGAACCCAGAAAATAAAAATTTTGGACTAATCTGATTCCTACCGATATCAGGGAAATATGAATTTGGGTGACGTGTTTAATTTAAGCAGGAATTATCTAAAATATTTCCGTTCACAGACTAAAAATAATTTAATTGGATCGGCGTGCTTCCTCTGAAAGTAAAGTCACAACACTAATTATATACTCCAAATGGGATCCTATCCACTATACTTATGCACTACAATGCGTTTCTTAAGTAAACCAAAACCCATCTTTAACCTGAAAAATTGATAAAAAATCCAGTAGTTCTAAAGTCAGATTTCCATTTCACGTGTAAGGAGAGCCCTCTAGTGGGATGAACTTTCAGATTCGACTCACGGAAAAGAGCAGTCCTTGTTATGCAAGTCAGTTAAATCAGGTATTTTCCCCACTTTCCTTACTAGCATTTTGTTACAACACAGTACAGTTTGTATCCAAAACAGAAGTCACCACACGACACACTGATGAACAATGAACCTGAGAAAAATGAAAAGCACTATACTGATATACTTTGTCAGGGAGCTTTTGTTTGTTTGTTTGGGGGTTTTTTGTTTGAGTTTGGTGGGGTTCCATGAGGGATGGCAGGAGGTTAAGCTTTAAATGGCAGTGACAGTCAGGGTGTTTGCTGCTGAGATATGGCAGTCCTAGATTTGTCTGCATTTCTGTAGTTGCTGTTTACCCAACACAATTGAATCAGTGCTGCCATATCACTGTTGATATGGAAGCCTGGGGTATTAATGTCACCAGCCCAGGAGAGCAGATTGATCTCCAAATGTGGCTTCTTCAAATCACAAAGACCTCCCAACATGCAGAAGGTCAAGCAAGCAGGGCAGAAGGCTGGTGTAGATGAAAAAGGAATACTTGGCTGAACTCAAATTGGAAAAGGAAGCACAGAAAGTGAAAGCAGGAAGAGGCAATACAGGAGGAATATAAAGATGTTGCTTGAGCATACAGAGAAATGTTGAGGCAACTAGAGTTGAAACTCCCTAGGGATATAAGGAAAAGCGCTTCTGTGACTACACCGGCAGCAAAAGTAGCTCTTGGAAACGTAGACCCAGGCCTCAGTGTGGCAGAGAAATTAGTGACAAAGGACATGGAAAAGCCAAAGGAATTCAATGACCTTTTTGCCTCAGTTTTTACTTCACACGACCTGTAGCAGAGTTTGTGGGACTGATGCATTGCCTGCTTTATAGGAAATTAAACTTAAACAAGTTGATATGAACTAGCCCATGGTCCAAACAGTTGAACATGAGTCAGTTCCCCAAAGTAGTCTCACACCAGGAAACACTAACTTCATTATCTTTCCATTTTTAAGTTAAATCTTGCCATCTAGATTCTTTTTGAGTTTATTAAAATGTGAAAGAAAATACCACAGGACAGCAGTTCAAGCTGAAAATGAACATTAAACCCACAAAAGTAAACTTGGAAATACCTCCTTCATAATCCTGACATTTAATGATGTGGATTAATTTAAACTGTATAAACAGGTGATATCAGTTCCCAGAATTTTGTAAGAACTCATTTTAGTTCTGAACCTATTGGTTAAAATTGTCTAAACTGGAACAGATTAACCGTACAATAACAACTCATAGAACCAAACTCCTCCCTCTCTTTCAGAGCTTTAATTTCTTCAGGTGTGCTGGCATTTCTGTCTTCTCAGTGAGAAAAATGCACACAAGCATTTCTACTCTCTCAGAACTGAATTTGGTCTCTAAAGGAGATCCCAGCATGATGATTACAGTGCGCTGAGCTGGTTGTTACATCACATGGTGCATTGAATTCATTCATGCTCTAAAAGGAGGAAATATTTTCCTGTGTTGATACAATGCCTGGAGACAGTGACATATGAGCAGAAGTATCACAACTCTTGGGAGATTAAAAGTCCAGTTCCACTCAACTTAATGTATATTCATCATAATTAGCACTGTATTGTGATCAGTCACTAAAACAGGCTCCAAATCAAGGAGGGAAAAAAAAAAAACCAACCTAGACTTTACCTTCTGGATAGAAAGATGTATTCCAGTAAGCAGAAATTATTTTTAAAGCTATTTTTGAGCTAAGGGTAATAGCTGTAATATAATAGATATATAGATTATGTGGATTTATTTCTGTCACTAGAGACTTTGTGACCAATGTAGATGGAATACCAGCAATGTCGAATAAGCAATAGTAAAACCAGAGTCTGACCTCAGAAAGAAAGAGAACAAGATCAATAACAACCTGCAAATAAACTGATTTCATAGGAAGCCTATTCCAAGCAGTAGAAGAATAGATTTCAAAATACACTGAAGCCTGGCAGTTATAAACTGACCCTTAGCCCAGTACTGTGGGCTTAGTGGCCTTAAGTGGCCTTAGCCCACAGTATTTCCTAGGCAGTTGTGTATCAGAACAGGAGCTAGCAGGGCAGATCTTCTTGGCTGGAATGGATTAGAGAAGGATAACCACTTGTGATCCCACTAATCCTGTTCCAGTCTGTCTGGGGATTTTAGGCAAGCGAGCTGTGACAGAACATTTGTTATCTGTGCACTCACAATGTGGTTGATTTCTCAGTTTCAGAGTTGGCTTTGCTCGTTTTTTTAATTACATATATAGATACACTTGTTTTCAGTGTTTGCTTTTACTTTTGGCTCTACTTTTCCTATGCTTGCAGAATTGCCAGTACTGCTAAAGCTTTGCATCTTTGCTTGGAATTCTCACTAACTATAATTAATTACAATTTTTACATTGTGCTCCTTTTCTGACTTTATATTTTCCAAAGTGAGAATCCCTCTACTGATTTACAAGATTCTTCTTGCTTTCTGTTCCATCTTGATAGTTTCTATAAGAGCAGACTTCTACATCTGCCAAGCTAAGGGAGGAAAGGATTATTTTTCTGTGAAATGCGTAGAGTTGATAAGGTGAACATAGAAAATTAGTAAGAACTACCTCCTGTTCATCAAAATTACATGCCAAGGGAGATAAAGCGTGGTATTATGAGAATTACTTGATGCACTGCCTTCCAGAAACTTCAATTTGTTTGGCTTTGTATTTGGCCTGTTAAATAATATTCAAAACACCCTCCATGTGAAAACTTTCTTCATTTACCTGGTAGCCTATTCTGAAAGTCAAAATGTAACTTTCTATTTTATCAAGTTCCTTTCTTCTTGAATTACCATCTGCTATTAATATTGCAAATATGATGCAACTGCTGCAATATGCTGTTGTCCTATCTGACATGCAAACCAACCAAAACTTGGAGAGAAGTTATTCCAGTTAGGAGGCGAAATTGGTGAGGGGTTTGGATACCACTGAAAATCTGGTTACATGTAAGAATGTGGAAAGACCTGAGCACAGAAAGAATCAAACAGATTACCTGGTAATATTGCCAACACTTTTTCAAATGAGAACCTATTGCAAAACCTGATTAGGTTTTCTGAGGCTATACAGTTTTCTTGTGTATTCTTCATGGGTAGCTCTGCTTTCTCAGTAGAGCTGCTTTTCATCTACCTAAACTCATTCTTCTTTACAAAACTGTACGTAGCAAAAGTTTCCTGAAGAAAAACTGGAGAGGTGATTTGGTTTAATTTAGCTCAAGAGGTATTTGGCTCCGTGTATCTATATTTCTAATAAAATAATATGGCATGCAGAGAACAATAATACAGCCATACCATTCAGCACAAAGTATAACAAAACTAACTGGATTGAAACTTATAATATAGCCTCTTCTATTACTTACAAGTTTCACATTAGCTCTTCTCCATGTATGAGCCTGAACATTTGGGACATCCCTCTGAGTAGCCTATAAGTGCCAAAATATCCTCAGATTATTAAAAGCAAAAAGCATTCTTAAGGTCCTGCACCATTTAGTTCCAATATATTTCCCCAATAACACATATATATAATTCTCACTTGCAAACATGCTGCAACAGATAGTTAGCTTGCCTTAATCATCATATCTTTTGCATATTACAGATGGTGTACTGTAATAATTAATTGATACAATGTTTGAGGATGCAAAGAGAAACAACAGTTTTGGATGTCATTTCTGGATTGCTCGTAAGTGGCAGCTGTGATGGGTGGCTGTGGCTGGAAAGCTGGTTTGAAGTCCCCTGACATCTCTGAGAGCAGAGCAACACCTGAAATCCCAGTCCTGTAACCTGATGAGCGCTCCCTAGAACCAGACCTCCCTGGAGTTATATAAGGAGCTTTGTCAGAATTTAAGCCCCAAGCCCAACACCTGCAAGCCTGGTAACTAAATCTGACATTCTGTTTTCATTTAAGCTCTGGCGTGGTGCAAATCACTGTAATGTGCAATTGTTTCATGAACATGCATCAGATTATCTTGTGAGATAGGGCAGAGTCATAACCCAATTTTGCTTCGGGAAATTAACACTTATGTGTTTCAAATATTTCATACTGCACCTACTCGAGCAGTAAGATTAAGGAACCCCTTTTTATTTGATGAAAAATATGGGTTTGGGTAAATGCAAATAAAAAACTGGACTTGGTCTCCCAAATCTGAGGTAAACAATCTAATCACTGAGATTCTTCGTATAAGTGACCTCCTTTCACTGTTTCATGCTTCTTCTCCATGGATTTTATTATAAGTGCTTGCAAATTACCTATTTGACAGGGTAGAAAAGAACTGGCTTTCATAGTAAACAAACCTTTGGTTTTCATTGCAAAAGATACTGAATGTGATTATTTTCAATTGATCTTTTTTGCTTACTTTTGATACCTCCACATTGGAGATGGATGATCAGACTCACAAAATTGAGGTCATTATCATTCTAAACTGTGAATATGACATCCACATCAAGTCTTCATTTTTATTTTTTCTCCTTTATAAAGGGTAGAAGCCTTAGCTATTTGACTAACACTTTTTAGACAGTTGCATCTGTTGTATAATGAAATTGCTGCACCTAATTCCCTTACACATTATTTTTTAATTCAAAATTTAGTATTGAATACTTCTCAAAAAGTATAGGTTACCACCATTATCCTTGCTTAAAATTGACTTGCCCGGTTCATTAGTTTGGGAAGTGTCATCTGGGCTTTGCCAACTTTTCATCTCACAGAGACTCCCTTGAAAATCATTTCAGAAATATAGTTTTGCCTTAACCAATGCTGACTGTGTTTGCAAATTATCAGGTAAAATTACAAAAAGAAAGAGAAAATGAGGGAAACACAAAGGAGAGAAGATAGTGAAAGAGTGGAGTGAACAGAGTGAAACCGCTCTCAGATAGAGATGGAAAAAATATCTGGTAAGCAAGGAGAAAGCATTAACTGAAAAGGAACTAGAAGGAGTCAACTTTTCTTACAAGCTGAAAGAAAAAAAATGAAAACCTGTAAAATGGGATGAAATTAGTTTATGCAGAGGACAGAGCTGATTGATTATCAAGCTAAAATTATTTTAAAACATGATAGATTGATTGAAGCAACAGTGCCTCCCCAAGAACACTCAGCCCTGAAAGTACTGAGAGTATGGACAGCTGGGTATTTCTGGTTTATTCACCTGTGACACATATCTGACTTGGAATAGATTGTGTTCAGATTAGTTTGCCCCAAAATGTTTTAAAAAATAAATTTTAGCAGACTTTAACATCAAATAATGAGAAGATTGTCTTTTCGTAATGAGAAGCAGAATTGATGTTTTTTTCTGATGAAGATGAGAATTTATTTGGAATTCTTCCATATAGACATGCATTGCATCCTTGAGCTTAGATAGAAAAGCTTCCAGGAGGATTTGCTGTACATAGTTAGAGTATTTCTACTGTTTTCCTGGCTTAATTGAGTAAATGAAAACATGCAAACAGCAGAAACGATGGGGAGTAAATTCCACTGCATTTTGTTCCATTTGATAGAGGTTTTTAATTACTTTTAATTCTAGGTAATTAGACCCTTGCTTTTACAGAGATCACTCTGTCTTCTGGCAGGTTCAATACATGTGCAATGCCTAAATCTTGAAATCCTTATTCACTGATTTCTTTTTTTCTTCTGTCTTTGCACCATAGTAAAGTGTCACTTGTATTCTACCTCACCTGCACTTAAACATGGGCAATTGGGAAACAGGAAAGATTTTTAAACTTCTGAAATGTAGTAAACGTTTCTATGTCATTCTTTTAACATAATTTTTTCTGTCTTGAGCTGTCAAGGCAAAATATGATTTTTAGGATTCAGATTGTGCTATTAACTGCAGGGACAAACACTATGAACATGTATTGAGTTTTACAACAGAATTTTAGAAATTAAGAGAGTCTGATGCTCAGAGGCAGTTTGTGCATCCACAGCTTGAGCAAGCGCAGTCCAGCGACACAACTGTAACATTAAAAATGAGACAGGGCAGCTTTAAGAGAGAAACAGGAAGCTGTAACTAGAATCCAGCTGAATTCTGAGCTGGGGCACTTTACTATGAGGCTGCAAATGGAACAGATGTGCTTGCTGTGAATTTCTGTAGTGTCTGGACTAATTGTACCAAAGGTGATAACACTTCTGTTCCTGTGATTTTTTTTTCTTCTTTTATTTTTCACATATTTTTCCATAAAGGGAATGAAATGGAGAAGTTGAAGAAATACATACCAGTGAAAGATGAAGATCAGTTTTATCATCAGGGAGCTGTGGAGCTGCTAGTCTTTAACTTTTTGCTCATTCTTACAATATTAACAATTTGGTTGTTTAAAAACCATCGATTCCGCTTTCTGCATGAAACTGGAGGAGCTATGCTTTATGGTGAGTAAAAATTCAAGTGCCAGCATAACATGGGGCTAGTTGCATATTTTTGATCAGGCACTTGAGATCAAGTGCTGACAAAGCTCAGAAAATGTGTGAATTAAATGTCATCAGCTCCTTAACTGTATGGTAAAATAATAATGTAGCAGCATCTTTCCTGAAGTAGCTGGAGGCTGCCTTGAGGAGAGAGCAATTGTCATGAGCTGGTTATCCTCAGGATGTGCATGTTCTGTTCCTCTGTGGTCCAACAGCCACTGCATGACACCTTGGGAGTTGGGGAGTTTGCTGTTTACCAAAGAATGAAATGTCCTCAGTGGCTTTTATAACACTCAAAGATATTAGATTAAGGAGCCTTGTGGGTACAGACATGTTGTCTAATAAAGTTTAAATGATCTTTAGAGTTTTCTTTTGGTTTTGCTCTGTGCCTTTGAAAAACACAATATGACGAATGCCTCTGTCAGTCTTCTCTGAATGCTGTCATTGTGCTGTAAGTTCAGTTTGCCTGTCTAGTTCTAATCTTTCATGAAGTTTTGTCATGTTACATATCGCTTTCCTGTAGAACTTCCTGCATTGTCCCCGAGCACTCACTGGTTTAATGGTATACACTTAACGTGTATGATGATTTTTCTTGTCATTCTCTTACTGTTGTTTCACTTTGAGAGATGTGGCTGCCATTTCTCCTACCATAAAACACATATAGGAAGGTAATGCTGCCAGAATGGAAGATAGAAATCAAGAGCTCAATCATTACCCATCTAAATGCCAGCCTGTTCAGGCACATTCTGTGCACATAATATACTCTAGCAGTGTAATATCCAAACCTGACTTTGCTAAGATTCCATATTCTGAAGAATATTTGTTTATCATGGGACACCACATGCAAAAAGTTTCATCTGAAAGCCTGCAACAGCAAAGGCAACTGAGCCCTACATTTTGAGGTAAACGTTTCATTTGCTATATCAAGCATTTTCAGGTGATCTCAGCATCTTTGGAGGACTGAAGCTGAAGCTCAGTCTTCCTTGTATCCCTTAAAGCTGTTTTGCGTGAGACATTAACTGTACGAATTTTCAAGAACACAGGCTGTTTCATCTTCTTGGCTCACTGTCTTCACAAGTAACTTGATACTTTAAAGGAAAGCAAGTAAAAAACAAACTCTTGTATTAATCCAGTCACTGAGCCCCTAACACTTGAGTATGTGGGATTCTTCATTCTCATCTGCCTTGCCTGTATTTTAAAGTTGTGGGAAAATATTTCTTTAATAATATACTGTTTTTCTAATCTTTAAATCTGTTACACATAGAAAACATACTTCAACTGAATCAGTTGAGACTGAAACACACATCACATGACACTTATTTGGGATACTTTTTGTTGTCAGACATCACCTGGATTGTTGTTTAACAGTTTTATGAGGTACAAGTTACAAAACACTGAGAATACATTTGCTTATTGCATTTCTGTTAACATGTCTCAAAAGGAAAATCATGAGACAGTGGGCAATATATTCATTATGATCCACTTGTAAATTGCAATGTTTTCCTAAATACATGGGTGCCTCTTCTGTAGTAGCTTTAGTATACTATTGGGCTGTTTCCCATGTACAGCTGATAACATTTGTTGAAGATTTAGACAAAAGCGTGTCAAAACAGAAATGAAATATGGAGAAATACAACATAACACAAACCAGTATTTAATTAGAGTTTTATCTGTCCTTTGGTTCTATTTTGCTGCCTGCCCAGGACATACTCTGCACATCATGAGGACAACGCACTCATATTCTTTTGATCAGTTCAGAGATTAGTGCTCCAGCAGGACAGAGCTTTTGAATTATTAAAACAGTCATGAACAAAGGAAGCATTCCTCATTATTGTAAATAAACTACCTGTTTAGTCTTTCATTATTTATGGCAATCTTCAAACAGGGAAAAAAGCTTATTTGTAGCATCCAAAAAGTTGATTATGTCCCTTTTATCCTTCAAAAGTATGGATATGGGTTTAGTTATCTTTAGCATTGGGGAGTAGCAATAATGAAAAGAAATTGAAATTTCAGAGGTCATGAGAGAGGTGTCAGATCAACAGCAACAGCTTCAGGAGTAAATCTTCATGGCACCAAGCACTGACAGCGAGTCAAATCCTGCCCTCACATAATTTTTGCCTTCCCTATCCAAACAATTCTGATTTATACCTGTTCAATACAAACTCAAAGTCTCAGTCCTACAGTTTGCTTTGCTCTTGCCCATTCAGCTATTCATTAGATATGTGAATAGCAACAAAAGAAACTGATAATTTGGCTTTGAGTGACAGAAGAATATGGCCACTTATTGCAGACTGTGCCCCACAGCATGACAGATGGGTTTGTATTTCTCATCAAGTGTGCCATTAGGGGTGCAGCAGTGGAGAGGATAGAGAAAGTGAAGTGTGAGGAAGATCAGGGGAAAAAACCCACAGAAATACAAAAACAGGAAGTTTTACAGCTACTGCAAAGTGCTGAACAGCCACAAATTGAACATAGCCTGATAGAAAGTTCTATTTAAAGTACAGAACAAATAAAAGAGGGGGTTGGCTTTTTTTTTTTCTTTTTTTGCATCAGCTTTGTAGGAAAATTCAGTTTTAGATTGAATAGTTCCAGCTCATTTAAAAATGAACATAAGCCCATAGTGGAAAACTGTCCATTTAGAAACTTTCAGAACTGAGGTGTTTCAGCTCTACTTTTTTATCAAAGAAATGGTTCAACACTAAGTATAGCTATATTTAATATCAAAGTCTTTCAGCAGTTACAAAGAAAAAAAACAAAGCATTTAACATAACCCAGTATTAATTCACAAGAAATAATTCAGCATGAATTCAACATTATTTCACAAAAAATTATGTGCACATATGTGTGTTTGCATATACATTGCAAGGCATTCAGCTTGAAAGTATTTTAAGACTCAAATTATTTTGTTTTGAGACCAAACTGAAAAATCACTCACAAACAATAAAGAATACAGATTCACCTGTTTATTCATTGATTCCTTTATTTTCCTGTATCTCAGAGAGCAAGTTTCTCTGCACGTTGCAGTTTGGTTTGATAAACAGACCTCAAATAATAACTTCAACTCACTTCCTGATATCTGTATACCAAGGAGGCAGGTGGTTATGAAACAATAACTTTGTGCCACCCAGAAGGGGATGAACATCCTTTCTATGCATTATCAGCACAGTTACTGTACAAGAGCATAGTGAGAAATAGTGTGGTAGATTATAGACACAAACAAAACCAGAATTGTCACTTCTCTCAGATCAGAGTAGGTGACCCCTCTCATAGCACCACACCCCAGGAAATGCCTCTTAGTACCAGTCAAGAGACAACCAGCCAATAAAACACTGAAGTGCCTGTAGCCACCTCCTGCAGGGCCTGGTGTCTTTAGATACCTCAGCCAAAAAAACATTAGGTGCCAAATTCTCCATATGATATCTAAGTCATGGCACTTCACATTAGTGGGGAAATAGTCTAGAGCTACACAATGAAAAACTGGGTACACATATCCCAGTGCCTCATCCTCCCCAGAATTTAGGTATTAGACCCACACAGAGAGGCCACCACTCACCTCTGATGAAGAGGCTAAAATGCTCCTGCAGGTCAGCAGCCAGAATTGAACATAAACAAAAAAAACCACCACCGCTCCCATCTGTGCCTTTTATCTGCAAGGTTAATTAGCAACTTCGTTGAAATTGTTTTCAGCTAATTATCACCCCTAGGGAGTGTGTGATACCCTTCAGGTGGAGGTGAGCCTGATTGGAGATGTACCAGCTTTCAAAGTTGTGCTCTGTGTTGAACAGACTGGAAGGAAAACGTGAAAAGGCTGAATGACAGAAGAGTCACTGGAGTGCTCACACAAAAATGGCTTTGTGTTGCAGTGCTTAGAGGGGCTTCCCCAAGTTTTGAGGGGATGTGTGTGACACGTGTGCAATGGGAAAGCTGACTCACAGCAGCCCTTCCCCAGCCTCTTCTGAGGATCCCATTCAGCATGTTTGGAAATAAGGCACAGTCAGATCTTGATTCAGCTTTGGTAGAGGTGTCTAATGATTAAGCAATATGATTCTTGCACTTTCTAAATCCAGTGAAAACAATTGTAGTTGCCTTCTGATGGTGAGCGTGTTCTGAGTAGCCCTAATTCTCAAAGGCAGCAATGGATGTAACAAGTCTCAGAAAAAGATACCTCAATAAAATAGAGTACTACATTGTCTTCCTGCTTACAAAATTCATAATGAAGAAAGATTGCCAGGATTCAGAAAACAGTATGGGAAAATCATGACATTTGGAAGAAAATCTAAAATATTTGGAAAAACCTGCATCCCTGAGTGTCATTATTAAGGAAGGTGCTTAATAGCTGACTAGATAGAATCCTGGGGAAAGAACAGCCCTGCTTAGCTCAGGAGTTTAGCATGAGTGACTTAAGAAAACCCTTCCAATGGTCTCATCTATGATTAAGAATTTTATCCTGCTTCCACTGAACAAGCTGGAAAACCTGAATTGCCTTCAGTTGAAACATGACTGAGCCGTAGTTAGTGAGGTTTTGCTGCAAGATCTTCCTTCAAAAGACAGTTGAGCCTTTTTAAAGAAATCTGTAACATTAGTTACAGCCATTCCTGTTTCACTGCTGCATTTAAATAAATGTGCTTAAAACAGGAATTAAACGAGGCCTTGGTAGGAAAATATCTTAAATAATGGGCAGCTGAGCTGAAAACATTTATAAGTAGATTTGGACACCTAGAATATAAGATAGGTACTTTGTGCTAGTACACTCAAGTTTTGCCTTGCATAAGACTTTGCATTTACAATTATCTACATCCTTAACTCATTGAAACTTAACTATTTGAAACTTTCATTCATGACAACCCATACCTCAGTGCAATACCTACTTGTGATGTCAGGTAACAGGTGCAACATCATTCCTGACTCATCTCCAGGGAGTTTTACCTGCTGAATTCCTAGACTTACATGGTAAAGCCAAGCTTTCTGTGTGTGCCACTGGGAAATCAGAACTATTTGTAGAGAAAGTCTGTTTTTACATGCCAAAGTCATAGAGCTTTGTGAGAAAAACTTCATGTTAAATTTTTTCTGCCATGAAACATTGATTGCAAAACTTACAAGTTATTGGTCTTTTTTTCCTGGTAAATACATCCACATGGTATTTCCCAATTTTTTTCCTTTAAATGAACTATACAGCACGCTTCAGAAGATACATCACAAAAGCATGACTTCAGTCTGGAAGGGGGAGTAGTGGAAAGGAGAGTACATTATACGCTTATTTAAAAATTAATTATTTCTATTAGAATATGATCTGGACTCCTGAATGCTCTTATGAAATAAATGCTATATAATGATTTAAAGTAGAAAGTGCATTCCATTAATGATACACCTACTAAAATATTAAATACCCTCTTCCCTGATTTTTAATTCCCTGGAGATTTTATAAAGCGTCTTTGGCACATTTATTATTATTGAAGGAAGAATACAATCCCATTACTTACATTGGCTTTTGCCATATAGTGTGTTGATGGCAATTGTCTTCATCTGAACCTTCTCTCGAGCATTTGAGAATATTCTGAATCAGCCCATCATTATGGATCTTGTCCATATTTTGTTCAAATTAATATATTTTAGAATTTCCTTGGGAGTTGCAAGGACCTTAAAGCCCCACTGAAACCCTGAGAATATCAATTATTAGAATCTTCTCTAATGTATTTTCTCCAGTATGTGTATGCATTTGTTTTCACTCCAGAAAATTCCTACAGAGGCACTTTGAAATGACAGCTGAAGATAACATTTCCTCTCAGAATACAGAATAAAAGAACAGTCCTCTACTACTAGTCTAAACGTGATACAACAGGTTTAAATAATTTGCCCTTGAACCATTCAATGCAATTGCATGACTATAATTGAGAACATTAGTTTTAATTTTTAAAACAATCAAATGGACTTTGGTTCAAAGGAAATGCTCTGTTAGCCAATATAGCACACCTACCAGGAATCTTGAAATATTGTAGGACACAGGACCTGACTCTCCAACAGAGACATTACATGCAATGTCAGTCAGTCTCCACTGGTCTCCCTTGAGCAGTTCCATGTTGCCATTCTCAAAGTTATTGTGTGATTTGAAATTGAATTTTAAAACTGTGGTTCTCCTAGAGGAAATCTGATAAAAATAAGCTGAAAAGCCTGACTGTTTTAACTAATGACTGGTTTCTTGGTTTCTGACTCATGATTTTGGACATCTAGGCTGACCACTGTAGAAATCATATTTCAGAGCACATGCAGTGTTTGCTTCCCTCTACACACACATGCTTTCCCTTAAAACTTTGAGGAATTCTCTCTTTTACCACAAGTGGATTTATAATGTGATTTATTGCACAAATGCTGTGCAACTTAAGAAAGTGGCCTTGGGATTTTCTACAGCTTACTGAAATCCTCTATCATTTACAGAAAGCAACCATAGTAAACAATAGATATTAAACAAGCACAAATGCATACACAGACTGAACAGGCAATACAGCTGTTACTCAGTTCTAGCATCAGTACAAGAGCCTACAAACCTGCCTTACATGTATGCCAGGAATCTGCAGTTCAGAGAATATCTGTTATCAGAAAACTTGACAATAACAAAGACATCCTATTTATGTCTCTAGGTGTTTGTGATCACTTAGCATCTGATTACAGGACAAAACTGAAACTGTAATATTTTGTCCTGATTACAGGACAAAACTGAAACTGCAGATGCTTCTCAGCTACTTCCTGTAATTTATTTTCTTTCTTATCTTTCATTAGTAAGTATATCTATCTAGATGTTTAGATGTCTTCCATCAATATTTAATCTAAGTATTCTTAGCATTTTACCATATGTTCATAATTAGTAACTTTAAAGCTGTTCATCCTATACATGGTACTTAAAGCACATAAGACATAAAAGAAGCATGGAAATTGAATTTGAAACCAAATCCAAGTCTCTGAGGGTGGAAATAATCTCAGCAATATTATCAGCTAAATATTAGTCATCTCTCCTGAAGTAAACATGCAAGCTCCCACTAGAGCCAACAGAAAGAAGCATACCTTCCACAGGATAGTTGCAGAAGTACATTTTCCTTTTTCTTAAATGTAAAAGGAGACAAAATATCTGTCTCAGATAAGAGTCCTAAATTGTAGATAGTCAAATCAATTAGTTCCATTCTTAATCTTCCTTCCCTTCCCCCTGCTTTTATTGTCCTATGTTTATACAGTCTTAAAAATAGTCTCCTACAGAAGGCAAAATGTGCCTGAGGATGTGTCAGAGTTTTGTCCCCACAAATGAAGTGTGTAAAATCACCAACAGCACAGCTGATGTTTTTATGCTCAGTACAGCACGTTAGTTATGCAGGCATCTCCCTGCTCTGAATATCTATTAAAAATTTGGTGCATGAGAAACTCAGTTAATAATTATGCCAGCAAGTGCATCACAAAAATAAGAATATGACTGCACATGTGTCAAACCAACATCTGCATTCTAATGAAATGACCACTTTGGAAAACTATTTTATGGTCATCCATGGCGTGTTGAGAGAGGTGTATCTCTGTGAAGGTAGAAACACTGCAAAGGGGTCCTAACTTTGACAGAGTTATTTTTTCTCTAAATCAGTAATTGTGTAGCATCAAATACTTAAAAGTACTTGAATCTTTCTCATTTTTCTTTTTTTCTTTACTCTCCAGGCCTCGTAATGGGATTAATTATACGATATGTGACAAAAGCATCAGATGTAGAAAGTGGGACCGTTTATGAATGTGAAAAGCTGAAATCTGGGCCATCCACTCTTCTTATTAATATAACAAATCAGGTCTATGAATATCAATACAAAAGAGAGATCAGCCATCACAATGTCAATGGACACCAGGGCAATGCAATGCTTCAAAAGGTAAAACTTATTTTTGTTCTTAACTGTGCAGGATATTTATTTTATTTTCACTGTTGAGAGAGGAAAACAAGGTTCAAGTTAAAATGTGACAGAGGGTATTTTGAATTTAGGGTGAGAAAGGTAAGCAAGGAAGGAGAACAGGAAAAGAAATAAGGTGCAGTAGAAACCTGACCATCCTTTCACTCACAGCTGACTGTATGCTTGTGGAATAGTTGCCTGGACTCTTTTAGAAGGCAGCCCCAGATCCTGCAGACACTGAGTTCATTGCAGACACAGCTGTTAACTTGGATATTCATTGCCACCAAACCTTTATAAACCCCACTGGTATCTTTATTTGTCCTCTGTCTTAAAAAGGACTTGCTCTGGCAGGCTAATGCAGGGGAGGTTGTCTCCTGTGTACAGCACAAGTAACTACAAACTCTACACATTCTTCAAAACACAAACTTGTAAATATGTAAACTCTCATAGATAAGTGGAGGGTTTTATAATTCTTAAATTCATCACAACATTCTTGTACATTCTTTCACTCCTGCAGTGGTCCTCAGCAGGGATTTCGCTGGCTGTCCCCAAGCTTGGGGAGATGGCATTGTGGCAATTTCGGCTGGATGGAAAAAGGGAACTGTGGGGAAAAGTTTGCAGTCTTTCACAATGTCATGGCTTTTTCTGTTTTCCAGTGCATAACAATTAAAATATTTTACTTTGTTAGTTAATTTTTTCCCCACCCATGTAATATGTAGTTGTTATAATGTTTACTTCCTTCAAAAATGGCAGCAATTTGAAGAACTCTTGAGTGCACAGGCACTTTTTAAAACCCAGCTTTTGTGCTCAGAGACATTGCATATTCACATGAAGCTTCTAAGCCCTTACCAGTAGCTTTTTACAATATTGCAATGTAGTATTTTGCTTTTTTCCAAGTGCTATTGTTTATCTAGCACAGTAATGTGTGTTCCTATATACTACAGTGGTTATCGTTATAACAACTTTTAAGTTATGCTTAGAATGTACACTGGGAAGCTCAGCAGAATTAGGACATAACCATCTGCTCAAATTTCTTGCTGATGCAGCACTACTGTGTGTCTATCTGCTGTGACTGCTGGACTTGCCCTTCTCAGAAAGAACTAGACTGTCAAGGACTGTTAGAGCTGTGGTGGGTGGAGACAGGAAAACACTGTGGCAGTCAGACTAATAAGGTTTTGCTGAATCTTCATCCATTTTCCTGCTAGTTGGTTGCAATAGCTTTATCTGAGGCAAAGTGTGTGTTTAGTTTCCAGGGCATATGTCCATTCCATTTGAACATCTTCATCTAACCTGGTACACTGGAGCTGACTTGTGTTATGAAAAGGGAGGAGCACTAACTTGCACAGAAGATTCTGTTGCCCTTACAGGGGATTGCCCAGTTTTCTTTCCATAGTCTCACTTTGCTGGAAGATTCTTAAAAGTCTCAACTGTGAATTGCTGATTTCTCTATATTACTGGAGAGGCCTTAGTCTTCCTGGATTTTCACTTCTTTTCCCTTTAAAATTATCTGGCAAATGCCCTCTTGAAAAGAAAATAAAGAAAAAAGGAAAAAGAGAGAAATGCAGCCATATTTAGGAGACAATAGCAATTGCTGACAGCCTTCCTGACTGGCAAAAGCACTACTGTAAAAAGCAGAAAGCATGATCACACCATTCCCTCAGTTTTGTACAACTTTAATTCCCTTTTGAGTGCAGTAAAAGCATTTACGTATTGCATTTATCAGAGAGAATAGATTGTGCCATGCCTTATAAACATGTATACTTTAGAACGGGGTTTTGAATAATAAAACATGCAGTCAGGATTTCGGATGTCTGTGGAAAAGATATTTTTACATATTTGCTAAATTAATTCCAAAACAAGCATTTGAGCCTGTTAGTTAATAAGTGAAGCAAATCTTTTTCTGTCATGTTTTCACTGAAGGTACCAGCACAGATACAGTTCTTAGGAGGTTATTTGCCAGCTCACTTTTTTCAGCTTTCTAATTCAAAGTAAGTAGAATGGAAAAAAGCCTCAACTCTCACTTCCTGTTTATCAAATCAGGTTGTCTGTTAATAAGACAGAAGTAATTACTCTTACTCTTTTGAAACGAAATAATTATTCTAGAATACTGTAGCCTTAAAATATCACTTCATCTGAACAAGTAGCTGCAAGCCTTTGTGTTAATTACCTCCTGCCTCTTTTAAAAGTATTGATATAATACAGCCCACTGACAGAACAGTAAGCAGCACGCAGGCCCATTAAAGTATTTTTTTCTCCAGCAGTGCTGTGGTTTTAAAGCAGATTCTATTTTATTGAAAGCTACTTGTAATGAGTTGCAATGACTGAACGTTGCCCTTGGCCTTTCTCTGTGCCAGAACTTGAAGGCCAATATGAAGAATGTACTGACAACAGCTGGAACAGAAACTTTTTGGTTTCCTCATTCTAGCATTACTTTAAAAATTTTAATGGGTATTTTATAAAAGGTTTCCTTCAAAGGAAACATTACATCAGGTTTGGTAGTGTAGGCCTTTTCTTATATCACCCTTCTGCACATGGGAATTTGAGGCACAACGCTGCCAATGCGTCTGTCCTGGAACTGAGCAGGGGGTCTGTGTCTGAAGCAGGAATTCAGCCATGGGACAGTCAAGTTGCCTGGTAGTGCAGCTACTATCACAGCTAACACTGCTTGTATGTGTTCCCTGGAACGTAGTACATGACTGATTTCCTTCTTGAAGGAATACTTTTCAAGTAATAATCTGCTTCATTAAGCTGTAAGGAACTACACATTTATACTTGCAAGAAAACAACTCAGAATAATCCTGCAGACATTGAAGGTGATCCTCAGATCAGTTCTGATAAGAAGTTACGATTAGAACCTATCCTATCAAATTAAATGTTGGTTTATTTGTCCTTACCCTCTGTTTTGTCCTTTCTGGCAGATGACCTTTGATCCTTCCATCTTCTTCAATATTCTGCTGCCTCCCATTATATTCCATGCTGGATATAGTTTAAAGAAGGTATGTGTCTCTTTTTTATATGACAAAAGGGACTGAATGTGGCTGCTTCTCTGTAAGTCCGATAGGCCAGTGACAGAGGAAAGGGCCAGTTAACAACTACGTTGCACAGGAAGAACTTGACAGGAATGGCAAAAAAATGAGAGATGCATGGCCTCATTCTGCTCCCTTTCTGCTGCTGTGCAAGGATCTGACTGTGTGGGTTATAACACTTGGGCCTTCCTATTTTCAGAAGAAACCACTTTGAATCTGGTGAACTGCAGGCAGCAGCCTGTCTGTGTTTCATACACTGCCTGATCAGGGCTTTGTTTGTTCAAGGGATGGGGTCATGATACCTTTTGGATCAGATATTTTCAGTGTGAATGTCAGTTATGGTCATGAAGCATTTGTCCAGACCCGTGAATGAGGGAACTTTGATGGCATTCCCCATGGAAAAAAATTAAACATCTTAAATTGTATTTTCCAAAATAACTCAAGCCTGTATTGTTCCATCTTATATTTGAGATATGTGTAGTAACAAATGGCACTTCTAGATGCAGTGTTTCATCTTGGACTGAAAGCTCTTTTATTTACTGTATTACAAAGGACTTTTTTTCAAACTTTTTTCTCCAGAGACATTTTTTTCGCAACTTAGGATCGATTTTAACCTATGCCTTCTTGGGAACTGCCATCTCCTGCATTGTCATAGGGTAAGTGAATGCCTTCTGCTATTATTGCATGCTTGATATCTTTTTCAATTAAAAGCTAAACTGTAAAAAGAATTGCGGACCTTGCATGGTCAATATAGTTACCAATTTGTAAGGCAAAACTCTTGAATAGCCAAGAACTGTCCCAGGCATTCAGAAAATTGTGTCCTTCATTTCTGGTCTATGACTGCTGCAAGCATGAGCTGCCTTCCACACTCCATAGGTGTAACCATCTGTCCTGAGAAACAGAACCATTATCTCAAGTGAAATTCCATGCTACTAGAATTCCTTCTAGAAAAGAGCAGATCTCCAACAGAAAAGAAAGGACTTTAAATCTCAGAGGGAGTAGGAACAGATACCTGGTAGCATATATGTTAAAAAACCCCTGGAGTCATTTCACAGACTAAGTGAAACTTTTTAGTTGAAGATCACAGGAAAAGCCTCAGTGTGGAATGATGTGTGAATTTAGCCTGGATGTGAATAAATGGCTCCTGCAAAAAAGAGGAAAGGGGGAAAGCAGACGGACAAAACATCCTGTTTTATTTTCATATCTCCTTAATGAAAAATTTCTAATTTTGTTTCAAAATTTGCCTAACTAAAAGAAGTATTTGCTAGTCAGAAATAGATTATATATTTCCAGCTGGCATGATGTGAAACTTCTGTTTATCAGTTTGATTAGCTCAATCAAATTTATACAAACCGTTTAAAAATCCTTTTGGATCTTAAAAAATCAAGTCTTTCACAATATTTATGAATATCACACAGACACTTCAGCTCTCATGTTCTGGGAAAATTCCTGATGCAGGTGAAAATAAATGACCAGAGTTGGATTCTGCAGTGAGAGGGTCTCTGTGCCTGCACAGAGCCTTACTGAGGGAAGCAGGTCACTGTTCACAGTTTAACCAGAGCATCACCTGGCATTTCTGTGCTATGGAGACAGCTGAGCTAGCTCAGTCTGTATGGTCTGGGGAGGTGATGCAGCAGTGCTGCATGTAAGTAAGTCTTGCTGAGAGGCCTTGATCTTGCTGGTACTGTGCAGAATTATAATGGAAAAAAGTCACAGAACTCTCTGGTGTTCAGACTTTAGACTAGGAAGCACATCCTATCTTGTAGGTCTTATTTGAGAGCCTGGGCTGTAGAACTCTAAAATATGCCATTTATATCTCTGCATGATATGGAAAGATATGTGGAAACACTTCAGGTATTGTAAGGGTGCTTGAATTTAAAACTGGTCCAAATTCTGTACATATAAATAGCAGTTTCAAGTTATAGAAGCAGTTAATTTTTTTAATGTCAGTCTTTCCCTTCCTTTATATTAAAGATGTATGTGCTGCGTCAAGGTGTAAGGTCCTCGCTGGCATTATTATGAGAAGGAACTTTCTCCTTTAATGCCATTTTAATGATAGTAAAATACATGAATGACCTATAACTTAGAGTTCAATGATTTTAAAACCATTCTTTTATGAGTAGCCATCATATCTATCTCGATAGCCTGGATTCGTAATAATCAAGTAGCTTAGTAAGCATAATGCACCGGAGGCATTGCAGTATTAAATGTTCTGCAAGCTGTGTTCACTCCAAATGTCAGGAAACTTTAGACTCTGCAATGAAAAATGACATTCAAAGTATGGTCACCTTCTGTGCTGAACTAAGGGGTGCAAGCTCTGTGTGTGGCTGCTTCCCTTTCGTAAAGAAAAACGATGGCACATCTGTGGGCTGAGCAGAAAGGAGGCCTTCAATTCCAGACACAAATCTGTACCTACAGGAGGAATTGTACTATGTCTCCTATCTATTGGAGACAAAAAGCTTAATCTCACTTTTCTTTCTGAAATCTCTTTTTCCTTGAGAAATGGCATCTCATCACAACTCGAAGATCACAACTTGGACAGCTACACCACTCATATTTTCCCCCTGTCTTTATTTGCAATAATACACACCTCTCTATGACCTCTGCTCATGGAGTTGTTTCTTTTTATATCCATTTATATGGCAAATAGCACCCCTAAGGTTGGAATTATAAATTCGGTTAAAAAATCTGTATCCTGACAATGGGGTGAGCTGAATGGTAGCACATTAATGAGGTAACAGTGATTCTGGACCACAGTAGGACCCTTCCTGTGCTTCCTCTCACTTGTCTCAGCTATTGAACATTTTTCCTGTAAACCAATAGCTCTGTGAGACTGCAGGAAAGCAGTAGGACTGTCCAGCCCAGTGATCCTTTTAAACATGCATTTGGTTTATGACTTTGACATGTGTCATTGCCCTTTGCAAATGGAAAATGCCAGAGCAGCTTTGATGAAATTGTTAAAAGAAACATAATATATTGAGTTTAGCCTATATTCCAAATACTTTCATTCCCGTATCCATGCAATTTTATCTAAAACAGAATGAATGCAGATAGAATCTACTACAGAAAGTTCCTGTTAGGAACATTTCCTACTAGCACTTCAAAGTTCAAGCCCAAAGTCAAGGATGAAGATCCAAATGAAACTTAAAGTTAAAGAGGAGTAAGAACTGGGCCTTACAAAGTGTTCTGTACAAACCCACAACCCCACCAGAACCACTGCAGGGAAGGCACTAATATATTCAGAGCAGGGCTTATGTGAATGTGAAGCATGTTTGCATAATGTACATGTCAGGATAAGAAGGAGATACTGAGTGCACAAAGAAGAAAGGTTATATAAAAACTTTACTGAAGGAAATGAAAAATGAGTCCTAAAAGAAAAACATGTCCTAAGAGAGAAGGGGTGAAGAACTACAGTTGCTGCTACAAAAGAAAGGACAGAACCCCAAGGTACTTCCAGGTTGCATTGCTGTGGACAAATATTTTGTGCATAGATATGATTAAACGTGCTTAGTTTTTATTATATATGTGTAACACATACATGTACAATACCTCAATATCCATAGGCTCAGGGTCTGTGTATCTGCAGCCTTGCACTGGGACTGTGCTCCTCCTGCCTGAGGGAGTTACAGGGCTCCCTGTGTGAACCCTGGAGGCTGTAACAAAGAAGGACCAGACCTCTCTTTCTCAACCAGAAACAGCTGGGAAATATCATTAATAAAGGACAGAAACATCCTTTGGGTTGCTGCAAACTCTTAGAGTGCTAAAACGTTGCCATGGAACACACTGATACAATGGTGCCTGTCTCCTCTTTGTGAGTCTTTGCTTTTGTGTGAAAGGCCTCAAGAAAGAGAAGCTGTGTGGAATTTGAGTGAAAAGGCTATAATCAGATATTCCCACTGAGGGCAGGGGAAGGAGGGGTAAGAGAGATTGCTTTATTTTGGTGAAAGCAGTGCTGAAATGTAATTGCTTTCTGCTAAATATGCTCTAAGGAATGCCTGCCCATGTTAGCTGTAACACTGTCCTTGGCCACTTAACACACAGGCAAGTTATACTAATTTCTAAGCTCTCACAGCAAAGCAAAATTATGCCCTTTGCACCAAGTCTGGCTAGCAAGGATCCATGCAGAGAGATCCCATGAGGTAAAGGAGAAATTCCCCCACTCCAAGCCTTTGCAGAATTGCTGAAATTGTTCCCTTCACAGCAAAGAGAGTCTGCTGACTCTGGGTCTGTATGACATAAGATCATATAAGATCCGGTCTCTCAACAGACCTTTTCTCTGCCAGTGGTTCCAGCCTCCTGCCTCCTGAAGAATAGTGTGGGATGATCACTGAGACAGCTCTTTATTCCTGAAACCATACAGGTCAAAACCCTCTTAGGCTTTCTCTGATACAGGGCAGGCAGTCTCTTGCTGTAGCAGAGTACTCAAGTTTCATAGACTCAGAGAATAATTTAGGTTGGAAACAATGCCTGGATGTCTGCAGTCCAACCCCCTAACAAATGCATGACTGGCTTCAAATTTAAATCCAGGTGCTCAGGACCCTGTCCAGTCAACTTCTGAGTATCTCCAAGAATGTGATTTCCACTGGCTTTCTGGGAAATACGTTCCAGTCTTAACCACCCTCACTACAACTGTTTTTCTGTATATCCAACTGGAATTTCCTTTGCTTCACCTTGTAGCCTTTACCTCCCATCCTTTCCCTATGCACTCCTCAGAAGGTGGGTCGTCTATAACCACCTGAAGACAGGTCCCCTCCTAGTTACAAGAGAAAGCTCACCTGCTGCCTCTTCTCATATGTTATAGCCCCTAAATTATCTTAGTGGTTCTCTGTTGGACTGTCTCCTATCTGTCTTCCCTGTGTCAGAGGTCCAAAACTAAACACACTATTCCAGATGCCACCTCACAAGTGCCAACAAAGACTTAATGGCTTCCCTTGTCTTGCTCACTGTGCTTCCATGAACACAATGTGGTTTGCAGTTATGCTTCACAGTTGCTGTTGTGAAATCCACTTCTGACTCGTGCCCAATTTGATATCCTCCTGGGCTCCAGGGGCTTTCTGCACACACCTACGTAGCCAGCCATGCTCCTGTGGGACTGTTGCACAGGGTTATTCCATCTTTTCCATATGTACCTTGATATTAGCTCTGCATTATGACTGATTGTAAGTTGAAGCAGCACTGAGCTGAAGCTACTCAGTGAGCACATGAAAACTGCTGCTGAAAAATTAAATTAACATCTGCCCCCTCTTCCCTTTTCTTAATTTATTTTTTACATATTAGGCAGAGGCAGGGAGAAGGACCTAATTTCAACTTTTGTAAGGAATAGTGTTCCCTTCCCTTAGATTCTATTTTTAATAAACTGTGCTGGGATGCATCTTCCAGAATTGATATCCATCACAGATATTTTGAATTTTGATCATGGAAGAGTGCTCAAGTATTTGGAAGAATCTTGACACTATGGTAACAGCCTATTAGAGCAACATACTGAGTGGCAGGGGGTGTAGAAAGATTTGCATTTCCCCCTCCTTAAATCATCTTGACTTGATTTTCAGCATTCTCAGTGGTAGCCAGAGCCAAGATGCCTATGCACGGGAGCACTGGCATCATTAAGTTGGCCTTATCTGTGACTTTTGATTTGGTTTCACTTGGGTTTTCTCAAATTGCAATGCCAAAACCACATTTTTGATATTTAGAATGCAGCATGTTTGCAGTCACTTACTCATATTTTTCCAGCCTGTCTACTACTTTTGGCAAGCTGATTTTTCTGGAATTTAAAGCTTTCCAAGTGTGCAACTCAAATAACAAATGTATTTGCAGACAACTTAGGCTAAGTTTGATCTATCTTTGTGGCTGCAGTGAGAATTTTACTTGAAAAAAGCTTTGAAGTTTGGATCAGAAAAAGTAGAGTAATTGCAGTTTTGAGAAGGTGAAGTTATGAAATTCACACCACTGATAATAATGGTATTAAGGAGAGTCATTCCAAGATGATCACTGTTTTAAGGGGAAAGATGTTGGTGTTTATATCAGCTACTCAGATTGCATAACCTTCCCTGGCTGGAGAGACTTCTCCGTATTTCAATAGTTAGTTAGTTTGACCTGATTAATTCCAGTATGTCTGTGAGTACATGAGTACTTGCTTTACAATAAGTATATCAGATTGTTGCATGGTAATCAGTGCTTTAAATTGAACTTCCTATTTAAAAACCCACATAGAATCAAACTATTTCTTTGTGCATCTGTGTTTAACTGCAGTGACTAACATTTTGGAGAAAGAAGTCTCTTTTGACATTTAAATTCAAGTGTAAAGAGTAAGTCATCATCATACTTGATTCTCCCAAGCAGTTCAAGAATCCTTTCCCTTGCCATTCCTCACCATTCTACAAATGCATATTCAAATGCTTTCTGCATATGATCACTAAAGGGTAAGATTATAATAATAGCATACAATACAGTATAATAAATATTTTCTAAATTCCTTCTTTTTAAAACTGAATCTTAAGTGTTTTTATTTGAAAACCAGAACAGTTTTTTGTTTCTATACACAGACATGCACATATATAAGTAAAAATTTATAAAAGAGAAAAAAATATTAAGGAATATCAAATACGAATCCAGATATTTTTGTAGGGGAAAAAAAGGACATGAGATTGGGTGTTCCATCATAACCTTTCTACGAAAGTAGAAATTTTCCATTCAAATGTCTGTGGTATCAAGATTTCATCATCACATGATGTAATTATTTTTCTTCACTCTTAACTGCACTGTTTTAACAGCCTCTCTTTGTGCTTCCTAAAGGAGGAAGGGTTGGGCTGAGTTAATAACATTGTTGCTCAAATGAAGCAAGGGCAAGAAATGTTCAACTTTTCTTTACACAGTTTACGTGGGTAAGATGCATTCTGACATAACTGTACAGTCAGAGATTTAGTTCTCTTATCATTATACTTATACAAATGCAATTCTAAAAGTTAGGAGACAAATTCCTTCCACTGGCATACCATTAAAAAAAGACTATCTACAATTAAAAATTTTTAGTAGAAAACAGTCTTTCAAAACAAACAATCAAACAAAAGTGTAACATTTTGTATGTGTGTGTGGTGTATTCATTTCCTCCTAAAAATGTCAGCTTGTTTTACAGCCACCTTCTCACCTACAAGTCGCTTGCTGTGGCCTCCTAGGAACATGGGGTGGGACTGGGGATGTACAGATATAGTGTTGACACAGGTTCCACCTCTCCCTGAGCATGGAGCAGGCAGTGCACACCTGAGAGGTTCAGCAGGCAATAGTTGTGGTTACTGAGCACGGCTGGGGATTTCTTTTTATTTTCACAGATACTTTGATAATTTGGCAAAGGCTAGATGGAGGTTTAGTTAGGTTGTCAGTGTGTTTATTACTTTCTGTTGGGAGCTCACTGGAATATACAAATGGGATCTGCTGATGTGAAACAGTCCTGAGTTTATAATCTGACTGTTCTTTCTCACTGGAGGGCTAGGGATAGACTTTACAACTTGGAAACAAAACACTTGTAGCTGTGTGCTTCAGCAGAGCAAAGCCAAATGTTGTTTGGCTTGAATTTACTGTGTGGTGCTGTGGGATTCTTCTGGATTTTGGAACTTTTTCTGCAAGGGAAAATGGGGCCAGGTTAAGGGTAACAGGAAAAAAAATCTTCTCTCAATTAGAGCTCTCCATAAACTAAGCAAATACCTTTACAAGGATCATCTATTGCTACACCAGCTCAGCTCTTGCCTTTCCAGATGATAACTTCTGTAATAATTTAGACTCAGTTAATGTTCAAAGAAAGTAGTATTTTTTTTCTTATTAAAATACTGTTTTCTACTGCATGTTCCCATCAAATGACAAAAAAAAACCAGGTCCATCTTTCCTCCACACACCACCTGTAAATAGCAAATGCTTAACCTCCCTACAGGCAAGAATAAAAGCTTTATTCTTGGTACAAATACAAACTGGTGAGGAGGAGTGTTAATGTATCTTGGTGCTGTAGAAATTAACTCAGGGAGAAATAGGGAAAAATTATATATAGACCATTTTCCCTCCTCCATAGTAAAACCCTTGGAACATCAGATGTCTGGCTTCAATAATTTCTAATGCTCTTTTGAAGCTGATATTCAGCCTAAGAGTGGAAATAAAGACAAAACTAGTAAGCAGATATTGATTTGAAGAGTACAGTGCCTGTGTTTGTAAGGGTAGAGGGCCTGTGTTGGTACCCTTTTTGGGGGGTTCAGCTGCTTTCGTGTCCCATCCTGGAGTGAATGCAGGCATTTTCTGTCAGTCAGTATTGCCCCAGTTTTGCATTGACTTAAGGAAACTCAACAGAGATGATTTAGCTGAAAAACCAAGCTAAGTCTCTCCAGGGTCCTCCAAAGAAGGCAGCCTAACAATGAGTTTTCCAGCAGGAAAAGAGCTGGTGTTTAGTTGTCCATGTGCAGCTCAGTTTCCCAACTCAGTAGCTTTGATTCTTTGGTCAGTCCAAATCTAAGGTCATTCTGTTGCAGTCTGTGGAGTTGCCACCTGCAACTCATAGCTGCAGTTGCAAGGGGTAATTCCTATTTATCACTTTTGTTTAAAGGTGTGTAGTGAATCCAAAATGGGTTAGTAAAGTATGAGTTTAGAGAAGCTTGAAAATATGCACCCACTGTGATACCTCGTTTGGGGGATTCTGCACAGGGAATAAAGAGGGAAAAGCCTTCCTCATAGCCATAACTCTCAGAGAGTTCTAGCAGTTCTAGAAGTTATAAAGTATTAAAAAAAAAAAAAACCTTCTATTTGTATGACTTGTGAAATTGTGGATAAGAAGCTGGGTTAAATCAAGACTGATATAAAATAGTGTTTCCCAGACCACTAACACCCACACAGAGTGAAAAGTTCTTCCAAGAGTACTTTGATGCCTTCAAGTATGTGTTGCTGAAAGTTCAGTCAGAATTTGTAGCTATTTCGCAATAAACATCTGACATTGTTTACTGCAGCAAAGCTGATCAAGCAGAAAACAGTTTTTCTTCTCATAAACAGATGTGGTGAGCAGCAGGGTGTAATTATTTGTATCGTCCAGAAGAACTCCTCAGCATACTAAGGATTTTGAAAGAAATATATTACAGGGAACACCAAAGGTGTGGGCTGCAGAGACAAGCAGAACCTGGAACAGCAGGAGATTCATCTAAAATAAAAAGGCTGCTTAATTTGGTATTTGATACCCAGTAGGTTCTCCAGGAACCCATCAAAAAATTTAAATTATGTGCTCTTCTGAAAAACATGAGAACAGCATTTGTTGCAAAACAGCCAAAACACTCAAGTCCAGATATTTCCCAAGAAGAAACCCACCCTGGAGGGATGAGTTTGTTTGTGGGGTTTTTGTTTGGTTTTGTGGGGTTTTTTTGCAAACTGTCTTCCCAGCTGCCTTGAAAGCCAAAGCTTTTACTGCAGGAATTAATACTTCTGGATAGATCTCCTAATGTCTTCTCCCTGATATTCATGGATCCTTTAAGAATTGACACCCAGTGTGGTCTCCAAAGACTGCCATCGCTTATTTCTCTGGCTATAGATCACCCCTACACCTGTACAACAGCTTCCTTGGCTGCAGCATCATTTGGAAGTCTCAAGTTTGCAAGACTGCTTTCACAGTCTCTATATTGACTTTCAGGGAAAACATCTTTACAGGGCAGGTGAAATGGAAAATATGCATCCCTTATGGCCCCTTATCCTGACATCCACTGCCTTTCTCAGTACATACGGTCTTCCCAGAAAAATTCCAGGCTACAGAGGAGATGAAAACACAAGGAGAAGGAGAGACATTGACTGTGATTAGTTCATTTTCCATCTCATACAGATATTTTTCCACACTGCATGAGAAACCTGCACACCAAGCCTATGACTGAGGAGGGTATGTCCCCTTCAGCCCATGCTGTGCATTGCTCCAGGCCCTACATACCTGTATGGCTTTGCCAGGTAGTGAGCCAGGCCACATTTCCTTCTGAATCAAAATGGGACCTCTGTCATGTGCACGGGAACTTGTGGATTGGTTGAAAAGTCCTTTGAGCTGTTTCACTGTGAAAGATGTAAGAGAAATTTAAAACAGAGGAGGAGAAACCTATTCTACTTCAGTAGCATGGAGCTGCCTTTAGTCTCTTCAAACTGGGGGGATTACTGTTAGATAAAATGCTGAGCAAGATTTGGAAGTGTACAGGCAGTAGCTCGTTGGAGCAGGAATAGAGTGGGTGATGAAGCTCTCCTACCTGTTACCTTGAATATTTCATAATATGTCAACTCAAAAGATGCTTTTTTCTCCCACCCACCACTGTTTTGCATATCCCTCTTCTGAGCTAGTTGATCAAATAGTGCACTTGCATCTGACAAATCTTTTACAGAGCACAACTGCTATTAGGTTGAAACGTTCTGTAAACACACAAGTTTTCATGATGGCCCTGGGACAGATCCTACACTCAGTGGGGACAAAACCTACAAAAGCTGGTCTGATCAAGTAACCAGATTCTCCACGGAATAGAGCAGATAGATCACATTTAAATAGTATACAAAGCTTTTCTTCAGCTCCTGGTTGTTCCTGAGTATTAAGATGACAATGAATCATCTAAATGTTTCTCTAGTCTTGGCTCTCTTCTGAATACTCATTGTCTGAAAAGTCCATTACATTTGATTCCATATTCCATACACTTGACTGTGATGATAAATTGCAGCAAGTTCAGTGGGTGGCACCAAGATGGATAAGGGCTGGGACATTTGCCCTATAAAGAAGAAACTGAAGAAACTGAGCTCATTTAGCCTAAGAGGGGCTTCCAGGGGAGATTATCAAGAAAGCAAAGCCAGGCTCTGCACAGTAGTGCAAGGTGAGAGGACAAAACTGAGAGACATAAATTGTAACTTAAAAAAACCATGACTTGATATAAGCAAAAACTTTTTCATGATGAGGACAGCCAAGCATTGGAACAGATTGTCCAGAGATGCTGGATGTACAATCTCAATCCTTGGAGGTTTTCAAGACCTAAATGGCTAAAGCTCTGAGCACTCTGGTTTGGTCTCATAGCAGACTCTGCCTTAAGGAGGAATTTGGACTAGAGACAACCTGTGGTCCCTTCTAACATAAATTAGTCTACAATTCTGTGTTGCTATAAATAACATATCTTACAGCAGAACATGTGCTGCCCCCAGCCCATCCCTTTCAGCCATTTTCTACTTTCAACTTTTCTACCACTTTTTCTGTTGATTCAATTGTCTTGGTCTCCATCATCCCATATCCAACAGTTAGCTTCCAGGAGGTTTTTCTTTCTCATCACCTTTTGTTGAAATATGGAATCTGCAATAAAAGGAAATATCACTTTCATTTCTGTAATAAACTGATTGGGCACTTCCTTCCTCTTTGCAACACCACCTCTCCCCAGTTAACCACTCTCCCTCTGAAGCTTAGCAGCAACCAAAATTGAAATTAAAAGACCACAATTTCTACCCCTTTTTGACCTCTCTGTTATTGGGAGCATGGGTGCTTTTATCTTTTGTGGGGTATTTATGTCCACGTAGCAAATTTTGAACAGTATGATTTCACTGGTAAAAAAATCCACTTGATCTGTAAAGACAATGACTAGTAGTGAAACTTCTGCAATAAGAATTTTAAGGTCACGTGTAGGCACACTGACTGACCCAGAGGCTGTGCCAGCATTGCCTTTCCATAGCCTGCTGCTGTATAAGAAGATTGCTATTCCTCAGACTGAAAAGGAAAAACAAATTTTTCTTTTTTTAATTGCTCACCTTTCTTTCACCCATCCTTACTACCCACTCAGTGATGAAAACAAAACTCCTCATTTTGCCGAGGAGTAGAGATTATTTTCAGAGTTCTGTTTACCTGTTTTATTTAACCCAAGTGAGACTGCACATGAAACCATTAGATGTGTTCCCTGAGAATGATCCTAATTTATTTTGGGAGGAGAAAGAGTGCATGTTTATGCAATCTCTATGGAACATAAATATCATAAAATGAAATTAGGAAAGCAGTGGAACTGATCTGATGCTTTCAGTTCTCTTGCAAATCATGTCATCTGGTTTATGCAGTTGCCCTCCATTGTTCATTGGGATATGATGAACTGGTTTCAGTTTCTCTCCCTTAGGATGGTATTCTGAGTGAGATTGCTCTTCACCACTCTTTTGTCATCAAATAATTTGGGGTGGAATTGACCTTCAGATCCAATCCCCTGACGAAAACAAGTTAGAGCAGGTTACTTGGAGCCTGCTGGTCACGTTTTGAATACACCTCAGTGTCCATCTCTAAGGAACAGCATTAGTATCCAAGTGCCAGCTGGATTTCAAACCAATGTTCATTACTCTCTGAGCCCAGCAAGAGGGTGGGTTTGCCACCTTCTAAAGTGGGTGACTTGATTTAGCCAGCTTTCAGTAATCTTCCTATGAATGTTGTCTTATCTAGCCCATACAGGAATCCACAGTTTGTGCTTAAGCATAACATATTACCTGTCTAAGCTACCTGCTACATAGACCTTCTCTTGCAAAGATGTTAAAGTACCTTTTAAGCTCCGCTTGATTTCTAGGAAGCAGAGTATTGACCTCACTTTAGATGTGGAAAAATGCACTTGCTGACAGGTTACAGATGTGACAGAGTTGGGAGAAAACTCCAAAGCCCCTCCCCTGCCCATCCCTGGGCTGTGCTTCACCATTTGCTGTACAACCGTGAGTAACCAAAAAGCACTTTTTTTTGCCATCACCATTCAGATGGCTCAAAAATTCATTTATCATGGAGGGCAGAACAGCCTTGGTGAGGCTGGCACCAATGAGCACTGCCAGAGCCACAAGCCTTACCAGAGTAGTTGAGATACTCAGGATCTGGTTTCCTGTCCAAATCCCAACCCCATTTTGGCATCTTTCCAAAGCAGCCCTCAGCTGAGGCCAAAGGACCATTTATGCCTGATTTCCCCCCCAGCAGACCGGTGCAAGAGCCTCACTTCTGGTTTCATTCAGATTGAATGGTCCCTTTTGCTGTTGGACGCAGTTTGCCCCGCAGCTCGCGTGGCTGTTCTCCTTCAGCTGTTAGACACGAGCCATCGGCTTTGCTTCCCACGCGTCAGAAGGGGGGGGGGGGGGAACCGCATCCTGACTACTTTTAAAATACAAATAAACCACGAGAGAAACAGCAAGCAGGAGTGAGTGTTTAGCAGCAGCAGCCAGCACCGCGGTGAGGAGCAGCCCGAGCGGCCACCGGGTGGCACCCGCGCTCCGCCCGCAGCGGCGGGTTATGGGGGATTGCGGGAAAACCTGAATGAGGGAAGGAAACACTGCGGTTTGTCTCCAACAAAACTTTCTTTCAAGTGCCTGGTTTCTATTTAGAGCTCCTCTAGGCGAGTCCTGGGGGCACCAGTCCGCATGGGGGGCCTGGTCTGGGGCATCCAGATTCAGGATAACGGGTCAGGCAACGCTCCAGTTCCAAATCGGGAAGGGCCAGTGTCAGCTCTGTTGTTGATCCGGTGACAGAGCAGCTTCCAAAGTCTGCAGCAGCCAGGACACTCACTTCTCTTTTCTCAAACGCTGAGCACGGGTTGTACTGGGAATACTACATGTTGCTAAACAAGCATCATCCTTTACACATCACTCTTCAAACACTGATCTACCCAGGGATTCTGAATAACACAGTAAATGAAACAATTCTGATGAAAACTAGGGGTGTCTTGGGGGATAAGAGGGAGTCTTTTAGCTAAAATTGTAGTGCAATCTGTCTAAATGTCCGAGTCTTAACAATCAGCCTGATTTTCAAATGTTTTCACCTAGTTTTCTAAGTATGGACTTAGTTACTGGAGTTGTGACACAATGATTTGAGGTCATTGCTAACAAAATTGCACAGTTGTGGGAACACTTGCAAGACTGGAAGTGACTCAGGAGCCTGAACTAGTTGTTAAAATGCCCTCCTAGTAAAAGGAATAGACTGCAAAACCCATTACAGTTGCAACCTCTCACTGGCAAATTGCAGCCTCATTAGTAATCTTGGCAAGATGACGGGGGTTTTACATTACTGATCCCCTTGTTAGCCCTCAAGTGTGCAACTGAAGCGCTCTTTTGGGAGCAGTTTGTGGAAGTGAATGTTGTAAATATATTTCCTTTATAGGCAAACAGATGCTCTCTGTCTTTGGAGCCATCAAACTCGTGCATTCACAAACACACAACTCACTTAAAAATAAATGGGAAGTGAAAGTAGTAGCTAAACCTGCCAAAAATGAATATCTAATGATAATTGTAAGCACATAAATTTTGCTGTGTTTTCCCAGTGAGCCAAGACACATAAAGTAACATAAAGTAACTTCCTCTCCCCCAAAACTGTCTCTTCAGGGGTGTGGATGTTCTGTATAGTTTTTCTGTATGGCAAGGATGAGATATATATAGATATAGACAGATATAGATATATAAAATTGAAAAACATTAATCAATGACATAGTGACTTGCAATGTACTCACAGTGCTATAGGGCAATAGCAGTTGTTCTCAGACAGGCAGTAGGTGATCCTGTTCAGGTACTCCACTATGACAAGAAATTTATATAATTAGGAATTAGTCTGACACAAGTGTCCCCAAGCACTCCCACAGTGTCCCTCTCACCACAGTCTGGCCAGTAACATGTGTGATGCATGGAGCAAAGGAGCAACATTACTTCTCAACTGTGTCTCAATTTTTCCCATAGGTTGTTTAAAGCAGGCTGGTTTTCCATTAAGTTGACCTGGGAAAGCTGTGGAGCATCCAGGCAGACTGCTTCCACATCAGTAGAGTACATTGGTAGGAGTTTAACACGTTTCCCAATAATTGCCCACAAATGCTTTAGGAGGGACAAACAGTTCCACGAAGCTTCTCAGACAATATTCCACCTGATTACAGAGCCTCAGGAAGGGCTTTTCTGCCAAGGAGAAAGAAATGTCACACCTTGAGGAGAGTTTGTCATGGGCTGTAAACAAGGTGTCCTTAGCCACACTGTTCAAAACTCTTTCTCCTCCATGTTCTTCCTCTATTCATTAGGTACTGGCCCCTGTGTGGCTTCTGCTTTGAAAGAATTAATTATTCAAGCTGCCTACGTATCTCTTTTCAGCAAGAACTACCCCCATTGTGTTACAAGGACAAAAACCTTCCATAACAGTCAGGACAGATGGATGGAGCCTGGCAGCACTTTTCAGAGGAGTGCCAAACCTCTGTGTTATCAAACCTGGGTTTATTTGCAAACCTTGTTATCTTTGATAATTTAATTACAGTGCTACTCTTGAGGATATTCTTGTTGTACAAAAACATCATCTTCAATTAATTTTTTAGTCTCATAATGACAAAAAACGGAAAACATGATCCAGATGCAAACTAAAAGCTGAACAATCGAAAGAATACAAACTATGTCATTTAATAAAAATCTTGTTTAAGAAATTATTATATATCTCTTAGTGGGTTTTTAACATGTTGGGGATGGAAACACTGCTGTATTATTCAGCAAATATCCCTACTGGAATACTTTCTTCTTTCCATAGTGATACTATATAAGCTGTGTTGTCTCAAGGGAATTGTAACAGTGCAGTGCCAAGATGCTGTGCTGAGATATTTGTGCCTTCATACTTCCTTTCCTGCAGGGCTTTCTGCCTCTAAAAAGATGTCTGAGTTGCTTTCCCCTGTTTCTCTCACTTCTTTGATCTGTTTGATCATTACAGTCTAACCTATTCTTAATTTCCTCTTGCTGGCCCATTTTGAAAGCCTTGTGTACGATTTCCAGTGGATAAAATTGCCATTGGGATGCCCTTTCTCTCCCTTTAGCATTGATCGTCATCAGTCATGAGCAGATGCTGGGGAGGCAGATGATCTTTCAAATGTAGCAAGGAAGACTAGGAGGAGAGTGCCTGGAGGCAGATTCAACCACTTAGAAGCATGTAGTCACACACCATGGTGTTAGCTTGCTTCAGGGAGGGAGGGGAGCGAGAGCTGAACATCAAAGTGCAATGGAAATGTAAAATCCTTAGTGCTGTGATTCCTCCTTTCATCTGTGCTTTTTCTCCTGGCGAGGTGTTGCAGGCAGTTCTGCTTTCTATGCTACTGAATAGACTCAGGCTTTGGTGAATGTAAATGGAGCTCCAGGATCAGTTTTTTTATCCTTTAGAAGTTCTAACACTCTAAAATTAATTTGAGATTGAATATTTTCAATCAGCAAAAGCAGGTACAAACAGTCTTTCTAGGACAAACAAGGCACAAGTATTCTTCAGGCTCAAGTTGCAACAAGATGGGGAAGAGCAGGAAAATTGGGAAGAATCCATCCTAGGGGACTCCATATGCCGAGTCAAGTCATATGCTGCTGCATGGTGGTGACAGACCAGAAGCTTTGGTTCAGGATCCTGCCCCTCCTTTGGAGATCCTGTCTTATCCCAGCTGCAGGGCTGTCAAAGCACAGCCACATGGGGTCGGGGTGCCAGGGGCTCCCCCAAGGTCTGTGGCCAGACCTGGATCCCACAGGCACTGCCCATGCTGGGGCTGCCCCACACTGACTGTGGGATCGAGTTGTATTCCCTGAGCCCCTGTTGCTCGTGCTATTGCTCAGCTGCTCTGCTGCACTCCTCTGTCTTGTCTCTCGTATTCCATTTGGCTTTCCCTGTACATTCAGTTACTAGAGAAAACATTGGCATCATTGTCTCCCTGTACAGCCCAAGCAACTGGTGCCTTCAGTTTGGGAAGTGTGAGCAATTCTGTAACACCTCTTTCAGTGCTCCCATAGACCCATGATTATTGTACACGAGAGACTGCAGTGAGAAAAAGAAAGCTGCGTATGTAAAAAACCCTGAAATGTAATATAGAAAGTATAATATAAAGTTAACACAGCAAGAACTCCAAACTGAAGGAAATAGAGATCTTAAGGCCAGTTTTTAAAATTTTGTCAAGAAATTCTAGAAGTACTTATTAACTTAATTACTTGGAGCTATACCAACAGGCAGCCTAAAACAATAATGTTAACTTATTTCTGAAGCACTTGTTACTTTTGTGAATAGTCTCGAAATTTTTTTCCATATGTGGAGGCCCAGGCTGAATTAAGAAAGGAGAAAGGCTTCTGTAATGTGACATGCACAGTATCTGATGACCTGTGGTTCAACCTATTGAACAAACTGCTGCTGGCAAATATTTTGAGTAATCAGTTTTCTGTATGAGATTAAAGGGGAAAAAATATTTCTGCAATTTACAGATTACAGTGAGGCCTGAATAGACACTGTGTGAAAATGTTTCTATGGTGGGTTGACCCTGGCTGGATGCCAGGTGCCCACCAAAGCCACTCTGTCTCTGCCCTGCTCAGCTGGACAGGGGAGAGAAAATACAATTAAAGGCTCTCGGGTCAAGATAAGGGTAAGAAGAGATCACTCACCAATTGCTGTCATGAGCAAAATAGACACAACTTGAGGAAATTAGCTTAATTTATTACCAATCAAATCAGAGTAGGATAATGAAAAATTAAACCCTTCTCTTCTTCCCTGGCTTAACTACTCATGAGTTCTCTCCCTCCTTCCCTTGGCTGCACAGGGGGGTGGGGAATGGGGATTGTGGTCAGTCCATCACACCTAATCTCTGCTGCTCCCTCCTCCTCAGGGGGAGGACTCCCCACACCCTTGCCCTGCTTCAGCACGCACTTCCCAAGGGGTCACAGCATCCTTGGGCATCCACCTGCTCTGACATGAGGTCCTCCAGGGTCTGCAGGTGGATCTCTGCTCCAACATGGACCTGTATGGGCTGCAGAGGCACAGCTGCCTCTCCATGGTCTGACCACGGGCTGCAGGGGAATCTCTGCTCTGGCACCTGAAGCACCTCATTCCCCTCTTCCATTGACCCTGGTGTCTGCAGGGCTGTTTGTCTCACATATCCTCACTCCTGTCTCCATCTGCAGAGGTTTTTTTCCACCTCTGAAGTACCTTATCCCAGAGTCGCTGCCACCATTGCATGAGCTCAGCCTTGGCCAGTGGCTGGTCCATCTTGGGACCAGCTGGCATTGGCTCCATCAGACACAGGGGAAGCTTCTGGCAGCTTCTCAGAGAAGCCACCCCTCTAGCCTCCCCCACTACCAAAACTGCCGTGCAAACCCAATACAGTGTTAAACAAATTTGGCTACAGCTGTTGCATAAAATCAAACTCAAAAGTTACCATAGTTCATAGTGAGCAATGCTCACTGATGTAGAATCAGTTAATTTGAATCAGTGTCCTCCCAAGAAGGGAATGTTCTTCAGCCTTGCTCATTTTGGAATATAATCTTTCTCTGATCTTTGAAGTGATGAAATGAAGGAGTCAATCACAGAGGCACAGAAATTAGAGCAATAAAAGAGCTATTAGACTGTAGAGCTCATTATTCCATCCCTAAAAGGCTACTCTGCAGTGCATTCTTGGGTACTTTGTCCAGTATACCTAAAAATCTAGGAGTATGGAAAGAATGAAGGAGAAATACTACTGCACAGAAATGTCAGTCCTTTTCTCTCTGTTTTGATCCAGCTATAGGATGAAGCAAAGCAGTAATCGCTGCCATTATAGAGAACAAATCTATTTGCATTTCTACAGTGCTTCAGCTCTAGCTGTGAATGCCTAATCAGTCCTATTGCTGGAAAAATATTTTCCAGCCTCTTGTCAAATTTCTGTCTGATTGCAGTGCATTACTGCAAAGCCACTTTACTCCATCCATGTCCTGGCCCACATCACTAGAGGGCTGTGGTGAAAATTTTTGAAGCCAACACTGGTGTGTAAGAAACAATACAGCAGTGTCTGTCAGTGGTTCAGTAAATGATCTTTCACCTCTGGTAGAATTCTGCCTAGCATAACATGCAATGGTATCTGTGTTTCTAGAACTGTAAAACTCTGAATAATGGGTGTATAAAGATCCCATTGCACACTTTTACAGGAATAGTGACATTTGCCCAATGTCTGTACTGGCTTTAGCCATAACAATCACACTGCGTTTCTCTCCCCCATCCTTCCCCAGCAGTGGTGCCTGCAGGCTGTGTTTCTCATTCCCTGCTGTACACGCTTTATCACAGTGATAAGCACTATCGAGTGACTGCTACATTCTGATGCAAAGGTAACTGCGCAGGTGACATGCATTTGTAAATTTACCCTGAATCTGGAGGACTTGCACCTGCTTTTCTACTAATCAGCAGCTTTGTTCTGCCTCCACAAACCCTGTAAATTTAAGGTCAGTTTAAGCTTAGTGCACAGTTCCCAGGTCTGATATAGCCACGTTGTTTCCATCACCAGGCACAGAAGTGTTGTAACCTGGCCAGGTTAAAGATCCCTGCAGGAAAAGGAGGTGGCTGGAATAGCACAGAGCTGGCAACTGTCAAACTGTGTGAGCAATAGACATGCAAGTGGTGAGGACAGATCACTCACTACTCCTCAGTTCCACCCCTGCTCACACCTTGATATCCCATGGTTCAGCTGCAGGAGCCCTAATGTACCATGCAAAGGAAAAGTGTCATTCAATCAGCTGTCATAGACTTTGGAGGAAGAAAAAATGAACAAAAAGTGTTACTTGCAATGAAATAATCAGCTTGTTCTTACAGAGGAAGTTGACTTTACTTTCTTCTTTTTTATTATCAGTTAATTTATGTTAGTAAATACTGCGTCTTACAAAGCCTTGTATCTCATGGATTTGGTTTATCAAAAAGCAAATGTTTATATGATTCATCTGACAGAATTCTTCATGCCTAGAAAAGAAAAAGCCACTCTTTCTCCAAGCTCTTCAAATACTGAAAGATCAATAAGACTACAAAACGTGACAAGGGACTGACAGTCATGCCCAGTGAGTAACAATGTAAGACCAAAGTCACTCGTGCAGTTATTCTGCATTTACACCCTATCGAGAGGAGTCAGTGCTGGGAGTGATATTCAAGCTGAGCAAGTGAAGAAAAGGAGACATAACAGTTTTTAGTGCTATTTTCAGCCAGATCCCACATGCTTGCCTTATTCACGCTTCTATTTAATTTGATATGTAATGCACGTGAGTTAGACAAAAATTATTTGTCTCGTGGTTTGCTGTTTTTACATACACATTTAAGAATTATATTCCCTGTAATCCTCTCTCACTATGTTAGAGCTGTTCCAAAGTTGAAATCTTTCACACAAATATCTCAATCTTTTCTCACCAAAATCATTCATATTTCATGTATTTACAAAGTAAATTTTCCCTGAGAAAGCAGCCAAAATCTCACAACAGCATTTCCATTTCATCAATTCATTCAACTCACCCAGGAAACACTTAGGGCCATTTTCCACTTAATCATTTCAACTAAATCTACAGTACTAGCTTTAGATTTTAAAGATTGCAAAACCTCATCCTGTAGAATTAGAAATTTTATTTGCTAAACAAGACACAACAATTATGAAAGACCCTGTAATGGGAACAGCATGTCCTGTAACTGGGCATGTGCAATCCTTAACCTTTAGAGAAGTGCCCTTCATGAGATGCACTGAATCAATCTGTCCTAGGGGTCCTACTTCCATAAACTGTTCAGAAATGCTGTGGTAGAACTGTCTTTTATACACCCAACTTGTGCCTATGTAAGTCTTCTTCATCAGATCCTAGTGCTAGAAAAATAAAATACGTTTGTTTAGAAGGTTGTTCTGCCCTCAGGGGAAAGGAAATGAAAATCTGGGCAGGGACTGAAGAAGATCTTGATACATCCATAGATTTATGCTGGAGGTTCAATCATATATCCTACAGAATCCTATAGGTTTATGGCCTAAACCCCAGAAGGAGTAACAAATAGCTGCTACACTCTGCCTTCTACCAGCAATAACTAACCAAATTTCCTGGCACTTCCTAAGCTTAAATGGGACCTGTCCTTGGCTGTTGTCAGTGAGGAGTGTGGGCTTAGGATAGAGCCACAGAACATATCCATACTGCTGTGTGTTTGGGCTTTCTGCAGTGAGAACTAGAACAAAAGAAGAAAAAAAAAGAAGAATTCTACGTAGGGCTTTTTACAGGGTTAAAGCCTGTGAGGATCTCACTGGTATGTCCAGATCTGACAGAAAGCAGCATGATGTACTCAGAATATCTAGTGCCTTCTTGGTAGTGGGGACAGGAGATTTTCATTGACCTTTTGGGCCAGTCACTGGCATAAAACCACACCCTGAGGCTTCCTGAGGAGCAGGGACTGGAATAGAGAGGGAACAAAGAAACACAAGTCGTCCCACTTGTATCTTGTGCCCAAATTCACTCTTTCCCCATTCCCAGTGCTGCTCAGGTATAGTAACCAACTGTGCTGTCTTTGCCAGAGGTGTTTTGAGGCATCAGAGATAGAAAACTCAAATCTGCACAACAAAAGTAAAATCTGCACAACATTCTCATCATCACAATTAGCCATAAGTAAAGAACTCTTTTAACAGACACACATTTGATGCATATTGTATAAAAAAACAAGAAAGCTACAATGAAGAAATAGCTATGTTCAATGGAGCAGAACCAACACCACTGTGTGAAAAAGCTGAATTAAGTATTTCTGTTCCTACTGACTCTGCAATCGTGTGATACAGTAACATAGTCTGGTGGGGAAGATGCAACTCTCACAAGAGGGCAGACTGGTAACTGCAGACTCCTCTACAGCACACTGATACTTGTCAAACGTTATTACAACTTCAGAAGCCACAAACCTATTAAATAAGAGGGTTTTAAAATAAAAATAAAGAAGCACAATAGTGGGCCTCTCTGGGACCCCGCTGCTATATTTAATGTATTAAAAATCACTTCTATTTAGCACATCAATTAAGAATAACTGTATAAGAAAGAGATAACCTGCTTGCCACAGGTTGTTTTGAAGCTCATGTCCTGCTGATTCATTCTGAATCATATCACCACAAATACTTTCACCCTGAGAAGTTATTTATTGGCCTAGAAGGTTCCTATTTCTGAAAGTTTATCACAGTATTTTCATGTCACTTTAGACCTATCTGCATACCTGTCCTTCTGTTAATTATTTTTTTCCAACAAAAAAACCTCAATTTTCACTTGATCAATGAGCATCATTACACAATAATACTCTTATATCCCCAGTAACAGGAGCTAACCTGGACACAAGGAATTTTATCATTCTTCTTCTTCATCCCCATTTGCCATAGCAAGGATGCTGTTTAAAAAAAAAACCCAAACTTAATATGTTTTTAAAGGTTGGATGGGTTTCTTTTCTTGTCTACACACTATTTGACTGAGCTAATCCAATAAAAATTCTAAAACAGTTTCAAACATGTTTCTCTATATTTCATTTCATGCCCTATTTTACATCAGGTTATTCTCTAATTTAATTTACATTATTCTGAAATCACAAACTGATCATAATTACCTTTTAATGGTAATACAAGCTCATTTAAAGGGAACATCAGGTGCTCCAGTGAAGACCTGCTGTAGCAGTTCCTTGCAAATAAGATCATGGGGTTTATGTATTTTGATATGAAATAGTAAAAGAAAATATGTTAAATTCAATATTTACACTGTATTTTCAAATGAGGAGCAAAAATATTGCTGTTTCAGAATCTCACGGGGGGGATTGTTCTGAAATTTAGATACTAGCTGAATTGTTCATGAGTTAGTTCAGCACAAATAATAACCAGAAGCATGAGTCTGTCTTCCACATAGATTGATGGCAGGTTACTATCCAGCAATGTTTCTGTACTTGGAGAGGGAGTTCAAAACATTATTGGTTCTTGCTTTCTTGACTCAAAATAGTTCTCTTCTGAATTTCTGCTGAATCAGACTTTTTTTTCCTTTTAATCCCTCAGATCTGTGAGGTTTGAAGTCTTTCCATAGACAGGTCTTTTATCCTAACATGCTCAACTGTCCTGAACACTATTTCTGAAAGTAGGATTTTGCTGCTTCATGGAATTCTGAAGAAAACTCACATAGAAGTTTTTATGACACCTGGAATGTTCTTGAGGTTGAAAAGACAAAATGATCCTCATATATCCTTCTGTCCATATAATAATGAGGTGATATTCAGTGATATTAAAGGCTGGCGCTTTTGAAGCTTCAAAGGTGAAGAAAACAAAGTGTTGTTCTTAGTCCACAGCTAATCTGTGACAATGCTATCAGATGTGGTTAAAGCCATGGGTTTAGCAAAGTCTTTCATAATGTCAGACATTTATATGGATAATGAGATGGGATTAGGGGTCTTCACACTTCAGGATAAAAAGTACCCGCTCAGCTGAGAACTAGATAAAATTCTCTTATTGAAGGCAATTTTATAATGGGCTGCAACAGGTTTTCTTGAACTTAAAAAACCTTTTAATATTTAGACCAGATTAAATTCTTCAGGATATTGACTTCTTTTAGGTAAAGAAAGAACCTTGCACATTATGATTGCTAGAATTATGATAATCACTGAAATACCTCATTGGTGAAGTGAATTCACTGGTGGCTGAATGAGACAATTAACTAGTGAAGCCAATTTACCCGACACTCTGTGTTTTAATCCCTGTATGTGACAACAGCTGCGTAATCTGAGAACTCAGAGTTATTGACATTTAATTACAATGTTTGTAACTCCTGTAGATAATACAGACACTGTGTTATTTTCCTTCTCCAACCTGGGTATTTTCAGTCCTTCTTTTTTCATAATGAAAGCCTCTTGGTGTCACTAATATTTTTCTTAGAATTCCACTACCTTCTGTACAACAGTGGTTTAGGAATTTCTAAAACAATCATCATTATTGTATCTGGAAAATCTTATGTCTGATTATTTTAAATTCTGTTTTTACCATCAGGAGAATACCTGTCTCAAAATATATGTGTAAGACTGTCAGTAATTCATTATCTCTTAGAGGTTCTCTCAATTTATAAGACTGAGTAAAGTAAATCTTGAGGTAATGTTTGAATCTTGCAGTGCAATAAAATATTAAGTGGCACTATGATTTGGACACAGTACAGTTGACAGTGTTTCATGGCTCATTTGCCCAAGTAATTATTAGATTTTACTCACAACTCAAACAGCAAGTACAGCTTTTTCATTGCAGAGGTTCAGGTTTGTACGTATATAAAGCATAATGGCTCTAATTTAAATGGAGATCAGGAACACAGGGATCCCAAAGCTGTGTTGTACTAATTAGAGAAATATTAAAAACACATTAAATAATACTGTGCAGTTGTGAGAGGTGCCAAATTGGTTTGTATGTCTTCAATGCAAAATGTTGTAAAACTACAGTACAGTAAAGGCTATCTGAAAGTCAGTCTGAAAAAAAGAGATTTGAAATTTTAAAAACAAACCAAAACAAACATGAAATATCATTTGAGACTTTTTTGAAACCCAAAAAACCCCATGAAATACCATTTACTGACAGTTTCCAGCAATGATTGGTGATCTCAACTAAGTTTTCAACTCATGTATGTTTACACCTGACTCCCTTTTTTCCACTCTTCACTTAGTTTAGCTACACTGTTAGCATTTATCAGCAAAATCTACAATTGCATTTTGAAATTTTGAAGCTGGATAAAGCGTTTTTCACCTCTATATTTTAATAGATATTTCCCATGGTTGAATGTACTACAGAAGACTAACCAAAATAAAATTCATACCAACATGTAGCAATTCTTTACTTTCATGAGCACAAATCCATAGGAAGTTGTTTTTAATTAAGCAAAGGCTCAGGCACTGGAGCATTCTGCATAGTCTCATTCAAGTCCATCCTAAAACATCAAGCACAAATATGGTTGGTCTTTCCTAAAGTGAAATTACGTGGGTTACTTGGGCATGGCAGCCTTGAGCTGGGGCAGAGATACAGCAAGGGGTGAGGATCCAGTGAGTGCTGTAACCTCTGCCCTTGCTTGGCTGACACGGGACTGACAGAGCAGCATCTTGCAGACGTGCACTGTGCTGAAGTCAGCACTGGACACGTGTGCATGTGTTTCAGTAAGGACAGGCACTCACTGTGGTTCTGTACCAATGAAGATGGGTTATAGAACTTAAGATAAATATTTTGAAGCCTGTTTCAGATCTCTTCACTGTTTCTGTTACCAGTGGCCCCCAAATTAACTGATACAGAAACCTGGGCTGGATTTTTTTTATTTACATTCAGTACCTGTTTTCTTGACTGAATAACTGAACAGCCATCACTTTCCCAAAACTCCAGTACCACAGGACTATCTAACAAGTCAAGCTACCTACAGACCCATGGTTACCAGAACACAGCCTTTCTTACTCACACCCACATACATCATATCTCTGAGGTGTAAAACGTGTTTCTCTCCATTTACCCTTCCCATCACAACTTCTGATTGAAGAAGCAAAAAGATAATCTGTGACTACTAACAAAACGTTGGTGGCAGATCTTTTCCATTGCTCAGTGGGAAATGCCAAGCAAAAGCACTTTGCACCTCACCCCGTGCCCTCCCAGGAGCCCAGCTGTGCTCCCTGGAGCTGTTTGTCAGATCCACTGATGCTCAAGCTTTGTGTGTAGTTCTAATGTTCAGCTCCTGGGCAGTCACTGTACCCCAGGTGACTGGGTAAGCAGTGGGTTTTTAAAGCCAGGTTCTTTTCTGATCTCTCAGTTATTTCTATGGCCAGAGGGTTTTTCTTCTTCTGTGATTTATATAGAATAACTTAAGGTAACTTCACTATCACTTTATTCTTACCTGACAAACTTCACTGAGGTTTTCTCCTGCTTTGATTAGTTGGCAAATGAGTTTTTGAAGAAAAACCCATGATATTACCCTTCCTAGTGACAAAACTGATTTAAAAGACGACTAAAAGAAGAATGTAATACTACATAGAACACTCTGAAATAATGGATCACTGCAGCCAGGACATTTCATGTGAAGCATTTCATTGTATAGGAAAAGGTTATAAAAATATATTGATATAGTAGAAAGAGAAAGATAAAAATAAAGGAGTGGGTATTTAATTTTTATCTCTACTATTTATATTTTTCATCATGTATTTTAAATTCGGATAAGTGACTTTTTGTTTCTATTATGGTATCCGTCAATCACTAGGTTACTTCATATATATTCTTGGCTTATTAATGTTGCTATTCCTTGAGAAAAGGAAGAAATGTAAAGGAAGAAATATTTTTTCATCTTTTGCTTGCATGATTACAATCTGTAACTATGTTCAACTGGCTTCCAGCTACAAGATAATCACATCTAGATAAAGTAGGATTCTTTAGAGAGTTGGACTACGAGATGAAAAATGCTCTGCAGACTAGAAAACATATTTTGCAGAAAAGATTTAAATTACAAGTCTCTTTCATGCTACACAACATAACTGCACAAACACTTTAAATCAGGAATTACGCTTTTAAAACCTTTAACATAATAAAGACCCTTAGTCCCTTAGTAAGATTCAGCAGTGATAATGCAATGAACAGCAAAACTGAAAAAATACAACTGCTGATAAAATCCTCAGGCAGATGGGGCTGTCTGTACTGAGGATACGGGGTGTGTTGTACATCTTCACTTAGCAGGTTTTCTTACATTCTAATTATGTCCCCTGCAGCTTTAAATTAAGAGTAGATTCTTTTAGAACTGGTAGGTTTTCCCATTTTAGCTTGCATGTGAGGATTCAGCTACTTATCAAAGAATCAGCATTCTATAAACCAACCTGCCATTGTGTGTAGCAATAGTCTGTAAAGGCCTTAGGAGAGGGCTCTCTCTTTTTCCCCTCTACAAGTAAACAGCAGCTGGTTCAAGAATGTCCCAGTCCCAGAGTAACCTTCCTAGAGAGCAGCTTTATAAACAAATTCACTGGAAAAATCCAGCAGTTCCCAGAAAGCCAAGGTGCTTTCCAAAGTCCTTTCCTCAGTGCACGACAATAGAAGGTTATTAGCTGCAGAACTGTAGTAGTACAAAAACTGGACCCTTTACAAATGGAGATTCATCCTCCCTTTTTCACACCAGCAAGCTTCAAAATTCAGTCCAGCTTCAAAACTGTAAGGACAACCCAGTGCTCAGAATAATTAAAGCCTTGCGGAGTTTTTGTTCTGGTTGTTCAGTGTCTGTTATTTACTTCAACTTTTGTCAGCCTACAGTTTATTTTGTGCCTTTGTGCTGAGGACTCGTGGTTTTCTTGCCAATTTGTACTGGAAATTATGGTAGTTAAAGTTCAGTTTCCCAGAAGAAGATTCTTACTTCAGCAAGTCAAATATTTATATGATGTCTCCTCTACTGTGTAATGACAGCATTCTATGTAGAATTTTTTAGAGATGAGACACTTTGTAAGTTCCAGACTTGCATAATCTGGAAAATTCTGAATTCTCCTGTGTTTCATTACATTTCTGCCTCTCTCTTTTCCTGTTGAAGTAGCAAAATACTTGCTCTAGCTTGATGAGCTCCTTCCTACATTTAAAAGAAATTTGTTTGGGTGTAGAAAATGTCAGGTCTCCTGCAGCAAAGCTCATCTGAGTTTTATTCTTCTGTTGTATTGCCTTATAATGTTCCAAATCCATGACCAAATCCATTATTCACAAATACAATTTGCAGCACTGAACCAACCTTAGTCCAACTGAGAAGTTTTCAGAACAGTTATGTTGTGTGGTACTGGATGATGTGTAATAGCACCACCATTTGGAGCTCAGGTATCCAGCTGAGATCAAACTTTTCAATATCATTACTAAATTTTACAAATAGTCAAGATTTATTTTTATTTATTATTTTAATTTTTTTTTAAATGAGGAAGAAGAGTATCTCTGGTCAAAACTGCAAGCAGGTCTAGGCAATTATTTCTAAGAGGCATCCCCATGCTCACTTCCATTGCTGTGGCTTTTGAGACAATTGCAAATTGGGATAGCAGAACCACAGTCAGGTTTTGAAGGATTCATTCCTGAAAGCTGACAAATTTGTGCTGGGGATAAAAAGACTAAGTTCACTACAGGGTCCTGAGTCTTTGTTCTTTGGCAATGGAGAGAAAGTGAACTCATCAATCAAGGAGAACCATAGCTGGATAAACAGTTTTAGGGCAATTGGTGGTGAACTGTTTGCTAGGCAGCTCCTGTAAATACAGATACTCAGGACCACTGGGGAATGCTGTGGAGACTTATCTGCTGCCCTCCTAGTGGAATACAGTAAGTCTGGTAAAGTATTTGAAAGCAATTTGTAATCAACTCTCAGACTGTTGGGTAAGTAACACTTCCTATGTCCCTCAGATCTTCTGCATTTTTGGAGCTTTGGTAACACCTTAGGAGTGTAGCTGAGGGCAAAACATAGCTCAGTATGTGCATGCGTGGAGCCCTGCTGAAATGGTTGGTTTAAAGTCCAGAGTTAGAAGAGCCCAGTTGTCAATTTATGTGTTGTATTTATGGAAAAGGGATGGAATGCAATTGGGTTTATTATTAACTAGATTGGAAAGATATAAAATTGTGAAAATCTACAACAAGTTCTAACAACAACTGAAATCTCTTTTTTTCGAGGTATTTCAAGATTCTTACTATACTTCACATCTCAGATAGCATTGCCTGGTTATATAAACCAGTGATAACATTTCCTGTGAAACTGGTGAGGATGTAGCAGTGCATTTTGAAGTGTGACTTTGTTGCCTCACTGTCACTGTGAGTTGTTAAATATGTCTCATTTGGAGACCTTATCTGGAACTTTGAGTACAGCTAACATTTAAAAGCTCATAGAATAAAACTATTCATTTAGAAATATTAGAGCAAGCCACAGAGCTGATAGTGGAACTGCCTTTGTTTAAATGTTCTTCAATATTAGACAAATTAGTCTTAATAATGTCTTCTTACATTTACATTATCTTTCCTTTTGAAAAATAAACAGCTCAAACCATTGTCCTCTGCTACCAGCAGATGACAATTATTCAGAAAAGCCTTTGCTTTGGAATTGCCTCTGGTGTTTCAATACAATATTTGACAGTTGAACAGGAAATAAAATTTTTACATGATAACTGTTTATGTTCAGTATTCGTGTGATAAGTTTGCTGAAAAGAAGCTAAAGAGAATAAGAACCTGTTTAATACTGTAAATTGAGCATAAGTGTTAAATGCTCTGTCTGAATGGCTGTCTTATCTTTCCTCTGACAGGTTGATAATGTATGGCTTTGTGAAGGCCATGGTACACATGGGCCAGTTAAAGCAATGGGAATTCCACTTCACTGACTGTTTATTTTTTGGATCACTGATGTCTGCCACAGATCCAGGTAACCATTTAAATAAATTGCTTTTTCAAAAGTCAGAAGAGTAAATAAGAACATCACAATTGTAAGTCCCATAGAAATGTTTTCTTCCGATAGCTGTTAAATGTCTGATATTCTGATAATCACAAGTCAAATCAGCTCCAGAGATCCCTTGTGTTTGTTTCAGTGACTAGTTTACCTAGGTTTAGCTCACAAACTTCATAATTGGAGTTGCTGGAAAGATTGGAAAAATGTCCTCTGATCTCCAGGACACCTCCCTGCTGATTGCTGTGAGAACTGCTGTAACCTGGGGCCTCACAGTTAAAAATCTCCACATCACATCCACGTGTGATCTAACCCATCTTAAAGATACAGGGAACAAAGCTTTCAGATTTGGCCACATGAACACTGTTTATAAGGCATCAGTTACAGTTTGAAGGCAGTGCTCATATAAATACAACTCTAAAAAATCCCACACCAACAGATTGACTTGAATTTGCAGACATGAGATCTAAAGCCTGAAGTTGCAGTAAATAGCAAAGTCTGGGAAGCAGACTCGGAAGCAGACTCAGTGAGTTTCGGAATCCCAGAAGTACAGAATTCCTTACTTTGAAGGGATGTCTGGGGGTCTTCTAGTCCATCCTTCTAATCAAAACAGGGCTTATCTCAAAGTAAGCCTAGGTTTCGTAGATTTTTCCAGGTTTTGTTATGTTGAAAATGTTAATAAGGGTACTCTAATATTAAAAGGAAGGTATTGCTATTTGCATCTGTAACAGTGAAGGGTAAGGTGAAAAAAGGATTTTTTAATATGTTGTCTGCTGAGACAAAATACAAATTTTGCAAGGGTATGTTGGAATTTTTCAAAATGTTCAGCTGAGCTGTTCCAGGCAATGTAACAGAAAACATTTTGTCATGCACATTAGTGTTAACTACCCTTGAGAAACTTCTCTGAGAAACTTAGGAATAAAGCTTTCAAATCCCTGGCTTTGAAAAGAAATGAGAAAAAGCCATTTGTTCTACAATTTTTTTCCATTCTCTAAATGATCTCTCAATATTTAACAAGATACTTTTGGCTTGTGATTTATCGTTCTGATGGCTTAAAAATATGGTCTAAAACAATTTATTTCCACAAAAGCAGTTGTTGCAAGATTGCTGTAAAAGCTGCATCAAGTTGTTATTCTCAAATTAATCCAAGCATCCAATATGCTGCCACTTATCACCCAGCTACATTATTAAGATTCAGCTCAGATTGGAGCCTATCCTCAGAGCAAGAGAAAAACACAGAAACTGAAAGCACAAGGGAAACCCTGGAAAATAAACTGCTTATGGAATGAAAAGGGTGCTTACAATTTCTAAGTATGTTTCTTGATGGTGCCATGAATAGGGTTTTGCAGCTGACTTGGTTTCTTTTCCCATTTTCCAGTCCAATACTATTTAGTTTCACAAATTAACATGTTGACTTATGAGGAGTAATGTATAAGACAAATGCACTGATTTTGATTAGAATGGTACTAAATCACCACTGATTAATCTGAAACAACCATGAAATAAAAAAAGAAAACAAACCAGAAGCTCCTCTTAGACTGTAAGGAATAAGAAGTGAAAAGGATTTCTTTTCCTAGATTTTTAAATAGGCTTAAAAATCTAATGCTGCAGTTGAGAAAACTGCTTTTAGTGTGACAAACTATCATTGATTAATATTGTTGGCAATTATTCCTTACTTATATAGTGTCTGCTCATGTCCAAGAGGTTTTTTAATGTTCAGTCTTGCTCCCTCTGTTATCTACTCGCAATATTCTAAGTTGTTCCATGTGTTCACTAACGTTATCCATAAATTTCAACCACTCAAAGACTTAGAAAATTTTGAATTAAGTTTGTCATTAATTAAATGGTGGAAACTGCTGAAACTATTTCATTGTGTTGCAGGATCTGCTAATGAATTATAATCTCAAGCCATGGAAAGAGCTCACTGGCATTCCAAAAGTTAAAGCTAAAATTTTGTGCCATGGAGGACTGATATGTATTAGAGCATAAAATAATCAGTCTAATGATTTTATATGTGATAACTAGGTTTTGATTTTGTTTTCTTAAAGAAATCTTTGGTAAAATGTCAGCATTATAGAAGTAGGCTAGAACAATAAATTAATGTCTTAAGATGAAATAATAAATTCCTGTCAGATTTCCTACATGATTTTCATTTAATTTTTCACTGTGTAGGATTATAAACTCATTTTAAAAAGATATTTAATTTCCCTTGGCTGTTGGAAGCAATTAAGTCTCAAAATATGCTAAAACTGATCAGTTGAGAGAAGTTGGTTTGATTGAGTTCTGTATTTGTAATTGTAAAGATGACTGGTAGATGTTTACATGATAAATAAAGACTTTTACTAGCAGGGCAGTGAACAAATGTCTGCCAGTTAAAGTTGCCAATACTGTTAAGAAGAACAAAAAAATATCATAGCACTCTGTAGGTTTTAGTTTTGAAAGTTATCTGAAGATTATTAATCTAGACTTTTTTGCATAAAAATAATTCAGATGAGTTGCTCTTACATGCTGTGTGTTCCTTTATATAGAAAACTAGCTCTTGAACTAAGATTAAGAAATTAATTTGAGACTGGATATACTTGGGACTGTGTTTTGCATTATAGACTGTGATCCCTAAACAACAGTGATGCTTTGGGATGCCTCAAAAGAACTTTCATGTCTCTAGACAGGAAAGTTAGAAACTTCAGGGACAAAAGAAAGTTACTTTCAACTAAATAATTCGTTTTACAGAGAATATCTCCTTTCAATAATTTATTATTTTCAGCAGGAAAAGTTTGTTATTTTAAGACTTCAGGTGAGAGATTTAATTTAAAGAAACAGAATTCTAAAATTCCCAAAATATCACTTCCTCAGTCTTTGATTTAAACATGACCAGTATTTACATTTTTCTTTATTCTGATCAATCTTGTTCTTTCATCTGTATCAAACAGCACAGATATCTCTTTTGCTGTAGAAAGGGTTTCCTCGTGTTGGTATTGCATTTTGATTTCTAATGTAACCTGACTCTGGGAGTGTTTTGCTGTGATCCCCTCAAAGGGGATGGAGCAGTTCCTTCCTACATCCTCGTGCATATGTCACCCATCAAAAGCAGCAGTGGGAGTGTGGCAAAGGTGCTGCCGTGGGCGTGGAGCCCCCAGCGCTCGGCCCCTGAGCAACTGAGACCTGGCAAATGAAACCCTCTGCCGGGCGAGCACAGCCCGGGTGTTCTGACAGCAGCTGTGCTGCGCTGGGGAGGCAGGTCAGCAACGAGCCCCAGCAATCGGCTGCTCCAGGGCGCCAGTGCTTGTAGCAAATGAACGGACAGAACAAAAGGGGCACGTGAATGTAAAGATCTGAGTTCTGCCTCAGCCACCAAAAATAACCCAACAGTGCGACTGGCACGTTGTCTTGGCTGCTGCCATTAACACGTTCTGTGCAATGACCTTCCCATCCAGACACATCCCATGTGTCTTTGGCACTTCCTTTTTCTTTTTCACTTTTGACATTTCAAGTGTAGAAAACAGCTTTACCTTACAAGGGTTTGGTAGAGCACGGCTATTTCTGAGATATATGAACTCCCTTACCTTTGGTCACACTGATAATCACAAGGCTCTTCCCTATTTGGACTTACTATGGTTACAGCTGAACTGGAGCTGTGGGTTGCACTGCTCTTGTTATTGATAAAATTGGATATTTATCAGAAAGAGCAGTTTCTGTTTCTCATAAAATCAAAGGATTTCATATTAAGAAGCATAATGTACAAATACAACAACATAATACATTTCATATACTGGTTATGTAAGACTTTATAAATGTGGTTTTAATTAAAATATTTGTATGCTTTCTTCTTTTTCACCACTGAACTAATTGTGAGTGGTGTGACTGCTTAATAGGGAAAGAAGACTATAACTTAAATTGAAATCTTTATTTTTAGACCAATTCAATAGGAAATATAAGTTAAATTTCTCTCATTTTCTTCCTGTTTGACACTGCCCTCCTAAAAGAATTTATGCCCATGAGAAAGATATTAATAGTTCTAGTCAGAGGATTGAGGTACAATAATACCAGTACTTTATATAATGGCCTCATTTATTTTCTGGGTTTCCTTATTCTTTTTAAACATAACAGCAAAGTAGCATTGGATACAGTTAGTTTAGGGATTGTTGTAGTTTGCTGATATTTCAGTTGCAAATACTTTTTACAGGAATCAATAACAAGCCCATTTGTTTCTACCTATGTCAAAAGTTACCTTTCACAAACCAGCTCCACAGACAGTTGTTATGACTTGGGTACAACTGAAAGCATGCTAAGCTTATCATCTAGCAGATGTTCCCTAAGGCCACGAAGTTAAGGAAGTGAATCAGATTTCTGCTGGCACAAGTACTGTGAAAATCTTAAATGCTTCACTATTTCCTGCTTCCCATGTCTGAATTTTTAAGTGAAGGTCACAACTCTTTCTGAGTCAGCAGCTCTCATACACATTATTTCCACTGGCGTCAGTTTTCTACTGCCACAAAAGGTGTTTGTGCTCCCCCAATTACCTGTCCCTTTAGCCATCAGGTTCTTTACCTGTCTTTATCCCTGTCCTCATATACTTACACTGAAATAAGAGATGAAGAGGTATTGTGTACTTTAACGAAAAGTAGTTTGGTGTCTTTATAATACATATTGTATCTATTGAATTGTGCAAGTCTTTGAGTAGTTTCCACACAAAACCCAAGCTGTACTTACTGTTCCTCAAAGTGCCTTCAGAAAGCCAGGGAGGCCATGCTAACTGCAATGCAGTGTCTATGGTCTTTACTTAAAGTTCTCACAGATTAGACATGTCATTGTGATATATGATTATTTTAGAATTAATTCCCTTGAGTTTAAAGTCAATCGTCAGACAAAACACGATGTGTCTACTTTGGACATGATGACTATTGCTAGGGTGTGATTCTGTCCAGAGAGCAATTTAAATTAACTTTCTTCCGTAGCAGAATGTCATGTCCCTTTTATCATGTCTATTCTGACCTATACCCATAGATTCTCATAATTAATGAAGGCAAATGTGATCTGGGGGAAGTGACTACATGCTGGTTGTCAAAACAAGGTGCAAATGTTTTCTTGAGCTCTTAAACAGGGTGGGTGTGCCAAAGATTCTGCAGTTCTCTGTTGTTATGCAGATACTATTTACAATGTTCATTAATGAGTTGGCTAATGCAACAGAAGGGGCTTCTTCAATGTATAATATTATGTATAAAGGAGATTGCAAACACTTTGAAAAATGTGATTAGAACTCAATATGATTCCTGTAATGATTTAAAATCAAGAAGGATAAATGCTACACTTAGAAAAAATCAACCTCATAGATAGCAGACAAGAAGTGAGCATTCACTTATGAGAAGGATTTCAGGTTTACAACCTGAAAATGAGTCATAAGTACCAATACATAGCAAAAAAAAAGGAAAATAGGATTTATTAACATGTTCTACAGCATCTTTTCATTCTATTTCTTGACAGCAAATGTGAACTACAATACTGGTGTCTGGTTTTGGGCACCGTATTTCAGGAAAGATATGCACTGATTAGAAGGCAAGAAAACCTTACTAAAGGGAGGAGATTGAAAGTGAGTCAGTTTAGGGAGGAGATGTCTGAAATGAGTCTTTGAATAGGCAAAATGTTGCTGGAAAGAAAAACTGAATAAATGTGACAAATTATCTGTGTCTCATGAGGCTGGGAATGGAAATTACAGACTTGAAGAGCAGGAGGGGAGATTTAGGTTAGACATCATTCAGAAATAACTGCATTTATAAATTGTATGAATACTGAAGAGTAAGTTACTTTCCCTTGGGATTTGTGGAACCAGCATCACTTCAGTTCCTTAAAAACAGATCAGAAAAATATCTGTCAGCAGCGATATGGCTGAAGCTTGCTGTGTCTTGGGCCAGACAAACATAGGGACAAAGCAGAGACCAGAATCCTTGGGTCAGGGACAGGTAGTTCTGTAAAGAAGATCCTACAACCTCCACTGGAAACGAGAAAACATTTGAAATAGAAGATACTTTGTGAAAACTGGGTGAACTGGACAATCAATGTATTATTGTGTCACTTCCTTTATTATTTTGCTTTCATTTGAAAAGATTTGAAGTCATATTTTTGGGGTAGGGTTGAGAAAGAAAGCAAAAGAAATCTGTTTACTTAGGAGGAAAGAAGAAGGAGAGGAATGTGTAGGCATCTGTCTAATTGGGTTGGCCTGCTACATGTACACACCAACAGGACTTTGGACTTTACTGCTTTCTTTTCCTTCTATCATTACCACAGGGACCATTAATGAGAGTCCAAACTAATTAGCCAATAAACAAAAGCTAGAAGTGGCAAATAGTTTTAGAAAACAAGTCTGTTGTTATGGCAATGACATCAAAGAACAGGGTACTAAACTGGGTCCACATTTAGCACATTAAGTCAGCATTGCTAATCAGGAAAAAAACTGAATATAGATGTTGGTGAACCAAGAAAATATCGTTTGTCAATAAAACTCCTTCCTACACCTTTGAGCTATTCTGGGGAAAGAACTCTTTTCCTAGTTTAAATTATAGCTGCAGTGGGAGTAGATGGGTGAGGTTACCAGGATGGTTAAATATAACTAGCTAATTTAAATATAGCTATATCAGCAAATGTTCAGCTACACACATCCCCTAAATTGTCTTCTGTAGGATAACACTTCCAAAATTCTTCAAAGATAACACATCAACAGAGATCACTTTGACATAAAATCTCACAGGAGAACTGAGAATCTATTTTGGGTTTATAAACAGACTTTTAGATTACACGGATATTTAAATGTCATTTAGAAAATCTAAGGAGTAATGATTTCAAAGTTCCAAGAAATATTATTAAGACAAAACGTCATTAGCTGTTCATGTTTTTCTGTGATTTATCAGCAGTCATGTGAATGTAAAAGTATATAATTGTCATATCTAAAATGTCAGAGGTGAACATGGCATCCCAGAGGCAGTCCTAAACTTTGGGATTCCTGGGCCTTGAGGACTGAGTCATTTGCACAATTATGTACTAGAATGAGCGCCAGTGAAGCAGTGAGTTATCATGTAATTTTTAACCATACAAGTAACTGGGGGCCTTTACATTAAATTCTGTTTGAAAAGAGAAAGCTCTGCTTCACCCATGCAAAGATAAAATAATACCAACACAGAACATAAACAGTCTTCTTCAGTTGGAGATTACTGTGAGAAATAAAGAATCGGTTTTATCATTATGAAGTGCAAGGTAGATCTTGGGAAGGACTGTGATACCCTGTTTGCAGGTAAGAAAACTGAGGCATAAAACAGATAAGGCATAAGTTAATAACTGTAGGACCTTATTTCCTGAATATGAGCCAAGTGTCTAAATGCCCCTGAGGATGTTTGTCTAAATGTTTTGCCCAACTTCAATTTAAATTCAACACACTCTATTCTTTTTCTACTACACCGGTAAACTAAAAATCAAATAGAGGATAGAACTCATGAAGGAGGAAGGAACGTTAGTTAATGATATTCTGAAGGCAAAGGGTTACAGGTGTCAGATATCCTGATCTTGATCTGAAGGCTGCATGACCACAGATATGCTAATCCAAGGGGAAAGTGGTTCAGGACAGGGTAAGTTATTATGCATATTCTTCAGTGAACAAGCATAATAGATGAATAAGTGAATAAGTTTTTCCTTCTTAAAACAGGTAAACCACTACTCATTACACACAAAGTCCATGGAAAAGCCCATCTTTTCATCACCCTTGTTTTTTTCTGTAGTCACAAGATCACAGTCCCTTATGCACAGTGAAACATGCTGTGACATTTTCATATATGCATGATTCTCTGTGTGAGAGGGAAAGTGTCTTCCTAACTCAGCTGAAACACCAAAACTCATAGACCTAATGGATTTAAGGATCTTATATACTTCAGTTGATCCCTTTTAACTTATTATTAACCACCTGGGCAATAAATGGGACTAGACTTCTCAAAACTCATATTCTAACATTGCTTTATTTCTTGAACTGCCAGAGCAACATGAAAATAAGAACTCACTTTGCTTTGTTTCCATACAGTGACAGTTCTTGCTATTTTCCATGAGCTGCATGTGGATACAGATTTATACACACTCCTGTTTGGAGAGAGTGTCCTAAATGATGCTGTGGCTATAGTGCTGACATAGTAAGTACACCCACCTCCATTCTTTACTTGGCAAGATAATTACAAGCTTTAATAGCTGATGTAATTCTCACTGATATAGTCTGAGCAAGTATAGATAGAGCATTTGAAGATTTTGTTACAGAGAAGTAGTTTTGGAATTGTTCTTGGTTTGTTAAACACTAGAATTTCAATATTGTTAATGGTAACTGTGTATCCAGAATGCAGTTTTTACTTCATATTCTTCAACCTGGAAAGCAGTCTATTCTGTAAAATTTGTAAAATTAATTCAATATTATTCTTTCTCATCTAAACAAGGTATCTTGAAAAAATAATGCAGAATGAGCACCTGGGATATAGGGCAACTGTAAAATTGGAGACAGGTTCTTTTTGTTTTCTGCAATCTTTTATTTTCTAAGATTAAAACCAAAAAGTGGTACACAGTAGCCCAGTTTATCTACTCTTACCTATTGAATCTGACAGAGCTTCAGCTGATAATATTATCTTGAATTTATATATAGCTTTTTTATTCTCAGGAATCCTCAAACAGATCACAAATGATGGGCCAAAATCACACAAGTATGTGCTGTCCTAAAAACACAGATGCTAAGTACATGATTAACAGAATCTCAACTCCACTCTACATGTATTATATGCTTCCTGAAGCTTTGCTAGAAAAACAAATAATCCTCTCAGATATAAGAGTAACAGAATTGCAAAATCAAGTTCAGTTCTCCAGGATGCTTGAAGATGCTTCACAGTAATCCTCAATTCAGTGCCACCTTTCTCCTTACAACATGGTTCCTTGAACTAGGATTTATTCTATCCTTCAGAAAAAAAGACTTTTACAGATTTTACAGTTTTTAAAAAACTGAGATTTATATTTTTGTCTGAAACTCCATGCAGTTTCACTTATAATAGCTGAATTGCAAAAAAAACCACCAAACTCGTTTCAAAATACAAAAAAAAATAGTATTCTTATTTGATTTATCATTCTCCAGTTATCAGTCTAGTTACATTCACCCACACTAAACTCCTCATATTGTTTTCAGAGCAAGAGTAGTATTTTCAAACACTGTCAAGTGTCTGAGCACAGCATTTCATGATTAGATACAGCATGGCTGTCACATCCAGTGACTGGGGCTGGAATGTGTCACTTAGAAGAGCATCTGGTACATCAGCAAATAAAATGCTCAGAAGGAAAACTAATCAAAGACAAGACAACTCGGTAGAGAGAGCAGACAGAAAAGCATTAAAGCAGCTATTAGAATCAGAAAGAAGCATGTAGGTGACAGTAAGTCTGGGATCTTTTTCCTCTCCCTTGGTGTTGTTTAATAGAGGCCTAGACATTTACAGCTCATTTAGACTCTTCTCCTGTTACTGCAAGATTCCTGGGCTGAGGAACTGTAAGGCTACAAGCAACTCAAGGGCACCCAGAATGTTTTAAGTATCTCTATTTTTCAGTCACTGTGATGTCAAAGCACACAGATCCCTTCAAAGGCACAACTCAACTGCAAAACAAATCTAGAAAGACAAGAACTATCAGATAGAACATGATCCATGAGTTTCTAAACTCTGCTCTTCACAGTACTCAAGTCTAGGTTTTGAATCTCAGCCTAAATCCTTGTCGTGTTTTCTTTGCTGTACATGGGAGATTACAAATCTTTACTATACAATCTCTTGTCACTGGAAAACTAATGTTTTGGGGTTTTTTTATATTCAGTGTGACTGATAGTTTGATTTCTAGAGACATTTTTAGCAACTGAAGAGAATATATGGCATCATCAGTTTCACAATTCATGACTCTGGCTTATATAATCAGCTTCTGCAGAAATACAATGTTTCTGAAACCTAATATGATCTTCCCGTTGCCATTTAAGTAAAGATATACTGTTAACAATGTCAGCTTCAGGTCATTAACACCCCACTAAGCCAACCTGAGTTTAAATGAAGAATATTATTTTTCTATGACTGCGAAAGATCAGCTATTTTTTTTCCCTGTAACCCATACCATTCTTGTGTGCAAACACAACATGTTCATAATTACAGTAAAAGAGGTCTATTTAAAAAGGTGTGAGAATAATGTTTACAAATCTGCAAAAGCAATAATGAGTGGCTTAGTACACTACATAATGGTAAACAGAAAATAGAACAAGAAAATACACAGTGTCTTTCATTATCTAACAGAATAGACAAGATAATGTCTGCAGGAGTGACTCACTGCAGGAAAAGCACGGAGAGAAAAGAGGGAAGGCCCTTCTGGCTGGCTGTGGCAATTGGACAAGGTGACGGTGGTGTGGCTGACTGCCAACAAGGGTTTAGATTGATCTCTCTCCTTTCCTTCAGCTTCTCCCTCCAACCACTATTCTTCCTGTGCTGTTTGTCATTTAGTTTAAGAAGGACAGTAGCAGGACCAGCTACTCCTACATTTTTCTTCTGGATTTAGTAAGTCACAGGAGCTCTGTGTTGCTGCAGCAGTATGTACAGACACTGTGGCCAATTGCCCTCAGAAAATACTGATCAAGGACACAAATCTTCCAGGCCAGTTTAGAGACTCTCCTCTGGCCATCCTGCCACACCAAACACCTGGGTGTTTGTGATAATTGCAAGATTTCATTTATACTGTGCTATTTTAAGATAATCCATGCAGGAGGGATCACTGTGACTCGAATAGACAGCAGTGGCTGCAGGAAGGCTGGCAAGCTGTTGTGCATCTGGGAGAGCTCACACACACAAGGGCCTCTGGGAGCAAGGGCATTGTAGATGTGACAAGGATTTTCTCCTATAAAAGTAACTTGCAGAGTTGCTTACAACTTTTCATTATTAGGATAAAAGTCTCATTTTAATAAAAAGTTTTTGACAATTCTCACAGAAAATAAATATTTTGGAAGAAAACAAGTATTTAAATTATTAAAAATTAGTAATTTATGAGCCTGGTTTAGATCAAGGATTCAAGATATTTAAGAAAAATAATAACAGAACCTTGCAAGACAACACTTACTAGATTAGTAAACATGTCTGCTTTTAGGCAGAAAAACCTGCATGATTAATTATGCCACAAATATTTCCCACATCCTTTGTTTTCCAGAAAATTAACTTGTCACCTGTGTCCACTTTCTATTTCTATTCACAGTAGAAACTTTATATGTAGAAGTATTTTATACATACTAACATTAAAACAAATAAATAAAACATAATCTTTATGATTACAGATTATTTCCCTATTTAGAATTTCATTTTAGACAACAGATTATGGAAATCTTTTATGAAAAGGTTGATCATATCTTCATATATGTATTATATTTTACCATATCTTTATTACAATTTTAAAGAAATCATTCTCAGTTCTTCAGATATACACCAAGAACTAGTAGTACCTTATGCAAGTTAATATTGTGTTCAAACCAGCCTTTCCTGGCAGACAGTCTCCTGGAAGCTTGTATGGGGCTTTCTAAAATAACACGGCAAAGGTAACTGAGACAAATGTATTGAAAAACAATATTCACTTCCAGGGGAAATAACTTAGAAACCAGAGTTCAGCTCAGTGTGTGCTGAGCTCCCTCTAAGGTTATATCTTCTCATACAATGATCCCTATAATTATCTTAGGAAGGCAGGAGAATTCCTTCTGACACACTGGTGATTCTTACTGGTAGGCACAGTCATCATATTACTAATTTCAGTACAGTTTAGATTTCTTCAAAATATAAGAAACTCTTGATGTAATGGACCTCAAATAAAAAATTAATAAGACCCTTTAAACCTTTCTGAGTTTAGGTCTCTGTTTATGTGTATTGTTAGTACTTCAGTGGGTTCAGTGCTGTTACTATGCCATTGAACTTGAAGGTACTTTACACAGGAGGCAAATGTAATCAGAGATGGAAGAAACAGATATTTGACAAACATCAAATATAATTGCAAATATTCAGTCTATGTTTCATGTTGTCATTGGCCCAGTGAGGTGACTGTCCATTATCTGCAAGTGTTACTTTCCTAGTTTTCACAATTTCTAATTGTTATTCTTTGTGTATTATATATTAAAATCAGTAGTTCTATAAAGGACAAGAAAAGATACTACAACTATGCTGTTGAATAATTAAGTTGGGAGCTGGGACTTGAGGGAAATAATATTGGCTTTGAAAGCTATGATGGGTGTCTCCTTGATGCTTATCTCAGTAGATGTGAAGCTCCCTTTATGATTATATTATGCTTTTTTCTTTTGTCATGGACTGTCTCTAATTTGGATCCTTTGCCCTTTCATTTTTGGAGCATTGTTCTGTATAGACTTTGCTACACTTTGATCCCTGAGCACATTGAATAAGAAATATTGCAGAGGAAAGATAGCTGAATATTCTTATATCATATTTTTCCCTCAAACTGCTGTTATAGTCAGAAAGTGGCCTTTAAAAGTGACATTGTGTGCTTCCGTATGTATATCTCAAAACCTTTTTTATCATGTGTACCAATTGAGAAACAAAGACTTTGTTTCAGTTTCCTCCCCACCTGTGGGTAAGTGGGAGTTTGTTCGGTCTAAGAACACGGTGAATTCTGTCAGCCTGAATCCCAAACCTCGTGCTGAGGCACTGTTAGCAAATAGCAGAAAAATATGACTGCATCAGTACGGAGCAATCACATATTAAAAAAAGAACTTTTGTTTCTCTGTTGCCCTTGTATTTTTAACCATTTTTTTTAAGCCCTGCATTCATGCAATTTCTTAGCATCTTTTAATGTTTTATCTCAGCCACTGGAGTGAAAAAGAAACTCATTTAAGTTCTATTTAGTTCCAACGTATATCTGAGCGTAGACATTATTCACACATCCTAGGCATATCAGTACGTAAGAAACAGTGTAAAAAAACACTTCTAAGTGGGCCCTTATGTGCCCACAGTTTAAAGTTTTAGTGTACCTACACATAAAGCTTTTCAGTCTAGGTAACTGGTTTTCAAAAGTATAAAAGCCTCATTCCTTGCCAACTACTGTACAAAGCTGCACAGAGCAACACTTTTAGCCAAGGAAGGAAAGAAGAAAATAGAAGCACCTGTGCCATTAAACACATGACAAAAAGGTAAAAGTATCAACACATGCAACATTTTCCTGCTCAAAGAAAATAGATTTCTAAGTGTTGCAAGAGGTGGTGAAATGGAGATGAAAGAGAAAGTAGGAAAAAGAGCTGGTGAAAGCAACAAATGGACATTGTGAAAGCACGGCTAGGAAAAAGATTCGAGAGTGAGAAAAGACAAGACATGGTGAGAAACAAAGATAAGGCACACTGTGTAACTACAGATCATGACAGTGATACATAAACCTGTAGCCAGGACTCCTTGGAGGGAAGAAAAGCTTGTTTACTCATAGGGATGCAGAGAAAAACCTGATTATTTTTCTCTGATGCAATTTTGCGGTTTAATCTTGATTTCTTGTAAATATCTATGTTGAAATCCTTAAGCAGAACATCAGAATCTCCTCCTGAACTGTAAAGAAACTGGCAACAGAATAGGAATTAGGACAGCCAGTTCTAAAGAGTGATAGGCTGCAATCAAGCAGTGAGTCTGAATTTAGAAAAGGAATGAGATTCTGCCAGAAATACAGGGGGTTGCCCCCAGACCCTTTCTTTGTAGCTGCCTTTATGTTAACTAGTTTGGCAGACCTGCAGGAACTGAGGCCTGTATGAGCTCAGTTTGAGCAGTGGCAAGCTTAGATAGGGGTTAGGAGAGTTGTTAGGAGAGTTGTTCCATGGTACTGACTCGCATGACCTTGAATCTTTGCCAAAGATTTAGGGATTTCAATGACTGTGAGCTACAATTCTACATGAATGACTGGCTGGATCTCTGGATAAAGGCCTCGCTTCATTCCAGATAAATACTATTTGTAATTTTATTCCCACTAAGATTCCTAAGGAAGGATGTCTGTAACACTGTGGAAGAGAATAGAATAGAACCACCTGAAAACCTGAAAGCAGGCAAGGATGGAAGCTCAGCCCAAACATTTCAGTTACTCGTTCCCCTTAGACAAGATGAATTTGGCTACTATTCCCCATATTGTTGGAAAGGCTTATATACCAAGCAGCCATTCAACCAGTCAAATAACAGAGTAATTTATAAATTAATAGAGCAAGGAGTTAATTGTGCAATGAGCTAGTGAGTGATTTCAAAAGGTGGATGAGGAATCCTTTCCCTCTATTATTTCTATAATAATGAAATTATGGTTGTCCATCTGCTCTTTTTACCTTTGAGGAAGGGTTTAGTCCCAGCTTATTTTGTTGATGATAATTAGAGTTTCACGTCACTGACCATCTGGAACAGGAGATGTGAGCACTGGGAAACTAACCAAACTTGCTATTAGCAGGAACTTTAAAAGAGCTTCTTTCCCAGAATAGAGGAAATCCCACATAAAATGTTTGTGTCATTTTTTAATAAATCTTCCTTTCTTTTTTCTCCATAAGCCTTACAGTAAAGGCCAGAGTTATGCTTAAATCAGGGGGGGGAATGCTATTGAATTTCTGTAATGCTTGTTAAAGCTGGAATTTCAGCATGAAAATGGAAACTCAGAATGTTTTCAGGAGGTAATTCTCCTTATTATATTTTTTCACATTTCATATTTCAGATCCCTTTTTCCAATATTAGCTCCACATCAAAATTTTACTTCATATCTACTTAATACACACTAAAGGTCTTACTCACTGCTGTATTGGCTCTGCCTGAGCTGCAGTTCATTCTCCCCACGGAGCCCTCCCAGTGCTGGGCTTTGCCTTGGTACCAGAGAGGTGTTGATAGCACAGCAGTGTTTTGGCTGCAGCTGAGCAGAGCTGGCACAGTGCCAGAGCTGCCTCCCCAGCATCCTACCCCTCTGCTGGAAGTGGGCAAAGTCTTGGGAGAGCACACAGCCAGGACAGCTGACCCCAACTGACCAAAGGGATATTCCATACACATGACGAGCTCGGCAGGGACAGCCCAGAGAAAGGAGGAAGGGGCAGGGGAGGCTTTTGTTACTGTGTTTATCTTCCAGAGCAACTGCTACACGTACTTGCTACAGATACACATGCTCTGCTTCCCGGGAAGTGTCTGCACATCATCTACTGATGGGAAGTAGAGAATAAATATTTTGTTTTCTTTTGCTTCCACACACAGCTTTTGCTTTATTAATCTGCCTTTATCTCGACCCATGAGGTTCTTTCCATGTTATTTTGTTCCCCCCACCCCACCCTGCTGAGGAGGGGAGAGTGAGAGTGGCTGGCTGGGCACCGTCATCCATCCAGGGTCAGCCCACCACAGTTACCTAATTGGGTCTGGATTGTTTGTGCAATTTATTTGAATAGGCAGCCTTCAGTCGCATTCTGCTAAACTAGAATATATTTCAGTGAGTAATGTTATAGAGAGTGCCCTCAGGGATGTATAGAAATGTAGCTTAGCTCAAATCAGCTGGGAATGTGTGTACTTGTCACACCCAATCAAATCAGACTAGCTGCAGGTATCTCTGTCCACTGATACACAATCAGACTGATAAGATTTAAGATCAGAATTAAGAACACTGCTTGCAGCCCTTGCAAATCACATCTAAGGGGCAATTATTTTGCCACATTTTCTGCACAAATGACGGAATTGGCATCAAAGACCTATTGGGAACTCTTCAGAACTGAAGTACAGCCTGGGATGAGTCAGCTTGTTTTGTGAGCTCTTCCAGATGTTTTTTCTTGTCCAAATAACCTTTCTCTAGTGAATAAGACAGATTTTTCTGAGACCAGGATAATTTCATACAGAATCTAATTCTACTTACAGAGACAACTCCCTTTTAGTTTAAAATGATAATATGATACTATTTCCCTTGAAAGGTTCCAAAAGAAAGCTCATTTCATCCTCTCTGGATGAGATACTGTACATAAGAGTCTGTCTGGTTCTTGCAGTAGATCAACATATTTTTCAAGTCTCCTGGCAGGGAAGAGGAGGAGTGTGTATTGGAAAGGGGGGAGAGCCTGCCATTTCATTTGCTGGGTACCCACCAATACCTATTCACTGCCCAAATCCTTTCCAGAAACACAGTATTGAAGAGCACAGCTATCTCAAAGAGGCAGAGGATTTGTGACAACAGGATAAACTCTGTAAAAATTCTGTTATTCTTTGGAGATCAGGTTGTGATTAAATGAAAGGAACCTGCTCCTAGAATGGACTGCATGTTTTCAGTGGCTACCCAGGAACACAAGGAAAGACTGAAGTCTCTCATGATCCCTCTGTGAACTCCTCCAGAAGCTGTGTGCTACAGTTCAGTTGGAATTTCATCATTCTGACCTGCTCTAAGCCTTTTTTTGCTTTTACTAAAAAACAAAACTGCTTCCTACTGCAAGACTTGATCTTTTAAGACTCAAATCCTTAAGCTACTGATTCTGTTAGAACCTACAAAATTCTCCACAAAAGTCTTTTGCATGTGTGTATGTGCATATATATGTATATACACTTCTGGATATATGGGGAATTATCCATAAAGCACATCAAGATAACGCAAATGTTATCAAGTACTCAAAATTTACATAATGCCCCAAGATTTTCATATCTTACTGAAGAGGAGTTGAGAGGCACCTTTTGTAAACATTTTAATCAAATGTAATTTTTAAGTTTTTTTTTTTCATACACAGAAACCCCCTCTCTCCATACCCAAGACACTATTTTCAGTGTGCATGTTTTACCTTTTGGATTAGGAGCTTTAATGTTTTCAGGATATACTTTTGTCACTTGAGCAAAGAGAATAATTGATAACAGTAGTATACAGCTGCCTTCCCTCAGTGCCAGGCACAGCAGAAGAGACTGCATACCTCTAGCTACTGCATTTCACAGCTACTTAAACAACGAGACTCAGCAAATATCTTTTCTTAGAATTTATTTCAATGGTTATGGGCCTTTTATATTGGTCACAATCTCATTCTTTCTCTCTCCTTTGTCTATTCACAATCTCTATCTTGCTCTACCCATTTCCCTGAATTGCACAACCTCCTGCACTTCTTCTGCTGCAGTCACCAGCCCTCAGCTCTCCCATCTGAGATGGAAAGAAATTATTTCTAGAAATAAGCTAAGACTGGAAACTCTTAAACCAATCTCCTGCATTCCCTAAAGCCAAGAGATACCCTGACTTCATTTCTGCTACCCTTCTGACTATGCTGGGACAAACAGAGGAGGTGATGAGGACAAGAGAGAGAGACGTGATGGTTCTGAAGTCTGGGGACACAGCAGCTGGCAGAGTTTGGGGAGCAGCAATTGCAGGAAAAAAACATATGGTTTAGATGGCACATGCCTAATACAGATGAGATCTTATCAGATTGTTTTAGTTGATGAAGTTTATCAGATCTCCACTGAGATTTGTCATCTAAACATTTCAGAAACCTTAAAGATTTGCACAATTTTGCCACATTTTCACATTTTGAAAGATGCGTAAGTAACAGATGGGTAATTTCCTCTTTCCTCTCCTTAGAAATGACAAGTCTGAATTTCAAAGTGGTACAGTGAGAAAGCTTTGTAATTATGTGGCTGTGAGGTTTCTGTCCAAGATAAGCACAAATGTGTTCTCTCTATACTGGATCTGCAAAATGCAAAAAAAAAAAAAGGTCTTCATGGAAATTGCAAATGCAACAAGGAAATGTAGCCTCAATGGTGGCATTTTGGCAAAGTCACAAGCTATAACTGAAAGAGAGGAAACACTCAGGGCAGCAGTTGTGCAAGTGGCCCTGAGAGAGGATAATCTGACAATGCTTCTTCATTTCTACTGTGTTGAGGGCGATGGGACTTATGAACATTTCCTGTAAAGACCACTGTACCAAAGAAAGAAATCCAGGCCTTTTATCAGATTGCTCTTAATGCATGAGGTACTTTGATTTTCCCTAACTAATTGCTAATTATAATGATCTACATATGCTGAACGTAATATGCATATGTGTATGTTATTTGAATTCCTAATGAAAATCCACCACATTTCAGGGGAGACCTAGTGACATTAGAATTTGGATTTTGAAAAGCAAGGTTTAAATATAATTAAAACTTTGAACAAAGTAGCATCCCAACAATACACTGAATAAACTGATATTCACATTTTTCCCCTTAGTAATTTCTCCATTACAAAATCTCACAAAAATGAAATAATTTTCAAAATTAAAGCATTTTCAATTTGTATCCCCATTCATTTAATGTTTACTTTATTTTCATTTAAAAGAAATCAAAGAGATCTTTCTTTCTACATTGTTCTACTCATCTGTAGCAAGCACAGCCAGAAAAAAGAGCGAGAGAAATGAGAATAATAGAATGCCAAGCAGGCTGCTGTGCCCTGCCTCAGACACACTGGGAGAGGGTTACAGCTAGATGAAAATATTCCTAAAGAAAATGTGTCAGCCTCCTGAACCATTTAACAATGTATATCTTCTTTATTACAGCATTTTTATTCCTAGAGAGTAATGTTAAAGGTATTTCTAAACTCTCATTTTAGGGTGTTCAGTTTTACATTCTATTTGTAGTGTTAGCAGGACTCAGCCCATAGCTAGGAGAGTGTTTTCACTGCAATGATAGAGTGAGGTGAATGCAAAAGTTTCTGAGCCAAGACTCCTACATTCTGGTAATTATGAGGGTAATGAAGCTAGGCAGAATTATTTTCATCTTATTAATAGCTGTGTTTAAGCCTCATAGAACTGCCTGTCTAGGGAAAGTATTTATTTTTAAACTAAGTGGTGGAAATTAATGTGTTATACTAAATGTTTATCCAAAAGTCAATGGAGTCTTTAAAAAGTCAGAAGGAAAAATTGTCTGTTTGACTGCCTATCATTTTTGTGAGATTTTCCACAGTGCATTGGATAGGTCAATAGCATATACCTTAATTTTAAACAAAGAAAGGTGTTCCTTAACTCTTTTAATCTTATCATTGATAAGTAGTTCATGATCAGCTGGCAGTTGTGTGTTCAAAACCTTAGCATATGCACTTATGAATAATGCATTCTTATCAAAGTAAGAACTCCCACCCAGTATATTTGTATAAGGTCTCTTTGATTAGGTGATTTATATTTAGGAAATTGCAGAGTTAGGGTTAGGATTTTGTTATCCAGATTATTTTCAAGATTTTTCATTAGCTTTTAAATTATTCTTTAAGTGGCATGTGTTTATGCAGCAAGGCTTAAAGTTGACTTATCATTTGAAACTTCTGCACCAAGGATAAAGAAATACAGACTTCCAGGTGTTTTGAGTATAAAATCCCCAAAGATGGAAGTCAGAGCTATAGAATGAGTGTGTGAATGTGTGTGTGTTTTCTGGTTATCTCTTCTTGCTATAATCTTCAAAGATAAAGAGAATGTTTTAGTATTTTGATTGCCTTAGAATTTGGGGCTGAAATTCTATCCACATCAATTTCACTGGCTAAGTGGTGATTCCTTCTCTTTATTTTACCCCCAGAGTAAAGGGTATTGGCAGGTGTCATAATCACCACTGACTTAAGGCTTGAGGAAAACAACTTCCACAAGGTTGATCTGCCACATCTCTGCTCCCAGCAGCCCCAAGCTGCTGAAATGAACCCCTGAGGCTGTGGGTAGCTCATGACAGTTCAGAATGGCTTCAGCCAGAGCAGCCTTTTACAGCTCCCAGGCAAGGAGAAAAGGTACAAGACAGATACAAAGCCACCTTTCAGCCCATCTGCCATCCTGCCCAAGTCCCATCCTCTGACAGACTACACAGTCTGCCTCCAAACACCTCTCTTGCTCATGCTTTGTGCAATTGCTTTCCAGTCAGCATTTACTAGAGAGATAACTCCAAACTTTTTTTTCACTTTGAAATAAGTCTGGATCTATTCCTCTATCACCTTCTCAAAAAATCTATCTTTAAATAGCTTTTTCTCTAAAGAGACTTAAACATACTATACTTTCCGAGCACAATGGATTTTTCCAGTGGATTGTTATTAGTACATGTTGGGACTTGCTGGATTACACTTTCTTTGCAGAGCACTGCTCAGTAATTTTGTTTTAATGTTCTAACTTTAAAGGTATAGCAGAGATGTTAAAGAACTTCAGGCTACAGAGTGGTAAGGCAGCAAGCAATAGGTAATATGAATTTTTAAAACTTCAGCCAGAGCTTGGATAAATGAGGAGAGCCTCAGGCCCACTTTTCTCCTACAGGAATATTACTGACATTCTCTATGCAAGGCTGACCAGCTTTTCTGGCAAGAGAAGTGCCTTTCCCTAAGGTGAAATTTCATTCTGTTCATTTGCAATATTTGGGTCAGGAACAGAGACCTACAATTCAGAATATCCCTAAATCCCCACCCTCAGCTCCAGTATATCAAGAAAACAAAACATGTAACATGTTTTGTTTCTGACATTATTACTGCCAACACTAGAGCATACAATTCACATCTGGATTTATTTTAGACTTTCTCATAACAACAGCTGCATTTCTTGTCTTCACTTGGATACATTTTTAAAAATGAAAATTGCCATGGCAACAGCTGCAACCATTTATTATAAAGCAATAGAAGTGGAACTAATATTTGTGAGAGAAGCTTTGTTATCAGGATAGTATTTCATTCAGACAATGCCCAAGTCATTTTTCCCTAGCTGTTTCATTTTTTTCTAAAATATAGAAAATATTTCCAATAATGAAATGTAGGTGGGATTGAACAGCTCAGGAGATTAAAAAGATTTTCTTCTTTAGATTACTGGCTCATCTCAAATCCAGATTAGCAAGAGGCAAAAATTATCATCTGTCTGGTGGGCACATGAAAAAAATCAATAAGGATATCGAGCTTTGAAAATCCCATTCCCATACCAGCTCTGTTCCCAACTGAAGCACAGGACCAGCAGACTGAGTACACAGGGTGTGTCTTCACTGGGGGAAAAAATGATGTGACCCATCCTTGAGAAGTGCTAATGTCTAATGCAAAGGAAAATTTCATAAGCAGCTTGCAGTGCTAACACAAAACAGTTCAAAAAGAACTCTCCTTTCCTCCATGTCAGCTGCAATGGACTGTGTTACCTGAGATAAGTGTTCCCCTCGTAAAATGTGGCTAAAGAGGGACGTTTGGCACCGACCTCGAGGTTACATTGCTGCAAGTCAAGACTGAGGAAGGGTCATCTAAGGCATGGTCTGGGTACACTAGAAACCACATGGCCCATTTTGTTTGCATCTGTTTACAATATTTCTCAGAGCATTCATATTGTTTAAAAAAATCTCCACAAGGGTCTGGGTACAAGATAGACAAACTGTACTCCAGATATTGAAAAGCTACATGAAATGTAGATTTTTCCTATTTATGTCCCTTCTGGCTATGATAAAATCTGTTTTGCATGCACAGGTTATACAGGGATGACACACCATGTTGTGGACACATACTGAGGATCACATTTCTTCCTATTTATTACACATTAGAGAGTCTTAGGCAGGAGTGAGGGAGAACACCGAAATAGAAAAAACTTTAAACAGACTTTCTTACTCCTTTCACTCTAATTTCTATGGAATTCGCTGTACCTTATCTTCATCAATTACACTCAGCATCAGGTCTCCCAGTGTACTGCTCTGCACACGAGCCTCAGGATCTTCCTAAGCAGAGGCCACAGAACAAAAAAGTTTTTTGAATATTAAATAAGAACCTGCTGTAAATGTTCTTCCACTGATCAGCTAAGCAATCTGATATTGACCCTCCACCCATTTGTTCAGATTCATTAAAGGGAATTTCAAGGAAAATTATAGTGTACTGTAGTGCTGTTTAACCAGCTAAATCTCAGGGACAAGTTGATTTAAACCCTGGAGGAGGGTGAGGTGAGCAGGGCTGTGAATTTGTGAAGGATGAGAACCAGCTATTATTCCAAATGGAAGGCTGCTGTTCAACCCTGGTATTTCACACCACACACAGGTGTAGTGAGTTCTGCAGTGTTGTGATGATGAGTCAAACCCTAAATGAAGTGAGTAGTGTCTGGCATAAAATATACATCATTTTCTGTTATTTCAATCTTAAGATGCTCCTGAGAAAAATCATGGGTTGTATAATTCTGAGAAAATTACTACTCAATAAAGGTTTAGCGCAAACTGTTTTAGCTTAATCTCTGCTAGTTACCCTCAAGGGCAAAGGATTTTTTCATGGCTAACCAAGCTCCTTAAAACCTCCCTTAAAGTGTTGGGGTCATATTCTGCTTTCCTGTAACACCAGTGTAAATTTAGAACAACTGTGTTGAATCAGTGGAGTTGCTTCAGATGCTCATCATTGTGACAGTAATTTGAGGCAGTTTCTCATCTAGAGAGCTGCAGCAGAATGACAGCAAATCATAGTAATTTTGATGCTGCAGCATCCTAACACTCCATGCAGGCAACCACCAGGCTACATCATTTTATCAACAGGGAGGTAGAGTCCAATTGACGTAGATAAATGTCATATTTGTTTGCAAGAGTACAGTCACTGCGAAAGACAAGGAAAGTTGAAAGGCTTTGTTTTCTCATCCTGGAGTTATCCCAGAAATTTTAGTACAAAGGGGGAGGGTTAATTAAGACCACCCATCCTTCCAGTAATCACCTTCCCTACCTCTATGGACACGTCAGTCAGTGTCTTGTTAGTGTGCTCTGATGTTCTATTCTTTGCACTCTGTGTGTGTAGAGTAAATTAAGTCCCATAGTATCATGTTTTGCCACTTTTGCACAAATAAAGCTGAGGTGTGGATCAAATTAGGCCTCCAAGAGCACATTAAACTTGTCTATGCTGACAGAACACTTGAAATTACACGTTGATTCGATTTTTGTCTTTCAAGAGTGATATATCATTTTCACTGCAAATCCTTACTCCAGGGTCTCATCACCCTGCACTGATGGTAAGAACTGTCACGTAAGGGAAGGTTCTGTAAAGGTTTCTGATAAATATTTATTAGCACTGTTCTAAGTAACTTTGAAGGCTAGTGGCTCACAAGTCAAGGAATTGAAAGACAACACAAAGGTGAAGAATGCTATAATAAGGGAGAATAATGTAAAGCTGATAGGAGATAAAAATCTGGCTGTATATGAAGAAAGTAAGTGCTGCACACTATTATTAGAGAGATACAAATCTTTAGATCATGTTACCAGTTCAGATGGTCGGGTCTAGAAGTGCGAGAGCTGGGAGTGGACAATCGCTCTCAGCTCAGATGTTGGGGTTAGGGAGACAAAAAGATTGCTTAGACTCACAGACAAGCATCAGCAGTAGTGTTAACACATACAGCACATCTAATTCCCTTAGTGGCACGATTATCATGATGCAGCAGTTTTGGTTCAAATAACATAGAAATCTATTTGTTTTTTCCTTCAGATACTGACTGGAGAAATTTTTCCTTGTTTATTGTTTCTTGTTAACTCAGAAGGTTGGTTGTTTGCACCTTTAACAGTCATGTTTGTTATGCAGAAAAAAAAAAGTGTATTTTTTACAGTACTGTTCTAATTCGTAAGTTCCATTTTGCAAAAGCATCAGTGATTGCAGAGAGATCTGCAAGGAAGAGGAGAAATCCAGCTCTTCATATTAACACAAAAATAATTTACTTTTATCTTTATCTGTTCCTTGGTGATTGATTCTTTGTTTCTACTTTCTTAGCACTATGTACATCTTCACAGTTGATGAAGCCACTAAGAGCTCCCTAACTGGGAGGATAGACTTCAAGCTGCTCTAGATACACAGGCCTTTTCTCTCCGTGCAAGGTTTGAAAAAAATGGAAATTAAACAGCGAGCTGGATTACAGTTGTGATATCCAAATGGGAAAGGATCATTTTTTCAGGCACAGAACTGTGTAATTTATATGCCTTTTGATATCATCAGCTCATAAGTAAGGACAGTCAGGCACAGAACAGAATGCAGCACGTGCTGTCATAGGGACCCACTATCAGCCATCTGCTTTCTGCTCATGTGCTTCATTTCTCTCAAAGATATGGGACAGGAAAAGAGTTGTCACTGGGAAGTGAGTATGATCAAATAGATTTATGAAAATTAGACATTTAGAAGCAATAGCAGTCATTTGAGAATGACAACACCAAGCCACAGATATATGCAAACACATTTGACTATTAAAGCCTTAGTTTTCTTTTACATAGATTTTAAACCTAGGCTTTCTTTCTGTCAAAGATAAAAACAGGATGGTGTTTGCCTAGAACAAAGTAATGAGGAGTTAAGATACTTGTACAGATGACAGCACATACCATTTCTCAGATGCACGGGGGTAGAGAAGCTTCACCCCAGATCAGAGACGACTTTAGATTTGAAATCTCTCAGCCTGCAGCCCTGTTAGCTCGTTACTCATTGTCAAAACTATGGTCTCTCACCTCCTGTCTGTGTGTCTTTAGTGACTACAGGTCTGTAGTGACTGAGTTCTGATCAGGATCAGAAGGAGGGGGAGTGTCCAGCATCTCTGTCAGGAGGGACTTGCAGAGGTTTTCCCTGGGCACCAGAGTATTTGGGTTCAACCCCATCGAGGTGGGTGAGTTACCAGGTACTTTTAAGGCAATGGTGGTGGAATTTTCAGGGCAAGAATGGGATCACCACAATAGATGGTTTCCAAGGGTCCCTAAGGAGGTAGAGCAGGCTTCCTAAAGGTAATGGGTAGGGAGGCAGAGAAGGAGGAGGGAGAATGACAGATTTTCTACAGTCCCCGATTTTGGGGGTCGATGAGAACTAAGATCTGCATTAGGGAAAATCTACCTGGAACGACACAAACTACTTGTCCTTTTCTCTGACAAACTGCTGCCATGTGTCAGTTCAGGCCTGAACATAGAAGAAAACTGAAAATAGTTACCAGTGTAAAAAATATTTATCATCAGCTGCCAAAAATGACTCCTGATGAGCTAAACTGATTTCTGATTGCCCAAGTGATGGCACAGAGTCACTCAAATTCTGCAACTGCTGTGTAATGCTGCTGACAACTGTAGTAAGCTACACAGTTATATCAGCTCTGAAAATGCTTTGTGTCACCTAAAAAGGAGCCTGAGTCTGTCAGTAGAATAAACCTATGATTTTTTATGTTAAGTGGAAATCTAGCAGAGAGTCTGATTTCCTATTTTCATGCAGATAAATGGGAAAACGGGTTTTCCATAGGGTCTGTGATAGCTTTACCTTTCCAGCATGGATGCTTGGACATATGTCATCAGCTAGGCCCTTTGAACTGATAGCAAATCCCTTTGGAGAAAGGTTTCCATAAACACCAAAATCTCATATACAACAACAGTAAGTGCTAGTGTGGTTTAAAGTCATCAAAATTAAATGTTCCGTAAATAGTTTATAGAGTCTGGAAAAGCCTACAAAGGAACAAAAGTAAGGTCAGAAAAAAGAAGAAGCAAATAAACCATGACCCAGAGAAAAAGGAACAGTGTAATCCAAGATAGAAAATAGTTCCTAAAACAACTGCTAGACCTTCTTCTAGAATTAAAAGCAATAGTACTCATAGCAGTGTGCTGAAACCAGGTTGTCAATAGAATAAAACCCATGATGTACTGTGTTGCCAAGGAGAATAAAGTTTTGGATATCCAGAAAAATGAAGGTTCAAATACTGGCCATTCCAGCAGCAATTCAACCACCAGTACCTTTTTCTTTATCTTTTGCAGCTCTTACACACATATCAATAGAAAGTCTAATATGTGTATTTCTGTGAAATCCATGTTTCAGGAGCCTTAAATATCTAAAAACATGCAAGTATTATCAGGCATATATTCCAGAAAGATAGATTTCATTATACAGAAGGATGTTCAAAAGATTCATCCATGTTCTTTTAGTGCACCTTCTGTGCATTTGCCTTACTTATTGATCACTGTTTTAAACACATCTGAAAAATAGTGTTTGTTGTTGGAAATTTTCATCTAGAGGATCTCCATGTATTTGCCTCAAACTACTGTTACAATTGGCTGCCTAAAGTCTTCCCACACTGATGTGTCTCTGCTTTGCCTTAATTGTCTTCAAACCTTCCCTGCTTCATACGTGCTTTTGTTGGCTTGGCACACTCACGTCCCAAACCTCCTCATTTGTTTTTATTTTTATAGTTCATCTACTTGCTCTTGCTGTGTGAGGAGCTCTTTTGTGAGGAAGTCTGGAAAGCTTTATCAACCTAAAACTTGCCAAGATAAGATGTAGGTGTCTGCATGGGCTTTCACTTCTAGCTTGTAGTTGAAACACTTATACTATGGGCAAATTACAATTCTGTCTTTTCAGCTTTCTTCTAACATTTTTAAGAAAACTATATAGTTAAAAAGTTGTGTGGGAACAGAAATTCAGTTCAATCCACTTCTCTTAAAGATCCAAGTTTTCTAACACAGTATAATGACCTACCTTTTTCTATATAATTATAATGTCAGGAAAAACAACCTTTTTTCCTTCTCAAAAATAACCTTGAACTCTAGAAGCCTTTTTTCCTGGCCTGTTTTATTTTTCTTAATTAGCAGCTGATGAAATTGCCATTTAATTCTATAATTATTTATCACCTGAGGGAGATCTCACTTCATTCAATGAAGGTATTTTAAGGAACATCTGACCTTTCTGTATTTTCATGTATTTTTTCTTCACATTATTCCCGATTTTCTTCTGTGCAGTATTACATGATAAAGTGGTACATAGGAAGAAGGCCACTGGGCTAAAGGAAGCCCTTTGATTTAGCAAGTGGAAAGAAATCTTCCTGTCCAAAGATAATTAGCTGTTTGTTTTCATGTTGTTCAAATAGACAGAAGGAGGAAGAAAGGAATAAAACAGTCTGTTTACTGGTTATTTCTAATAATTGATTCCACATCATTCTACTCGAAAATTTCTGCTGTTTAAAAACATTCTCCTTCTGATGCTTGAGTGTATTTTCTTCAGCATATTGCCTTTTTCTAACAGTCATCTGATGCAGATGTTGCATCACTTTGGCTTATATCAAGAAAAGGAACCTTTTCCACTAGTTAAAGGAAAATCCTTAAGAATAATTGAAGATGTAAAAAAGGAATCAATTAAGATGTAACTGGAAATGTAACTATGCTTTCTACTGTAATAGCACTCCTCTCATGCAGACCTTTTTTGTGAGATCCCTGCACAAGTCCATAGAATGAAAGTGCTTGTTGTGCTGAGTTTTCATCCTAACATGATCTTAACAGATGAGGGGAAGAAAGAAGTGCAATAATTAGCGTGGTACAAGTGACACAAACTGCCAGTCCTTCTATCTGCTTCAAGCAAGAGCAACCACCCTAACTTGCAATTTATTGTATGAATAAATATTGCCTAGATTTCCTTTTTGAAAGCTGTGAAAACACTTGACCATGTCCAATGTTGTTTGGTGTAGGAAGCACAGAAGAACTGGAAATAAAAAGGCATCTGTTAAATAACTTTCTAATATAGAAAATACTGGCTAATCCTTATAAGAACCATCAAGGAAGCTAAGTATTATTTCTAACTCCAACCTGAAGGAGAGGCAGAGGTTACCAAACTTACATATAGACAGATAGTAGAGACTGGGGCAGGTGTTTGTGAGATACATGTATAGGGCATTCAGTGAGGATCCAACAAAAATCTTTTATTACTATCCTTCCATTCTATATCATTGTGGGTGGCAGATAAAGCATGTCTTTGTCATTAATTCTGTTCATTTATCAGTCTCTGAAAAAGGTTTTCTACTGCATTTATTTTATGCATTCCCTTAATCCACCTCTGATACAAATTTTCAGAAATAAACCCTTTTTTTCTTAAACAAGTTCAGCAATTAGAGAGCCTATAAAAACTAAACACAGTTTGAAATTTTGTATCAAACTCTCCCACACTGCTTATTAATGAACTGCAATCAACCCCTTTTGTAGCAGGCACAGAGAGCAGAGAGCAGAAATGGCAAGTCATGCCAGCACGCCTCTTGAAGTGCTCTCTGAGGAAAAGGAAGAAGAGTAGAGGAACCATAATTTTAATTATGGCTCTCTCCAGTGTTAAACTTTGCAATTTTGTTTTTACGTCAGATAATTGGTTTTGCAGGAAGTACTGGAATAAACAGGATAAAATCCTGTTCTGCTAAATTACAGCTTATATAGAAAAACTGCCAGGTAAATTAGTGTGTATTTTGGATGGTTGAAAGGGTTAAAAGTTAGTATTAAAGACTAAATATATTCAGAAAAATAAATAATGGGTCTAATACAGAATAATGCAAAGTGAAAATCTGAAGTAAATACTCTTTGAGCTGCAGGGAAACACGAGTTCTAGAAAGATTTAGTCCAGGAACCACAGTTAGGACAATGAGCATGTGCTGTGTTATGGTGCTTTTAAAAAATCCTGGGGTTTCAGGATGTATTGAGTAGAAAAATTTCCCAGTGAGAATGAGTCACTTCATATTCGTTCCTGAAATAACTACATTAAGAATAGGATGCTTTCTTCTAATTTGCTTCATACCTGAAAGCTATTGCTAAGTTGGAGGGCAAACTGGAACCCTAATTGGTCTTAATAAAGTCAACTTTTCTTCCTTTAATATTAACATACTTAATAAAAAGTCATTTAATGACTATAGTTTACATTAGACTATTAAACTTTCACTCTGTGTCAAGGGTTTTTTGTTTTACTTTTTATTACTGAGCATCCCTACCATGGGCAAAGCCCATCAATGTCACAGAATCATTTTCCTCGATTCTAGGCTGACCTCTCTGAATTCACCACTCAGTGCTGTCAGCAGTACCAATGGCAAAAAAGATCATTTCCTGATTTATAATTCACTAAGCCAAGCAGAACAGCAGCTGAAGTCTCTGTATACTTGTTTGGGGCAAACATCAGAGAACAAAGTGGCTGCTTTGCTGTCAAGACAGACCTACAAGCTTTAGATCTAACAGTTCTGGTTACACTACCAAATAGTTCCAATTTTATATAATTAGCTAAAGCAAAGCTCTCCCTAACAACACAAAATACACTTACTAAATCACACTATAACCATACTGTATCACAGCTGATAGGATTCTGCCAGTTTAGGGAATGCATCTGTGGCTTAATATAGTTCTTTATTTCATGTGGGGTCTAAACCAATACATTTTGAGTAGGCCAGAGGTGAAAAACATTTCAGGAATAATCTGAAGGCAAGAGAAACAAAGAACTGTAACTGACCCTTGGTCTGAGAGAGTCACAGTTGAAAAAGGACTGAAAATTTGGATAGCAACATGTTGCTGATTAGCATTTCCTCTGCTAATAATATTTTGTATCCTTCTATCAATAGTACTTTCCACTACAAATAACCTCACTAGTTTTGTAGTGGTGCTAATCAGCATAATTGGAGAGAACAGATTTTAAGGCTTAGTTACTTCTGTTGTAGTAGATGAGTATTCACTCCTCATAATTATTGGTGCTCCACCATATGCCTTGAGAAACCTTGTGCCATTTTTTGCAGACTGAAAGCATGAGAACTGTTTTCACATATCTCCATGTGATTTGAATGCAACTATTTAAAAAATCCTTCAAACAGAACTTCAACTCTAAACCTTATTTCAAAGTGAAAGACTGCAAAAATCACATTTTTAATATGCAAAAGCTTAAAATACTTACAACTTTTTAAATTTCTAAATTTTTAACACTTAAAATACTTATCATTTTCCAGCAATCCAAGCTGCATTCTGGGATCCAATGCCAAGCTCAGTACATTTTCTTTGACAACTAACATAAAAGACCTACAGTACTCAAAGCAACAGAACACAAAGATCTAAAGTGTTGCTTAATTAGTTTAGGAGGCTTAGAGCAATTTTTCATCTGTTAAATATAACATTTCAACAAGAAAAAAAAGACATTCATACAAGGAGTAACTGGTGTCCTGGGTAATAATTGACTGGTGGCAAATAACAACCCTGAAACTCTCAAAAATTATTTAATGGACAGCCCATTTGCTTTAGTGGCATCATTTCCTTTTCAAAAATACTCATGAGGGCTGCACTCGGGGCTGGGATACAGGAGGTGACCTTTGACAACTGCAGCAGTTTCTTTCTGTGGGACAACATTCATCCTGCCCACAAGGTCTCCTATTGCTGAGCTCTTGATGTGGCTTCAGCTCTAGTTATGAAGGGTTATACCAAAAAGGGAACTACTTTATGACAAAATTGCTGCTGCAGGTTTGGTACCTGCTGTGATTTGTGTCCCCCATTTGAGCCTCAGCCACAAACCTGCACTTTTTATCGAGTATTTGTGAATATGTAACTGCTCTGAAGACACATGGACAATAAATAATTCAAAGTTATCTATCTTCCCTGCAGTTTTCTTATACACCTATCACCTTTTAATGTTTAGTTGGCCTTGTTTATGGCACTTCTACTATACAAATGTTACTGACTTGCAGTAGACTATTGATTTACAGTGTGACACCTTAAAAATAAATTGGTTGTCCCCAGTCTTCATCTGCTCTGTTCTCATCTGCTATTAGCCTAGAGAAGCTTTGGTTTGCATTTTGAGTCCCTAAAAATATTAATTTTCAATTATTGATTCTAAAATTGTAACAACGTGATTGAGTTTGTTATTCCTTTTTCTTTCCCTCTCCCCCATCCCTTTGTTTTCTTTTCAGCTCTATATCCATTTACAGTCCTAAGGAGAATCCTAATGCTTTTGATGCTGCTGCTTTCTTCCAGTCAATGGGAAATTTCCTGGGGATCTTTGCTGGATCATTTGCCATGGGATCCTCTTATGCTGTTGTCACAGCTTTAATATCCTTTATGGTTTGTTTTCAGAGAGAAAATTTATATATGTTGGAAAAAACACCTGATATTAAACACCTGATATCTGAGACTGACCATTTTTAGTTTAAGCCTGAACCTTTTCAGTCTAGATTCAAGTCTTTGCAAACCGACAGACAAATCATAAATTGACAGAAAATGTTATTTGTCAGAACCCACAAAGAACTTTATACTCAAATTTCTTTTGAACATTAGGCAAGAGTCTGGTCTTTATCTTACTATTTGGAAATGGTTGCATTTTAAAGAAAGTGTTTTGAAGTCAAAACATGAATTTATTAAATACAGTAACTTATGTATGAACTACAAGCTAGCAGCAATTATACAAAAATACAAGGGAAACACTACACCATGTCAGTGTGACTGACAACTTCATCAGTTTACCTAAGCTAGAAATTAAAGGTCTATCTGTTGCCCTGCATTTTTTCTTGGGTTTTACAGTTCTTCGTGTAAAATGCTACTGTAGAAAGATAAGTGATTTTCATCTTTCTTGCATGGATGCAAGTGTAAACAAATGCCAGCTAGCTTATAAAACTGGACAAAATTACTTCTTTTTTCTGGGAAAAAGAATATCAAATGCAAACAACTAGGCATTAATTCAAACTCCACAAAAGCACTTAAAATAGCTGACTTCAAAACCTGCTCTAGATTTTCCTCTTTGAGATAACTTAGAAGCTGTGCAGTTGTTCCTGAATTCAACTAGTATAGATGAGTATGGTGGGGGAGCTTTCTTTCTTCTATCCTTTATCAGGTCAGGAGCAATTTTAGCTTACAAAACTGTCGGGTTTTTATTTTTCCTTAGTAATCTTTTAGCACTTGACAAAATTTACAAAGCTGTGTGAGTTTCCTATGTTGGAGACAGGTCTATTTTTCCTCCTATCCTGGAGTGCCTTCTTATCAGCAGAAGCCGCTGGGCTTACAGGTAAGTGTTGAATTTTACTGAATAAAAGCAGTTTTATAATATGCCTCTAGTGTGGGTAAAATGCATGTTTATTTTAGGCATGACATCACATAAAAATTTTCTAAAGGCCCATTGCTATATTGAAGATTGTTTCATCTTTAAGAACATTAAGAGACATTGAATAGTTCTTCCAGACAAAGACATATTAGATCAGACTCAAGTTCTCAGTCTTTCTTCCCTAGATTATCCCATCCCTATTAGTCCCAGTACTAATCCAACTATTTTCTGCCCAGCCATAGGACCAAAGATGACAGTAAGTACAAGGAAGCGAATATGCAGTGGCATGTGACTGTGAGACTGTTTGTTCCTCTGCACACACTGCATGTCCTGGTCCCTTTTTGTTCTTCCCAGTTATCAGTGACTAAACAGAGGACAGGGCCATCCTCAACATTGCCAGTGGCATCCACCTCTGTACTTAGAAAAAAAAAAAAAGGTCATCTTGTTCAGTGCCCCTCCATGAACATCTTTAGCAACAGGAGAGGCACAGCCATGTCCCAGTGACAGGTAAAGATGTGTGATCTGGTTATTTTTTCGTTAATGTCAGGAAAGAAATTATACGATCGCAGTCAGTTACATACCCAGGGCCTCCATTAAAGAGTATACAGGAGTTTAGGCAAAAATTGTTTACCTACACAGCAGCCTACTGTATAGTGTAATTCAAGAGAACACAGTTTGCATGGCCCTGATTGTTTTAATGTTTTTGAGGCCATCACCCCTGAAATCTAGTGCTCTAACTAATGTCAGGGAAAGTCAGGGGAAGAAAACTGCTTAATGGAGTGATGATGCAGCCCATGCTTGTTTGTTTGCAAAACTGTTCAAAGCCTTTTGGAGTCAACAGTTATATTTTTATATGTTTACTGAGTTGTCTGGAACTAGCATATTACTTTTTTAATATCAGCCACACAATCGCACTATGTCTGAATGGGTATCAACATCTGCATCTTCTGGCATCCTTGTCTTATTAATTAAACTATTTTGCATCCTGCTTACTGCCAAAATCTTCAGGCCAATGAATAAAAAGAGGGGCATCTGAACTTCATTTTCCTTGGATATTGTGTTTTTTCTGTTCCTTCCTTCTTAATGAACTTCAAAGGATTAAAACTAGACATCAGTATTTCCCTGTAGCTATTAAGTAATGTAATTGCAAAATAATTTCATTCTTATAATGCTTTCCATACCAGTTCTTCAATCACTCTGAGTCTTTTGAAGTCTAATATTGAAGTATTTCATAATTTAGAAATAATGGCCTATACTGTTTTTGTGTGGGTATCGTAGGTGGTAGAGCCCACTAGCAGATTTTTTAAATAAATTGTAAATGGAGAGTAATACAGGCCAATGTTTTAGAAAATATCTTATTCTTTTGCCTCAAGATATCCTGTGATATATAACACACAGTATATGGGCCTGACCCTGGTTGAAAAATGGATGTGATTGAACCAGATAATCAACATAAAAATCCTGGATGACTACACAATTATTGTCATACTGATAACTGTAAAATTATAAATTAATGTTATGGTTATTAATCTTATAGCTATATCATCAAGCTGTGATATATGCATGATAAATTGATTCTTATACAGTAGAACCTAATTTGTGCATTTTCTCATTTGCCCTGAAGTATATAATTCCTGACTGCTGAAAAAAGCTGTAATAACAGAGTACTAGAGTAAGGTCAGTGTTAATAGAGTTGTTTTCATGTTCAAACTTCATTACAGAGTATTTACTAGTAGGCTATAAAAAAATCATAAATAATTTAAATTAAACACTTGTCAAAATAAATGAGGAAAGTACATCTTGCATGTATTAATTGCTTGTTCTCTTGTTTTGTAATTAACAAAATTTGCTAAATTTTAAATGATCACTCAGTCATTAGTCTGTGAAAGATTCCATGATGTACACAAGCATTTAATGTTCACCTCACTTAGACTCTATCTACAGCTGTTTGAAATGAGTAGATATTCAAATAAAAAGAGATTAATATACCTGCAGAAATACACCCAAATGTATGTGTGAATTTACTTGCATATATGTATTCAGTGAATGCATACTGCAAAGTCATAGAGAATTTATCAGTGTAAAGGCATCAAAATTGCAGCCAACCACCTCTGATTTTTACATGGTAAAGATCTGCACTATGAAGGCAAGAAAGAAATAGGTCTTGAAGGAAAAAATGTTGAAGAGCATCTTCTTTGTTCATTTACTGGTTTTCAGAGCCCTTTGTTTTCTGAACATTATAAAGGGAAAAGTTTGTGATAATAAATTACTGTTGTTTCCTCACCTTCAGCAATTCTCATCTGAACATTTTGTGATGTGTCTGACACCTGTCTTATTCAAGGGCTCAGAGGAGAGCACAGTCTACCTAGTAGGAAAGCTTTTCCTCCAAAAATAAATAAGCAGTTTATTATGGATGATGTACCCAGGATGAGTCCAAAAATCTGGTCTCTCACTGGGGCAATTTTGTGCTACCTTTGTGTTTAGGACATAGCAAGAACAAATGTCACCAGCTTCCATTTCCTTTAGTGCTGCTGACAAAGTGCATTTATTCTGCTGTTCACTGCTCCTGTCTGTTTGCTGTAATTTGTCTTGGATCCACCATCTACCTCATCGCTTTTTAAAATGTTGTGACCAGTTCTTCTTGTGACACTCTCAGAAGGGATCTACCAAAACATTTCTGTCTGCAGTTCTGAGCACTGCAAGCCCAGGTCAGGTTGGGACCACATGGGCTTTAGTTCACTGAGCTGACATTATTCTATAAAAGGAAGTTATTCTGGGCTTTAAATTCTAAATTTTGTGGGTTTCTTTCCTTTATTCATAAGTAATGTGCCATGTTGTGTCACACAGAGAAATAGGCAGACTCCTCCCAGTAAGGAAGGAGAAGAGATACCTTGGCTTCTAGAGTAAAACTCAGTTCTCCTAAGCCGTAGATCTGCCACTCCCAGGAGCACAGTGTGAAACCTGAGCCCAATGAGAAAAGCAGGTTCTTCTGAGGTAAGAAGACGGCCCTTGCAGTGCTGTGCAGAGACGGATAACAAGTGAGCCAGATTGCTACAAATTTGGAGTCAATTCTTGGGTCTGGCTAATTTAGGGTCTGCTGTAGGTATAGCCTTTTAAGACAGTAAGGGAAAAAGAGAAAGGTATATGATTTCAGAGAAAAGTACATATTCTAGCATGGCATTAGGCTGAGACCGATGAACAGTTGCATAAAATGAGGATAGTGGAGTCTTATTGCTGTTGCATAGATTCAGGATAAACAGGGTAAGCACTCTTAGCGTGTCTAGGATAAAAGCTGTTATGTGTCACCGTAGGGGTTCCAATCTAAATTGAATTCAGCAATTCATTTGAGGTTACAAAAGTACAACACTGCAGCTCAGGTCTCGAAGCAGCCAGGTGCAATACCAATGTACCATCCCCAGATAAGGGCCAAAAAAATCCCCTCAGCTCTATCTTTTGTTACTTTCTGTCACTTCAACATAAAATAAACCTCATACAACTTCAGAGATAAAAGCTTCATGAACAAAGTACGAGCTTTAGTTCTGCATTGGTGCAGGTCTGGTGAAAGAAACCTTAAATCTTTTCTTTAGTATCAAGAAAATGATTAGTCACACTTCATACCCTCAGTGAAAACAGAGTGAATAGGGATATTGTTGCCACTGGGTGTATGGCCTTATTACCACAGCAATTTGAGGCAGACGACAGTGCCTCATTTCCTGCCACTCACACAGTCACTCTGCATCCCAGTAGGTGCTGGGGAGATTCTGACATAAATATGACTCCAAAGTACATTTTATCTGATTTAAATAATTTCTCTTTTACCCAATCCTCATTGTTCTCCTTTCCACACATTTCACCACCTTTGATGAAGACCAGTTCCTGCTGGTTTTGCTTTACTGGGGGATTTGCAGTATGTTGTGCAAATCTTTAGAGATGAACTTTTTATCCATTCCCTTGCTTCCCCAGAAGGTAGAGGTTTGGGAGTTTTCTTTTTCTATCCCTTTTTTACCACTAAAGGTCTGACAGCTGGAGACATCATGTCAGTTTTATTCTCTCAAATTAGCAAATTCTCAAGTTTTGATTGTGGTCACTCACTTCCAGGTTTACATTAAAAGCACATTGCACATGCTGCCCTGTCTAAATGTTTCTTTTTATGCATTTGTGAAATGATCAAAAAAAAAATGTTTTTTAGTGAAAATATAGAAGATGTTTTTAGATTAACTCTTGTAAATTAATTCTCACACTGTCAGGTTAATGTTCACACCATCAACAAAATACTTTTAAAAATACAAGTTATTCATTTATCCTGTATTATCTTTTCATATTACTCACTTTTGTCCTAACAATCAGCTACAAGTATTGGTAAAAACTGATGTAAGAATAAGTTCTCTAACTGTATTAACAGCTAGCAAGCTGTGTGTTTCTCTGTTATATAAGGTGGGAAAAAAAATCAAATAAAATTGTAAGATTTTTATTTCTAATAAAACCTGTTCAAAGAGGATGAGCTGCAGCTGAAAGTTTACTAGTGACTATAAGCATTTTACTGTGAAGTGTCTCATCTTTTATATTAAGAGAAAAATTTCAATAATCTGCTAATAAACACAAGGAGCTGTATTTCACTTAGCAACTGATCACTCATTTCAAATCAAACCATTACCTGGTTAAGTTAGCACTTTGTTTGGCAATTGTAGTACTAAGTGTCTCAGTAGTTGCTACTTTTGCCACTTAAAAATGAAACCAGAGAGCTGAGTCTCCAAGTCTGAAATTACTCACTGAGCACTAAGTACTGCTAAAAAGACTGTCTTGTTTTATTTGCCTCCCTACATCTAATAGATACTTTCTGTTTACAATTCCAGTATTGCCATATTTGCTCTTACCTGTTTCTCTGTGAAAGCAAGCCTGCAAAAACTTAGCAACCTCATTTACGTGCCATACTCTGTTCATACAGTATTTTGCTACCCAACTAACTTCAAGATCTAGCTTTAATAGTCTTACAAAGAAATCCAGATTGCTTTTTTCTTCTAACTAAAGAGTTCTGTGTTTGCCTCTTTAGGTACTTCTCTTTCATTTGTAGTTGCATTAAAATGTAATTGGTCCTCACTCTTAAGTAATCATTTTTATGTAAATGCATTACAAACAATTTTCTCCAAGACTCTTAATGAACCATTCATTGCAAGAGGCATGGCTGGTACATTTTAAGCTTTCTATTGTAGCAATTGAAATATTCCTCTGCATTCCCCCAGTCTTCCCTGGAAACAGGGTATCTGGTTTCTACACTTGCATAATTGCATGGTTCAGTTCATTTATTCTTATTGTAAAATCAGATTTAGGCCATTTTTTTCCTCACATCACTCAGTTCTCTCACACACATAATTAACAGTTTCTTAGCAGTCAAGAACAGTTCATAATCATATTTAATAGTCAATTTTAAAAATGCAAGATGACACTATGATGATTAATAGAGAAGAAAGTGAATCAGAAGCTCTTATCTCCATTTCTGTTACTGAGCCTGGAGCTAGTGATACTTAGCAACATTACTGACTGGCTACATTTTTAGCTGAAATATCATTGTTAGAGCATCCCATTGCATATTATCAATGCCTTGAGAATTTTTAAACTCACCAGATCATTTCTGCACAATCAAATACAATTACTGAGAAAAAAGACTTAGACACATTTATGAGAGCAATTAGACCTCACGAAAATATGAACTCCCTGAAATGTATTTAGGCAGTGACAACCTCACTGCTCCTCACGTTATTTACTGTGAAGAAAAGTCTTAGTGTAGCTAGAAAAAAATAAATATCAAAGCCAACTTAAGAAAATAAATATTAAAAAAAGAAGACATTACTTAAAGCTTGGTGGAATTTCTCTTGGCTACAGAGACAGTTCTGCAGAAGCAGTACAGGTAAATTTACAATATAAAGATAACCCAGAAGCAAAGAAAATGTCTACAGTGGTTTGTGGGGGGGGGGGGGGGGGGGAATATTATTTTTATAATATATTATTATTATTATTATTATTATTATTATTATTATTATTAAAGAAATAATCATTTTCTTTCTGATGGCAGTTATCCCTTGTGCCAAATTCATCTCAGAATTATTTACTCCATTCTTTCTTTAAAGGCATATTAATGCCAGGCCTCAGTTCTTCCCAGAAACAAGAGAGTCTTGCAAGTAAAGAAAATTGGATTTTGTTGGCCAATATTTGCATGGGTAGCAATCCAAGGAGAGTCTAGAGAAAGATGTAGTAAGGTAATAATTAATGTAACTGGTATGTGACACCGCACAGATCCCACACACACCATCTCCCTCAAATGGATTAATTTCAGCATTGTCTAAATTATTACTTTGATTTGTTCCCTTATCTGTGCCATGGTTCAGGGCAGAAGGATATTTCACCTACCTCAAAGACCCTCCTGCTGCTAAAATTCAAACATTTAGAGATTTGGATAAGCCTGTTAAAGAACATGTTGAGGCACCAGTGCTTGAAGCACCTCACACTTGTTCAGTACAGTGCCATCCATTTTTCCTGTGAGTCTGAAGCCCAGCCTGCTTCTATTAACCCTTTTGAAGTAGCAGATTGTTTATATTGGGTTGCTTTGCTAAAGGTGCAGCACTGCAAATTCCATCCCCTTACTGAGCCCCTTCTTGCTGGCCTTCATTAAGTCAGGATAGTCCCCATCCTGGAGAAGATGGAGGAAGCTTTATCCAGTTTCAAGTCCAGGACTGAAGGAAGACACTGGGATTATTTTTACATTCCACTTCATGCTTTTGCTTCCAATACAACTAGTTTATATGTTTCAGTTCATGCTACTTTAACACAATAAATGCTCAGAAAGCTGCAGCACAATCACATTGCAAGGCTGGATAGTGCCTAAATCTGAACAGATATCTTTCCGCTTGCTTTGTTGCCTCAGACTCATCAATATAATTTCAGTAAATGTGAGCAGCCTATGAGCTAAAAATTACCTAACAACGTGCAGAGCAGCCCATGAGGAAGCAGAACTGAAAGGCTAATCAGGGCATGTTGTGGCTCCTACACAGGAGGCAGGGAGTAGAAGGGCTGAAAGGCACAAGGACTAAGGCACTGTGGAAAAGTGGTTGTGTGAGCCCCGGAGATCCCTGGCACACAGTGATGCCTCCGCAGGCTGGCTCTGGGCTAAGCCAGCTGTTGCTCACATGATGTGCAGCTCAAAACCAAGCAGAACTTGCACACTCCACGTGCTTCAGGAAAAGTGTGTGAAGGTTTTCAGGGGAATGATGATCAGAATTGACACCATAAAGCCCTGAGCTGTTGTGTAAATAATTATCTATGCAGGCATGCCCAGAGTTTAAGAAAAGCCCAGGGCTTTCTTCCCACGTGGGCACTTACATATGGCTACTGGTGGACATTTTATTTTGGTTTTCCATTTTCTCCCTGTATGGGCTCCTTCTTCATTATCTGTGTCCAGAGCTGACAGGAAACTACAGTTACAATCTTGTCAGCTACTGTAATTATAATACTGCATTACGGTGATGTTACTGTATGATTCTAGTGAGTTAGAACCAGGGCCAGGGAAGAAGTATTAAAAAATAGCACTAAAAAAAAAAAAAAAATTATTATTATTCCTGAAAAACCTGCTGCCCTGCTCCTCAAGACCTTCCATAAGCTGGGAATATAACTGCTGCCATGTGTCATTGACCTGGTTGTTCTGGGCAGTGCAGTTTGCACCTGCCAGAGCATCACTTCTAAGCAATGTGTTGTTGTCCTCCTTGCACATGATTATGAAAAGGCTGCAGTCAGGCACAGACTGAATTGACTTTCCCCTGCTGCAGTCATTCAGTACCAAGCGAACTCAAACCACTTAAATGTAATAAAATTATTTTTTTCCTTTCCTATTCAGTCTCTGACAAATTTTTTCAAAAGGTCTGAAGTCCTACATACTACAGTTATGTTAGTCCTACTTTTACAATTACTGTCAGATAGATTACGGTCAGATCATACCATGTATTAGTTGAAACAAATTTTCTACAGCCTCAGGCCAAATACACAACAGTAGAAGTGCTATGAATCCATGATCGTCCAGGTAGAAGATTCAAGATCTACAGGATTTTTAGCAAAGCAAAAAAAAAAAAAAACAAACCTAATTTATTTGAAAGATGCTCTTATAAAATATATCTCAAATTTCTTCTGTTATAAAAAGGTGATAACAGACTAATTTTCTTTTTTATGCAACCTTTTGCAAACCTAAGTAAGAAAATAGAAATAGCTAATGCTGTTTTTTCTTTGAATTTCAGGTATTGTTGCAGTCCTTTTCTGTGGAGTTACACAGGCCCATTACACCTACAACAATCTGTCAACAGATTCCAAAATGAGAACTAAACAGGTATGGAAATAATTGACTTTGTGTCTTCAACTGGTGCAAGGAATAACAGCTACTGGAATATAGCTGGATAGCATTTCATTGATGCAAGGCAAGAGGCTTATGTCTTCACTAGGGGAAAGACTAGAGAAACAGTTAACTATTCTCTGGATAAGAAAAAAATACAAGAATACAAGAATCTGTCCTTGCCAAGAGACCTGAAATGCCAGTCAGGTGTGCAGACAACAGTTTACACCAGCCTCCATACAAAAATGGTTCAAAGTTAAGGAAATCAAAGAGCTCTGGTAAGACAGAAGTGCTCAGAGAGGCTGGATCCATGTAGATTTTTGGAAAAGGACAGTCTAAACTACAGTCTGGCCCACAGACTTCATTAAAAAGTGACATAATTAGAAGGATAGTGATTTTTTTTTTCCACTGTGTTATTTAGAGCTTTAGAGATGAGAAATTTGGTCATCTGCTTTTTGTTCGAACAAGTGACTAGTGCAATTGTAATTATTTTTTAAAGCTTGGAGGTGTTCTCAGATCTATGGCATTGCAATGTTCAAAATACTTTTCAGCACAAGGAGTAATTTTAGACTACCCTGCCACTACCTGGATCCTATAAAAAGTCATTTAAATGCAGTTTTCTTCCCCTTTAATGTTGACTCATATGTCCCATGAACACCAGGTTGTAGAAAATCTATCTCCTAGAACAAAATAGAAACACACAGTCCAATACTATAATTTTCATAATGTGATCTGGTACCTTTTTCAGCAGCTCCTCTCTTCTAAGCATTGGAAATTTTACGTAGAAAATTTCATCGTTTCTTGCACATCTCAATTTAATCAAAAATCCAATTTTCTATCAAAAACAACTTGATAGAAAAAAATACTGGCCATAGTCCCAGCTCAACTGTTAGAGTCTTACAGATTTTAAATCAGAAAAAAACTTCTGGTCAGTACTTCCATAATAAAGTGTTAGCTATTGAACAGGGTAAGACTTCTCAATTGCATTTCTTCATACCAGCAGAGGCTGATGCTTTCAAAAAGTATTCCAGCAGAGAAGTAACCTTTCTCTGATGACTGTATTGTAAGGGAAGGACATTTATATCTACTGTAGAATTGTTTCTCTTTTGCAGAAATACTGAATTAAATTTGCCATTGCTACCCTTGCATATAACTTCAAATTTGAATACAAGGTTTTTTCAGGGATTCATCTGCATGCTTTGGTGATGCACAGCCTCAGACAGAGAAAAAGAAAAATGGTGATATTTCTAATTACATATGAAGCTTTTTCAACTACAGAATTAACTAACGTTTTGTTTAAATGCATACTGGTTTTATTCATGTTTACTTTGTTATTCCCTTCTATTCAAGAAGTGCAAATAAAATAGTGAAAATAAACTCGATTTACCCTTGAACACACAGAAAAGGGATTATGTGTTTCTCTATGGAGTTATGAGTTTTATGCACCCTTTTCTATTCTGTTTTTCTCTTCCCTCACAAGCTCTTAATCCTCAGCCTCCTTTATGATGTAGTTCAAAAATTGTTGTTAAATTCCTTTGAATTCTTCTAATTTATTTTCTAATCCAAATATTACCCTTTCACATGCAGTTGTTTCAGTGAGACCTGCACTGCCTCTTTCTTTCTCTTCTCCCAAGAATTCTCATCAAGCAAATTTAATAAGCCATACACTTGGCATTCTCATAATCATATATGACTTCAATGCATTTCAAATTAATATTGTTGCTCAGATAGTTGGCTTTGCTCCCAATCTGAGTCTTTTTTATTACTCATTACTGGCCAAAATCAAGGGCTTTTCAGTTCATTTATAGAACTATTCCAAAGCAGTCTCTCTCTTTTGTTACAATATGACAGAAGTTTCAATAAGGAGTGCTGAACTGTAATGCACACTACAAAACATTGAGTTAAGGCTCAGGCTAAAGCTAACAAAAACCATGGAAATTAGATTGAAAACTATAAATCTGATTGTGAAATTGTGTTAGCTGTTTTTAAATAAATGCATTTTCTTTACTACTTTGCATAATTTTCTTTAAATTTTTTACTGAATTTTAACATTTCATAGCTCGATGGTAAAATCCAGCATACAATGATAGAGAAGGTATTTCTGACTATGATGCCGAGTTCTGCATATCTCATAATACCTCATCATTTTTTCTAAAAAAATAGGTAAGGGAGAAAAAAAGACAAGTATGTTTTTCTTCAGTTATTGATATAAAATGAAAACTTACCTACAGTTCTTAAATGAGAATTTAAGAACCTCAGTTAAAAATGCCTGTTAAAATATGCCATGCAATTATTAGTCCCCATGTATCCTTTATTATCCTGTCAATCCCTGTTTAACATTCCATGAAAGAGAAATACTGGATTTCAAGCATCTGCATCTGGAAGTATAAAGTAACACTAATCTTGTCAGAAAAATTGATTATTGGAACACTGTCACAAGAAAAGTAAGATAACAAAGATTTAGTGAAAATGGAGGCTTTAGATAGTTTTCATTCAATTCACTTATCCCAATTCTCATTAAGTGTTTATAAACATTCTCTCTGTGTGTTTTTACTGACTTTTTTAACATGAAAGATGTTTTATGGCAGTATTTTTAAGTCATCCTCATTGACCTGACTATGGTCATAGTGGTTTTAACATTGCAATCGACCATGCCCTCCGTGGCAACAAGGTTAGGTCAAACAGAGTGCTCCTGAGTCTCAGACACTTAAAGTTTAATTTATCCAATATATCTTTCACGAAGGAGAAGATGAAACTGCTGGGATCAGATCGAAAGCTATCTGATTCTGAGCAGCTTTCTCTGGAATTATTTACAGCTGCTATATCACCTCACATTATGCTGCAGCCAAACAACAGTTGCTTCTAAATCTTGGGACATTATAGCTCAGATTTTACATTAGGCTTCAGATATACAGTAGGGCTGGGTTGATTTGCTCTGCTACAAGTAAGTCAGTAGCTGGGCAGGGTGTTGTGAGATAAATGGAAATCCCCAGTTTGTTGAAAGTGGGCAGTATAAATCCCTACAGGTCACCTGTAGAAAGGGATGCATGCACAACACTGTGTTCTCTATGGGAAGATAAGATACACCTCGCTATCTTTTTCTCTCTGCCCTCTCTCACTTTCACTCAAATGCCAAGCTAAGATAGTCCATTTTCCTGGTGGGGGAGTACTGACTAATGGTTATAAATGTTCCCCATCATACTTAGGAGTTGTATCATTTTCTGGTTATATTCCTTTAACTCTGGGGAACAACCACAGTGATGAGAATGGTACAGGGCAATACCTTTCTTTGGTTAAGTTTGCAAGGATATGGAGAATTCCGTTCACAGACAGCATAGAGTGTCAGCAACAAATTCTGGAAAGGGAATTCTGAAAGGCATCTCCTATGGGAGTAGAGCCAGGGAATTACAAGAAGACACCAGAAAGCATGTCCAGCCAACAAGGGAGTGTGTCACACACTGCCCTGCCTGTCTCCATTCATTCCACCAGTCTAACCCTTGTTCACATAGTCACCTATAAAATAGTTTGTCTAACAAGCTAGTGAAGGTTGCTATCTCAAATTAAATGTCCTAGCCTTTCTAATCACCTTAGAGTTAAACAGGGACCTGTTTTGCTGACCCTGAGAGCAACCCCATTATGGAACACCTGTCTTAGAGATAAAAGCTTGTGACCTGATTGTTCAGCTGCACTGGGCGTGCAGTGTGCACAAGATGCCACATTAAGATTTCAGTGGCCTTTCACCTCCAAGGTTTTACATGGGTGGGACAATGAGGTAAAGGAAAAACAAGAGAGCTCAGTGCTGCTTAACCTCTGAGTAACTTTACCAAAGCATGTACTCTCACTAAGATGTTTGAGCAAATTAGTTTAGACTGGAGGACTGAAAGTTCAGACTGGTCTTGGGGCTTTTCTCATTGATGGACACAGTACTGATTGGTTCAAATTTTACTCTCCACACTATAAATGATGTCTCCACAGAGACATGATTATCTCTGATTATTAAAAGTCATCATTTTGCAGAGGAGCAGCTAATATTTCCTGGAAATTCCTTGAAAATACCTGGAATTTTAAAAGCTTTCCTATTGTTGATGACATAGCTGTATGTTTTCCAACAAGGACACAGGCTCGGGATCAATCCAACTCATTGTTGGATCATAGATTAAGCTGCATTCCAAAGAAACTTTGGTGTAAAAGGACTGTATTTATATTAATACTAATTAATCATATTCATCAGAATAGGTTGACAAAACAGTCATAAAACATGTATTTTTTAATTTCTCAAAAACTGTAAATCAAATCATTATGGTCTCTTGACCCTAATATGTTATCATATAGTTTCAATATAGACTTCAGACTTAGGATAACACAATCACTAAGGTTGGAAAAGATCTCCAAGATCATAAAATCCAACTATTGACTGAATACCACTATTGCCACTGAACTATACTGCAAAGTGTCACATCTATTCATTCTTTGAGAACTTCTGGAGATGGTGACTCCACCACTTCTCTGGGGAGCTTATCCTGATGCTTAGGTTGATGCTGTTCCATCCATGATTATAGACTCAATTCAGAAGCAAATTGAAACAGTAAAGTAAAAGTAAAGTATGGGAATGGAGGTGTAAAATCGACTGAAAGGGAAAAAGTAATCAATTAATCAAAAGAGTATTATCTGAACTCCAGCAGAAAATTTTTACTGAAAAGAGCCTTGTAGGACTAAAGGCAAAGAGGTGGCTGAAGTCAGGTTTTGGCTCACAATATCCAAATGACACACTATCACTATGACTAGTCATTCTGCTGCTTTTCTGCTGGCCTATGTGTCTTGTAAACAAGTTACAAGCAGACCTACAGCCACCATTGAAACAACAGATCTCCTTTCTCCAGACATAGGATACAGCGACTGACTTTTAGGATTCTTCCATGAGCTGTCTTTTCATAAGAAAATTAATAAGGCACTGCAGATTCTGCTCCAGTTACAGAGTGATTTCTCCTGAATCTGTTGTTAAAAACATGTGCCAGGAGCTGCAGCTGCTGTTGTTATGTTTCTGTGAGAGAAGGAAGCAGCTGAGCAGAGCTGGCCATGTGTTACTAACACCCAGACTGCATCGATCTGTTTTACAAAGGGTCCCACCCAGGATATCTTGCACCTGAGAGAAGTAGCCCTCTAAATTCACTCTAAATTCACAGGGAGAAGCAGCAGCACAAAACGAAATAGGTTGAGTACCCTTATCTTAAATCCTCCACAGTCCACAGGACATGTGTGTGCCCTGTGGCTTTGGTTCTGCTATTTGTGTGAGCATCTAAGAGACTAAACATTGGAGCTGGGCTTACTTCTATAGCACACAGCCTATACTAATATATCTCTGGCTAATGCCTACTACTCTCTGTTATCAGACATTGGATTGTTCATAGATAATGTGTTTACACTTCTGGGAAGAAAAGTACACACACAAATGTCACGTTATAATGGCTCTTACAATTCAATCTCTTGACTTATAAAAACTTTGAGAGTATTTCAAGACCGAGAAAAACCCTACTTACAGCAAAATATCCGCGATAATTAGCCAGGCAGCAACTACCACAAAACGTAATTCCCATCCTTTTGAAATGAGCAGCCTAACTGACAGCTGTTGTGATTTGTTCAGAAACTCTACTTAGGGAAAAATGACCCTTAAGGCACTGCAAGAGGTCAGGTGTTTCCAAATACACGATTAGCAGAGAGAAAGACTGAGAGAAAAGAAAGTTATCTTTCAAACAATGTTACCACCAGTACCAGATTCTAATCAGTCTTTGCATATGTGCTGTGCAGGAGGAATCTGTTTTCCCAGCACAGTCTCAGTGCCTACAGGAAAATTTCATAGTAGAATTTTTTTTTTTATTGTCTTCCAAGGTGTACAGCACCACTGGCTGTTGGATATGAGATAACATATTTGATGGCTAGTACTCTGAGGGTAAACCGAAAATTCTTCTTAACTAATTCATGGCACTGAGGTCTGGGAAAAAAAGACTCAGGTCTTCAAAAAGTATACAAGAGGTCTTTGCCCAAAGGATCCAGTAAATTCCAAATTCCTGGTTAGCATCAAACAAGTTGCATACATGAAGCACTTTTTTCCATTTAAGTGGAGACTGAGCATAAAATTTAGCTCTGATGGGCACTGTCTCCATCTGTTTCATGGTTCCCTTTCTGCAGCTGAACAAAAAAATCCTGAATTTCCAATGCCCTTGAACTCCTGCAAGGGCATTCAAAAGTTAGAAAAACTGGGGCTTCAGACAATGCTGCTCAGAAAAGAGCACAGGTGACCAACTTAGAGAGGTCAACAGAAAGGTCTGGAGAAAAAGCTCATTCTGATAACAAAAATATGAAAATAAAATAGCATTTGGAAAGATTTATTTGTATTGGAATAGCATTAGTAGAGTTTTGCCCCTGTTTTAACTAGTTTTGCTTAAAGTAAATACTTTGGAAATGAGTAACATTAGGGAAAAACCTTGCTCTTGTTTTCTTATAGTGCACACAGATTTTTTTTTAATTTTTTTTTTGGTTTTTGGGGTTTTTTTGTGAGGCCTGTAGCAAAACCTTCATTTTGCAGCTGTTCAAAACAATCAGGGAGAACAGAGAAATGCCCCGTTGTTTTTCTTTCTGAGAGAAGAAAATGATACAAACATAAAAAGCTTGTAAGCACAGTTAAAAAAGAAGAATGGTTTATGCTGCATTTAGCATATGGCTATTAGGAGTAGACACCTGAAACTGTACAGAGATTCCTGCTAAGTTTGAGATAACTAACTTATACTAGAAACAACACAAGTCACAGCCTTCTACCCTTCTAAGAGTCCAAAAACTGGCGTCTCTATACATTAGCTGTCATTACAGCTCCAGCCTAAGTACCCTGGAGAGAACAGCCCCTCATTCTTGTCCTGTGCTTTCTCTTACAACCTCCCCTTTTCCCTCCTGAGGCACTGCTGAGCTGCAGTGGTGTCCTGGACATGCTGGCTGAGCCCTGTGTTCCCGAGCTGCAGTGCCATAGCTTGGGAGCTCAGTGCATCTCTGCAGAGCCACCGGGGTGTTACAAACACGCTGCTCTCCTTCATAAATTGCCTTCTTTTCTCTAAGTGAAAATGCACCACACACGTGGTGCTTGTAATAATTATTACCTTTAAAATGGATTGCAACTGACAGGACGTGTACAATGAATTCCAGATCTCCTCACAGCTATTTTCTGTGGTTAGCAGAAAAGGCTGAAGTCTGGAAACACGCCAGGTGCATTGTTTGACCAGATGTATCATAAGATCTTATGGAACCCTGCAGAATAGTATAATGCTATAAAGAAAGCTAAAGCTGCTTACTGTATGAGTTTAACAAGAGTCGTAACAACACAAGAAAATCTTGATTTCTGCAAAAGAAAATCATGTCTTTCAATCTGAATTTCTTAACAAAATCCCTCATTATCTGACTGATGTTCCTGATTACTTAACCATGCTAAAAGAATGTTAATCTGCAGTCTCTTTACATATGACTCCCCTTAAATTTATGTGGAAACGCTGTAATTGTTTCCTCTCTTTCAGCTGTGAGCTATATGATGGATGGTAAACAGCTTGGAAACATTGCTACGAGTGAAGCGATAACAGTAGACTTTATGGTGTATCAGTAATTACCTGCATAATTTATGGTTTATATCATAAATTAGCTGCTATCCTATCCATAATACTGAAAATACCAGGTGTGCACATACAGAAATCTTGTTAGAATATTCAGTCTTATACTTCATTCTGCAGTTTTCATTTTTCCTGTTTTTGCACACCTGCATTAGTGACTCCTTAACTGCAAATGAGCACGTGTGCTCTGGCCTCATTAGTTCCCATCAAGCAAAGTGTCCCCATATTTTATAAGGAAAATCATATTCTAGTATCTTACACACACAGCCCTCTGAATAAAAAAGGTACTTTGGATCTATGAAGAAGAGAAAGTCTCTTGAAAAAACAAACCAAAAACCGTTTTCCTTCATTTTGCTTAAGCACAGTAACTGGAAAATACAACATGCTCAAATGTAATTCATACCCTGAAGTAACCCAGAACTGCAGTGAAGCAGTATTTCTACAGAGAAGCTCATCTTGCTGAAAAATGATGTCATTTTTGATGCTGGTAGGCTAAGGAACATAATGCCATATGCAAACTAGTTTCCAAATGGCTTCATTAAAGTTTTTACAATCTGTTTAAACATTAAACATTTTCTTTAAATATTAATAAAGATCTTAGATTGTTAAGGTTATAGTTTACTCTTTACAGCACAGTAGCAGATGCCAGCAGTTAGCTAACATATACCAATTGGAATTATAACCTATAGGCCCAAATCTCATTGGCATATGGAGAAATGTGTAATGAACTTCCAAACTGAGACACATGCTGTAGTTTCTTTGAAAGGTGCCCTGAATCACAAATGAGACTCTCATATATCTTCATCTGTGCGGTGGAGTCAAACTGCATGGGGCTATGTAAGCTACTGCAGAGCCCAAAACTGCTTTATGTTACTATGCAGATCATGTTACTGTGTCTTTCTTGATCTTCTCACAAGATGTTTGAAGAGTGATCTCTGAAACTTTTCTCCCTACTGTGGGTAGTTAGCACTCATCCCTAGTTTTTAAGTCTGCATCCATGCAAATATCCAGCTTCGTACCCCACTTCTGTAAAGCACATCTGGTTTTGTGAAGAGAATTCCCTCTAAGCGTGTAGCCTGTCAAATCAAGGCCCTTCCTAATTACTGCCTCCCTCCTCATCACTGCAACTGTGGAGTGTACAGAGGAAGAACAAACAAAAATCAGTCTAGTGCTGGGGTATGAACATATTCTCACATCATCAACACGTAGTGCTGAAACAGAGCAGGGTGCAGGTCAGTGTCCTGTCAGTTGACAATTACAATTCCCTTAAACATGTAGTCAGTCCCTACTCTCTCGTCTGAGAATCTGTGACAAGGATAAAAAATAAAGGTGGGATTCTTCGTTTAAGTCTTTCTTAATTTTTCATACAGATAAAGTAATTTAGCAGAGTTTTAGATAATGAACCAAAGCCCATTGACGTTAATGAGATTTGGCTTATGCTATAAATGAACAGGTTCTAAACATAATGATAACAGAAGTCAACACAGTCTCTTACTTAAAATACAGTTATGTAATGGCAATGATTTTCTCTAACTAGGAAACACTGACACTTCACATTTTTATGTGATTTTACTACAGGATTTATCAATAAATTTTCCAATTAGGGAATGAATCTCCAGAAAATATTATCTGTTTTGTATTTCTATGCATAGTACATTATACTGCTAAATTGGAGTGCAGTAAAATTATTCAGCACATAGGTTTACATAGTTTTTAATGTTGAGGGTATCAGTAATAGACTCCTTAATTATAGCCCTGTGTTGCCTTACACTTGCATGAGTACGTGTCACCCTGATCATAATTGCTTTCCTGCGAGGACACTGTGTTTGGAAACGCAATTAAGAGAGCTATTTCTGGCGTGGTTGGAGAGGCTGCACCGGGATCTTTGCAGAGTATGAAGAGTTTTTTGTTGCAAATGTGGACTGGCCTCACTCAAAGAAGCCAGCCTGGTTTGGGAGCTTTGCTATTTTTTACTTTATATTTTTTTAAACGGTGATACTTTTGCCCTGCCCAGAGAGCCTTGGGGCAATGGGAGGCCTTAAGGAATCCGAGCTCATATTATCAAACTGCTATTGACAAAGATCCACTCTTGCAGTCTGAAATACGTTTTATATGTTTCTTCTTTTTGCATGACTGCTGATTCCTCACAGTTCTCTTTCAAGGGTTATCATCTGAAATATTCCCTATCAGCTAAAAAAACTGCACAAAAGTTTTGGTCAACACTTTTTAGAAGTATGTAGCTAACACTAAAATTCTCACACAATAAGCTACAAGAAGAAAATACATGTAAATAAGGCATTATAATAGTCTAAAGCCCTTGCCAGCATCCTGTCTTTTTACTGACTGCACAGCTGTGTTTCTATTACACGATTAATGGATTTGCTACCTTCAAAAGAGACATTTGTACCAAATGGTGGCACAGTGCAAGAAATACTAAACAGCTGACTATAGCTCATCTCTTTCTCATGGTACCGTCTGTGCACATAATTAAGGGCTAAAAAGCTCTTTTGTCAAAATTTTTCAGACTGAATGTCTAAATCATGACTGGGATTCAAATAAGTGCTCTGTCTTTGCACATATTTTGGTACCTATCCACTTCCATTAACCTACAATAATGAAACAGCATGCAAGTTTGAGCATCTATTTCAGGCTTTTGACTTTTAATTCTGCTCCAGTCACACCAATCAAAGGGGTTCACGCACCTTCTGCTTTCCTACAGATTCTTACAGAAGGTATTTTTAAGTTGCATTAGTATTATTTTCACTACAGAGACCTAATTTTATTTAAAATAGTCTCCTGATCTCCCAGGTTCAAGTACAGTTGAAGGTGTATCTTAGTTTAGGAATTCCAGATTCTGTTTGTTTCACTGTGTGCCTGGTTTGTGGGGGTTTTTGTGATATCAGTCATGGGTTTAGTAAAACATCACCAAAGAGACCACAAGTAATTTAGTAGACCTGAAAACCCTGAAAATCCTTGCAATACTTTCTCCAACAGCTCAACAGCTTCTATTCTGTTGGTTTCAGCTGGAGTCACATTATGTCTCATTTATCTCATCTCCATAGAGCCTGCACTCTAGATTACAGCTTTAAGTGTCAGATGAGAAAAGTCATGTACTCTAATACTTAAGAAAAAAACGTGACACACAAAAACAGATGTGCTTTTCACACTTCTCAGTCTTTTTGTCCAAATGGATCATCAGTTTTTGAATAGCAGCCTACATCAGGAGGCAGAGAAGCTGTTTAAAGATGACTGTAGAAATGAAACAAGGAATTCCCCAAATCCCCACCCTAAACATATAAGAACAGATCAGTGGACGTACTAATTCAGTATCCTGCTTCAGATACTGAACTGCAAACAATACTGCCCAAGGGTAATACCACCATGGGGTAGCATTCTCCTAAGTTGACTCATCAGTAATAGGTCTTCAAGAATAATAAAGAGAGCTTAATATCATCAGAATCTCAAACTATTCAACACTGTTTAGAGCAAGAGCAATTCTCGGAGTGAGGATGCTCTGCATATGTTAGGAAGAGGTAAGGTCTTGGTTCCATTCCCCTCCAGCCTCTATAAACAGACTTATAACAAAACAGTATTTATATGGAAAACCTTGAACAAATAACTGTGGCACAGAAAGTAGAGACGTTATTTAATAAACGCTCTTTTATCTTAGATTAGGCACTGAATAAAAACAAAACAACATGTCATCAGAAAAAAATGCATGCAAATACTGCTACTGCTTTCTGGGTTAAGGTAAAACAGATTTATTCTTATTTTGCAGTTCTGCAGCTTTTTTTTTCCACAGAATTAGTTTTACAGACTGTAAAGGGAAACATCAATATTGGTAGCTAGAAGCTGCACTATATTATCTATAAAAGAGATGCAAAGAGGGCAAGTATTTATCCTGTAATAGTCAGATTTGGAGTGAAATGAAGACCTTACAGATATGAAGAAAAGACACCACAGACTTCATAAGAATCTCTTTTTGTTAATTCCTGATAGGTTAAAAGCCCTCATATTTGTTTCAAGTTCCTAGTACATCAAAGACTAACTTTCCAACACCCAAAACTTGGCAAGGAAACAAACTGTTTTTATGAACACAGTTCAAGAATTAGTATTGGAGCATATTTTTAGGTACAACTTAAGGCCTGATGTATAACAGCAAAAGTCGTTTGTGCTGCAGGAAAGGGAGGGATCTAAAAAGTTTCCCTTTCTTACAAATTGAGCCATGTTTGAAAAAAACCTACTTTGCAGAAATTCCCTTTCCTAGGCAACTTAGCAAGACTAACATTCTAGAGCTAGATCCAATCTACCAAAGGCAAGGTTGAATTTAAATGCTAAATTCTAATTTAGCTGCCTAACTTTCAACATTTGCAATTTAAACTTCTTTTGTCAAGCAAAGCCATTCAAGACCAATGATATTTTTAATAATAGAATTTGCCTTTATATCTGAGGCCAAGATCTTTTTCTTTGCTATTGCTAGTCAGAACTGTATTCTGTGCCAGCAGTTTTATCCACCTTCTCCCAAGCTGAACTTTTGTGATGGTGCGTAGATTATGCCAGAAAGAGTAACCATACCATGGAAATGCAAAATATTGCTGCTCTTTCCTTTCCCTTGGTGCTACTGTTTCTTTATTTCTTTTTCCTTTTCCTTTCTCAGTTCTCCCTCAGGCCTTCTCAGTCCTTTAAACCTCCCAGCTCTATAGGGAAATGGAAAGGTATTGTGAGCCTTCAATAAATCTGTTGGGGTGAAATTCATTTAATTCAGTAGCAAAGCCTACTGATAAAAAAGGCCAGAATTTTTCCCCAGGACATTAAAGATCTTGTACGAATCTCTCTCTGCTACTGTGTGTGCAAGTCTAGAGTCAGATATGCTTGGATATCAAAATTAACACCATAAACAAGTTTATATTCTATCATGAATTTGAGTCACTTTTTCTGATTCTTTCAACTAAGCATGTTATTCAGAAATGAGCATTTTATCACTACGATGTGAAGATTCATTATAGCTGTATAAGACTTCAAGCAAAAAGTTCAAATTCAAACCTTCTTTTTCTGATTTTGAAACCCCTAATCAAAATAAAATTAAATAAAGCAATTAGGCTATAAAAAAGTCTTCTACAATCTCAGAAAAAATATGGTAGTTCAAATTCTAACTGCATTTTAATTCAAAACAGTTAGGGAAAAGCAATTTTCATCAATTATTGATTTATCAATATCCTTGATTTCATGGAACATTTTTAATAGCTGTGTTCTAATTAAATAGCATTATTCAAATATAATAAATTTTATAACCATCACTTAACATTGACTGCTTGGGTTTTTAATAGCTCTCTGTCACCTTCAGATGTCTCTTAAAAAGTATAATCAATTTTACATGCTCGCTTCCTGGCTGCTGTAGGACTAGGGAAACTCTCTGTGTTTTGATGCAGGAATATATCAGTGCAGGATGTACCCCCGAGACAGGTGGCATTTCTTTGTGTTGTGACCAAAATCAGTACAACCAGAGAAGGCTTGCAGGTACCTGCAAGTGGGGGATGACATTCCTTCAGCAGGTATTAAATCAAGTGAACAAATGCAATATTGCCATCAGTGAGTAAAATTCCCTACATTTTGCTGGGAGGAAGCTGTGGATGTGATTCAGCTTTCGTCCAATACCCCCATACTAACGTTATTCCCTTCAGAGAAAAGAATGCTGTTTGCAGTTCTGCTTTTACCCAGTCCCTTCGTGCTAACTTTATTCCCTTGAGATGAAAAACGCTCTTTAAAATATTAGGATTTGAAAAATCTTATTTTCCACCTCCCCAGCCACAAGGGGCTGTGGCATAGATTGTGATCATTTTCTCCTTTTGATGATCCTTTAAAGAATTCTATTTTTATTGCAGCTGAGATTGGTACTTAGTGTGTCCCATCTTCCAGGTGCACTAATTACTTACCTAGATAATCTTTCTAACACTCAGTGAAAATATAAGTAGTTCTGTAAAATGAATAGAGTTGCAAAAGCCATTCTGGCGTATCTTGTTGCTCTAATTGGCTTGAATTTAACTGTGGGGGTTGAGGGAAGGAAGGAGAAGAAAAACATGGTGCTTTCCTTGTCTTGCTTGAAAGATAAAGCTAAAAAACTTCTATATCATATAAAATTTTTCACTTGAGTTAAAATAATGCATCAGTATAAGATAAACTCAGTGGTTACAGCAAGGCTTAAGGTGCAAACAGCCTGGACTTATTCCTTCCTGTGCCAGTGAGAACTGAACTGCAAGTGGCACTTTCCAGAAGAAGGTTCCAACTTAAAACTGATTTTTTGCACATCCCTCTTAGCACTTACAATGGCTGAGAGTAATAGAAAAACTAAGCATATTTAGTGAATGATGTGGTTTTAAATACATAAGTATTACATAAATTTTACCATAAATCTTTTGCAATAAGTACTATTTACAGAGAAAATTACTAAAGCAAAGCAAATACCAGTTTTGGTAACTCACTGAGCTAAACACCTAAACCAAGTGCCTGGATTGGTTCTGAAATGGTGGGTTTGTAATTAATACTTTACTCTGCAATGTGTTGACATTGGTGATTTATTACAGCTCTTACTTTAAAAGTATAAGCAGATTTATAGACTTTGAGGTGAGGTAGAAATGTCACATTAAAAACGAGGGGGGTTAGTTGAAAAATTTTCTTACTACTATGTGTGTATTAAAATGGTTTCTAATATAATTTTCTGTTAGCCTTGGGAAACTAATGGTGGGATATGAGCACTTTAATGCTGATTTCATTTAAAGTAGAAAGAGGTTAGTTGTCTGTGTGGGTGGCAAGGGAAGGGAATTTATGGTTACAGACAAAACACTTCTAAAGACTCAGTTTCTAGGACTTTAATCCTAACTTTTTCTTCCTATTAAAGTAATCCCACTTGCAAGGATGTATATTCAGAATAAAGAACATTTTTTAATAGCATTTAAGCAGACCATGCATCATAGCACAGACCTGGCCCATGGCCATTCAAATAAAAAAGGACTACTGTGTATGGTACAACTCCCTGGATGACCCAGGAAATTTTAAATTCCAGTTGAAGGCCTATTCCTCCTGTTTTTCTGCTTCTCATCAAAAGGTCTTGACACCTCACCTTTAAAATAGTGATAGAAACATTTGAGTGAAAGGCATGACAATTTGGGGAAATGCTCCTACGGAAGCTGTTTCTTAACATGGTTTTCAGAAGATCTCTTAAGAATAAATCGTTTTGCACTGAAGGAATTTGTGCTGCACGGCGCTGACAGTTAAGTGGTAAATGGAATATCTCAATGGGCTCTGTATTACTGTTGAACAAAACACAGAAGTTGAACACTAAATAAAACACTATGCTTAAACACAGGAATAAAAGTGAAGTCAAGAGGACAGTGGGTTTTATGTCATATCTGCAAGCGTCCTTGTTCCAGCAAAAGGCATTCAGATATCAGTTCTTTGATGACAATAACTACTTCTGAAGCAGTTGGCTTTTTTGTTTGTTTTGGGGTTTTTTCTCATGGTGAGAAATTTGAATAAGTTGCACTCCGTGAATAAAGTGTCATATGACTGAGTGATATACTTTTTGAAAGAGAGAGTAAAAGGAGATGAATCTTTCATAAGAGATCATATCATGGCTGTGACTGGAATAGGAAGGAGCTGGGCCTGCTCTAAATGAGCTATTGAAATAGCACCTGGATTTTTGCTACACAAAGGAAGGAAAGTAGTCTGGATTTAATCTTATAGCAGGCAGGCAGTGGTCTGATAGTGGAAGATCAAAATACGGAGAAACTAGAGATAAGAGAGGAAAAAAAAATAAACCAGCACATTTCAGCAAACACACACACACACAAAGGTTTGAATTAGCAAGAAACAGGATGCATGTAGTCAGTAGAAGGAGGTAAAGTTATTGGGAAATGTAAAAAATGCACTGAAGTGGATTCACAAGAAACCCATAAAGATTTCATCTTGATCAGACTGCTGGAGACAAGTGGTGAGGAGTTCAAAATCAGCTATGTCATGAAAGCACTTCAGGCAAGAGTAAAAGCTTGAATTTACTGGTAAAGATTATTGAGAAAGAGTATAGAGTGAAAGCAATGATACAGCAAAAATTTGTTTTCCTCAAAAAAAAAGTATGGTAACAGGAGATCAGAAGATACAAGAAATAAAATTTAGTTTCAGAAATTGTATTTCTAAAATGCATCAATAGTAGATCTACTTTGCCTTTTTTTAAGTCTTGAATGAGATTTTGTAAATTAAGAATGAAATATCATTCAGCTTTAAAACCTCTGGGGCACCTTTATCTTATTCCAACAACCAAAATATGCAGTTATGGCTCTTCATAGCCATAGTATCCTTCCCTAAAAGGATTTTCATGTATACACAAATAGCTATTTTATATATATGTAGATCCTATCATGACACCACTGATACATTTTTCTAATGATTTAAATAATGTATCAGATGACATTCCCACTAAGACATGGGCTCATGGTTGCTCCCAAATGGAAATGCAAGGATTTACCATCATTTCTATGGGTCACAAGATCCCATACTTTGAGGTTTTTTGACAACTGGTTTCTCTCATTTAAATTTAATGAAAATAATTTAAAACTGCTAACCTGCAAATATTTTATGTGTTTGTTTTCATGTCATTCAGTATTGCAGCACAAAATGGGGCCTATGGAATATGTGCTTGGGATAATTGATGGTGCTGCCATGGGGTCCAAAATATCTTCCCACATGCTAACAGGGTTTATGCCATTTTGCCTCACAAATTTGTTTTAATGATTGTGACAGCTCTCATTTTTCCTTTGTTAAATCTTAGTGACTGTTATTGGATATTTATTTTTAGAAGCACAAACATATTACAAAAAACACATAAGCTCACTGAGGACAAATAAAAAAATCTCCATAGTAACATTCCAAATAGTGATGTATGACTGTTGTAGACAGACTGACAAACTTCAGTCCTAACTCTGCAACAGGATTTGTTAGCATAGAATCCTGAGCTCAAAAGTGACTTCAGAAGAGAAAAGCCCTCCTCTTCTCTGTGGTTATTTGGCAGCATTTTTTTCCAAATGTGGATAAATTTATTTTATTAGTTTTTATATAATCAGCTGCAAATGCAATCAAGAACATCCCCTCAAGACAAATGAATATTTTGGCTTTGCTTGTTTGTTCACAGAAGAAATTCTACCCTAATCGTGTATTTTAATCTTATTTTATAACACCTTTAAATGATATCTTAAATAGCTTGGTTTGAAATGAGTATTGATATTGATGTCCATACAGAGCAATAAAAGTTTCCACCTGTAGGATAATATTCATGGTAGTAAGAAAGACTGTGCTATATTTCAAAGGCACAGGTTCTTGGAAGTCCATGTAGGAAATCTTTTTTTCTCTCTTGGCATTAGTGCACCCACACCCAGCCACTTTTGTAACCAGGAGCCATTTCCCAGGCTCACCTCTGTAAACACGAGTGAAGCTAAATTCCCTCAGCTCCCTTGCATTTGCACTGAAGCTTGTATAACTTACTTGCTGTTTATGTATTCTACCATTTTCTATGTCAAGCTTTCATACACGAATCAGAGAAAAACATGCAAGCAACTATGATGTTTAAAGCTAAAGGACACTCGGTATACTGTATAGCAAATTAGGTGGTTTTAAAATCCACCCTTGCAATAGCAGCAATTTCTGTCCCTTTCATCTAAACAGTTCTGCATTCCAAGGGAATCTGGAATAATCAGTTGTTTGTTACAGACATGAGTCATAATTATGTTCTTTCTCTCTCTCGTTTAAGTTGTTCGAGTTCATGAATTTTTTGGCTGAGAACGTCATCTTCTGTTACATGGGACTCGCACTATTTACATTTCAAAATCACATCTTCAATCCTCTTTTTATATTTGGTGCATTTGTATCCTTTTCTTTAAAGAAGTATGTATCTAAGTGCATGTGTATATATATAAAAAAATGTATGTTCCATGAGGAAAAAAAATAAAAGCCAACAAGCAAACCAGTCAGTTCCTTGAATACTAAAAATCAATTTTTGTCAAGTCCAAGGGGAATGATCTGTATTACCTGTACCTTAATAACTGCCCCAGGGCACATAAGCACATGTTCTTTGGACAGTTGCTGTTTTGCTCACCTGCTACCAGTTAAATGGCTTTAAACCATCTGGGGAACTTTTGCCACTGGTTTACAAGTGGAGTGGGAAATTGGGATGAGTATTGGGGCACATCTCTGGGGACAGGTGCTGGCACACGAAATCTTTTTGCCTGTCCAGAGCCAGTGCAGATCCACAAACTGTAGAGCTGCCTCCAGATAGATGTGTGCCATAAGCAGGACTTCCCCAAAACTACTTAAATGATATTAAGTCCTTAAAAGCAAGCAGTTCTGCTTTCCTTCTTTATATTTGATATCTCTAGAGTACATAGATTTATTTATACCATCATGTGCCTGACTGGTAAGAAAAAGAGTCTGTGTCTTTAATTCTGCCATGGTTTCTCAACAAATCTGTGGTTTACTTGCACAGCGCTATAGATTTTTTTTTCACACTGACAATTTACACAATGATTTGTTTGGCTCAGAGCAGCAGCCCTTTGCTTATCACTTTAAGATGAACTGTAATAGCTTTGAAAGTTGGGATCACAGTGTTTACTTACAGTAATTTCTATATGTAATTTCTAAATGAATAACAACAACCCATCAGAGGTCCCTTGGCTACAGGTTGGTTGGATGGCAGAGAGGACCCCCCGAGCCTGTTGTACCCCCCCAACAAGGCAGTACAGTCCCATGTCCTGCACTCCTGGCATGGGAAGGCAGCTGAAGGTGGGAGCAGCACTCAGCACCCAGATGGGGCTGTGCTGCAGAGCAGGGCCCTGGCTCTGTCCTTCCCTCTCCCGAGAGCCAACAGGCTGCAGCAGCGGTGGCTGAGCACAGGGAACCGGCAGCTGCCAATGCGGCTTCTCCCAAGCCCAGAGGAGCCTTGGGCAGCTCTTGCCCCAGCTGATGTGATACCCACAGACATCCCCAAAGTGCTTCATCCATGCCACTGCCCACAGCACGTCTCAGACTGAGAGTGCCAGAACTGAGCCCTAGGAGTCACAAGAAAAGGGGAGGGTGGAACGTGCTAAAAGTGTGTATGAGGAGCTCTGATTGCCCTTTTTTAAATCTGATACAGCCCCATGTTCCTAACTAAGGTAACTTTTGTGATAGTTTCATGGAGAAGTAATAAAGAACATTCAAAGAATCTACACAGAAAAGGGGAAGAAAAAGGAAAACGTGCAAGGACAATATGAATCGTCAGGAAATAAGAAAGTAATAATCAGGTCCAAAAGCACATTTATTCTTTGCAAATTGCTGCTCAAGGAGATAATGCTATCTCTGCAATTGATGATGGGCATTTTACTGAAGGGATGAAGATGAAGTCACATGTGACACAAATGTGATGAGTAGAAGTAGAGTGATTGAAGTGGGATATATAATGATGAATATAAAACCAGGATGTCTGGGGAAGGCTAATCTTTGCCACTGCACAGTTTTATTGGAAGCAGAAGGATGTGACATGTAAAATATGATGGAAGATAATAACATATTAATTTTAATTACACTTTAAAATAACTTTAGAGAAATACTTGGTTAACTCTGGTTTTGTCAGTAGTTCCTCCACTATTTTCCTCAACATCTTACATTTCAGGTGGCAGTTTTTGTAGCAAGAGCTTGCAACATATACCCACTTTCTTTCCTTTTGAATTTGGGTCGAAAACAAAAGATTCCCAGGAACTTTCAGCACATGATGATGTTTTCAGGTAAGAGCTATTTTGGTATTTTTGGTATTTTTCCTCTCCACATTAATGACTGACAAAGATAGTCATCTATCACTAGAAAAACCCATATCTATCACAAAGAATTCATTATCCTCAAAGTCAAGGTCATCTCTTCAAAGCTACTGAAGCAAATGGATGCATTCTCATCAACTGCCCTATGCTCTAGACATATTTTAATTAACTTTTTGGAAACTCACCACCCAGGAAGCCATTGTCTTTCCAAACATTGCCCTCCATTTGTCTACACTTCCATGGCAAATTGGGAATACCATGTTTGTATGCTGTGTCATTTTAAAGGCACCTGTAGTATATCTGACAGTATGCTTACATGCCAGCAAATAAATACCCAGCTTGGACACTGTTAGTACTGATACTCACATCAGACATGGTCTTTGGCATTCCTTTAACTACAGGAACAGTTTTACTTTGAAACATGAGACTAGAAGACTTTAATTCCACAGACCTTTTCATATGTGTTCCAGCTTGATATTTATTGATTTTTGTTAGCATTGTAGAATAATAGAAAAAGAATTTAAAAATCCAGAAGAGGGAGCCGTGTTCTACTATGATTTGTACTCAGCCCTGGAACTGCCAAAATCTGAACTGGATTCTCTATTTTTTGATTTGTACAAGCTAGAAATAACTCCACGTGACTTTCTGACGCTAGTTAGGAAAAACTAACTTATAAGCTAAGAACATTTGTTCAGTAAAAGACAGAGATGCAGACCCCCCAATGCCATTTATGATACAATTTTCTAAAATTAGAAACTTAGCACTTTTTTCCCCTTCATTTTCCTGCTTTTTATATAAAAATCTATTCTAGATTCTTATGGATAAAAGTCCTTGATTGACAGCCTTGATGCACACCAATCCATTTAGCCAGATAACAAGTGAAATACAATGAGCCACATTTCAAGCTTCCTCATCAGGAGTGCTCCACCTCAGGGGGCCTCATTTGTGCCAACGTAATTCCAGCTCTCTGGAGAGCAACACAGTAGTTCATTTCTATATCTATTCAATCCTTCTGCTAAAAGCTGCCACTGAAAATGTCAGTTAATACCAGCTAGACTGTAGTGAGAGATGATGACACATCCAGTGGGAATTGCCTTTCAAACCACCTGCTCACCTGGACTGTCCAACGGGTAACTTGTGTATGTAGATCACTCTAGTAAAGACAGCAGGTGGCCAACTGGACAACAGCATGAAAAACAGCTCCATATCATTTGTTATCTAGTTTTGGGGCTTCATTTGGCCTTTGTATTTCATCAGCTAAAGCATAGAATTAAAAATCTTCTGAAGTGTATCTCATTCTTTAACTTTTCTGTCCTCATTTTCTGCAGTTGAATTTCATTCTCCACAGAGCAGGAGCAGAAAGTAGCCTGCAGCCAACAAGTGAACGTGAGAACTCACACTCACACATTAGCTTTCCAGGACAATCTGGCAGCTGAGAACTGAAACAGCAGTATTGCAAAGTTCTAAACTGTAAATGTTAAAATTCTCAGAAAAGTAATTTTTAACTATTCTTGAAGAAAAAAAAAGTGTATTTTGTAGAGAAAAATGTCTTTACAACATTATAGTAAAGTAAATGGCATCATCTGCAAGGAGAATAAAGACTGACTGTCTCTCACACTGCCAGCAGCTGCACACTTCACAGAACACTTAGGATACACAGATTATCTGTGTAATTGTACTTTTTAAGATGCACCAAGATTTGTGCTTAGTTACCAATAACATTCTTATGTGCTATAAGCTGATCATGCTGTATATTGTGATAAACAGAGAACAATGACTGTCAGAAGAGAGACACGTTTCTGACATAAGTAAATAAGACACTGAATTTTAGTTTGAAGGAAAACATTATCTACCAAAGGTCAGTAGCAACAGTCATAAATAGTTTGGTTGGAGGGGATCTTCAAAGGTCTAATCCAACCCTCTGCAATAAGCAGGGACATCTTCAACTTGCTCAGGGCTCAGAGCCCCATCCAACCCGACCTTGAGTGTCTCCAGGGATGGGGGATCCACCACATCTCTGGGCAACCTGCCAGTATTTACCACCTTCATTACTCTGGTGTAGCATCAGGTTCTAGTCAATCACAGGGGAAAATGGGCTTCACTCACCACAGCATCAGACATTCAGATGTAGAAAAGAATGAATTTGGGGATAGTTTTGTTTTCTATCTTATCATTACCAAATACACCAAATATTTACTGTTTTTTTAACTGAGTTTTAGAGCCACAATCACCAAAGTGCAACTAAGGTCAGGCAACTACATTTTCAATTAGTATTTGATTATAACTTATCCTGCAAAGAATTCTACTGAAATCATCAAGTTCTGCTTTTTGAGGAGTATTAATAAATTTGAGAAAAAGAAGTGTTAGGCTTGGAAGTGAATTGAGTAGCATTTTGATTTATCACATTCTTCATCTGCTTCTGCCACTCCTCTAACAACACATTACAGAGGGTGGATTCATTTCTACAACTATGTTTAATCATGATTCCTGATAACATTCCATTGTAAATGAAAACTTGATTAGTTCTTGTAAATTAAGCCTGAGCTTCTCAAATTAAGTTGATCACCTAAAGTAAACAGTCCAGCAGTCTCTGCTCATGTGAAAAAGAAATGCTTTAAACTCTTAAATTGTAAGGGAGATATCACCACACACTAGTGGTCTATGTTCCATGAAAAATGCCTCATTTCACTTCAGACCCTATTATGATGCATTTAACAGCTAATAAAATTAAAAGGAAAGGAAAATTAATGGATACAGATGAACTTCCACTCCTCTTCCAATATCCTTATTTACTTTTTACTGTGCCCTCTTCTCTACAGCATATAAATCAGCAACAGAGAGGCTTGTGGGACACAGTGCTACAGGGATTGTTGCTGTTAATGTAAGGCATTACAGCAGCAGTAGAGTCTGAAAGGGAGGAACACAAATGCCAAAATACAACAAAAAAGAATGCCAGTGTACAGGCAGCTGTTGTGCAGGCATTTACAGCTGCACACTCATACAGACATGGAGGTGGGAAGTGTCAACGTGAACTTTTCCAAGAGACACAGATACATAAAGAAATCAACTAAATAGAAGAGAAAGCAAGGAAGAAAAGAGCAGAGAACTACAGTTGAAACCAAAACACCAGATTTACCTACAGAAAGTCTCCCTTCCTGGCAGATTCTCTTCACACCAACAACAAACACTACATCCCTCAAAGCTCCTCAGAGTGCTGGGCTGGGAGAGATGTGTCTGTGTGGAGTCTGAGCAAAGGATGGCTAACAGCCCAACTGGTTTATTCCATGGGCCTCTGACACTTAACCCTGGGGTGGTTTTCTTTGAAGGCTCTGACACATTAAAGAATATCAGTTAAAAATGAATCCATAATGGCTGGCACAGCCAGCAGAAAAATCTGATAGGAAATCTGTGATAGAGCCCAAGGATGAATGGATCACAGCACAGATGTGGAGCTGCTGTCAGTGCAGCATCTCTGAAAGATGAGGGGAGAGAATCTCTATCCACGGTTCATCAAGTGTTTTCCTTATGCAGTGCCACTCTCTCCAGGTGGAGCTGAGGTACCAGTGTCCACTGCATCCAGTCATTCCACTCTGCTGTTTTGGCATTTTTCCCTGAGGTGTTACAGAAAATCTAATCCTCCTTATCTTTCTATTTCAGCATCTTAACATTTCCTGAGGTTGTTAAAATTCCATTCCTTCATTTGTGTTATTACCCAGAATATATTTTGATATACAGAGAGAAGGGGAGTAGTGTTCCTTGCTTCTCATTGAGTCTTTACGTTTGAGGTGTATTCATCTGCTTCCCCTGCTCTAGTTGGAAGCAAAGACTTTGATCATTTATTTCACATTAGACATTTTTTAGTTGAAACTGAACTAGCTCTTATGGACCATGTTGAGTCTTGTATAAATGAAAAATGCAGTGAAGGCACTCACTACTTTTCTAAACTGAAGAAACAGCCAGTCCAGTGCTCAAGAAACAGAGATATATTAATTAACTTTTTTTTTTCCTATATCCTCTCTTATCATAACAGATATTCTGTATTTAATATTACAGTTATGGAAAGCAGCATTGTTTTCCACTGAAATGTAGCTGGGCTAGTCATCCAGATTACCACTATAACCACTGAAAAATACCTTTTCATTCCCTGTTCATTCCCTTCTCAGACACATGTTTAAAATGAGCTGATATTTTTTTCCCTGTAAGAAAATATTAAAGCATCTGCCTTCTCAGACACATCTTCTACACAAAAGCACATCCAAGGACAAGCCCTGTTGCTGACTGCAGTGTTTGGAACCTGCTACACTGACTGGGTAACTACAAGCTGGTTCTTCCTTGCAGAAATGGCTTTGTGCTGTTCCCTGGATAAACTGCCCAGCTTCTATTGCAAATAATTCACATTCTGGCTATGTAATCTTTGAGCTTTAGAGTTCTAGGCCAAAAATAGCTGCATTTAGCAGTTAATTAAATGATTCTGCATATGCCATCAGTGCCTTACAAGAGGTTTAATTACTAGATTTAATCTCTCAATTCCTCCAAAGTACTTTTTGGATTCAGTGTGTATTGTATACATGTAATAGCTTTCCTCTCTACCCTTATTTTGTGGAATTCTTTTTTAGAAAACAATAAAGTAAATTTAAATAGATAAATGAAAAGCATTGGAAAATATAGAATGTTATTTGTATTATGCATCCTGAGGGCTGGAGGCACCAGCAGGAACTTTCCCCCTCAATTTTTAAACATGGAACTCTGTGAAGACCTATTTAGTCAGCTTATTACTACCTATGGGGCTTTTTTTAAACTCATTTAGCTGTTTTCACCACCTTTGTAAGTTATTGTTTTTTCAGTCTCCGTAGGTGTATAATTTTACAACTATTATAATATTTCAAGTACACTAATTTATTTTGCATCCCCTTTTAGATACTTAGAATCATCTTTTAAAACCTATTCATTGTACTTAAGCCATATTTTTTCTGACATTTTAAGAAATGTTCTTTTTTCAAGCAAGAAACAATTCGCATGTTTGGGTACAGGTTTTAATGCCAATCCTCTTTCTCACACCTGACTTCAGGAGTAGTCCCACTGAACACAGGATATAGATTTCTTTTTCAACATGCAGAAAGTTCAGATTACTATTTCATTTGCAATTATTCAAGACAAAGAATTCAGTGGATGTAAAGCAACTGTGTGATTATTATGTGAATATGAGAGTACTTTCATTGTCCACTTTTCAAAGTTGTTTACATTGCATTCAAACCCATCCTTTCAATCAGCACAATTCAGTATTTTATAAGGAGGATTATGATCTGAAAATTTCCTCTGCCCTTGGAACTGGGTTTGGACTGAATAGAGTAAAATTCTGTTTCTCCATCACATTAAGTTCATCCTTCCTGTCTTTTTTCTTTTTTCAGGTTTACGTGGTGCAATAGCATTTGCATTGGCAATTCGAGACGCAAACTCCCAGCCCAAACAAATGATGTTTACCACAGCACTGCTAATTGTGTTTTTCACAGTCTGGGTGTTTGGTGGGGGCACGACACCAATGCTCACCTGGCTTCAGATCAGGTTAGTACTCTCTTTACAGCATCAATCACTACCTTCTCACAACGTTCTAATGCTTACATATGCGCTTTTTAAGAGTTTTAACAAGCAAAAAGGAAGTATTTGTCTACCTGGTAGAGGCTCCAGACCACAAGGAACAGGTTCTCCCCAGGTTTGTATTGGGTTTACACTTAGGTCAGACCCATCCTTATTTCCTAAGAGTTTGTTTCACTACTGTTCCTTTGAAACAATTGCTTATAATTTATTCTATATATAGCATATATTTTCCTTGTTTACAAAATGATGTTTGATTACAAGCCTTTATGTCAGCCTCTTGCTGTAAAATACCAGCTGAAGGTAACCAAATTGGAGCTTTAACAAAGAGCATAGATAAAACTCGCAGACAAAATAAGGACTAGCGTGCAAATTTACTGTATAAACACAAAATGCAGGCATCCATATGTGTGTAGGGTCTTTCTATTTCTGTGACAGTTTGATTCTTTTACATGACATGTCTCATGTCCCATAATGTCAATCAAGTTCATCACAGTTTGGATACACTCTGGCAGTATCAGCTGCCTTTCTGAGATTTGCCACTTTTTCACTGTCAGTCAGCAACAGAGTTTACATGGCAACAGAAACATGGATGAGAAGGAGTGCTCTCATTAGGTCTTGGGGGCCATATCAGTTTGGATTTCTACAAAAGAAGAATAAGGAATAATTCTGAGACTACAGCAAGGGAAAGAGGCAGTGAGCAGTAGTCACATGTCTAGTCTAAGGACTTATCACTAGATGCCTGTCCTGGTTTAGCTTTCCGGGTAATTTTTAAATGAACATTGTCAAGTGCTTTCACTAAGCCAAGCAATTTAATTGGATGTAATTTCTTCTGCTACTTAGTGCTGCCCAGAGGTGCAGAGTCCCACAACACCACAAGCAAGGGGATCTCATGAATTGTTTATACCGTTCAATGCAATCATGTGCTTCTTTCTTCACCCACCTGTACAACAGATTTAACAAAAGACACTGAAAGCAGACAGTCATTATTGATTTGAAATGGTCATCTCTTTGAGGATCTACTCTGAATCCCAGCAGATCTTCCAGGCATTTTTCCCAATCAAATAAATTGCTTTTGTAATTGGGATATAGATTTTCTTACTATAAAGCTATTAGGTTCACAATTTCCAGCTAATTTCTTGACATCAGAGCATACAGCTTCACAAATTATAAGGTGGTCAAACTGAGATAAAATTTTAAATAGACAAATGTATCTTGAGGCTCTGATTTCTCTCTCCATTGAATATATTTCACTGTCTTTATAATTTATTATACCTCAATATGGAATTTTGTCCTTAGCTACCATTTGTCTTTTTAATCTTAAGTAATTTTGCTAAGTAATTGTATCTAAAGGTGGCGGTGGTAATTCATGACAGATGATACTTGTATGGATTCTAGCAGACTTGAGTTTGCTGAGAAAGTTATGGGCCTGCTGCAAAGTACACCACCTTGCTTGGTGCACTCCCCCAGTATGTTTGCAGCTGTGCCTAAACAGCAGTTCTGAGCTGCATCTATCCCCACATTTCTTTTTATAAATTTAGAAGAAAGAGATTGTATTTTTCAAACTAGTTTGGAGGGTTCAGCTCACAAAGCCAAGGGAAACTGCATTACAACTACGCAAAAATTGTATGATTGTCTCTGAAGATATTTATTGGAATGGATTGGGGTGTCATCAGTTACATATAAAAGGGGTGAAGTGCTGCAATGACGTCTCTAAGCACACAAGAGGGAGACTCTTCTCACACTAGCCTTCAGTGTTCAACTGACATGAACCTACATCAGGCTCCACCCGGGGCAGTTTGAAACCTCTCCTGTGGAATTCCCCAGTGCTTTGGGGAAGCAGACCTACCACTACTGGTCAAATCCAAAGCACAGTGCTAGATCAGTTAATCTAAACAACTGGAAATAAAGTTATGCACATTATCAAAATAAAGTGCTTACAGGAAATTAAAAATAAATGAATGTTCACCGTAACTACACTGGATTTCTCTATATAATCTATAAGTTGCTGTACTGGTAAACCTTCTCAGGGGGCAGTAATGATCAGAAATACCATCATTTAGCAAATAACAGTTCCAAGTTGAATATGTTTTTTTGACAATTAATTCTTTCATCATAAAATGGTTATCCAGCAGATAATGTATTTCATTGAACAGGAGGCATTCAGAGACTAGTAGAGAGGACCATGTGATTTCAGTCTATTTGGATGAATTGAATCTTATTCACAGGAGTTTTGTGCTCACCCTCCCTATGTGGAATAGGCTACAGTTCCCAAGTAGCTCCAGAGATGCAACTCAGCTCCTCAAGGCTGATCAACTCAGTCTTATCCTAGAGTTAAATGCTTATTTATATAATACAGACCAACTGTTTGGTTTTAAAACATAAATAAATCTAGCATCCATTGTGTTGAATATACGTAAAAATAACACAAATCAGAAACAACTCACACCAATATCTTTACCATTTGCTCTACCATAATGCATTACAGAGTCAAGGTGAAAGAAGGTATCCAAGGTCTGTCTCTTACTGTACATTATTGTCGACATATTGTACAATGTTTCACTTATGTATTGCACTCTCCATAATTTGTGAAGTTCTCATAACAGTGACCAGGACTCTTAGGGTATAAGGAAATACAACAACGACAATTTTAAAATGATAGCAGGAATTAATAGTCTTCTGAAAAATCAATCTTTGTTTCCATAATAACTGGAATTTCCATAATCTTCCATCTCTCCTCACAGCAATAGCATCAGATGTGCTTTTCTTTTTTTTTTTCAGTTAAAATTTAACATAATGTAAATATAATCTGTCACTCTATTTTTAGAGAAAAGATGAAGATGTGTCCTCAGAGATAACTACCATTTGATTTATTCCAGGAATATATATGGCTTATACAACACTTGCAAATTGTTGCCAAAACATATAGTAAGATATATTATCAAAACTAACCATGTGCTACTGAAAAAGGCTCAACTTCCACCCCCATTTAATGCAGCAATATCACTCAACTATCCCACAAGGTTGCAGAAGCCAGCTGTGCTAAGAGCTTTTGTAAAAACAAGTTTAAATAGATCCCAGGAGTTCACCAAGTTTATTAAAGTTCAGAGTTCTAGTTCCCTTTATTTAACAAATAAATTACATTGAAACATTTATTCCTACTTAAACTGTAGCTTGAATTTAAGAAAAGTTCTTAAAGCCTTGGAAATCTGACCTGCTAACGGCAAAATTTATGTCTACATGTCTCTATATGTCAAAACACAGTTTTAAAAGAAACCCATATGAATAATTCTCATTATTTTACTACCGCATTTACTCATACAGAGCAGCCTTTAAAATGAGTCTTGAAATTCTGGGCAAAGACTAAATATTTTTTAACTTTGTTCTAAATAAAATGAAACATACACTTCTGGAAATGTCTTATTTATTTTAACTGTCTCATTTTTAGATACCTGAAACACTGTGTTTCAGGAAGTGTTTAATGTTCTCTTACTGAAAATCGGGTCCTATTTAAATGTTCCCAGTAACTTAACATTTCTGAGCAAGAGGCACATGCACAGTCCATTACAGCATTATCAGCTGGCATTCAGAGAGCAGAAGTGGTTGCACCACATTCCTAAATAATACATTGTCTTTTGGCTTATCTGAGAATTATAACTCAGGGGAAAAAAATTGCTTTTACTCCCCATGTGAAAGGACTACAATATTCTGTCCCTGGCAGACAATGAATAAACCTGCATCAGTGTGTGAGAATAATTTCATGATACATCAACACCAAGACAAAGATAGCCATGTGGGTTCCCAGTCAAATTGAAGTACTCAATAAATGTGCCTTCAGAGATGCTGAGTATTACTTGCTAATGCTTTTGGATATATGTCTCCCTTCGTTCCCCATACTCTGATTAAAAATAGAGAGCTACATTTTACAGTAAATCTGCAATGAGAGGTTTGAGGATAAAGGATTCTCCTGACAGGCAGAGCAAAAATACAAAGCTGTTAATAAAATATGTCCCATAAAAGCACTGTGCTAAGTATTAGGTCTTGTTTGTTTATCATCACCTTCTGTGTAAATGTTTGTCAAGAGATTTCCAGACTCTTTGTGCATCTCTTTGCAGCAGTTCTTCAGTTAATAAGGATATTTTTATTCCATATTCTAAATAAATACTAAGCAGCATTGAATAGTAACTTTTAATACTGTGCCCATCAGGCCATTGCCTTTTGTATGTGCTTTAGAAAAGCGTGTGCCCTTAAAATCATGCCATCTCTAGTTCACCTAAAACTTCAACTTTCTCTAAATATTAATGCCAGAGGCCTGGCATGTCACATTTCTGGGGGATGGCCTAGGCTGTCCAAACTCACGTTCTCAGCAGAAGTAGTCAAGACTTTGGTTCCTTCAGTATCCAACACTTTAATCCATTGTTCAGTATCAAAGGCTAGGGCAGTGTGTATGTTTACCCGGATGTCACACTAGGGATGCAGATGGGCAGTGGGGCTAAATGCTGTGCCTTGACTGTGTGTGACTACAGCTGTCTACCACAACAAAAACAAACCAAACCAAACCAAACAAAAACCTAGTTGGTAGTCTATGATTCTGTGCTCATCTCAGACCTTTAACGACTAGTTATAGACTGCTGAAGGACAGAACTTTATGACCCAGCAATCACACTAACAACATGACCTTGGCCAGGATTATAGCACTCCTGTTTCAAAAATATTTTTTACATTATTCCCAACTCTATAGTAGCATTCCCTGTGTTCAAAGAGATGCTGCAGAATAACACAGTGCAACAGTGGTAGCGCTTGGCACTGCCAAGTGGGAAGCTTTGAACAGATTTGGTCTGTTTTATGCTTCCAAAGTTGTTCTTTCTGCTTCCCAAAAGAGGCCCTTCAAACTAAAAAAAAAAAAAAAAAAAAACCTACACAAATCAATATCACGGTCTTTGGAAACACTTCTGCCTTATCTAGAAAGGCAACAGTTGCAGTAAGAAATCTCAAGGGCTGAAATGGTGGTAAAAATATGACTGAGCTTCGGGGCTCCAGAACAGGAGGCACTGAGCAGGAAACTTCCTTTTCCACAGCCTAAGATCAAAGGAGGATGTACTTTAGATCAAAGGATTAACAGATTGGTTTAGACAAGGTGGATGGTGCTGCCTACATTACTATACTTTCCCAGTTACACAGAAAGATTGATACATCCTTTTTTTATAATGACATGCACGTCTTTCTTATTAAAAATCTATATATTTCTGAGTTTTTCCAGAGTTAAGATCCTATTTACCATCATATGGTTGTAGCATCTGGGTAGTTTTATTCAATCTCCTGTCTCAAGTCAGTCTTAAGAGAAAATAATCCTCCAGATCCCATTTGTAGAAATTTGTATGAATGGGACCTGTGGGAGAGATGGTGAGATAAACTGGACTTTTAAATTAGGATGCTTAATCTCACAGTGTTTGCTAAACAGAAGTCTTTAGACAATAACAAACTGATTTAAAAGGACATAAGCAATATTAAAACTCGTGGTTTTCATATCAGCTTCTATTTGCAGCATTTGCTGGTTTGTGGGCAAACTCAGGTCACATAGGGCTGATACTTCAACTGACCTGAAAGTGTTTGCATGTGCTTGACACCCTCCTGCCCTGGAGCTTTAGGAGCAAACTGCACTGGACCCTTTCTGGTGCTTTCAAGTAGGTGACTGAGCCCTCTCAGCTCCTGAGACCCTGTCTCTTATTGTAAATGCAGGTACTGAGAATCTTGAGACTCTTCTAACTGTATTAAAACTTTCAGAGAGATACAATAAATATGTCTGTAAATTCCCAAGCTTTAAAACAAATAATAGAAGGTTAAACATATGTACTATGTTCTATTACAAAGCTCTATAGTCAAAAGTGGCTTAGAAACTTAAGTCCATTGCAACTCAATGGAGGAGAAGCTCCTAAGTGACTTTCAGGAGTTTGTTTTAGGTAGTTTCTCTCAGTGATAAGTGGAGCAATGCCTTCTCTAATCTTACTGGGGTGAGACACAACTATGGCACTGGAAAGGATGGTGTCCTGATAGGTGATCCAGGCAAAGAGGCTGGAGGAATCCAGGCAAGCAGGAATGATCCTTTTGCCTGGTTAGAAAGAGCCTCCTCAGAATACTGTGCTCCATTGCTGAATTCTACTCTGCTCATGGAGAAGAGCATGAGATAGTACATCTCCTTACAGTCATTTGTTATGAACTAGATTCAAACTAGAGTTTGATCTCTGTTGTTCCTCATTTATTCCTATATTAAGTAAACACATCTTGGCCTTTCTTTTTCACCCTCACATAGGTGCACAAGGATTATCCTTCCTGAAACGTAGCTAGTCCTTGAGCTACTCTGAATGTACCAGCCAAGGGCACGTGTTCATATCTTCAGTTGATCCATAATTTAATAGTTATAAATTCTAATGAACTTTCTTAATTGTTTTATTTGTATTCCTATGAGCACATTTTCCTGTCACTATATGCCCAGAGGAAGTCAGTTTAGAAGAAGAGATTTAGTTAAATGTTTTCTCCTGGCCTTGATATGTTCTCTCTACTATAACCATATTCCTTTGGGTCATATTTCCTCTAGATTCCTGGAAAAGTTTAGCTGAAGTGAAGCATCTGTTGCTTTACTATTGAAAATGGAATGTCAGCTTAAGTATCTTCAACTGCAATTTGTGAGTGACCACAACATAGAGACGAACAGGGCAATTAAAGGCACTATGTTTTTAAGTGCAGTTATATTTTTTGTACTGTTTATTATTTTGTTTTGTGCTCAGAATAGTCATAATCAGCCTAACTGGTGTTCCCTCTCAGTAACAAATATAGCTCCAATAAACAAAGCTTGCTCTTGTTTCCAGGGTCATATTCATCTTTAGCCAGAGTACAATATATATTTAAAATCACACTGCAATTAACACTCCTGTGGAGAGCCCAGTTTCAGTCAAGTCTCTTCAGCCCATCAAGTTTCTTTTCACCCAGACACACTTTCAACAGAGATCACACCATCTTTGCCTGGAAAGGCTTATAATCCTAACAACCCTCTGAAATCCAGAAACTGCTGTAATTTAATGTAACAAGTCTAATCATTAATGCTGCAGCTATTTTTAAATTACTACTGTCCTTAGTTGGCCAACTATCTGCTCCTGTGAACATCTACAGGAGAGCCTTTTGTCTGACATCTTTTATACATGATAGTTTGAATATTCCTGCATTAACAGTAATTGCATACACATGAGAAAACATTCTGCTGACTCCCTGGGCTCTCCTCAGCATTAGGACAGTACTCATTTATGGGAAGATTCTTAGGTCACAAAATCTACTTTGCTGTTTAAAGGCTGAGTTTCCCAATTGTGAAGAAGATCTTTAAAACTATTCAAATAAAACTAAACTAACAAGGAAGCTTTTGTGTGAGTTCATGGACAGTCCGAAACCACGGCTCAGAGAAGGCCCTGTCCCACAGTTATTGAAGGAGTGTTACCTTCAAGACACCATTTTGCTAATGAGCTCCAGCGTTGTTCACACACATTACTCCAGATACAACAAAAAATAGCAGTTTAGGGTTAACATAGGAAACTGCAGGGCTGTCAATCCCTCTCTGTTCACCCAGTAACCTACCCAGTATGATGGGGAACAAGTAATCCAGGAAGAGACTGGAAAAAGCAGAGTTTTGACTTCAGCTATAAGACATTTAGCCACTATAAGTAACTATCAGCAATTCCAAGTGTAGCCAAGCACATCAGATATCATTGTGATTAAGCACTGGAATAATTTGCATGGTAATCTATTGATTACTTGTGACAGAGGTCACAGAGAGCATAAGATCAGATTCTAATTTATCACTTCATTCCGTTTGATCTCCTGTAGTAGCACAGACTAAAATATTGGCTTACATCCTAGCTACAGATCTTTTTTTAATACAAAACCATTGCTTGATGTGGTACTTTCTCTTTGCTTGGTGGTCTTTGCCACCAGTTCTGGATTTGTGGATATGTAAACCCTTAGTGTGTATGTGGTATCTACAAGAGACAGGAAATGGTCTGGTGTTCCTGACTGAAGTCATTTTAGAGAATTGCATTCTGGTTCAAATCCAGAGGTGTTCAACATCACTCGTGAAATTATCTGTGAGGAAAGAAAACACTTCTTGGGGCACACCCACATTGAAAGGGTTAATATAATACTGCTTTTGTAATAGTAGCTAGAGCACCATTAGCCTGGGAAATGCTATAAATCAAGGAGGAGTATGAAACTGGACATCAAATGTATTGGATGTTATAAAAAAAGAAAAATAAATTGGATAATTTCCTTTCATTTCTATCTGAAAATGAGAAATCGTCCAGGTAATGAATCTCAGTGATCTTCTGAAATGCCTATCATTTATTTGCAAGGTACAGTTCTGCTAAGATAAGGTGTGCATTTGATCCCTCAGAATTATTCACCATAGCATTTTGCCTGAATGATACTAAACAAGATTTATAAACAATTGTGCTTCATAAGAAAATAAAAGACCAAAAATACAGAGGACTTGGGCTTTCTGACTGCAACTGTGAAGGCAGTCCTGGGCAGATGTTGAACGGGAGATTTTGGATTGCAATTGTGACTCGTGCACAACTCCTACATGACTCCACCTGTCAGCTTGTTGGTCTTTATTGGCCAGAGGGGTCTAATTTTTAGCATAGTCTCCTAACACAACAGACAGTTAAATCCCACCTCACATATCTTTTATTTCTTGATCCACATAGCTACTGAAAACAGAAAAAGAAAGAAGAAATGAAACATACACTTTTATTGCTAGGATATTTGGTACAGGAGAGAGGAAAAATTACACAGCAATAAAAGATTCATGTCTAACAACAAATGGTAAGATGAATTTTCCACAGGCCAAAAACTCTGAATAGTTTATAGGTATTTCCAGAAAATTATAAATAAACCAATAGCTTGGAATATAATCCATCCAGCTGGATTAGAGTCAATTAACTATATAGTTTGTTATATTTTAAAGTACTGTTGCTTTGATATGTCTGAGTATGAAAAAAAACAATTCTTCCATTTAATGCAATAATTTTATTCTTCCATGAAAACTTTTCTCCTTGTCATACAAAAGGTAGCTGCTATGCAGCAGTCAACATGATGAAGTTCTTCTAATTACAAATAAAGAATCTTAAAAACCTATTTGGAAATGCTGCTAAGGAACATCTTAATTATCTGGGACTTTGGAACGAAGCTGATGATTTATTACTCTCTACCAAAATATCCCAGATTAATTTGGAGCTCTAACTAGTCTGTCAGAATTAAATTGGTGCAAGAATAAACCCAGTTTACTTCATGCATATGCCAAAACTGTGTCATTTGAGGGTAAACAGAAAATACAGAAAAATAGCTGAGCCTTTAAAAGTTATGAGATAAATATGTGGTATGAAACCTGGCTCTAGAAAAAATAAGGATCACATTTATTAAGATGAATCTTATATTCCTGCTCTGTAAGTACTGATCAAGATACCTCTTAATTCTTTCTATTATTGGTTAGAATCTATTTCTGCAAAATAATTGCTCTGGAAATTCACTGAACTTTCATATTTTAAGAATTGTGTGATGGACTGAAAAATAGAGGGGTACAGAATTAATGCTCTTCACAGTTGTTAGTTTGCATAATTTCCAAAGTGCGTATATTCATTCTTTTCCCATTTAGCTTGACTAAGAATATTAGAATTTCTTCAGCAAGAAAATATGAAATGAATGTTTCATTTTGAAGAGATGAAAGTTTTCATCGTGACTTAAAATATCATTTCAGTATGAAAAAAACTCCAATGTTTTTCAAACTTTCTCAAGTTTTTTTAAGCTTTCCTGTGGTTTTCTTTCTTGCTATCAAATATTTCACAAATGCAAGAACATATAATTCCATTTTTAAACTCTACATTAAATGTAGAAAAAAACCCCCGAATATAGTTTTTTCTTCCAACAAGAATAAAGGTGGTAACTGGGAAGAGCTGGGGTCTTACAGGCCTCCTTAAGGGTCTTATACAGCAAATGGACTGTGGTATAAATATTCTTGTAAATCGAAACAAAAAGGCATCACTGGGTCTGTCTCGGTTTGCAGAGGAACTTAATGACAGAAGAGAACTGTGACTTCAAATTTCATGAAACTTGCAACCCTTGTGAAACATTCCTCTGGAAATTCTGAAATTCCTGTCCTTTTTTGAAATGTAGAGTGGAAGAAAAGGTCTGGCATCCTTGATAACAAGCCTATCAAATTGTTCCAGAATTAGTTGAGTGTGAAAAGTTAATTAAAGCAGATATTAAATAATCTAGGCTCTGCATAGTGGTATGGACTTTTAGCTTTTAATAAACAGATGCAGATTACAGGGCAATACAGACTTTTTTTATAGTGAATTATCAGTGCAGAAACAGCCCAACAGAGACTGGCTAGTCAGTACATCGATGAGCTTTAAATGAGAAAATTACCCCCTATCTCAGTAAGAGGTACTTGATTTCAATGCCCTTAAATGTATATTTCTGTTTCTGCATTTTTTACTTCTTCTAAAAGATACACCATTTAATTACATAATGACAAATAATATATAAAGGAACATTGAAAGTGTACTAAAAAATCTGGTTTTATAATTCCAAAATATTTCCTATGCAAATAAATATACAGAACTGATGTTTATATGTAAGTGCTGTTTATGTAAAATATCCTAAACAGCAATCCTAAAAAAACCCATGTTTTGCTAATCTAATCTTACAAGTAGACAAGGTGTTGTACACAGTGACCTTGACCAGTTGCATTTGCTATTCACTTATCCATGTGCATTAAGCCTGGTCAGGAATCACTGTGTAGGTTCAGGGAATCTGCCTGAATCTTGATCTGAGTCTCAATCAGTCCCTGAGCTTTTCTGATCTCCACCCAAAGGGATTCCTACAAATGCCATGACAGCCACTGTTTTCCATTTAGACACAGCATGGGGGGCTCTGCTCTCCCTTTCCTGCTGCATCCACCGGTGGCATGGACACGATGGTTCCCTTCCTCTGCCTCATTCAATGCATGTGCATTTCTTCCACCTTTATGGAAGAATTCCAGCCCAAACCTCACCAATTTTGTGTGTGTATGTGGATGTATTCACAAGGTAAAGAAAACAGAGAAGTCAGAAAATAATTTTAATTAACCAGAAAATGAGGCAAAAATATTCTGTAGACTGATGGTTAATGTGTTCACTAGGAAGGGGTCAGCTTCTGTCCAAAAAAGTGTTTCTGTTCCATTTAAAATGAGTCATCAACTAAAATACAGTCATCTCTGTGTATTAAAGATGAGAATCCAGGTCTTCCAGTACCCTGTTCAGTAGTCTACAGAAGAATGATTGCTCACATGCTTCCTGATCTAGTAACCCTTACATATACATATATTTGAATTTACTTAAGACCAACCTTCTTTAAAAGCCCAAGGATCATTATTTTTTCCTCCTGAAATCAGTGGCACTGCATAATCTCCCACTGATCTGACTGTCCTTTACTTGGCTTTGTATGACAGCTCCCATTTTAAATGGGCACCACTTGGGCTCCTCAGTGCTTCTGTTCCTTTTGAAACTGCTGCTTGGGCACAGTTTTATATTTCACTGATTCTGAAAGTCTTAAGAAAACTTCTCAGCCCATAAAATGAATTGCCAAATCTGGTTCAATTGCCATGTCTTAGTTCACTGACCAAAACAGTTGCATTATTTACTTCTTTCACATTTTGAGAAATACTACTGTAATGCTTCCATATTGACAAGTGATAAAATCATCTATTTGCTCAACTTAATTCCAAAAGACAGTCTGCAGCCTATGTACTTTCTTATTTATGCTCAGTGCAATACTGGGGGGAAAAAAACATTGTATTGGATTCTCTGTCAGAGTTTTTTGCATTGTCCTATCACTTTGAAATCTAAGTCATAATGGCTGTGTGCCACTTTTCTATCACTTACATTCAAAATCAGAATTATAAATAAGTGACAAGCTCACCAATTTAGATTAAGCAAATGTCCCAGCTTTCAATATAGTTTATTACATATATCTCAAGCTGCACTACCTTACATAAGATGCATGTCTGAGAGAAGAGTAGTGATACATTTTAAAAAGTAAAATTAATTAATGTTCTCTTTATTTCAAAGCCTTCCCAGATGTAGATGTGGCCCATTCTTTAGTGGTGAACTTGGCAGTGCTGGGTTAGCAGTTGGACTAGGTGATCTTAAAGATTTTTTCCATCCAAAATGGCTCTGTGATTCTATGGGGAATTTTCAGCATTAGACTTGCCTTTCAGCTATCAAGTTTACTGGCTCTGTACAGCAAGGTAGGAACCTGAAGCCAATGCCAAAGTATCACGTATTTATGAATACACCAACAGAAATATCACATAGGCCTGAAGTCACTGGCCACTGAGAATTACTTAGAGCCCCAGGAAAGCTGGGTGGCAGTGGATAAATGGGGACAGATCCTCAGCTGGTGCAGGCTGTTATAACGACATTCATTTATTTTCTTGGCAGAAGCACACTGTGCTTTAAGAATCCCTGATCGAGGCAATTTCTCACTCTACTTTCTCCCTTCATCTTTTCATAATCTCTTGCAAGCTATTGCTTTCATTGTCATCACTGCTAGAATTTAAATGTTGGTTCATAGTTACTCCATACAGCAGTTTATTTTCATTTTTGCAAGAAGGCAATGAGAATGGAGTCCCTTTCCTAACCATGATGCAGCAAACACCTTCTAGCACACTGCAAAGCAACACAAGAAGCTTAAGTAAAACTATAAAACTTTATAGCATGCTCCCTATCTCATCCTCCCAGCACTCCTCTTCCCCTGAACTAATTTTAAACCTCAACTGGGTGCTTCAGAGTTTTTCCTCAAGCTGTATATGGTTATAAGGAGAAGAAAAAAAAATTAAAAAAAAATAAAACCAAACCCACAATCAGCTAGAAGCTTTGAAGAGCATCTTCAAATGCTCTTATGAAAAGATAAAGACTTCAATTAATTAAAATTAAAGTGTTTTACCAATCTTAACTACAGTGTCACAATTAATAAGTACTATATTAGAAGGGGGTGACTAGCCCTCCTCCTGGGTGCTCATAAAAAGCTTGCAAGGACTGGTGCAGGCATTACAAAAATCTCAAGACAGCACATGTTTAGGAGAGAGTGCCCAGCAAACCAGACAGGAATGCTGATTCAGTTCATCACCAAAAGAAAATCAGGACATTTTTGAGATCAATAGAATGACCAGAATCAAGAGGTTTTTAGCCACAGTTGAGTTGCCAACACAAAAGGAAAAAGCTACTATTGACATCTGAAACCTTTGCCTTGCCAGAATAAGTGTGCTCAAATGCAAATAAGTGCCTGATATTACCTAAATTCTCTGAAATACAATACATCACAATGCAAATACATGTATATAAGTTGAATTTCAACAATGTTAGGGCACTGGGCCTGAGTGTCTGGATCATTTACATTCCATTTAAGCTCTTATTCTCTCCAAATGAATGAATTGATTCCCAAAGTCATGAATATTTAGAAATGTGAGACTAGTAAATTCAGGAGTAAAAAAAACCTCAAGCCTAACATTTGTATTTAGTGCACTTTCTCAATTCTAGAATGGGACTTTGCACACTGTGAAATAAGGACGGTTCCTGTAGGTCTGGATAAACACAGCAACTAACTTTAAAGTGTCTGTCTTCGGTGGTGGTGGCGTGTAAGTAAAAGTTGACTGCAAACCAAAAGGAAAAACCACCCCACTGAATAACATTGTATCAAAGCCAGACATCAGTAATAGTTTGGCATTGCCTCACATTGCAAACAGTGCAAATATATAGATCATAAATAGATCAGTATCTATTTTAGATACTTACTATTTTAGTAAGCTTTTGTATGAATTCCCTAAATAGTATTTTAAACAGCCACACGATCTAAGTGTATCACCTGCAACTGGTAAGGGTGGCCAAGTTTCTTAAGCAAAGATTACACTGCAAAAACAATTCAAAATGAACAGAAATCTGCACTGTCTAAACTAAACAGTGCAACTGTCAGAACAAGGTTATAATGGAATAAAACAATTCATGAACTAAAAACAACATGGGATGACATAAACCCTAGATGAAAGGAAGCATACTTTTCCAGCACTTCTATAGCCACTCTGTCAAAAAGACTATTACACTGTAATTGATATTTGCTATATCAGCAGCATATAATGTATGTAGGTTTGGTTTTTTAAATGACAGAGTGAAAAATTAAATAAAATTGGTGTCTTTGAGTCTTTATTTTATTTCTTGTTGCTGAGAAGCAAAGTGGTGTAAAAAAAAAATTAAAAGATAAATTTTCCATTAAGCAGCGTTTTAGAACACTGCCTCCAGAGAAGACAGTACTGTTTATCCTGCTCTATTTAAAGTGGCTTCAAAGAGTGTTTTGACACAAATGTGCACAGGTGTTTTCCTGCCATTAAAACTGAAAGGGTAATAATTGTTGACACTGCACACATCAGACAATGAAAATTTAGGCAAAATTCTTCCATTTTAGTACATGACATTTTAGTCACTCTGAGACTTTTTCCTAGATGAGGAATGTGGAAAGATCCTATCAATGCTTATTCAGACCACACCCTGCAGTGTATCTGCCTATGAACGTCATGACCTCAGCTCTAGAGGCCTGTGTGCTGCATTCCCATTTTAAGAATTCAGAAATGCCATTTTGATTTACACTTTGATTAAAAGATTGTACAGGGTATCTTTGAAAGCACATTCTCCTATATACCATATATCTGCTTTATACACCCTTGGGTGAATCAATTCATACAAGTCCTTCCTATAATTCCCTGATGTTCTGAACATTTCAGACAGAGCTTAGGTGAACATATTTCAAAGTAGGAATTAGATATGGACTTAAGCAATGCAGCTGATTTACAAGCTGCCTGTGAAAAAAACAGCCTAAATGGACATATCAGTGACAGCTTTCATGCCACCAGTTCTCAGCAGCAAAGCCAGAAGCATTTACTCAGTGTGTTTTGGTCATCCCATACATTTAGCCTGACCAGCATTAGTCTTCCCTTCTGATGGCTCTGCACAGAATTGCTCCCAGCACCAGCTTCATATGATAAATTTCAAATGTCAAGGCAAGAGATGAAGTGCATGAAATGTTTCTCCCTGTGCTGTGAGCCCAAGGAACTTAGAGCTGGTCATCTCATTATTTAGACTAATGCCTCAGGAGGATTTAATGTTTTACTTTGGGTTAATCACATTAGCAATAATATAATGCATCTACAATGGCCTGGGCTTCTTTCCAAAGCCGTGCTGTTTATGTTCAAGGAAAAAAAGGAACAGACACCTAAAGTGATTCAGAGAACAAACATTTTACTGCTCTAAAAATCACTGACATAATTCACTGGAGGGAACTGTTATTTCTGAGCCAGGAATTAACTAGACTCATCTGTAGGAAATTGTCAAAATACATCTGAGCACAGTTGCTTTTCCTCATACAGATCTTTAGTAAAATCAGTTCTAATTTTTCCTGGCTGGTAAAGCTTATTAGTAGTCTAAGTAAGATGCCAACAAAATGGCCTAATTCCTGACTTTTTTTTTTTTTGAAAGCTGTATTCATCTCCACAGAGTTCATAAAAGTAGCAATTAGGATATTTGCTATGTGTGAAAATGATACTTTTTATAATGCATCAGTGTTTCTGTCTTTTTGCATTAACTGGAAATGCATTTTTAATAATGCTCCAGGCAGTTTTTTATTTATACATTTTCAATATTGTGTACAGAGCATTTGATCTATAGACTTCCTTGCAGCGGGGGAGAGGCACGGTAATAATAATGAAAATCTTAAAGCACATGGAGTTTGATCAATATTGTGTTTTGTGTACTGTCTCTTACTGAAGAGACAATATAGAGATGTCTTTGTATGCCTATACATCTCCATTTGCAACATCTTAAGTTAAAGCAAAGAAAAGCACCTGCCATCATCAGTAGCTCCCTAAGACATGTAGGCTGATATCAGTCCCAGTAGGTGCTATTGAAAATACAAGATCATTGACTTAAATAAGGGAAATCAAAGCATACACACACATCCCTTTTTTTTTTTTTTCTGTTCCCCCAAAACACAGGGTAGAGTTTGGATGAGAGGCATCACAGTCACTTCATGAGGACATCACCATGCTGTGTTGTGATTCAATATTTCAAAAGCTCAACTTGGTTGGGATTAACTGGGTTGGCACTCAAAACAAACACCACCATTACTACCAAAAGGGACACCCAATCCCATCCTTTCTCCTGAGTCAACACTATAATACAATATCAAGTGATCTTCTTATTCTGAGTCCCAGTTTTCATCTGAGACTTAAAGCTCAGGTGAAAACTAAACAGCAAATGCAGCCTTACTGAGAAAAAGATGATTGCACTGTATATCCCAGCTACTACCATGCACATTCCTCATATCTGAGCTTCTCCTGCAGTTTCATAAAATCATTCAAGTCACATCATTTTTCACATATTGTTATTTTTCAGTTTCTCTAATTGCAATGCAGCATTTCTGAGTGATGTGACCCTTGTAACAATATTTTTTTCTAGAGGTCTCTGCATCTCAGATGAGTTTGAAGTGGATTTTTTTTTCCAATTTAAAACAAACCAAATTTTTAATGATTTGTTAACATTTAAATATCAAATAATCTACTGTTAGCATAAGAATTTCATTTTAGAATTCTTCTGGTAGCAATTATCCTGAATTTTAGATTTACTGAGGGTTTGGGGTTTGGGTTTTTTCTGTAGTGGAGGTTAAAAATAAAAATTAAAGAGGATTACAATCCTTTCAAGCTTTCCCAGCCTTCCCCATTAATCTATATCTGATTCCTACAAGCAATCATTTACCTGTTCAATAAGTAGAGTGCAACTGCAAAGGGCAGTGACTATCAACTATAGCTGTGCAACTGCATGACCCTGCTCGGGTCTTTCTGCTCTTCTTGCACTTCAAAACAAGAGGGAGATTACAGACAGAATTTAAATGCTTGAAAAGCAGGCAGTAAAGTGCTTACCTTGTTCTATAGATCTCACTTTTTACATAAATGAGCTGCATAAAACTATCTATTTCCTTCACTGAGAAAATAGCAGATGACAGCAATAGCAGTAAGTGCCAGTCTCCAGTCAGTCTGCTGATGAAAACCACACTAGATGAGTGATGCCAGTACAATCATAAGTGGAAAGTTAAAATGACCATCACATCCCTGTATAACTCAGAAATGCTGAGAGATGGCAAAGATATTAAAGAAAGACTCTTTGGAAACACCCAGTGCCAGTGTAACTCTGCTGAGAGCCTTGGGGAAACCTCCCCTCACACACTGCAACTCAGAGCCTGCTCAAAACACAGAGGGGGCATTTTAGAAAAAGAATGGATAAAAAAAACTGCTCTTTTGGGGAAGGCAGAATGGAAAGCCTCACATACAAGTACGTGACATACAGACCGGTCCTTCCTGAGGAGTGGGGAACAGAACAAAGTTTTACTGAGCTGTCAGAGGGATCTGACAGGTTCCTAGAAAAACAATTGAATCTGAGATACGTGTTTACCAAATAAGGATATTAAAAGGGGGGAAAGGGGTAGAGTTGGCCATATATTTTAGAACAGAAAGTTTATTAATTTAAATATGGACTACTAAAAATACCATCTTATGAAAGATTTTTCTTCTCCCTGAGGCAGGAGTAAAAAATATGCAAGTGTATTGTTACTCAGCAAAGAGCTATAAACACCAAAGTAGAAGGTGATAGCTGGATCACCTACCACAGTGCAACGAAAGGTACATGAACATGTGACTATAAGCATATATAAATAGGAGAACAAAAAATAAAGGGGAAACAAAAAAAAGACAGGGGGAAGTAAAGTGAAGAAGAGTCTCACAGGAGAGACAATAAAAGTAAAACAGTATTGATCAGCTGATGTCCCTAGAGTATGTTAAACATTGCTGCCAAGGGTCAGTGGGTTTCACTAGTTGTCTATGGGCCATGTATTGAATATATTTGATTGGATAATTCCTGTGAAATCCAAGAAAAAATTTTTAGAGAAAGCACAGAAATCGAATTTCTCACACATTCCCTTTGTATCAGGAAGCAATTGTGAGTTTGGATCCCTAAAGACAGCACACACGTACGTATAAACACAGGAATGTAAATTGGCCTTGCCCTGTGTTTTTCAGAATGTAGGTTTAAAGTAGGAACCCCAAGCAGCTCACTGCCTGCACAAAAACTCCTGAACTGACCTGCAGCCACCTGCTGTGAGTTCAGCCTCTTTAGTTAGCTGGAAGCAGGAAGTAAGATATTGGGGCAGAGTGGGTTTGGCAGAGTCAGTAGCTGCTATTTGTCCAATTTGACATGGAATTCAGTATAATTCATGCAATTAGTGTCTGTTGACATAAACATACAACTTGCATTTCCCATTTAGCTAAATCTGGTGATCTTTGGCATAACAAGCCTGAGTGTCCCAATAAACAGTAATACTTCTTATTCTGTCATAGAATCTACTACAATAATCTTTCCTTAAACCTGAAAACTAGTCCCAGGTCAAACAGTCGCCAGAAGTTCACATTATTTTTGTTGCTGCCAACCTTCATGCTGATTTTTTTCCTATTCTATTCACATGCACTGATATTACTACAAATGATGATTTCTAAAATTTCCACAAAAGCTAAATTATTCAGTTAGCTTAGTTTCATATTTTTGAACAAGAGGCCTGATTCCTCACTACAGGTATATTCACATGACATTCATAATCTCCTACGTGTGCCAGAAGCATTATAGGGATGTAAATCTGTGCTGCTCAGAGCCCCTGCACTGGAGTGCCATGACTGTGAGACATCTGGCACTGCACTGTGCCATGCAGATGTACTTTGCTACTTCAGAGTGACCACATTATTTTAGCACCCCAATATTAGGATAAAATAGGATTAACAGAATAGAGAACCAGATCCCAGCTATCTATAGATCCAGTTCATTGTTCTAGTTACTATGCACATAAGTGCACAATGTAAATGTAAATGCAAGCCCTCATCTATTTTTAAATTTTAGCAATTTCTTCACATGGCTGCACAGCTGTGGGGAAGTGATTGGTAAAATTTTATGCAGTGATATTACCCACAATTTTACAATCTTTTTGATACTTAAGGTCACATCTAGAAACTATAACTTGTGGATCTCTGATAGAGCACTACAGTTCTTTCTTCAACCTCTTCTTCTACTTGCATTTATACATTATCTCAAGTCATCACAGCCCTCCTTTACTTGGACTGCTTTTACAGGTATATTAATTTAACTGTCACTTCTGCAACCAGGTAGTTCTCCACATGTCCACCAAAAGCAGTGTGTAGACCTTGAGCACAGAACTAATATTTTGAATTTCCAAAAAGATTATCTTACCAGTTTTATGAAATTGCCAGTTCAAAAGTCAGACTATGGCACATTTATCTCTTACTCACATAATTCTACAGGTTTAAAATCACACTTTTTGTTCCACTTGAGTATTTTGTGTATAGAAAGCATTAGCCACAAGACAAACAGCTGTCATACCCGTTTAGGAAGCATCATTTACCTGATAATTTATTTTAATCCTCGTCAGCATGAGATTAAACTGATTTGCTCTTTCTGCTGTGAGACACAAGTGATTACTCTTGCCTTAAACTTAAACTAAAGTGTTTTCATTTATTAACAAAATCAGCTTGAGCTGAACTTTGAAGATCTATACTCATGAAGTTCTCCATGGGGTTTATGTCAATCAAATATTGTGCTATAACAAAGCAGATGTATTTGGCAGCATCAGTCCACAGTAAAAGCAGCATGTAGCACTAATATAGCAATCTAGAAGCAAAAGCAGATTTGAGGTATCAGTTTGTTAGGAATACACATCACACTTACTGCCACACTGACAAGAATAATGTCCTAAGAAATCATTATTTATCCTGAAGGTTTTTTAATTTCAATTGCAATGATTTATTAGAGATCATGAAACAATCTTTTTTGGATTTTGCTCATGTTTCTAGTCTTTACAGTTAATAATTCTGTACTGAATGCAATATGCTGATGATGGATAGCTACAAGCTTCAGATTTATTCATGCAAAAATATTCAAGACTCCTGTTGCAAATGCTGTTTAATGGCCATCTTTGAAAATTGGGTTATAAATCACTTACTCAGAAAACCCTTCCTGGGATGTGTAGTTTTTGAGATGTAAGCTGAGGCTTAAAGACTGGTTTAGTTACAATGAGACAGCCAGTGGAAGGCTGAGGGGATTGCACTGATAAGGTGAGTTCCTCCAGTAAAACCTTTGACAAGAAGCCAATATTGTTATTAATTATTTTACAGCAGCACTCTTATGATCTCTAAACAAGATCATATCTCTGCTATACTAGATTTTGTACAAACATAATGAAGAATATGTACTTACAAGCTAAATACACAAAACAGATGAGCAATAGGGTGAAGGGACTATTGTCTCTATTTCACAGTATGAGGTCAGAAATAGAAAGAGATGCCAGACTTTTCACCTTTTGAAGTGCCTTTGTTTTCCCACTGATCTAGAAAAGGAAACAGAGGAGACATGGCTAATTCTGGCCCTTATGAGACAGCTCTGTGATATATTCCACCAGGTACACATTTACCATCACACTCTTAGATCAGGGAAGACTTGCTCACGTTAGGAGATATTTCTCTTCTAAACTTTCCCAAGCCTGATGCTTTGTTAATTAAATCATTAGCTGCATTAAATAATACACTTATAAACAATTGTTTCTAAAGGCTTCACTGGTGAACAGTGAACAGCAGGAGAGTGGATAGTGCCACCACTCATGGCACCACACAGGCCAGCATTTTAGGCACTTCTGAGAGGTGTGGTGTGGAATCACCTCAGTTTGAAGCGACTGATGAAACCAGACTTCCCTGTTCTTTGCAGGACACTTGAGTTGATCAGTCATTAAATAAAAAAGGGATGGGATCAATTATATGCTCTCAGAACAGGTTTTCAAACAAAAGCAGTCCCGGCTGCCTCACCTGGAGCACAACTAACCCATGTGCACATATAGGCGCAAACTAGACTAGGTAGAACTGCAAGCAAGATTCAACTTGCAAGAACCAGGCTTTGGTTCTGCAAATACAGAAAGCCTATACAGGCCCAGAAGGAGAACTTCAGTAATTAGAACTCAGATTTCAGAGAAACATCTCTATTTACAAATTTATTGGCACCTTAAGTGAAGGAGGGCTGAGAATCACAGTTGTAAGTGTAGACACCAAAAGTTGGGCTCTGCATGCCTAGATCCTCACGAAGATGTGAGTCTATATGCTTTTCTGTGATTTCACTGTAGAAAGCAGAGATTTTATCCTATAGTGTTGACTTTGTGGTGATTTCAACTGAGGGAATTAAAAGTTTACAATGCCTGAATAGTGATTTACTATTTGATATTCATATGGATTGGGTTTGTATTTCTTACTACTGGTTCCCCTGACAATTTAGGATTTATCTTTCGATCCATTTTCATTTCAAACCACATAAGAAGAGATGTTATCGACTGCTTTGTATTCAGTGACAAATTCCTCCTCTTATTAACAAACCGTCCTGGCTCTTGCTAAAAAGATGATGCACTTGATAGCACACGGGGATTTAAATACTGTCCACTGAAAGGGTACTTGTGCAGACTAATGCACAGACCCCAGCAATTCCTAGGCCTAATTGCTACAGACTGGCTGAAGTCACAAGCTTCCAGATTTTGAGTATAGCAACTTGAAACATTCTCTGAATTCAGGTTTAGATCCAAGCCTCATTTAAAAACAGAACAAACAAAAACTAAAAAACAAACACCAGACTACACATCCTACCCCACAATTTAAAAAAAATTTTTAAAAAATGAAAAAGAAAAAAGAAAGACCCAAAGCAAAAAAGACAATACAGAGAAGCTTTTGAATTTTGATTTCCTTCTTATCTAGGGCATTTGGACCTAAGACATTTCTAAAGCCTACCTAAATATATAAACTTAATTGCAGTATAGAACTGATTAAAAAGTCTTTGCATTTGTCTTTATGGGAAAGAAGTCATCCTAATATTTAATGTGTAGAATAAAAAGATGCAAAAAAAGAAAGGCAGAAATAAAAGCATGCAATATTTAGAAGACACAAACAAGTAACAGAGCAACCAAGGAAAGTGGGACAGAAAGATGGAAAAGAGAGACTGCAAGAAGTACAGCAAGATAACAGGAGAAAGGAGACAAAAGCTGATAACAAAGAAAGGAGAAAAAAATGCTAAAAAAATATTTTCCTGAGCATCTATTAGATCTTCTTACAAGAATGTTAAAAGAGGAAAGATGTTTGTACAAATATTAACAACAGGGTATTTTTTAAAGGTCTTTGTAGTCATTTATACAAATTTTAAGTTTGCAAGTTCTACTGGCAATAGCATTAGATCTAGCAGGTCTTTTGAAGAAGCCAAGGATGTTAACTTGAAGTGCATATTTGTGATGAATTTCAGTTGCCTTGACCGTCTCATATAATTTTTTATGCTTTATTTTTTCAATATTTAAAAACTATAAAGTAGCATCCTAGTTCATGTCAAGTATATCAGAGTTAATTATAGCAGACCATGATTTGCAATGCTACGTGCCTCATGTTAGGCTGCCAAGCCTATTTTTGGATATGAAATAATTAGCCTCAATTTCAAAACTGACTGGACCAAGTCTGCTTCGTCCATACTTAATAAAATTCCCAATGGTGAAATTATTACAAAAATGTGTTGCTATTTTAACACATAGAATGCAGAGAATTTTTTGGTTCTTTTCCCAAGGGACTTTAAATCAGTTGGTAAGATTGTGCTATCCACACTAATTCCCAGTAGTGACATAGCATTCCATGAGAAAAACAGAAAATGCGTCTGACCATGTGTTTTAAATGAGATTAGAGATAAGAAAAAAGAAAAAGTGTCAGCTCTCTCTCTGTGACGTTCATTGGCATACAAGCCTTCTTTTCTTTCTCATACGTGAAAAATCTAAGACAGAAGTTTGATTTCCTTAGATTTTTTTTTTCTGGTTTTAAATGTAATACTTCCATTAAGATTTCATGTGAGTAGCTTCATATGTGCCATATTATAATAATCTGTTGTCTGCAAAATAAATTATACATGCAGCATATAAGTATATAAGCTAAAGTATACCACAACTTCTGCAAAACTTGGAAAAAAAAGTCTGAATTTACAATGCCAGTTGATTCCTGTTGTCAGTGTGATTAGCTAGTGGTTATATCAGTGTTACTGAAACAATATCACAGCCAGAAACCCTGGTTCCTGTTGGCCCCACTGCCTACCCTTTTCCATTTGCTATTACAGTCCTTTTAGTCCTGGGTGAAACATTCTCTGTTGTCTTCACTCATTCTGTAATAACACATCACAGCTCCAGCACACACAGTCAGGCAGAAGTGGCGGTTTCTCAGCTCCAGTAAGTTCAGAACTCCATGAAGACTAAATTACTTCTGTTCCAGAACTCACCTTCCTTGAGATCAAGTTAAGCTCCTTAAGGAGACAAGAGTTTTGGGAAGTCTGTGCTGTAGCCTTGCTACACCTGTCACACGTAAACACTTTGGATTTTTGTATTTCCACAGCTGTGCAGACCCAGCACTAAAATGCTGGTGGTTTTCACATTGCCCAAGTCGTGCTGCTGGTGAACACATCCAGCAAATCAGCACGGCCTCATAAACAGGGCACATGACTGTGCTTGGGAGACTGAGATTCCCTTTCTGATTCTGACCCGTCTGATGAGTCTGGGACCATCACAGCTGCACTGTGCCATTGCTCCAGCCTTCACATCCCGCTGCGCTCCCACTGCACGCGCTGCGGGGCAGGGCTGGCTCACACTGCTCAGTTTTACAGTGCCAAGCACAGACAAGGCCCTGGACACTTCTGTACATGGCAGTAAGAAATCCACTGTTAAACCTCTCTGCAATTATTCTTTTTCTTTTCACATGTAAATGTTCACATTTTAATGAAATGGAAATACCTGACTTGCTTTACTCCGAACTAATGAATCAAGTTAGTGCCATCAGAAGCTTCTTGCAATTTAGGGACCAAGAAGACAATAAAAGAAAAGAAAGAGAACCAGCTATTCATTCAGTCTCCTTGTTGAGTCAGCACCAGGATGGTTATTTTTAATAAAAAGATAGAAATATTTATGCCTGAAGGACTAAGATTTGTTGAAGCTCAAGAGCTATGATAGAAAGAAATGGGGGTTTTTTCCTTCCATTCAGTATTTACATATTAAAATCATCTACTTTGCATATAGTACCTGTCATTGTCTCCAACTCAATAAGAATCTATGCATAATATTTACAGGAAAGAATGCTGAGGTATGTAACTGCTAATATTAAATATTATTTTAAAGTATACTTCGATGTGTTATTACCAGAAGTGAAACTATACTCCAGAAGGAAGACTGTCAGAAAACCAGTAAAGTGGCCTTCAATTAATAACTAGTTAAAGAGTACATTTTCTTTGCATCAGTAAATTCTGTTTTAGCTTGGTGAACCTGATACTATGTGGGAGCTCGTGAGGAATACAAGGGGCCCACACCTTAGCTGTGGGCTTCAGATTTGGGTGATAAAAAGGTGCATTGTTCATCCTCTCTTGATGCTCTCTGTACTTTCTTGGTGTGAACAATTTGTAATATTTCTCAGTTGCATTTCCCCTCAGCTCTGAGGATCAGCCATACTCAAAATATGTCAATTCTTCCACCACATCCCTTTTAACAGCCAATTTTATTTTTTCCCATCCATATTAGTAAAAAGCCACCCAGGTTATCATCATCTGGCACATCACCCACTGCAATCTCCCCTTCCCTCTGGTTTGCTTCCCTGGACCTGGTATGCCAAGTAGAGCCCTCTCCAAATGCTTTCCAAGCAATCCATAATGCAGCACAGCCAGGAAACACCTGAGTCCTGTAATCCTATCCTCCACATTCCTCTCTAACTCCAGTCCCTCAGCACTGCTCTTCTGCCAGCAACCAAGGATTTCCTAGCACAGGTTAACAGCTTGATTGTCTCTCTCCCCAGGTATGGATCAGAGCCAAGGTAAAGATCTAATCTCAGGTGTTAGGAGTGGCAAGAACTTCCTTGATTAAAAAAGTATTCTTGATGTTTTGCCAGCTCTTCTCCTCACTTCTCACCTAGTAGGAAATGAGTGACACAAGAGAAATATTTCTACCCTCAAAGATCTCTAATATGGATCAGATCATTACCATATGTCTTCAGGTTTGGTGTTCTATTTTTTTACAGAGTTGGTGTAGATCCAGATGAAGATCTTAAAGCTGAAGCTACAAGCCAGGTATGTCAGGATTTTAGACATACATGCTAATTTATTTTTTTTTAAAGTGTTCGGCTGTTGACAAATCATGTCTGGAATTAAAAAGGAGAATGTGTAATGTTCAATACTAATAGCTCAGGTTTCTAAAAATATTTTCCAGTTAGTTTTCACATGGAAGACTAAGTACATTGTGAAGTTGAAACCTTTGAAGGGAGCTCTTGAACAAGCTGCAGCTATTCATCTGCCTCCTTCCCTTTTTTGTCACACATGTAAGGCATTGTTCCAAATGCAGGGCTGCCTGCAGCAGCAGGAGAGATCTGTAGAGAGTCAATGTACAGGACACAACGTGTGCTTCAGCATGGCAAGGGGAACAGCAGAACCACTGGGGAGAAGCCACACTAGAGCTGACAAGTTGCTAAAGCAAAAAGCAAACAAGTGTCTAATGCCACATTCCTGTTTCTAGGAATACCATCCCATGCACACTTTCAGACTATGCAACTGGAACTGGAACTCAGCAATTATACAAATGTAGAAAATAAGTTGGGGAAGACAAGAATAAGATACTTTATTCACTTGAAAATACATCAGAGATATCATTAGGCAGAATTTTAATATATCTTACATACTGAGTATTCCTAACCTTTACACATTTGCACATATCTGAGGGCACATAGGGTGGGTCTCAGCTTTCACTGAAATGGAATGGAATTCTGATGCCTAAGTGTCCTGATGTTTCTTTGAAAAGAAGAAAAACCAATATTATTCATACTGACCACATCCTCAGTTTTACAACCCAGTCACTATTAAAAAGGCTGGAATAACACTTCATTGCACCATGCCAACATACTGATTTATTCTGTCTGAGGAGACTTGTGACTAAATTCACTTTCCTAAGCATCTTGGTAGGAATTCCTACAATGCCTCTGTCCAAATTCTGAAAAAGGGCAGGACACAAAACCAGAGTCTACTCTTGAACAGAGTTTAGAGATACATAATTTCAGAAATTTTCTACTCTGCAGCACTCATGAATTATCAAAGACTGGGGAATGCAGAATAAAGCATAAAATTGCCTGAATGTGTGTTTTGCAAAAACCCGATTTCTTCAGAAGCCGATAGGCATCTGATTTTCTCAATCTTCTATTAAAAATGAAAATAGTAATGTTTATTCATAACAATAACACTTTCAGTGTCCCAGCTCTGCCCTGTGAATTAACACCTATCTCTGCTGACAAAACTCAGCAATACAACATGGAAGGTGTAAAAAAATATAACACCTTTCATGCCCTATCATATCCAATTCAGCATTCCTTATAGTAGTAAATTATACCTTGGAAAATAATTTTGCTGCTGTGATTAATTCTCCCACCCCATCCCACCCCATGGTACTCTATTTTCATATTTTTCTGTATTTTATATATCAATCTTTCAGACCTTTGCTACATGCCATGTAGCACTCTCTGGTTTAACTCAGTACCTACCATAGTTATTCAATTTAAATCAGGTTGTTTCTTTTAATTTTCTCTTTCATCTCATGTCTCATTTCTCTTCTTCCTTTTTTTTCTTTCCCTTCATTTCTAACATGATGTTTTTATTTAGTTTGCCTTTCATTACTTTTCATTTTGTTTCTATGTTTCTATGTCTTCACAGCAAAAGCAATTGATTTTCCTCCATATATCCCTGGACAAATAACGTGTCAAGTGCCAGTAACTCCCACTGCCAGTTAAAGCTCTCACCCAGATGAAGTTCAAACCATGTGCCAGCTCCCTCTGTTGTTAATTGAAGCTTCATGGGAGACTGCACCAGAAATAAGAACTAAATATGTTCAAGAATAAGATGTTTAAAAGAGAGCAAAAGTTAATGGAAAATAAGCCTCTAGGCTCCTCCCTGATCATCCAGAATGGGAAAGCCACAATATCTGCTACTGAGATTTGAATTTAGCTCCTCTGGGACCACTCTAACTACCAGGATTCAGGGGACCTTACTGTATAGATCTCAATCTATATCTCTAACAAGACCAAGACTTTTTTAGGAGCAGAATAAGCTTTAAACACCTTCTACCTCATGGGTACTATGTCAGATGCAATACCAGCTATATAACTGCATAACACTTTTTCTTCCCTACCTCTTCATCTTTACATTCCTTCTTTCCTTCCTTTGCCTCCCATAAATTCAATTTCTTTGAAGAGATTTGATTGATTTATTCAAGAATTCCACATACACGGTGGTTTCTGGAATTCTGGTTATGCTCTATTCTGGGCTCCCTCAACCAATAATTTTGGCAGCCAGCTGGCAGCAGATTCCAGTTCAAACTGTAAGACCTGGAGCCCAGGGCTCCTTCCCTAGCAAAGGCATAGAGGCTTTTAATGTATAATTAACCATGATCTCATCCAGCAAAAGCATATCTCAGTTTCTTTGTGTCAGTTCTCCCCTGCCTTTCCTTAAATTTGTTGATCATTAAATCATTATGCCAGCATAAGCATAAACAGAAAAAATAATAGCCCCATATTCATATCCACTTATTCATTGATGGACTCCCATAACTTAGTTTCGAAAGAAATTTCATAATACATACTACTAGTAATACATATTACTGTAGAGAACAAGCAAAAGCAGTTTGCTGTGTATCACATACATCCAAACACCAAAAGGTAACTGAAAAGCACAATGCAGGATACATAGTCACCAAGCAGAGTTGCAAAGCTGATCTATTGAAAAAAGGCAAAAGCTTTAATGGCAGTGGGCTTTTTAACTAACTTTCCATAAACAAGGACAACCAATAGCATATTTTATTCAGGTGGCTTATGTATCCCAAACTGTGCTGCATTAATCTCAACTGAGACAGTGTAAGAATATATTTTCTACAAGCACTTTGGAGAAAAAGTACTTTGTAGATGTACTATTGATCTCAGGAGAAAACTAAATAGCCTGAAAAACACCTATCAGTATCATCTCTGTCAAATTAATATTCACAGTTGATTTAACCATCCCTGTATTTTTATAAGTATAACAAGGAATTTAGTTATATTTTTCTCATCAGTTCCATCTGCCAGCTGGTTGGTGAATTTATTGCAAGTTACTAATGAGAATAATCTCCATATGAGCAATTCCCATATGGAAGAAATGAGAAACACTGTCATCCTCACTTTCCAGAGAGAAAATCATTGTGTGGAAGAGGTGGAGAACTGTCCCCCCCACTTTTACCTCTCTGAACCGTAGGGAAAATGAAAAGTTACTTTTTAAGATCACAGGATCTACAACAGCCCAAGAGCATTCACACCAACATCTCCCACCATCCCTTGACTGCACTATTTATGCAGGAGCTGCACTACAGGTAACCACCCAATTCCCATTCCTGCAAAAGCTGGTAACACAACACAGGTTTCACAGACAAAAGGAGGAAGGTGCAACACATGTCAAACTAGAAATAAAAGGAGGTCCAGGTCAGGCCCAGAAAACCCCTGGGGAGTTTTACCCTTGTGTAGACTTCTTTGTCCACTGCTTTCAAACAGGAACAATTCATGATCCTGTATAAGGAAACTTGTTCCCATAGGAGGAAGCTGGATATACAATGAGTTTGGAAAGAGGAATTAACCAACAGCACTGTGGCTTCTGAAAGCATTAGTAGTCAAACCAAGGACATACAGGCCATTTTCAGAGCTCCCTGTGCTTTTAAGAAGCCCTCCTCTGCACTGCACACAAGAAGCCCACTCCATGATATGTTTACTTCCATGCCTGACCTTCTCTTTCTCATCTCTACCCCTGTGCACTCTAGTTCTTCACTCTTTTATTCAGTGTTCCTGTGGTTCTGACCTAACATAGACCTTTCCTGTCATCACACTTCCTGCTTAAATGTTTCAACTCTTTTCCCAATCTTTTATCTTTCCAAAATGCATTATTAGATATTAAGAGCTTAGAATAGTGTTCTGCTGCTAGGTTAGGGATGAGTACCATCTTCTTTCCCCCTCCAGCTTCCCCAATTACTAGGGAGAGTTGCTAGAATTTATGTGTATGCTAGTGTTTAATAAGAAATCATGTCTTAATATATTATTAGATTAAAACATGAAAATTAACAGATAAATCTGTTTAAAATTGCATAAGGAAAAATATTTCCATTAAAAATAACTGCACTTGCCACAAAACACAAACAAGACAATAACTGAGTATCCTTAGAAAACTGGCCCTCCCATTCCTAATTCCATCCTACCACTAATACTTCTTAGTACTGATGTGATGCCCAGAGTAAGACCAAACTGGCTGTCTGTACAGATAACTGTTCCTAATGTACTATTCCCAGTTATGACCATGAGTAAAGGACAGTCCACCTCTCTACCTGTGCAGCACACCCCAAAATGAGCATGCAGAACAGAAAGTGGCATTCTGAGCCTTCTTGATTCAAGTAATGTTCCTCTCCCCTTGGAAAGAAATATAGAAAGGAGTTTCATAATTATTAGAATATCTCAATCCCTTTGGGAATGACGTTTTGTTAGACATACATGAATAGCATCTGATCTTGTAGGAGTAAACTGAAGTAATCCCACAATGGCAATTAAATCTAAATATCATTTTATTGATCTCAGAAATATAGTGCTTCTCAGCTGCTTAATAAAATTGGAACCATTAATAAAAGTAAATGAGTGCAGCAATGAAAAATGTGCTATATGAACCAATTTGCTCCTGAACTGATTCACGGAGATGACATCTGTGCACCAACAAAGCTTTTTAAATTAAAAAAAAAAGTGCAGTTAATTTTAATTTGGTTTGACATGCATTTTTAATATGGGAACTCTATGTTTTATTTATTTTATAAAAATGCTTTTCACTTCATTCATTTGTTTGTTTTGCAGAGTGCATCTAACTTGGATAAAAATACAACCAAAGCTGAGAGTGCGTGGCTGTTCAGAATATGGTATGGCTTTGACCATAAGTATCCTTTGCTGTTATAAGCCATGCATTATAGTTGCATTACAAATGTCACCTTCAAAATATTTAGGAATCAAAAATTATTATACTTTGAAAAACAAAAGCATAATCTATTTCAATGGGTTTAGTAAGAAGAAATTGTGAGAGTCCAAAGCAACAGAAGGTCTAGAGAAGCCGGGTAATGTGGTGGTTGTACATTCCTGACTTAGGCTACAGGGGTGAGAACAAGTTAAGAAGCTCTGACCTACAATAGGTTTAAATAAATTAACCTTTTTAAATTCCTGGATAAAGCTAATCCAATTATTATTTAGATAGGGTGTAGATACTCTGTTTGGGGAACCAGGTTAGAGACAGAAGCCTCCAAATGGCTGCTGCCTGCCTGCATACTCACAAAGCAGTGAGTACCTCAGAAAAAATAAGACAACATTGGTTTATCCACACCTCTTACAGAGAAAGAGGCACCCATTGTGAAAGGTTCATAGGACTTCCCTAAAACTTATACTTCCTATTCCCTGGATTCCTGAGCCTTTGTGCTTTTACTCACATTCCTACTGAGGTGTGTATGGTGGAGATCTTGAATATGGGTGTCTGATGCTTTATTCCAGAAAGTCTGGTTTCCATGTCTTTTGCTTTTCATGAAAATATTTTAAGTGATAAAAGAACATCCTCCCTAAGCCAAGGCATTAGTCTGCCACTAATGCCCGTGCAAAACCAGCAACAGCTACTATTGTCATTTTAAACTACCAAAGCTTTGCATACCTGTCAGTGAGATCCCCCAGTAACAATCATGCCCTAAGCCTTTAACACAGATATTCAGGGAATATAAGAGAAGCCTGCCTGCTAATTTCCACACATCCTGGCTCAGGAGCTGAACAGGCAAAGCCCTACCAGTACTGTCTCCGTTATCCAATAGCACATCTATTGGTCCCTCACCCTGCACTACTGAGCAGAGATTAATGTTCAGGCTGTATATATATTTTTCTGATACCAGCTGCAGCAAACCACGATGACACATTTCAGCTGATAAAATGTAACTCTTTGGGAATACAGCTTCCTTAGAGAGTTCAAGTGAAGTTATCCTTCAAAGAGACTTTTTATGGAAAAAACATCTTTTTGGTTCAAAATGAATATATTGCTCTAATTCATCTAGCCAAGCAGTTTTAAAGGCCAAAAAGCACTTAGCATTAAAATGTTTCCCTAGGATAATTCTTCAAGAATACATAGAAATAGTAGGTGAATGTTGTATGAGGGGGGAAAATACTTTTAAATGTTAATGCTGAGTACCACCATAACTGGCTTTAACCATCCCTTTTTCACAAGGAATAGCCTGTGGTTACGATATATCCTTGGAAATATAAGTCAGAAAGAACAGAAGAGAAAAAGAGAGAAATCAGAGAAAGAAAAAATGTGGAAAGCAGGAACAGGAGGAACAGGACAGAAGCATGAGTTAAAAAAAAAAGACATGAAAGAGAACAAGGGTAGAGCTAGAAAACAAGGGACAGAGGCAGAAGAGGGAAACAAATAAATATGAAAAAGACAGACAACAGTACATGTAAAATGAAGCCTGTAGAAGGCACCAGAAGCACTACTTCTCAGAGATTATCTGTATGGTAGAGATCTTGAACATAAGTGTCTGATGCTTTATTCTAGAAACTCTGGTTTCCATGTCTTTTGCATTTCAAGTAAATATTTTAAGTGATTTTAAAAAACAATATTCTTAAAAAGAACAAATTTATTCATGTCAATCTCTCTTCCACTTAAGTCATAATCTTTCTTTAGAATTCAGATGCTCAGAGATTATAGCTGTGCCATTATCCTAAAATATATTTTTATTAAAAATAATACTTCTACATTTTACTAATCCTGAAAATGTATGCCCATATTCCTGCACGGAATGATGGTTCAACCCACTAATGCTGTGACTCACAGCTCTAAGCATTTCTTTGGTATGACTATTTCTGAAAGACATTCTTTTCAGAGAGAGAGAAATTATCCACCCAAACTTTCTTCTGCCTTTCCCTGCCTAATGTTACAAAGCTGAGTTGCTAAATTTAGAGAAGTTGTCATGTAGAACAGTATTTATGCCCAATACAAGATTGCAGAGAGCATTATGATGAAGTTTTCAAAGAAAAGATACAGCAAACTAATAATCTATGTGGTTATATACATCGAAAGCATACAAGACTGACATTTCTATAGTTTGACATTTGCTCTTAGGCATTAGCACAAATCTACCCACTCTTCTGGCAATAACATCTCTTATGCCTACTTATTTCACCAAAGGAAAGCAAGAGGGAGGAAATACCACTAAGGAAATCAAAAAGTTGTGCTGTTCCTTGCTGTTCTTATGAATGATTTCCAATTAGTTCAGTGGTCTTGGGCAATGGCAACATGCCATGCTAGGGTAGAACTATACAAAAAAACCTGCAATCCTGTCTGAGTCAAATTTTATTTTTATTCTGAAAGAAACAGCAGGAGCCTGATTCAGAGCCAAATGGGTTCAATGAGGGTTGTTTTCTCTAAGTATCTTTGAATCCAATATTGACACCTAGGAAAAACATATTGTTCTCTAAAATCTAGGCTAAGAAATGTTAATATTGGAATAATAAAAATGAAGAACAGATCATTTAATTACTTAGAGTTATCCTCTTGGATTTTCATCTCAGTAATTTAAACACGGAAAATGCAAAATAAAATACTTGTATCTGACAGTGGGCAAATTCCAGTGAATCCATTTCAGCTTCTTTGTTTTTACAGCTTACAATGCATTACACCATCTGAAGCCGTAATATCCTACTTAAGGCTAGGAGGAAAACAAGGGAATAAACAAAGGTATTTCAAGAATTTATTAGGAAAAAAGACCCCACAGATTTATAATTCATCACTATATACATGTCTTAATACTGTTTTTTTTCTCAAGGCAGATGTAGACAATTTTAGTTAACAAATTAATAAGTAGGTGGAAATTTCATCCTGCAAGGGCAAGAACCTGTGTACATATGAGCAGAGCTCAGACAAATGGTGAGCAGAGGTATCCCATTCCAGAGCATCACAAAACAAAATTATAACTTTACTTCCAGGTAGTAGCAATTTGCTGTTAACTCTGCTCAGTCCCAAACCTCTCTACTTGCTTAATCTGACGAATATCATTTGGTTTTGCCTGCCTAGTCCTAAAACACTGTATATCTGATGAGAGTCAGAATTCCCCCCCTACAGAAGCCTGTTCCAAGTTACAATCTACTGCTAAAAAATAAGGAAAATTCATGTAATAAGAATGTCTTCCAAACTACCTTCACCTGTTTTACCAGCTACTCTAGACTAAACTCCTGCAATCATTTCCAGCTTAATATTATCGTTTACAAGGCTCTTTGTCCACTGAGGCTTCTTTCTCTCTCATAATTCATATAATTCTTGCTCTTGCTGACTGTTCTGTAGCATCAATCAGGAAGACAACTAAACTGTTCTCCCAGCTTCTCATGCTGTGTAGTGAGAGGAGAGGGAAGGATGTGGGATTGCTGCACTAAAATACAAAAGTGAAAAAATAATTGAAAATGAAGATGAGAAAAGCAGAGCATAATGTATGCACTAAGATGTTTCTATCCATAAATGTTCACCATCTTCATAAGGAGAAGCCTACACTGTGTTGCAGGATATGTACTTTAATAGTACATGCTGAAACTTGCACTGAGAAAAAATAGTTACTGCATAACAGGAAAACGTGCAAGAATACAATGGAAGAAAGCAAGAAGGGGAGGAAGAGGGACAGAGGCCTCAAATGCATGGTAAGTCTCTTTGAATATTCTGTAAGCACTAAATTGCAAGACACAGGTCTTGGACCCACCTACAGCTAAGTCTGATGTTTTTTTTGTGGACTGAGGTGAGGATAACATTGCATGTGGTGTAGCCTTCCAAGATTAAACAGCATGACCAGAGCACTAACACTGCCTACCTCCAGCACACGTGAGGGGCCAGAGAGGCACGAGGGTTGTTGTTTGTTGGCTGGTATGGGTGCTGTAAGTATTGCAGTGACAGGCCTACTGCATCCCTGATACTGCTCCAAGCTACCAAATAGCAATGTAGGCTGTCCAACTTGCACAGGGCTTTGCTTTCTGAGTGGCTCACACACACACTGCCATCAGTAGAGTAGTAGGAGGAGACCTTTCTCCTTCTCTACAGATTTCATTTCAATCCCAGGAACTAACGTTCAGTTACACTGAATAGAAGCAGCGTCTGGGACGGAGTGAGACAATTCTCCATAAAACAACTTCTGAAAGTGTTTCTACTTGAACTGCAGTTATCCATCATTCAGATGCATACCTTTCAGGGTTGTTTTTTTTAGAGAGGCTGTTTATGTCCTTTGCACTTACCTGAAATCAATCAGCCAAAAGGAATTGCGTTATTTGTAGACTTCAAAAGTTTATCTGCCTTATCAGGGCACCTATCATTTTATTTCTCCTGTGCTTTGTACGTGGATAAAACAGACATAATGGCTGCCTATGGAGCAAGATAAGTACTATTCCGTGCCTGTGAGAAAATGGAAAAGCCACTAAAAGCAAAAGTGCATTCTAGGGTGAACTGACAATCAAAATAAAACCTCAGCATTTTGTGGTCTTCAGCTGAATTTTCCTTCTGGGCTGACTTGTCACTCTGGTATCAGAGACAGACATCTTTAGAAGGGAAAGACAAGAAAGAGACTTTAAGCATGTATGTGCACACTATTTTCATTTACCGGCTGGAGAATTAAAAGTTTCTTAACTACCAATATCCTGATTTGTTATTCTTGTATCACTTCAGTGAAAACAGCAAGATAGCACACAGTGTCCTGATTTTGGACCAGAAGCTGATTTTGCTAGACAATTTTTAAACAGAGAAAAGAATCTTATCTCAGAGAGACTTCAGTCTAACCATAAATCAAAGAAGCATTAGATAACACTACAATTCAGGTCCCACTCAAGCACTAATGCAGAACTGGCTGGCAGGACAGGTAGTCATCACAGCACAGATATGCCAATAAAGCCCAAGAATCAGTTCTGCAGGTGTTAAAAGCAGATCATATTAAAAGCTGAGAGGAAAGCACAGATCTCAGTAAATGAATTATAGTGGATATCATAACATGAAGATGACAAAAGCAGCTGACTGTATCATAAGGCTTTCTCAAATACTGCAAACTCGAGCAGCACAGGGCAGGTCCCCTGAAGGTATTTTATCATTGACAACAATTGCCTGAACTTGGTTCAAAGCTCATTTCAACAACACATTTTCAAGTACACGATCTAGAAAAACTCATTGTACTTTTCAGAGCACAGATAATCATTATAGCTGATTTGGTGCCATTTCATGACCCTTTCCAAGGACACGGGATTGTTGAAACTCTGCAAATTAACCTAATAAATAAACATGGCTAATCACAAACCAGAATAATAAGTGACCTCAGTTTATCCTTCATTCACAGAAAGAAACCTGGATAAATAATTCTCAAATAATTCCACACTGAATATGCAAGTAAAATCATTGTCATTTGCAAAGTTTCTCTCATGTAAATACTATGAAAATCTCATTCATATCCAGGTGGTTTTTTTACAACGGAAAATTACCAAACTTGACTTAAATGCAAGTATAAATGAAAAGTTAAAGTGTTAAATGAAAAATCTCTGGTTCTTTTACAATACTTGATTTGCGATCCTTTTCACCCTTACATGTGAGGATGCACATAATGATTATTCATGATCATTTCTTGATATATTTATCACAAAATATAAATTTTAAACCCACTCTCTCCCCCACCATGATCCTGAAAGAAGGGAGCTTCAGGAATTTTGTTTCCACAAAACATAATCAAAAGGAAATAAAGTTTTTACTGTTTAGCTCTTTCACTCTGACACTAAAATTCAGTACATTGCAGAAAGGACTGTTTACAGGTTTAAAAAAAAAATAAAGGGAAAAAATGAAGTTAGGAAGAAAAGGAACTGACAAGGGAAAGAAACAAAGATCGGATTCTTTTTTATAATCTAATTTTAGCTCTTATAGATACATAAAATGATACAAAAGCTAAGGCTTTCTGGAATAGGACTTTTTTCGCAAAGGTTTTACTTCACTGGTAACAAAGCCATTATATCAAATTTCTTTATTTCTTTAAAGCCTTCACAGTAGTATGCAGTGCTTTTGCCTTTAAAGGAAGAAATAAAGAGTCATATGGGAGAAACTTCGTGGGATTTAAAAAAAAAAAAATCAATGTTCAAAATAATGGTTAAACAATGGAGGCATGTGACAAGTGGAGAAGGAGAGCATGTCATTATTGTTGCAGTGTGAGAAGCAGGGAAGTGCTTTTCTGTGAGCTGTTATCGGATCCTTGTTGTCATCCATGGGAGACGTGCTGGGCTTGGGTTTCTGTTCTTTGCATCAAATGGTCGTTGATTTTCATAAGAATTTTGCACAGCATCTAAGGCAGAACCTGACCTAGAGCTTATTGTGGACAATTCAGTGCAGAAATACCAGCTTTTTTATTTAACTTCCTGGCTCATTTGACATATTATACCTTTTGTGTATGCTGTTCAAGGGATTCTCTCAATTCTTCTGGTAACATGGACCTCAACTGAACACAGAGACTTTTTGCAGATTCTGGTTGTCCCAGTATAAATCCATGGGTCTTTATGCAACTATATCACTTTATTTCAGGTAATATATTAAAATGATTAAAATCTGCAATAGATAGAAACTACAAACATCATCCCATATGGGATTCTAAAATTTAAGGTAGGAAAACACATTTTAGTCTTTCCAGTACAAAACCACTCCAAAGCTTGTTTTAAAAGGAAAATATATAATTTGATATATTTCCAAAATGTTTGTGAGGCTCATGAATTGCACAGGAGTGGGGCAGCCCACAAAGGAGGGGAGAAAGTTGAACAAAAATGTAGAGAAGTGGAACTGGAGCATCTGAGGCCCTAAGAAATACGGCTTTGGCAGGGCTCTGGGCAGAGGCTGTTATGGTTTGCTCCACATGGTTTTACCACGACTAGAGGAGCAAAGGGGAAGGGGGCAGGATACAGGTAAAGTTTCTGTCTAAACACTGCTGAAAGTGACTTTTATTTCAGCAAATTTGCACTTTCGATACAGAGATAACATGTCCGAAAAATTTTGACTGGCTATGACTAATATGTCTATGTTTTAGTGACTGGCATTAAAGAAGCCTCCTTCTCTACATTCTCTACATTGCTACATTAAAAAAACAAACAAAAATAACCAAACAAACAAATAAATAACCCACTCTCCAGTTCTGCAGCTTACTTCTACCTGCATAGCTACCTGTTACAGTACCTGTCAAATCAAAATACAGAACTTGAAGGAGTTGATCTAAAACCTAGTGAAGCAAATGGACTCACAGTTTATTGCCTGAACAAATTATAGGTGAAACCATCATAGTATCTGATTTTATTGATAAGTATTATCATTCTGTATGACAAGAGTTTATTTTACTTTATTTTTCCCTCCCGTTCTCACTTTATTATTCCAGCATACTGTAAGCTGACTGTACAAAGAAGCAGAAGCCTAGGCTTGTATTAGTCCACCCAAGCATGAAATTATAGTTTGTTGGCTGACAATACTTAAAAGCACCCAGGAGACCTAAGTATGATATAAGAGTACCAGAAACTTGTAGCGCAGATTTAATCGAGCATAGCTTAAAACCTTCTTTCAACTCTCTTATTATTTCCTTTACAGCCTTGTATGTGCAAAAAGTTATTCTGCATTACATCTAAAGTGTTTTAAAATGTTCTCCTGCATGTTCCACTGTTGCCTCCCCAGTCACTCAGCATATATTGGAATGCTTGGACGTGCACGCAGCACATGCTGCATATGTAACACCACCTATAAATGGCACTGCTTTTACAGCAGCAATTGTCACAGCAAGATATTACTAATTATAACATCACCTAGGCAAGAAATTGGTAACACTTCCTAGTAAGGGTCTGTTATTAATGTTAAATTACAGTGGTATTCCGGTAAAAGCTGTGAGACTAAAGGAATTCAATACAATTAATGTAACACCAGGAATGGCAAAGAGCACATTAATGATTTTCCATCAGAAAATACTGTTGAATTGAACACTTTTACAGAGAGCTAATATGTGGATGCAAACACCATAACAATCAATGAGATCACAGAATGTGCTGAATTGGAAGGGACCCACAAGGATCAGAGTCCAGCTCCTGGCCTCGCACAGGACCATCCCCAAGAGTGTTCCAGTGCCTTCAAGCAGGGGTGGATGGGACCCTCAGTGGAGGTCTTATGTGGAAGCTTACTCTGTACTACTGACATCCTTCCCGTTTTAGGTGGTTGCTCTGGAAAAAGCACTGTTGGTATCTCTAGTTTGTGTTGGCTATGATAGTTTCCAGTTTAGTTAAACTACTTTAGCACCCTAACACAGCACCACCAATAAGGCTGAGGCAAATGTGCAAATGTGAGAGGAAAAGAAATTTTTTTGCCTCCAATTTTAAGAACACTCTGGAAATCAGCAATTCAAAGTAATGCCATTTTTGGCAGCACAGAAATTCAAGAGCCATTTTCTATTTTTTGATATTGAAATAGAAGCCTGATTCACTTGAACATGTGCAGCATCATGCATTCAAATAGACTGTAAATCAACCAATCTTGGTACCAGTTCTTAATCCAGCCCTTCTTCTCAAGGGGCTTCTAAGGAAAGGGGGAGAGGACAGATCAGAGGAATGAATAAATACACTGATGTAGGGCTGACTACAAGTTTGCATGAGGTATTGCAGCAGATCATCACATCTTATGAGCTCACTTTAACTATTGTCAGAGGATGTAAAAGTCCCAAGACAAAGGCTGCCTTTCATCTTACTCTATCACACAAGCTTATTGAAATGCATACTTAATTACATGAAGGAATAGAATGAGTATTTTGATCTGATTATTTTTGTCAATTTTTTTAACTTGTGCTATTATAACCAATGAAAAACACTTTTAATCTCTTAAATATTTATTTTAAAAGTATTGCAAAAGATGCCTTATTTATGCAGATGATTTTTACAGATTTTTTTATTTTGTTCTTCCATGTAATTATGTACTGAGGACAGTTGTGCTATGAATGGTAAAATCTCTCTCAAATTCTAAGTTCCTAGCCAGTGTTGATGGACTTGGAGTGTTTTGCTCTCTGTTCATCAGAAATTTACAGGGTGTGTTTTATTCAATCTGCCAAAAGCAACCTGGTGATTTTCTGAACTGATTCAGTAAATTGTTATTTATTATATCCCTATTAGAAAAACTTCTGCTTGTCTTATCTATTTTAAAGAACAGAAAGCCCCAGCTTTGCAAAATCTCTTAAGTAGTTCAAGGGGATGTTCCTTTCTTGTATCATTTTGTTGTTTGTACCTGTGGTCTAAACTGGGCAGTTGTTACAGGGATGTAACTTCAGTAACTTCAGCACAGCCCATTAGCCTTGGTTTGCACAGTGCAAGGCAGCTGCCCCTGCACACAACCCGCGCCTCAGACACGTCTTTGGCTTCAGTGTCTTCAGTCTCAGGTACTCAGGTAAAACAAAACATCCCTACTCACATCTTCTGTTTCCCCAAACTAGTGGGAAAAGAAATTCCCTCCATTCTACGTTGACTTAAATTGGATTCCTTGCGAAGGAAATACAGGGAAAGTGAATTTTTTTCCTCAGCTACTGCACTATCCTACATAGCCCTGGCCAGGAAACTGCTGATGCTTTCTCCTTCTCTGATCAGCCCTCAGGTGGGAAGGGGGAGCACAGCCTCAGAATACAGAATCCTGATTTCCACTTTAACTCTTGACAGAACATCTAAAACCTGTTTGAGAAATTTTGAACAATAACAATAAGCCCTAATATTTCCATTCTTATCATTAAGATAAGAAGTGATAGACTGTTCTTTAATGGGAAAGCACAGAAATGAGTTTTACTCATAAAAAGACCAGTATGATTTATTCAAAGGTTGAGTCCTCATTAAAGATAGAGAATAACAAGTCACAAATGGTTAAGGCCTTGAAATTCTTTGTGGATTATTCACTGAAATTTGCATTGCTACACAGCATGAACTATTTTTGGATTCTGCATAAATAGAATATCTAATATAGAATTACATTATAATGTAATATGCAATAATGCAAGTACCCATAAAGTGCTTTTCATTTACTCCAGGCATCCAAAAGTTTCAACTGCATAAAAGATGATTGCACTTACTGCACAAATGACTGCATATCAGGTTCATTCACGTGTAATTAAAACTCAGATGTAAAAAATACATATGTACAGTCTGCTATACATAATTAAACTGCTATTGATATTTTGTATCATGACAAGTATCAGTGGGAACTGGAGTGAATAAAGATTGTGACTGGTCTTTAGGGCTTTGTCCTTCTAGCTAAACTGGAGACTTACACTTTGTGTGATGCAGAAAATTCTATTTGTTAATGATCCATTAAAATGCAGATAAAGCAACTCTGAACCTGATTGGTCCACAAATTGCTACACAAATTTAAAGAGGCAATATAAAAATACTATTTTTATGTTTAATTATATTTTATATTCAATTAAATAATACCTTAAATCTTAAAATACAAGAAAAATATTTTTTAAATATGTATGTATACATACATATGCAGTCCATAATTGCATATAATTTTTTCAGCTGTCATTTCCTCCACTTTCCTCACTTACACAACAGTACAACCTCAGCAGCAGGATGCAAGGGAGAAAGCATGGCCTCAACTCAGGCTGGTCTCTATCTTGCCTGCTAGGATATTCTTTTAGGAAATAGAGAGAGTTGATCCAAACCTTCCTGGGCTAAGAGGAAGCAAAAATCCTGATCTTTTACTTCCCAGATCAGTGCTTTAACACCTAGGCTACTATGTAAAGAAACAGCCAGTAACTCACCTGGCAGCTGAGAATTTTTTTGGTTGAATTCACTGCTGTCTCAATGAGTTTGGGATGGTACAAGGACAACTAACTCACCATGTCACTCTAGGAAGTAAGGTAGAAATGAAATATTTCCACAACCCTCTCCAAATTACAGTGATACCAAGGCATCTACCACTTTGAAAACTCCCTTCCTAGCCCAGGTTGCTTCTTAGCATTCACATGGATATGATTAGGGACCTAAGGAGATTAGTGGCTAATAATGCAGGTGATTTGTGGTTTATTCTTAACAGTGCAAAATGCCAATGTGCTTTTTTTATTGGGCTATACATCTTCACCAATATTTCCAAGAACATAAAAGATAGCTGAAAATTACATTTTTATTTTAACTTTTTACATAGCAATAAATACACCTACTTCTCTATGTTTTTGCTTTAGGCTTTGTTGCTACTGATTTAACAACACAGCCAGATATTTATGGTGATAGCTTTACTTTTGCACATAGAAGAGCCAGACCTTATTTTTTAAGCATAAATGCGTGGATGCTTCCATTATGGTGCAACTCCAAATGAACATTATGTCTTGCATTGCTTTTTCAGTATTCCTCTATTTACATATCCATCATTTGTACAGCACAGAACAATAGTCTATTACCTATTTCAGTAATGACACACAATATTTTCCTAATATTAGACATGTCTGATCAAAATAAACACTTCCTGGACCAAACCTTACTGCACTGAGCCTCAGCACACAGCAGTTGTGAGCGCACAACACCCTGCCCTTCACACAGTGGGGTGTACAGCAACACCCCAACAGAACTGGTGAGATCAAATCTGACACGAGGCATAAAAAAAAGTTTCGGGTATGATTTCGTGCACGCAGTGACAGGTCCAATCAATGCAAATGAGCAGAAATGGCTGCACACTCCCTAGCAAGCAGGTGTATGCTTGCTTTGCCTCCATGGGCAAGGCAACTGCAATCTGAAGCTACACTGCACATGGGAGCAGTGCCGAGCCTGCTAATGTCTCAATGCAAATGTCAGGAACAGATCACGTAGTTATGGAGTGAAATACAGCTGGGAAGCTGTAAGCAAATAGCCATGGATCAGATTGGGTGGGAAGCTCAAGCAAATGCACCACAAATGCTTTCTTAAGAGTTCCTCAGAAGATACATCTGGGATCTGCTCCCATATCCCTTCCTGGAAAGGTGTGCCTGTTCCCTAAGGTGGGGAGAGGAGTTCCTGCAACAGAACCTTCAGCAAGACCTTGTCCCCCAAAACCTCCCTCTGCACAGCTGGGGAGAAAGGCTGTATGCTTGTCACTACAGATAGGTAGTTTCTACTCAAACTTTCAGAGGTAAATAAAAAGAAAATTCAGATTCTGTAGAGCAGCTGATCAGCTACAAAGCAAATAGCTATGATTGAGTTTATCCCAATAATAGAATGGGAATTAACATTAACAAGCTAATGTTTCATCTGATTGTGAGGGGGGTTTTATAATCTTGTTTCTAATTAATTTTGACAGATTGAATTAAAATCCTTATTTGCTTTGCATTTGGTGTGTATGGGGCCCTTCCAGACTTCCACTTGTAAGATATGCTGTCAGCACCAGCCTTTGTGAGCCCTTTTTCTTCTGGACACCGGACAAGAGGACTAAGTCCTTATTTCCACTTGCTAAATGTTTTTGATTTATTAAGAGGCTTCTGTTTCTCAGCAAGGTTTTCTTGCTTTTTTTTTTTCTTTTAATTTTTCAGATATAGAAGTTTTCTTTTAACTTGAATATTATTGCATAAGCTCCCATTTTGATTCTGGAGCCCCCTCACTATATTCTTTTTTAAAAGCCTTCCTGTGTTAGTTCCAGCTGAAGTACCAGAGGAATAGGTCTCTTATCCTTCTCTGTACTTTCTGTCAAAACACTTGGAAGAACCTCTTTTGAGCCATTTCAGCTGGAATTAACAAGAGAAGACTGATTTCCTAAGGTATGCGTTCCTTCTCCTGACAGAGTCAAGGAGACAGGCTGCTTCAGGAGACAAATTACTTTCCTTGCATTCTTTTCTCCTTCTGATGTATGAACAATTCTCATTATCATTAATTTGAATTCTAGTTGCTTACAGAGGTGGGTGTAAGCTCCTCAGCAATGAACATTTTTTAGAGCTACTGTGTGCAAAACTGGAACTATCAAACAATGCTCAAGACTAATTCTCAAGAGCTACGATCTGTCACAGTCAGGAGATTATTGGATTCCTGTGTTTCTGTACCCTGTGTCTTAATACCTGCAGTTTTGATGACTGCTGCTAGAGCACAAAAATTTCAGGAAAGTGGAAGCAAAAGACAAGAGAGAAAAGTCTTCTAGCAACAAATTTCAAAGTAAATGATAAAGAGCTTGGAAAGTCAGAGGGTACAGTGGTTCTGCAGAGAATTTCAGCCAGTCCCCTTAGACTATACATTAATTACATTTGTAAAATGCATGTTATCTGAGCACAGAGGTGACTTTTTTGTTCTGTGTTTATCCTGCCCATTTGGGGTTTTTTTTTAGGATAGAGTTACACAAATTGTTGTAAAAATAGCATACAGGAAAAATATACAAATGAACTATATGCAAAAATAGCACACACATTCACTGCCACCCTGTATTAGCGTCAATAAAACAACAAATGACCCAACAAAAAAGTAAATCCAAAATAAGCCCTTTGGAATGAATGGAATTGATATGACTCCTGATATAACTTTGCTCTTGCTCCAAGTGCTAAACCCAGCACAGATGGATTCAGTTACTCTGCATTAGCACTGCTGTAACTGAGGGCAGAATTTTCCTTGGTGACTCCTTCCAGTTATTTCGCTGGGGTGGTAAGACCAGTGTAAAGTCTTCAGAAAAAACCATCTGTAAGATGCTATCCTTTTGGTCATCCTACAGGGGTTTTTTGATTGATCTAAACCTATTGCATGTTAACCATTATTTAATAACACCATATGCATAGAAGGAATGATATTTTGGTGACCTACAATTACTATTTTTAAAGATCCCCATAAACCAACACGTATTATTTCCATAAATTCATAGTTTTTATTTGACTCATCCATTTTCTCAGTATTAGCTGGCATTTTCAGACTTTCAAAGTGCCTCCTGACCAGTTCTAAGAGCTACATGCAGATCTTATCATACCTATACACAGTACACATTTTTTTAAAACTTCATATATGTTAAACTACATGAATTAGATATATGTAAAAACTAAGAAAAACCCTTTTCATAAATATTAGTTATGCCCTATAAAATACAATAAAACTCCAAACTGAGTCATTCAAAACCCCACCATTTACTGTGGAAGGCAACTTCCATAAGTACACACAGAGTCTACCACCGGTGTAATTATCCCACTCTTCCCCACGAGGACAAATCGCAGTGTTTTGAACTGATCTCTAAGGGCAGAAACATGGGATCCATATTTAAATGTAGCTCTCCTCCTATTGCATGAAAATTACAAGCCAGCAAACTTGTGATTCAGAAAAACCTGCTGTGGTATTTTCTCTAGCACCTGGAGAAATCTCCAGGGCAGAGAATTCTCTGCAGTGATTGTTTTTGTATGGCAAGAAAAGAAGTTCTGCCCACTGCTCTATTAACAAAACTGTCTCTTGGTAATTTGCAAAACTCTGAAGGAGCTGAAGACCTTGTCCTTCCTCCCCATACAAAAGCACTGAGCTGTCCTCCATTTGCAACTCAGCACTTCATTGCTGCAACACATTTAATAGCTTATATTTTGTTTAGAGACTTTTAAAAGATGTTCTTCACAATTCAAGTGCAAGTCTCTTGAGGTTTCTCATTCTTCAGTTCAATATACCACCAGCATGGCCACTGCCTAGCAAATTGTAAGCTGTATCAGCAACAGGCTCTGACTAACAGTCATTGGAGAAGACAAATTGCTAACCTTGTGTGAATGGAAGCTTATTTTATGATTTTCACAAGCTTTTGATAACATCCTGTTAATAAAACTTCAGTTGCTCTTTAATCCTTACAGACGAGAGCCTGTTCTGTATCTCACTAGATCTGGTGACTGTGACTACTCCTGCCTGTTTGCTTCTAGCAGTGCAATGCCTGCCCTGACAACTGACAGTTCCCTAAGAACTGGTGCACCCCGAGCCGTGCTGCTCCTGCTGTTGTGCTGCCAGAGCCGGAGCGAGCTAATGGAACAGCAGCAGGAGCAGCCCGGGAAAGCCACCGTTGCACCTCTGACAGCAGCACTAAGCACATCATTGGATCTAGAGGATAAGTGACAAATCAGAAGAATGAACTTTGGCATGTTGTAAACAAAACAATGTCCTGGCTCACAGAGCTGACAGCTCTTCAGACACTGAGGTGAGGTGTGTCCTCAGTCCTGGAAGGCAAAAATGGTCAAAGGACTACGCGATTTTTTTTATAAGATGCACAGCAAGATCATTGCCTGCTGAGGGCACAAAGGAACATTTGAGGAAGAATAGAGGCACAGTTCACCCAGCCCCTTTTCCACTCTCTCTCAGCACAGCATATGCAGCCACAAACCCCAGCAGCTGTGCCCTGGGGCTGTGTGTCTCCAGGGGCAGCACCACCTCGCTCCCCAGAGCTGGGCTCCAGTAAACCCCATCAACTCCACTGGCATGAAACAACTGAGCACTTACAATGCTCAGACCACATCACTCCCATGGTAACTGTCCGTATTCATTCCAGTACCACTGTGTGAGCCTGGAGTGGGCAAGAGACATATTTTTTCATTTTTAACAAAATTAAAAATATGGATACATATATTATATTTTTTCTTTCAGCAATTTCTTGTTTTTCTTTACTCCAGTGTTTCCCTTGAAAAGCAACTATCCCTTTTCTGTGCTTTCTCTTTCTATGGGAGTCCTTTTTTGAAGGCTGAAATCTCCCCCAAATACTTTAAATATCGGTCATGAATGGTTCTCACAGCATTGATTATATGCCATGTGGCACCAGCAGATATCATCCACTCCTGAGAATGAATCACTGTCTGTAATGATTGGCATTTTCACCAATTAGCAATCCTTCCATGAGATGCACATGTCAAAACAGTATGCAAGTTTGTTTTCATGCTGCTGCTACATGTCTTAATTTGTTAATACTGCTTGAACATAAAAGCCAAGAATACTGCACAGCTATTTTTTTTTTACATTTAAAAATGGCTTTAATTTTAGGAGTCAAATTTCACAAAATATACAAAATATTCAAAAATGATAAATCAGAAAGCCCCTGACATTTTAGGAAGAGTCTTGGGGAAACTTCTACTTAACTACCCATTTAACATAAGAGAGAGGTTTGTAAGTTAAAGGACTTTCAACTTCTGTGCCAGGTTCTCAAAAGTTTCACTGTGTAACTCGACAACAGTTGTACAGGCCCCAGTCAGCACCACTGAAGTCACAGGGAAGCTTTTAAATCTCTTTTGTATATGCAAATTTGGCCCTTTTTTTGCCCAATTTTCAAACCAAAGGTCTGTACTGCATGTATCAATGAACTCAATCAGCACAGGTCTCAATATTTATTCTTTCAAAATCACCTATGATATAAATATTACTGTTCCCTGTTTATTCCCTGCAGCTGAATAAACCTCAATACAAAGTCATTAAGGTACCAACTGCTGACCCAGATATCAATTTCTACAGATGCAGCAACAACAAATTGCTCCTGTAACTTTTCTTTCAAAGACAATTCACGCTTTTTATGAGGATGTTTTCTTTTCACAAGTTTTGGACGTATGAGTACTTGCCAAGAGATAGGAAAAATGATTGTGGTATGGTAGACAGTCTGGAGAGAAAAACTAGAATGTTTTTAAATGGTGAAAAGATAGAAAAGAGCAACTTCATACATCCCTATTTTGCTATCATTCCAGCTCTTATCAAAACATTCTCATCAGATTTGATGTCATGAGAGAAGCAAGCCACAAAACTGGCTAGTGAGCATTTCTTATGTATCAGTGCTGTCTGCAGGCAGGGTCACTGTTCTTGCTACAGAAAGGTAGGTTGGTATTTAGAAGAAATAACAGAATAATAAGCATCTTTGAGAATTCTGCTTTTGTGCAGAAGTTACGCAATTGAAGAGAAACCAAAAAAAACCCCAAAACCAAAACATTTCTTTCAGAAAGGTGAGAGTGATGAAAATGCCACAGTTACACAAATGTAACTGCCACTGCATCAATGCAGGACTAAATGCTTCTATATATACAAACACATATGCTGCTCCACTGAAAGAATGCCTTTTTTGTAATCCAGAGGAAAAAATAGAAGAGAAAAAAAAATTCAGGAACGTAATTGACATAATAAAGTAGGTGGAAGAAAAGCTCAGTGCAATCAGAATAGGTGGAAACATTTCCACTGACATCAGTGAAGTCAGGATTCCACTGCACCTCTATAATGGATTGAAAGCTCTTTCCTTTGAATGCTGACTCATGTTGACAGTGAAGTATATTTTTAGTTACAACAAAAGGCAGTTTTCTAGCAGAAGGGTTTCTAAATAAAGGTCAAGTAAAACTGTACATAAGCTCAAGGTCAGGTTTAATATGGCCTTTTGGACACAAAAATGAGGAATAGTTTCCTGTTTGCAGTTAAAGAGTATAAATGTTGGAAGAAGTCTTCCTTGACCTACTTATATGTGAAAGCCTGATGGCTTCAGAGTACTTCCTACTGGGAAAAAAAAAATCTAATAGCATCTGTCCTTTCCAAAATGCACACATTTGCCAACATTAAAAGATCCGTATTCTTATTTTCCTGTTCGCCACAAAACAAAATACTTTTTAATATTCTGTAAACAAATAACTAAAAATATATTGTGTCCCAAAAATTGACATAATGATTTCATTTATCATTAATATAAATTCATGTTAGACTTTTCTCCAATCAATGGATTATCATACATTTTTCTTCTCACCCTTCTTTCCCTGTAAGGGAGAAGAAATATGTGTTTTCGGAGGGAATGATTCACTGGTTTCTGCAGCTAGAGTGTCAACCTTGGCTAGTCTTGGAAAACCCAGATGAGCACATATGGTTACTTGAGGTGCCATGCAGTTCTTTCACTTCAGCTCTTATCAGGGGATATTACTTTCCTTTGCAGTAATCTAATCTGGGGGAAAGCTTTAAAGTACCATAGGCAGTAAGAAAGGGAGTAAAATGCACCTTCTTTCACTGTTCAGATAAATAAAAATATTAACTATGTTTTGCCTTTACTAGTTGAGAACTTTTTAAACAAAGTGAAGCTCATGCAAAATGCTGCTCTTTGAGAATCATTTATCTCATATACTAAAATGCCACATAGAGTCTTCATAGATTAACCGAATATATCCAAGCCCTGGTTCTTAACTAACATCCCTAGACTTAGAAGGAATTCTAAAATTTCGCACCATTTTTCTCCTGTTAGTCTGCATTTTATAAAATTTTCTCTATTTTGCAATCCATGAATCTTGTCCAAAAGCTATATGTTTACCAGTAGGGTGATATACTTATGTGACCTTCAGGTATCTTTACTGTAGGCTAGATTTAGCTCCCTTATCTTGAAGTTTCTGGTGGGGCTCTGAATTTCATCAAATATCATTATGAGAATTTCAGTGACATCTTCCTCATCTGCCCTTCTATTTGTCATATTTCTGTGAAGCAGCTCATACTGTCTGCCAATCTAGAACAAGCAGCCACATGTAGCCTCGTGGAGAGTGGCTGAGGGCACTTGCTCTGTTCAGCCTGGAGAAGAGAAGACTGAGGGGAGACCTCACTGCAGTTACAACTTCCTTGTGAGGGGAAGAGGAGGGGCAGACACTGATCTCTTCTCTCTGGTGACCAGTGACAGGACCCGAGGTAATGGCCTGAAGTTGTGTCAGGAGAGGTTTAGGTTGGATATTAGAAAGAGGTTCTTCACCCAGAGGGTGGCTGGGCACTGAACAGGCTCCCCAGGGAAGGGGTCACAGCACCAAAGCTGACAGAGTTCAAGAGGCATTTGGATGATCCTCTCAGGCACATGGTGTGACTCCTGGGGATGGTCTTGTGCAGGGTCTGGAGTTAAACTCAATAATCCTTGTGGGTCCCTTCCAACTCAGCACATTCTGTGGCCCTGCCATCATCGATGTTGATCTAGTAACTTTTACCAACTAGATCAAGAAAACTTTCTTGAAGACAATCTTGTTTTTCTTTTAAGTTTCTTAAGGACACTGTGCCCTCACACCATACTGTGATGGCGTGTCTGTGCCTGCAGTAATATCTGCCATATACAAAATAATTACTTTCTGTTACTTTGATAGGTGTGAAAGACATCTCACGAACCTCAGAACAGAGGACAATAAGTATTAACATTGCACATGAAGTATCAAGTAATCATTTTCCATTCTAAGCACTTTTTATTAAGATCTAAAACTAGTGTACTAACAAGCTCTGTACTGAGCAGAAGTATTTGAATTTCCTCATAGAGGAGCCAGAATGTGTCTCAGATACCATTGAATTATATGATAAATGCATTATACTAGATAAAAATCTTATACTGCCTAATGCACAAGCTATTAAGTCCCTACTATTACATTTGATGCCTGGTAGTAAATCCAAGCTAGGATGAAAAATAAAATAGATCTTTGTGTTTAGTTGTGTTGTAGTAACTCTCAAACAACACTAAGGAATTTTTTCTCACTAAAGGGCGTGCTTTCAGCAAAGCAGGACGTGAACAAACGTGTTTCAGGTTACAACTAAAGAGTATGTTTAGATTCAAGAGCAGAAACTTGAATGTTTCCTGCAGTTCTTTGGAGAGATATCAAGCAGTGACATCAGTTCTTGTGTTTCTAAAAGCTAAAAAAACTATAACTAATCCACAAAAACAACATGTATTCAAAACAATACAAGAAATTTGCAATGTAACCCACACACCTAATTCAATGTTTGGTTGACATAGAAAAGCATAAAGCAAAAACATTAGAATCAAATTTCAGGCTTAGTAATCACAAAGGTCAATTGTAATACTTAAAGTATTTGTGGGTTTAGATACAAAAAAGAGTGAAAAAAACCAGAAAAATATTACTGATGCTGAGTTAAAATGTATTATATTAAAGGGAGAAATCCTGAATATAATTCTGAAAGTCAAAAAAAAAAAAAAAAAAAAAGATTGAGTTACTGCCTATGTAATAAAAAGTCACAGGGAAAGAGAAAAATACCTGGATCAGAAGCCACAAAAAGGCAAAAGACTAGTGGGGAGGAGATTCACTGGAGAGATTACAGGATGTTTGTTTTATCTGTGACTGACCAAAATGGTGACCTGCCAGTACACAGTTTGCCTTACCTCAATTTAGCGGGGAAATGAGGAATATTGGATTAATCTATGTTTAACAGAGGGACCAGGGAAGGAAATGAGCCCGTTGTGCAGTCCCCCCCTTTCCCTGTGTGTTCCCACTGAAAGTCTCCCATGCCACCAGCTGTCTCTCCTTTCCTGCTTTTCTCAGTGGCTTGATCCACTTTGGATGATTGTCTTTCCATGCCCTGGCTACTGGGGAGCACAGTTCTGAACAGAGCAGGCAGACCTATAGTTGGTAAAGAAATGACCCAAGAAGACTTATAAAGAGCAGGTACATCTAATTTTGTTGATTAATTGGCAGAGCACTACTCCACCTCTTTAATGAGGTAGTAAGTAAGGCATTTTGCCTGATGTTTTAAAGTGACATTGGGATGACACAAAAATAGTCCTACAGCAGAACTGCCTAATGTGGGCAAAATCTAGTCATTTGGCTACTACTTTTTTCCTCTCAAAATACTCATTTAGTTCTGCTTTCTTTTGTATGCATTTGCTATGAATACTTTTCTGACTGACTCCAACAGCTTCTTTTCTTAGTGTCCAGCTTCAAACACAAAGAAGATATGTCTGTCTGGATACTAAAAAGAAAAAAAGCAGTTGACACCTTGGTAAAAGATCCACTTTATTAGAAAATACTATGGCCCACACATCTGGCTTTTTCAGTGCAGGAAATCCTCAGCGTGACTTGACAATAATCTTCTGGATAAACACCTAAGCCTGCAGAAATCAGTGCATCTCAGTACTAGACTATGCTGCATTTGAAAACAGAGAGGACCAACCCAAAGTTACAGAACATCTGGCACTTTTTCATAGTAAATAGTCTTCTTGGCTAACTAGTGTAAATGAAAGTCCATAAAATATTTTCCCACTTTGCAGGCAGATATCCTAACCAGATTTCCCAATTCTAATAATATTTAGATTTATTATGCTATTTCTCACTTTTCTATTTCCTCTTTAGTCTGTCACCCAAGGGTATCAATTACTTGTTGCTTTTTAGTATATACTGACTTGATTTGCATACATGTCTCACATGAGATATTTCTTATATTACTGTTTCTCTATGTAAATAATTTTCTCAAATGGCTGCAGTGCTGAGCTAAAATAATACGTATATATTATGCTCCTGATATATTTAGGGCTCTAATCTTGTTTCCTAAAGCTATAGCATGATTCATAGGATAAACCCAAGGGAACAAAACCGTTGGATTCAAGGACACACTTTCAGTACACCCAACTAAATCTACAAGGGCATGAGAAGCAGTACAGAGAGTTCTATGATTTCCAGAAAAAGTGTCCAAAACAAGTTAGAAGTTTCCAAGGCTTTGCACATGCTGATTGTTATCAATCTAAATGGCAGACATGATACTCTTCATTTGTGAACTATTCCCAGACTCCACTAGGCAGAGAGAAGAATGGACTCTGAAGCCTGTCTGTGCCTCATATGAGGAAAACTGAGGCTCAAGCCCTTGTCCAAATGGGTAAATAGTAATACTGCTACTGCTATTAGAGATGGGACACACAGAGATGTACCACAGAATGCCATGTAGTCCTGACTCTGATTCAACTTTTAACTCTGGGTCGGGCAAAGTAAAAATGAACAAAGACTTCTGAATGTGCTCCAGCCCCCTGGCCATTAGGTGTCTGGAGTTATGGGAGGAGGCATTACTTCCCAGAGAGAATATCTAAGAGGAGACTCCAGTTCAAGATCCCAAGATAGTGATCCACTGATGGCAGTGCCTGCCAGAGCAGGGAGCTAAACAGGGAGAGGTACTTATGCTTTCTGCCCACCTTCAGCATCTCATTTCTTTGTAGCTTCAGTGGATTTTCACTCATCTGGACTCTGAAACCTTTTTATGCCTAAGTCTTGTTATTATAGAGCCCAAAGTTCATGATTCCAGCAGGTACTTTGGGATCCTGGAGTTAGGTGGTGCAATGCTGAGTGTTACAGCACCCAAATAACCCTAAAACATCATTTTCAGCAATAGATTTCACAAGGACTGTACAATACCTCAGTAGATGTGGTTCTGTAACTCCTGTGCACAACACATTACACCTACACAAATGAGCTGGGTCAGGGGCTTGGTGACAAAATGGATTGTCAGCAAGGACTATAAAGCTGCATCCCTTGACCTATTATGACAAAACACTATCATAACTACACGTAAGCATTCATTAACATTTTTTAAATTATTATGTAACTACCAGCACACTTGGTTCGCAGCTGACAACAAAAATGAGTTACTTCCTTCTGTTCTCAAAAGAGATGTTTCCAGCCCAGGCAGTGGCACAGGGTATTTCTGTTCCAGAACAAAGTCCTGCCCAATCACACTGGCTTAGACAGGATAAGAGAAGAGGGAAGCAATCCATCTTTGCAGGACTCTGTGTTGCATGAGTTTGCTATTTTCGTCTGGCAGTTTGGTTTATGTGACTGCTGGTCTGTTTGTGTTACTTGTGAAAAATCTCTCTTCCCCTGTTCTCAGCATTACCCCATTAAACAGGTTGGAGAACTTACACCCAAACTTTATTCAAAGTCACGTTGCTCCATGGTGGTATTTCAAAACTGACTTAAAGTGGGGCAAAACCTTGAGTGGACACCTTTAAGCACCAGAAACACAACAATTTATGATCGAATTACCTGATTTAAGTTTCAGTGGTATAGTCCTGAATATAAGTGTGCCCAAAGCAAACAAATTAAGCAACAAAACACAGCAAAAAGTCTGAGCGTTGGTGCAGTTCTTTGGAGAGATGCCAAAACTTAATAGCATGAACAGAATAAATAAACTTTATGGAAAAAAAAATCAATTTTTCAAAGGTAACAGCTGTTCTGCACTGGCTCCTGGTGTGAACAGATTCCTCTGCACACACAAATGAGTAGGCTAATGGGATTCAGTGTACTCAAACACCCAATGCACGCTTTGTCTTTGTCAAAAACTGATGTGAATGGGACTCCAAAAGTTTCTTTCTGAAACAAACAGAACAACTTTACCTATTTTGTGAAGTGTTTCATGCAGATTGCTACATTAAGTCCTTAGAAATCAAAACCTGAGAACGTTTACTCAGAAATGTCCAAAGGGAAAGGAATCTGAAAATATGTCGGAGGCAAACTGGTAACCAGGGAGAAACATTTTTGAATTCTGCCTTTTTGATACATTCCTGAGACTTCCTAAACACCAAAACTGTGCTGTGCTAGAAGTCATGTGACTGCTTTACCTCACACTATGTTTCATCAATTCAAATCAAATTTTCCACAAAGTATATGACACAACCTAGTTATATCAAATATAGAAGAGAAGGTGCATGAAACAAATTGCAAAAAGGATCTTTTATCTTTGTTTCATGAGTTCTCTGAAGAAGCAGAAATCAATGCTTTAGCTGGACAGAAATTAAAGATCATGCTATGCACAAGCACAGGTTACATTTTAAAATTATTAAATTTAAAGTTATTAAAGTTAATACTATCTTTATACATCATGTGGATTATAAGGAAAGTGGTCAGTTTAGTGTGTTGAGTTCTTCTTCCCTACTTCAAAACTGCACTTCGGTTTAGTTTCTTTTCTACAAGTTTATTCACTACTATGACTTTATAAAAGCCCTTTAATGCTTTCTTTTGTTCTTCACCAGTATAGTTTTCATTGAATTTTGCTCATGATGTAAAGTTATAGCACCCAGTAAACACAACCCTTGCTAGCAAATAAAATCATTAATTATTAACAGGAACTCTTAGTTTGAGGACAGATATCTGGACATTATGTTATTGTAACATCTCTTGGGAGTTGGGCAGGTAGAGGGGAAACCAAGCAGCATCCTGCAAAACCTGGGAAAAGAGGCTGTGTAGACTGGGTCAGAATCTTCCTTCATGTATAACAGGGCAGTGACAGCTTCACCTTCCAGGAACTGCTGCATCGACAGCGCTGCTGCAGTGCAGAAGGGAAGTTGGCAAGTCCCTCCTCTCAGCAACACCTCCTTCTAACATTATAGCACTCACATTTCACAGGGTGAATTGCACAGAGATTCACTCCAAGACTTTGCATGGGGTTGTAACCACTGCAGCTGGTCACAGATGTGGCACATGCAGAGAGGTGAGGGGGGAGGGAACGTGGTTTGGTCCCTGTGAGAAAATACCTAAGCTCCAACATCACTCTATTAAGGAATTTTCAATTTCAGCCCCAATAAGACTCAGATAAGCAGCTGTGATTGACAGGAACAGTCTATAATTCAATTGTAGCCAGTTTCAGGATCAGATAATATTCAGTAGCAGAAAGGAAATTGGTGCATTAATGCCCAAAAGCCAAAGAGAAACTCATTTTGAGGAAATCACTCCTGCATTGGTAAAAGGGTACTGAAAGACAACAAAATGAAAACCAACAAAAACGTGTTGTTTATTATGTCTTAGGGTTTGTTTTTTTACTTTTTCTAGTTTTAATTTTGATCTTTAACTGAACAATGCAAAATCATGAGTAGGCACCATTTTAATTTTAAATCTCTTTTTCTATTTAACATTTGGGGGTGGAGAGCATGTGTATAACCACTGTGATAGAAAACTCTTTCACAATATAAATGCAAAATTATCTGTTTATATTTTTATTGTTCTTTCTATACTCTTTGTTCACCTAATACTCAGTAACAAAGTGGAGGCTCTGCTGTGCTTGGCATTGCACAGAAACCTAAGAGAAAATTCCCCCACAGTCTACAGGACAGAAACCTGCAAGACATCAGACAGAGATACAGATAGAGAAAGGTACACAAGGAAATTATCAGAAACTATATTTTTTATATAATATTATAGTATTTTAAGGAACTTTAACTAGTTTAAGTTTTTCTGAAGTATTTTTCTAAGAAAACTTACTGGATGTGTGAGGGACAACACAAAGAACATGCTTCCTGGAAAATTTAATAAATAGGTAACATGAGCTAGGATGCTGACAGAGGTAGAGGAACAATTAGTAATCCTGAGAGAGAGAGATGAATGAAGAGGTGGGGTTTATCCATGAAAATTATGTCAATCAGAAAATCTATGGAAACAGACAAGAAAGAGCCCAAAAGAACAGGAGGGAAAAGAAAGGAAAACATATTATGTACATGAACACCCCTGGGATTTAGCATGACTAATCATCACCAAGCCTGAAATCTGGGGGATAAGTTAACAACCCCTTCGCAGGATCTCACTCTTAATAACAGCATGCAAAATGCTTTGCTGCTCTTTTAAAGCTGTAGTGTTTCATCTTGAAAAGTTAGAAAATATCTCTGCTTTTCTCATTCAGCATGCACTGTGCACTATGATACAAACTAATATTTTTTTCACAAAACCCTTCTTTTTTTTCCCCTCAAAGCTATTTTACTCATTTTTCAGTGATCAGTGCACATGCTGGTCCTTTTTCTATCCACCTTCCCACTGCAGGCTTTGCTCAACCTCCTGACTCTCCATTCAAACATCAGGAGTGAGCATAATGTGACAACTAAGTGGATGAGCCCCCTCTCCCAGCCCCTTTGTCTAGCTTGCCTGACAGACACTTAGGAGCAGAATTCATCCAATTATGCTGTTCCTCATCCCTTATTGCTACCTCCCAGCCCCTCCAAGCTCACACTATTTTTTATAGTGTAAACACAAATGCACATGTACACTAGTTTATCTTGGCAACTAAAAGACAAAGATCATTAGGGCAGGTCCAGAATTGGAGAATGGTTACTGAAAAAAATGTTCAAAACAGAAATGTTTATGAGTTCAAATAATTTAGCTACTTTCCCATTGTTACAGGAGTACCACAAAGTAAAACTTACCAGCACTTGTAATGACTACAACTACAGAGCTCATGTTTCACGGATTTGTAGATATTTAATTTTCTTGAGAGAATACTTCATTTGATCATGAAGTGTTTTATAACACATCCTATTTAGATTACAAGACGCTGTCTAGTCTGAGGGGGGTGCTCTTAGGTAGCACTCCACTACCAATAAGAAAAAATAATATTAGTACTGGTATTGTGTATTTGAATTTTCTGCCCTTTGTCAGGCCATCCCATACTGCTCTCCCACACACACACATCAAGGACCTGTTGCTATGCCTTAACTGAAAGCCAAACTGTGTAGGTAAAGCCCGTGCAATATAGAGTAAACCAGAGTGACTTCATAGAGCAGAGGAACAAATACTGCCTGGGAGTTGGGACCTACCAGCCTCAATTCCTCAAGGAGACTGCAGAGTATTTGCTGTTCATTGCTGATTCTAGGGACAGAAGTTTATGTAGCTCAGCAGGGAATGGCCACAGACTGAATGAGTTCTCATGGTTTCCTCAGTGATGGAACTGAGATGCAGGCAAATAAAACCATCTGACACACAATCTCAAAACGATGCTGGGCCTGTTCAAAGTTCCATCTCATCCTTAAACAAACACAGGAGCCCAATTCACCCATTCAGACAATGTTACTGCAGCCATAAAAGATAATCTGCTGTCATCTTTTCTTTCAGGATAAAAAGCTTTCTACTGCCTCTCTATATAATGTTGTAAGAGTTTTTTTGTCAAAACAGTGAGGTCAAAAGACTGCTCTGCTATTAAACCTTTCTGCATCTTAAATTTCTTCTACTTCATATGTCACAGGCTCCTTTCAGTTTGCTGACCTGGGGAGGTTCACAGGACAATGCCTCAGTGTCCAGAGTGACAGGACAGGAAACAGGCACTTCTCAGGCACCTTTCTCACATTGTCACAGTGTTTTACTGCAAGTCACAATCAACCTGATACTATGAGAGAAACAACCAGAAATAAAAAAATCAAGGAGGGAATGACACAGAGAGGGCATAACATTTTTCTAGTACCTGATATTCACAAACCCGGAGAAGGACAGCCCTGCAGACACCACCAGATTCAAAGCTACCTGTTCCCAAGACTAGGGCCTGAAGCACATCCCATACAGCCTCTCTCCATTCCTAAATGCTCTTTCTGAGATGACCCAAGCTGTCTAAATGGGAAATTAATTTCTTATCTATCTTCTAATGCATACTATTGCCTTTTGTCTCTCTCAAATAATAACGTCCCATGAGGCAACAGACCTTATGTGTGTTACTTAAACCTACATATATGTATTTGATTTGCTACTTCAACCTTGTCTAGCAAAACAGTTATCTTATCAAAGAGAGATACTGGTCTAGTGTGACACAATCAGCTTTTGTTAAAAACACATTGCATTTTATCTGATTTTCCATGTAACTCCATGTCCTTGAATTACCCTTTTCCTTCAAAGGGCATTCAAAGACTTGCTTAGTTCTGAGGTCAGACATCCATAGCCATCCTCAAACCAATTACTTATAAATCTCTGTCCTTGACTTCTGTTTTAGGTCAGACAAAGCTGTATTTTTCTATATAGCTGGACCTTAAATATGATGGTCGAATGTTTTTCAACAGAAAAATCAGCTTTCAACTGAATGAAAATGCCCTTGGAAAGATTCTGACTTTTCACTGAAATGTCAAGCATCTAAACCCAAAAACATTTTCAACTGAGAAATGAAAGATATTTTTGTTACAAATGTTATTTTAGCATCTTGCAGAAATTTAGTTCAGGTCCCTCACTCTGATCAGAGCTTTTCTGGGGGTGGAATAGTCAAGAACTACTAGACAGAATCCAGAATAACACCCACCATCATGCACATATACAGAAAATAATATTTAAAAAGGGGCAGACAGAGAGCTCTTGTCTGCAGTCTAGAGGTGTATATGCCAAAAATAGCAGAGGCAGCTGCTCCAGTGGTGCTCTGGAAGAAAATTATTAGCTAGAGAGTCAAAAAAAATATATTTTTAGTAAAGATGTCAATCTCCCATCTAGATCATGGCAATGCCAATGATCCAAATGGATGAAGGGAAATTGGCCCTCCATGGAACTTTTGTGGACTGCTGAAGTGTAACTAAGGAAAGGCAACTTCATTTAAGTCTTTCATGACACTGATACCCACAAATCAACACACACTAGATATCAGCTACTGCCACACTCTTAAGCCTTCTGGACAAAAAGCTATCAGGTTTCTGGAGTCCATACCTAGTATCTGTTACAGCTCACTAACTCCCCAGAAACTGAGCATCTGTCCCTGGAAGAGAAAGTGCCAGGCAGAGGCATTGGGAACACCCTGCCCTAAACAGCTCCCTCCTTCACTGCTGCTTTCCTAGGTCCAGACACCCCAGCTGACCACACGCACAGGTTTGCTCTAACTCGCTGGGGAGCAGAGGAAGTAGCATCACTGGGCTGGGCAGAAAGGAGGGAAAAGCTATCCTTGCCCAGGAGAATCAGACTGTGCTAAACACCAGGGTGGGAACTGGATAGCACAGAAGTGAATAAAGACATCACAGAGAGAGGATGGCCCCGGCTATCCAGGGCAATCTAGGGCCACCTACAAAACTAGTTACTGTAAATACTGCCACAACCTGGCAACTTCACTGCTGTTCACCAGTGAAACTTTCATCATCATGATGCTCATGAAGATTGAGTCTAACTTCAGCTTTAAGTCAGGTTCTCTGACAGTACTGAAGGTATCTATTGCCTGGGACACCTATTGTGTGCAACACCTGCAGTAAAATAAACATTTGAGCATCTGAAAGCTGTACATCACTAATCATGTTCTGGCTGGGATAGAGCTTTCCCTGTGCACCTTGCTACAGCATCCTAACAACAGTCCTGCAGAGACAGAGAAATCTTTGCTCTGGTGTCAATTTCCATGAGATTTCAATGTGATTTGGATATTTTTCCAGAATAAGAGATAATAGTCCATTACTATAAATTGTATTCTTATGTATTAGAGACAGGATTTAAAAAAAAAATTACTTTAAATCTAAATACTTTGCACAAAGCATTTTTCTCAATATACTAAATGTTAAATGCTTTTTTGTTGACAAACTTCAAGCTATTATAACTGAGTACAAAGCCAATACAGTACTGTAAACTCATCCAAGAACTACAGGTTCACACACAAAGACAATGAAGTACTTACTCCACTAGTGGAGGGCAAAGAGGAGCTTAGATGATGTGCTCCCACAGAATGTTAGCAAGACAAATGAAGCAGAGCTAAGTAACTAGAAAGACAGGGTTTAGCAAATGTAGTCACAGAGACATAACCTGGGACAACCAGGTACAAAAGATTAAATATTTCCTCAGGTACTAAATCAACCAACTTTCCAGAGGGAATTAACTTGAACAAGTACTTCTATGACTTTCCTAGTGCTGAACACCTTTTAAATGTGCTAACTAATTAAATTTATAAAGCCTAAATTTTAGGCTGCACGGGGCCTTTTACATTATCAAGGCTGAACTCCTGGACATCAGGACACTTAAGTCTCACCTTGTATTGATTTCAGAAATTTACGTGTGTTAAAGGGTACCAGATATGAGAAAGGTATCCCTTCCCAATCAGAAAATACCAGCAATGGAGAGTTCATTACTTCCTTTAGGAATATGTTCCACTGATTAGTCACTATTAAAACATCTTGTGTGTTTTAGCACAGATTTAGTGTATTGTCTGCATTAAGTTATCTTTTAAATGAACAGTCCAGCATCACATTGGGTTTTTTTTCATTAAAAGGTACTTAAAGAGTCCATTAAGTCACTACTTCACTTTTTCCTTTAGTTTTAGTATTTTGGGAGAAGAAAGAGGGGGGTCTTTCTTAGATACTTCCCAAATTTTTGATAACCACTTCAAAACATAGACCACCACATCAGACACAGTGTTCCAGCACTGGCCTCAGTAGTGTCTAACACAAAGGTTGGCACACCACTTTTATTCGCTGCTCACTGTTTCCATGTGTTGCTTTCCTTAGAGCTCATGAAAAGTCTCGGAGCTACAAGCACTACAGGGAAGTTTGGCCCTCCCTGCTTGTTTGTTTCCAGGAATCCAGTTACAGGAAACATTTGAATGAACAGCTTACCAGGCATTCAGGGTATATCAACTCATGGCAGTTCTCCACTGGCAATTACTCTTTTAGGTCTATCAACCAGCCAATTCTTAACTAATTTAATGTGTGTCTTATTGATACTGTACAGAGATAATTTCATCATAATGCCATTTCAAATGCCTTAGCAAAGCTTATTAAATGCAGGTCATTTTTATCAGATTTGTAATTTCATCTCAGGATAAAATTAGATTGGTCTGACAAGATCTATTTTCTATAGAAACAGCCTGAGCAGCCTTATATGTAGGTTAAATAGATGTTATTGTCTCTGTGTTACAATTCTCTTCTTCTTTGAAAGACACAAGAAAAAAGTTCCAAGATATAGACCTAGAATGGTCTATATCTCCAAGAGGTTGGAGAAGGTTACTAGTACCAAACACCAGAAAATAAGTCTATCTTTACAATTTATATTATGTAGTTTTAAACTAGTTATTATTCACTAATAAAAAAAGCATAACTTTTGACAATTTACAATATTAAGCCTATTTGATACTTACTACCTGGATTTCACTGTAAATTGGCTGAAGATAAATGTAGCCTACTTTAAAATAATTTCCTGGAAATTTAAATAATGTCTAGTGAAAGGCAATAAAAATTCCCAATTTTGACAAAACCAAGACATTTATTTGAACCTTTGCTCTTCCTTTTCCTTTTTTTATTTTAAGAATTTGACTTGAACTTTCCAGGCAGCTCATTTCCTGAGAAAGCAGTGCAAGCTCTGTATCTTCTAAGGGTGTACCTTGATGCCAGCAATTTCTATACTGCAGTGTTACATAAAATTCATTAAGTACTCAAAAATATGTCTGCTACTGCTAAGATACCCAGTGAGTATCAGTATGTTTTAAGTTTCCATACTTTCTACAGGTTTTCTGGGAGGCTCAGGTTTCTGTTTTGTTGGGGAGGTTTGTTTCATTTGGGGTTTTTCTATTTTTTTAAGGTGTCATCATGGATTTTGATTTAAAAAATTATTAGAGGTTATCCTTCTCCTGCCACATAAAAAGTGACCTTCTATTTGGATAAAAGAACAAGACAAATCTAGATGTAGTGGTCCATACCAGAGTACTGGAAAGCCTTGCTCAGTCAGGTGTCTCTGGCAGTGTTGCACACCTCATGTTGACAGGGGCTTGGAGGACTGTGTGACCTCAGACACTGCCTGACGTGCTAAGGAAGGCCTTGCCTTGGGACTCTTAATGGTGAAGCTCTGCACAAGAGCTTATTACAGTTCAACAGGAACAATTCAGGCCTTAGACCTCACAAAACCGACACCGCCTCAGTATGAAGGACAAATCAAAATAACATGTACTATATTTGGATTTTCACTTCCAAACACCTGCCACGACTTCAGCAGTTCACACACAGTGATTCTTGTCCACTGTCTTAGCTCATATGGAAAGCTGGAGGCATGTCATGCCTGGTGCTGCTCAAAGCTCTTCCATTTGGGGAAACACGGGTCCTGAGAAGATTTCAGTTCTTTGCTTTATGTTCTGTTCACTGCCCTGGAGTGCTGTGGTTGTTACTGAGATAGCTCCAGCCATGCCATTGCAGAAGACCAGTTCTTTACAAGACCATGCTATCCATGCTCCCCTTACTGGCTTAGAAGGCATTTTGATATCTGACACTACTTAGTCAAAGGCATTCCAGGAAACCAAAGCAAGCAAGGCTGCTAAATTATAAATAAAATAAATCCTGAAAGCTGAAACCTCAGAGCAGAAAGGACCATGCTTTGCTTCCCTTCCACAGCAGACTGCAGAGCTATGTAAGTGTGCTAGAGGCAGTTAACTGCACTGCTGAAAAATGGGTCCCCTCTGCACGCAACAAAATTCTGTAAGAATTCTGAGATGTCAAGTGCGTCCAAGTGACCAAATTCCTTCTTATGCTTTCTCACGAGGGAAAATAGATCAATGGGATTAGTTATCTAAATGTTGTCATCCAATTCATCTGTCAACAGCAGCTGCCAAGCAATAATTTGACTATAGTTTTATGTGGGGAAAAAAATAGCTGCGAAAAAAAGGAGGTAAACTGAGCATAAGGTCACACAGAGTTAGGCTTTTGAATAGACGTGTAAACCTATAAGTGTAGGTCTAAATCAATTAAAATGTGAAGGTATTTGGAAGTGAGCCATTATGGTGAAATCTGAGTAGCAAACAGTTTTGAAATCAGATCTGGATTGGGAGTTGAGAGCAGGGATTGTCAGAGACGGGAAAGGAAAAGAAAAGCAGTGATCTCAATAAATGCGCTTCTTAACCAAGTCACATTCATAGAATAACTACACCTGCTCATGCACAGTATTGCTGGCTTTTGTATTATGAGCAGCTCATGACTGAAACCCCAATAAGTGACCTCTCTATCTGCAATAAAACCCAGAATGAGAACGCCTGATGCTCATTCGTGCACCGTGCTTTCCCCACCTCTGTCACTGCCTGTGTTTGTGCCCCTGCCAGCACCAGTACATGTGCACAGTGTATTGCAGTAATAAATAGAAGGAATCATGCCACCATAGAAGTCACTTGTCACACTGCCTTGTTCCCACCCTCCCCACCCACCTGCCCCACGTTTCTCAAACCTTCTCCACCACAGCTCCCTGTCCTCACTCCACATACCATTCTCCGGCATTCCCAGCTCACAGGAAAGCCTCTTGTGCTCAGACAGTTATCCTGCTCCAGGCTGGGACAGTGATAGGAGCACTGAGATGAGCCATCCCAGCTGGAAATCTAGCATTTGCTTTTGCTATTTCTGTTTTATATTTGATAAGCTTCTCTGCTGATCAAAAGGCAGTTTGATCTCTTAATATGTATCTTCTGATCTGTTATTTTAATCTGCCACTGTTCATAAACAAAGTATCCAGTTTACCTATTCAGAATTTTAAGCTCTAATTTGAATTGAGTATTGAATGTTAGGATAAATATCTCATATTTCTTTCTGTGTTCACTAATTTTTATTTATTGGATATGTGCCATAATTCATTATCCTCAATTGTTCTTTGCACTGAATTTGGTTTTCTAACTGGTCTTTATCTGATTTAAAATATCCTTACAACAGCAAAGATCTGGCTTGTCAGAAGGCTGCTTTCTTTGGATTACAACAAAACCTATTCCTGGGCAATGTGTTTTCACTTCTTCAACACTGAGCCCCCTCCACTTCTTAATGTGCTTTCTTCACAAACCTATTAGAGACTTCCAACTTCATCCAGCTAGCTAATTGTGCATATAACATGGATTACACATTGGTAAAAGCTCCTAGAGGATCTGAAGACAATCTCTGGGCCAATCTGCTCACGGGAGTAGAGATTTTCAGAGCCTATATTAAACTGAACAAGCTTCCTATTAACAGGACTCTACAAAGGCTGTCCTGCTCTCAGTGGCACAGCACAGCGAGACTTAAAGATTGCTTATTTTGAGCCAGTCCCAGCACCTCACACTCATTACCAAACCAGCCAGAAGTACAACACGCTACTGAGTAAAATACAATTCTGCAAAAGGGCTAAACCATGTCCTGAATTTGTCACATAGCTTTGGAATCTACTTCCATACCTGAAATGAGCATGGTTTCTCACAGTCACACAATCAAATAAGCAATGATGTATCTCCATGTTCTCCTATTGCTGTCAGTGTGGCCAAGGGCTTCACCCAGCACAGTCATGCTGGGCCAAGAGAACAGCACTCTGCTCTGAACTCTTACCATACCAAACAGGCCTCAAAAAGCTTTTTCAGAATTTTCCTTTTCCTCGGAGCTACTATTCTCTTTCACTTCTGCCATGACACCAGTCTCCTTATTTACTCTTTATCCCATAGTCTTCTGAGAAGACTTCTATTATCTTTATACAGATTTTTTTTTTTCTAAAAGATACAATGAATTATCACTTTTGTTTCTGGTTTTGTTAATATTTTACAAAAACAAGCAAGCATCAGAATAAAAGCCATGCTGCTCCTCCAAGACTTCCCCCATGTTTGTATCTCATCCTTCTACAAAATTGTGCAAGAAATTCCTTACAGAATTTTCTCCTAAGGGATCATATTTCCCTTTCAAGTTGTACCTTTATAACTGTGAAAGCATCCTTTGACTCTTGGCAATGCTGAAGCTGGAGATTTGTCAAAAACAGTCTCCACAGATCTGTGAACTATTTTAACTGTTATTGCGCTGTTATATCTAATGCAATGATGAAATATCTCATATGATTTCCTGAAAAAATGCCAAATAATTATTTTTCTAGTTGAAGACAATTTTGGTGTGCTGGCTTTAGCTTTCAATCTGCATCACCAGAGGCCCATAGCAAAAATATTACTCCAGCTGCTGCTTACAAAGTTCCAGCAGCCATTTTATTGCCTTGCTTTCACTGCAGTATTTAGTGTGAGTAGAATGATGTCCATTTGTTTGGAAAGTCTTGTTCCCCACTCTTTCCACCACCCTCCTGGTCCCAAAGTTCTCCTGTTACAGAATAGAAACACTACAACCATTGCTACCCTCAGGACCTGCCTTAGTAGGTGCAAATTCATTGTACCTGATATAATTTATTGATGTTTCTCAAAGTTTTATCACTTTCCCTTTATTTGAGTCAGACCTCCCCTCTCCTCCTCTGTGATGCAACTGAAGTAATTCATTTGAACAATACCAATTTGTACGTATACTTTGCTGCATTTCATCTTTAAGGTTTACTCTCCCTGTATGTTGAAATGATTCGACTCATGGTGCCACTGCCATTAAATTGTCATTAGCAAGGTGTGTAACCACTGCCAGTCCTCATTCTTCACACATCTGTTCTCTGGAATACCTCTCGGGCAGATGGTGATGCCAAGGACAATCTCATGGAACACAGTCTTCCACACAGAGTGCAAAAATCCCTCCTAACTTGCCTGTGCCTCTAAATTCATTCCCTCTGCCAGCACCGGGGTTCAAGCATTTTATACACTGACTGTGCTTCATGTGAAGAGCTTCAAAGTGATCTCATCTGAGGCAGCTGGCACCTGAGACTTTCTAAGGCTTTAAGGGTCTATGCACAGCCAGGTCACAGCAGTGTTCATCCCTTCCAATGCAATAATTTAGCTTACTCATGCCATAGGTATCTCCAGTTTTGTAGTCATGCTAAATGTACCATCTGCAGAAGTTCCTTTTCTGCAGGAAAAGAAACCCTATTGCCAAGCCACAGGTAGACCGGTTTTGCAATGTCCTGAGAAGTTTTCTGTACCTTCACACATGCCAGGAAATATTTTTAATGAAATTTTCCAAGGTGAAATTTCTTTTTATGAATCCCATGTTCACTCAGGTTTTCACAAGCTTAATGATTTTAAAGTTTTCATTTCTGCTGGTGGATTGGCGCCATAGTTATTACACGGAAATTTATACACTTTTTATCTTTTTCTTATTCTAAATGCATTTAATATAATATTTCCTAATTATAAAAATAGATGCCTTTCATACACTCTTATTTTTCCTAGGTATGGAGGATGTTGTGTTTCACTTCTTATATTTTGCCTCATGAATTCTGCATTCTCATGTCCTGAGGCAAGATTCATTTCACCAGGTTTTAGATACTTAATTATTAGCCACCTAAGTCTAATTTAGTTTTTTAGACTCTTTTATAGTTGATAGAGAGAAAGAAATTCATTCTAATCTCAGTTCATTCCAATCCTGCAGTGCTGGATTTAACTGCATTGGGATTTGGCCATTTCTCTTTATTGAGGAAACAGCAAGACTGGTAGGTTAGAGGTCTTTCAGATATCCAACTGCAGGGTGTCTGCAGACAGGGGCAACAAATCCTACCAATGATGTCAACTGAAAATCACACATACACTTCAGAAGAGTCACATGCATGTCATCAATGCTGATGGCAACACAGTCTGACCTCTTCACTGTGTGTGGAGCTGACTCGTGCATCTCTGTTGGTGCAAGTGAGTTGGTTGTATTTTTGTTCACGCTTTCCATTTGTTTGAGGTTTTGGGTTTGTTGTTGGTTTTGTTTGGTTTGTTTGCTTGGGGGTTTTAGGAGGGTATTAGGGAGGTTGGGTTTTTGGGGGGTTTTTTGGTAGATGAAGGGTCATTTCCTTGTTACTGTACAACTGATGTCAGGGAAGCTTTTTCTTCTTCTCTTTATCTGCCTCACATAGTCTGCATCTTCCAAAGCTCCTTCTAATGTTAATTTGTCTGACATTATTGCCTCTTTGTATATTCCTTTTGAATCTTATATGAGTATTCTCCCATCCTCTGCACAATCTATCCTATTTTCAAAAGTAGCTGCAGTACCATTCATCAGTTATATAAGCAAGTCTTCACTTATGTTTTAAGATTTTTTTTTCTTACATAGAGGTGTTCTATTCAGAATATAATAGGCTTCAAATACCTAGAGTAAGATGTCTGTTTTCCTCTCTGCTTTAGTGAGCTCACAACTAAAGACTGGTCTGCAAATATCCCAGACATTTTACTCAGCACATATAAGAGAACAAGCCACTTCTCAGTCTGCAGCTACTCATGTATAAAAAGATCTGACTAAGAACAGTTCTATTAACTTCCTCCATTTTTCCCACATCTCTGCAATACTTCCAGTTTCAAAGTTGAAAGCAGGAAATTTTCAGCCATATTCTGCATGACAGCCAGAGTTAATTCTTAGGGTCTAGAATTCATCTGGGTCTAGAATCTAAGTCAGACAGACTTTCCTGTAAGGACACATTGGACTAGATTTTATTAATACTGATTTTCATCATCCTCCCTTCTCTCAGACATGAGAAAGAGAGAAGGAATCTTATCAAAAAAAGACCTGATTACTTGACTTTGCAGAGCAACTGTATGATTCCTTTTATCTTCAGTTGTTTAATATTTTAAGTTAGAGTAGGAATTTTCAATTTTTTTTACACCTCTCTATAAAAACATTACAAAGTCACAAATAACTAGAGTAGATTTTGCTAGAAACAACTAAGTTTAAATATCATTTAGACCAGATTTAGTGATTCCTTCTCCACTTTCTCCACAGTGCAGATCAGGTTATCTTGTTAAATCACTGCAGATCTCATGTCTTTTCAAAAACATAATTCTTAATTCTGACAATTAAATCTAACACAACCATTGCCCAAGTTTTCAACTCCAATAACTCCCCATCCTCTGGTATGTAAGAAAACAGCATCCTCTCTTGCAAGAGCCAGAAGGAGAGACCCCTGTAAAACACCTCTCCTTTGGGTCACTTTAATCCTCTGTGCACGCACTTAAGACCCGGCGATGTCTCTGAGCCTCCCCAGCTCAGTCACGCACACAAGCTGTGCTATAAAGTACACAAATAATCTCAGTCAGCTGGTAGCAGGAGTCAGCCACGTGCAGAACCCAGCCAGATAAAAGTTTCATGGTTTGCCTGCTCCCACTCAAACACTACCAAAATGGAAATGTTTGATCTTTAGGCTAACACATAGCTAATACCAAATTAGCCTTTAAAAAAAACAGCACACACAAACCAAACAAAGAGCAAAACCTCAGTTGTCATTATCGCAGAAAATAGGTTAAAGAATAGAAGTGACATCTTTACTTCAACACATTTCTTGTGTATATTTCTTCATAAGCACAACAAAAAGTAATATTAAACTCATAAGTAATCTACAAAATAAAAATATTTGCAAAAGCGACACTAAAACAAAAGGCTGCAAATCTCAAGAAATCTTAAAAACATTGGACGAAAGATGGATTTGGGGAGTGGTGGAATTAAGTTCTAGAGACTCATGCCTACAGCAGAAATAAAGCACCCAGCAGTAGACTATCAAATAACATACATGTAACAAATGTGTACTTATACCAGTTTGATATAGGAGAATATTCTCTGGAAAATTTGCCATATGTAGTTTTGGCTAGTATCACAAGAACTCATGTGCTTCGGGGCTATTTAATAGTAAATATAATGTGAGCAAGTTTGCCCTTAGAGAGGATGGGACTGCCTTCAGTTACAGAGCCCCCATTATGTGATGAGGCAAAACTCATGCCATCTTTTGGGCCAAATGCAGGGCTTTACAGAACTGCCTTATATATTTCCAACTGTGACTACATCTGCTGCTTTGCTGGGGGGTGTTTGTTTTGGGATTTTTTTGTTGCTGTGGTTGGTTTTTGTCACAAGTTCCCCCTTGAACAAGTTATTTCTCTCTCACTATGATGTTTTTCACAGCAGAGTCACACTTGTACTAGAATTTTGTTCCTCCAACAAAAGAAAAGTGAACCAAGTCAAAACAGGCACAACATTTTTACCAGAGTATATTCCCCTATCTGAACACACTAATGCTATTTAATCAAAAAGACAAGTAGTGATTTTTGCCAACACCCTCAACATTCAGAGGAACATGTCAATTTAACAAAGTGCAGTCACAGGAATTTTTAGGTTCTGATTTTTCTTCCTAATATAATGTCAAAATTGGTTTTACATCTCAGAATTTTGTGCATAATGAAAACCTAAACATTCTGCAACATGGCTAGTGTCAGCAGTGCTTCTCATCAAATTTACCTGAGACTTCTCCCTTGAAAAGTGTCTTTCAGATTTCCTGTATTTTTGTGAAGCAGGAGGAAGATTTCCATAATACATGTTTGTTTCAGACATAATATTAAAGAAAAGCACATCACACAATTCCATTGTTTGGTTTCTCAGGAGATTATTTTTAAATGCACTGCACTTAGAGTAGAGACCTCACATTCCACCTTGAAGATGGCTTTTGCCATTTCTTTGAAACTCTAGTCTAAACTAGATCACATTGGAAACTTGGGCCTTTTTTCAAGAGTGTGAATAACCAAACCACTTCTCAGTGTCAAGAGCTAAATTCTGAAGGTCCTGCTGCTACTGAGCACACAGGACCTCCCCCCCCAGCCCTTATTTAAATTGTTCAGCCCCAGCAAACACCCTCCCTGTGGTGTAACTCGGGGCCACATGGTTCACACACTTGCCTTCTGTGCTCATTGCTGGGCAGCACGGCACAGGACAGGGCAGAGGCAAACTCAGAAGAGACACAGACTGAACCAGCAAGGGGGAAACAGATTCAGATGTCAGGTATCAGTGAGACAGAAAGGGAGAGGAACTGTGCCTGGCTAGTGGTGAGGGAAGACAAACTGCTTGGGCAAAGGGAAGGTCAAATAGCAAAGAGAGGACCCAGGGTAACCATTTCTGGCATGAGAACCAAGAGTGGAAGCCTGGAGATCAACAGGAAAATTGGTATTTTATTATAAAAGCAATGCATGGTAACATGCCAGCACTGTATAAGGATTAAAATTCTATGCACATACAAATACTGGCATCCCGAATTCAGTTTCACAACTTAGAAGTTACCACCTTTACAATATTTATGATGTTGTTTAACACAGTGTGTTGTATGGCTTAGTCTGAGCCATGCAGGTGGGCTGCTCTGCCCACAGAGGGGTGAAGTGCAAACCTCTCCTGCTATCTTCTCCCTGTCCCCGATTAGGCAGGCATGAATTCGGTTCAACTGTAATTTTTGAGTTATGCCAAGAGGTTACACTTAGGCTGCTTTAAAAATTGGAAGGAACTTAGTGTAATAGAAAAAGGTAAGTTTTGCACTATTTAAATTACTTCTCCCTGGAGATGTAACCAGAGCAGCTGGAGTGTGATAAGACTTCTTGCCAGCCTTAAAATGCTGTAGACCCACGTCTGATACACTTTTGAAATGCCAGTGCAGCACACGGATTTTTCTTCCTCTTCTATGCTGCACTAAACGAGGTGATTATGTCTGTAATGCTATAAAACAACTGTGTCAACAGTAAAGAGGAAACATTTATGGCATAGGTTATTAAAACAATGAAAAATAGGCCAGTGCAATTTAAGTTCCTTTAGTGGGCTGAATAATAACTAGTTAAATAAGGAACAAAGATAAATTATTTATTACAGAATCATCACAACAAGCACAAGAAAATTGCATTCACTTTAAACTGCATCTCAAGAGGCTTCAAAGCAGAAGCATGGATAATACACAATGAATGTGTCAGAGCACATGCAAAAGGAAGGGGATTTAGAGAACCTGTTGCGAAATGAAGTAATCACTCAAATCCAGGACATTGCTGTACACACACACAGCAACCAGTTAAATACACAAGACACGAGAGTTTATGTTAAAAGTAGTAGTGGCTCAAAGGACTGAAGGCTACTGTGGTGGCTGGGTAGATTGCCTGCTTCAGCATGCAGCCCCCACTGCTGCATGGCAAAAACAGGACTTGCTTTTTTACAGAGTGGTAGAAAAGCTCATTATGAAGTTATAAGACTCCTTACAAATAAGGCCTAGCTCAGACACCATCAGATTAAGAAATGTAGAGGAATATTCATCTTCAGTTACTTATTCTGGAAGAGAATAAAAGAAGAGAACAGACAGAACTCAGTACAATCAAATGCAACTTCCACTACAAGCCTGTATTTTTCACACTCAGTCTGACAGCTCAGTTCAAACAGTTCAAGTTGTTTGTAACAACAAAGCAAATATTTCCAAAGATTAAAAACGAAAAGTTAGGCTTGTATTTCCATTTTTGGCCTTTTAATTAGGCTTATCTGAAGTGCTGAAAACAGAACAACTCTAATTGATGGCTTTCATACTTTGCTTTTTAATAATAGCTCTTAACTGCTTGGCAGTTTGGAGGTTTCAAATAAGACTGGGAATTGATCAGAAGAGGATTTTTTGCTTGATTTTACTCCACCAGAAATCAGACAATCTAAACCTTCCCCACACAATTTGATCTCACGAGATTCCCACCTTGATCATGGCTCTGATAAGAATATTGAAATCTCACCATTTTTTTTGAACCAGATTCAATTAATGTTTCACACTAACTCAATATATGACGTTGGATAAAGAAATCACCCAATTTTCCAGCAGCTCCAGCTTAACTTTAAAAAAAAAAAAATACAAATGCACACACACAAACTTCATACACTATAGAACAACTTCCATGGCTGCAGTACAGAGCCCAGAACAAGTTATTTGGCCTTTCAATTTGTAACTGAGATCATAAGCATATTTTACATAACAGTTTCTTCAGGATAAATAATCTCTGCTTTGTATGTAAAGCAGTGAGACCATAAACAACCAAAACTGAATGCAAAGGAGGCACTGGTGTGGTTAGGTCTAAGAGCCAGTGTTCCTCCCTCAATATTTGTACAATATTGCAGCAGAACTTGAATCGCTACTCAGTGTTAAGTTTGTTCCTCTCTTCTTTAAGGAAGTGGGAGGAAAGAGTGGGGAAGATGGCACAAGCAAGGAAGCAAGAGAAAGGAGCAGGGCAGAGAAAGTGGGACAACAAATCAATAAAGCAAATTTTCCTAGCAGCAAAAATAGCTGACAGACCTGCTTGCCAAAGAACACTGAAAATTACTTTGCGAGTAGAAGTAGCAGAGAAGATAAGTCGGCTTGAGGGACTCACGGGAGAGCTGGTATTGACAGATACGCAGATGATGTAATTGCTCGAGATGAACGGGTTTTTCTTTCATCTCAGAAAAGCACTTCTGGATGAAAAGACTAGAAAGACAGGTGTGAGACAATAGCACAAAGCCTCTTTCTTACTTAATTTTATATAAAGAAGCATTGATGTATAAAGTGTAAAACAAATGTGTTGAATGCTGAAAGTGAAGTATTACAGAGAACAGCTTATGAACACTCCCAGCAATAAAGAAACTTAATATTTGATGAAATACACTTTGTCTATTGAAGAAATGCACTGACTTTACAAAAGATCGAGTACATGTAAGAAAATGTTCCCTACTGTTCTTACATAAATTGGCTGATAGAGGGGCATCTTAAATTGTCCTGTTTACTCTTCTAGTCTACTGTTTGTTTAAAGTGTGATCTCTTATGTAATTTTAACAGGAAACAATCTAGTACACTCTTCCTCTCTTCCAGCTCCTGCTGCATCTGTGTATCCCATGACACATTCCCTTCAGCCATTCTGGTACCCTTTCAAAACAGGTTTTGAGCATCAAATCGTTTGAGGTTTGTTCTGGGGTTTCTTTTTTGGTTTTTTTTTTTGCTATTACTGAAAAGAGTAGAGAGAGTCTTTTCTATATTTCCATTTAGTTAGATGACTTACGTGTGCTTTAAAATGAAATTTCTTTGTGTAATAGAGCAGCATGTTGATATCAGTGACCCTACAGGAAATATTCTTTAACAAACCTCACAGATACCTAAAACCTATCTTAACCCACGCTGGTCCACCCCTCACAACAACGTTACCTGAATGGTGCAACCCTGTTGCCAGGATTCTGACCAGCCCCACTGCATATGGGGTAAGTACCTACTTGATTAATTGTCCTCAGGATGTTATCCAAAACCTGCCACTTTTGATCAAACACTTTGGTATAGTCCCTTTTCTAAAAACTTCTTACTTTCAGTGTAAGAATTATACAGTTTCTTCAGAGTTGTGAAGATGAGGTCTCAGAAGGTACAGTGCTACATTTCCATTACTGGCCACTAAATACCGTGAGTTTCAAATATGACTGATATATTCTAAATAATTCAGCCAGATGCTGAAAGTATTGGCTACTCATCAGCGATATTCAAGCATTAAAATTATCTAAAATATCTGAAGGGCAGGTTATGTTTCTCAACACTGCTCAAGTGCAGAACATGATAGGCAACTATTTGCTTTAATCAACAATAAGATGGTAAATGAACGCCTGGAAAAAAAAGCAAATAATGAAACAAAATGGAAGCAAAATTGCACTAGACTTGTTCTTCATTTAAGCTTTAACAAAAATTCTCCTCAAGAGTCTCTCTTCCACAGATTTTTTTCTTTGTTTGAATACAGGATCAACTCAAGGATGGTGACACAGATTATATCATAAATAATGATGAATTGACCGAAAACTATGAATCGTCTGCTCACATACCAGTGCCAGCACGGGACAGGACAGGCTCTACCCAGGCTACAGGCAAGGAAGATATTCAAGAAGGAGATCTGGGATTAGGAGGGTACAAACTCCAGCTTCAACCCCAGATGAATTCCCCAGCATGAACACGGAAACGTTAATGACAAGAAAGAAGACTAAAACAAAGAAGCAAAAGATCCTATTGTGTGAACAAGAGGCCAGAAAAATGTACTATGCACAAAAATCAAAGACAACTCAGATTTCACCAAATAAATGCCTGCTCCTCCCATAGAAGTAGTTTACTATCATCCACATACCTACAACAATGTGCAGGTTTTCTGACTTCAGCAGATGTAGGGCAGTATCAGCCCACTGTAAATACAGTTACGGTCATGTGTTGTCTCAGCACTTGACTGCACCTCTCCCCTCACGTGTACCCAGGTCTTTGAATGTTGCTTAGAGTCTTCAGCAAGTTGGAATGGAGAGAAATAGCTTCCTGCTCACATGATGACAACTCTTCTATACAGCTGGTCCTGAAAAGATCCACAGTTAGCTACTACTCCAGTAGCTATTACTTTTATAAGGAAGAAGCAGAAGATTTCTTGTCCAATGTGTGTGTAATCTAAAAATGCTTAACACACATTGCAGTACCTCAGCCTTGATAGATAAATCTCCCTCAAGCTCACAGTACAGATTTTTCCTGACAACCAGCCAAACATGTCTTCTAAATGCACATATAGCCTAGTCCATATAGGGTTTCACCAACTGAATATCGACAGTAGGAGGCATTGAAGTCCATAAAATCAGCAACAAACACCCGTTTATGGCAGCACTGAATGGGCACAACCACTATTTAAACAGCAGTTATTCCTCAAGGCACTTGTTAGGGCCTGGCAACACACAAAGCTTACATGGTGGGAAAAGTTTTGTTGTTTTCAAAGATCATTCTAAACATTGTTTTGATTTAACTGTTTCTTTTGTTATTGTTCAAGGGGAGTTGTTTCTAATCAAATATTTCTGCAAAACAGCTATTTCTTAAGACTGTCTGCTCCAAGGACAAACTTGTCTCTCTCCAGTTAAGCCGGGCACTCAATATCACACTAGCAATGAGGACAGTGGTGGTTAGATATTAAAAAAAATCCCAAGAGGAGAGTTTATGTATCAAAGTATTAATTGTTCTGCATAAACACAGTAACTGGATGAACAGCTGGTCAGCCATACATACAGCTAAGCTGCCATATACTACTATCAAGCATTAGTACAGATCAGCTTTGGCACATATCAGCTAAGCAATGCAAAACCAGGGATAGAGCCAGGCTTTCATTAGAGCACGTGCCTTTTCCCACCACAGAAGTTTCAACTAACTATGCATGATGATATTCGTACTAAGTCAAAGCATCAGGAGTTGTCAAGTAAGATCATTCTTAGCATACAAAGACAATGGGCAAGCAAGAAATTTGAGATCTAAAAGAATAAAAATCAAGCCATCTCCATTAATAGTCCTAAAGCTGAATAGGTCTTGATTTCATCACAAGAACCTGAAATACAAATGCAAATATAATCAAGTTTTAGTTATCCTTTTCCAGGCTAATTAATTTCTGGTTAAAAGTGACTATTAAACAGCCATTTTAAGCATAAATTTGAACACTGAAGCTCTACGTGCTGTTATGAAAGATCAGAAGCTTAAACTGGCATTTTATTTTCCCCTAAACACTAATCAAGGAGCTTCAAAGGATCTTAATCCCAACGTGGTTTAAAACAAATAATATTCAGGCATGATAACGAGTTCTTAGAAGAACTAATGAATTTCCAACTCCATGCTTTGCTTTGTTTAGCTGCATGAGGTGGGGAAAGATGCACAGCAGGTTGCAAGCAGGGATGGAGAATGGATAAGGAGGTAAGGTTTTATGGGCAAGTACTGTGCACTGCAGAGCATGCCCTGGGAGACAGAAGAGAACAGAGGCAGCATAGGCAGGCAGAGACACACTGGGGTGAGGTGAATATGTGGCAACACAGAGAGAAGGTATTCTCATGGATGGCTGCTAACACAGGCCTGACTTCAGCAGCCAGACTTTCTGATTTCAATCTTCAGAAGTATTGAGTGCAAGTCAGGCAGCTTCTTAAGCTTCTTGGGAAGCACAGATCCCAGTCTTTACATTATAGTGGAAATCAATAAACTGCTGTAGTATTATGAAGATGCAAAGCTGTATTTCACAATTGCTACACAAACTGGAAATGACAAGCTCTTCACCAAGAGTTCTGCTCTTATACTCTACTCTGAAATACACCCTCCAGCATATTGTATGGGGTTTTTACTGATTTATTTATTGTGCCTATGCCCAGATTTCTCACATTTGTGCAATGTGATAAATTGAGAGCTCTGGGGTCTGAAATTCTCTGTTTGTAAAAAAAGTCTGTAGCAAATACTTTTCACACTGTTCTACCCAGATGCCTTAAAGGGCTACTTTACTTGGTAAAGAAAGTCATCCCTTCTGACAGAGGAGTCGTACTTCCCATCTTCACAGGTCAGATTTTTATGCTACAACTATCAAGAGGCTGAATCAATGGTCCCAACAGGATGGGTACCATGCTCAACAACTGAAGTATCACTGGCTTTTAGGAAAACTACTAATACGAGCTACAAGCAAACCTGAAGCTTCTACTAAATAGCAATAAGAGTCTCAATTGTCCATTATGCTGTTCAGCCTTCCTATTTCCTAATTTTAAGGTATTCTTTTCATGACATGCAGATCAAGAGAGTTAAAACAACATTAGAACAAGATGATATATTTGCATTCAAGAAGAAATTACAACTAGTAATTCTGCATGACTTTAAACAGAAATGGATGTTAAGAGAGGCCTTTAATGTTAATTTACAGTTCATACACGGGAGATTTAAACTACTCAATATCACATAGTGTTTGACTGAATGTGCAAGTCACTCATGATAAATGTGAAGCTACTCTTCGTATCTGAGTTAATCTAATAAAACAGTGCTTGGAAAATGAAATGTAATATATACTGTCAAAATGTAGTGACTACATACTGAGTATGAAGGCCAAAATTATAGGAAAGGTGGATATCTGCAATATTACTAAACCTTTCAGGTTTCAGAAGCAATAACTGAAATTTTATACTGAACTGTGGAGAGCATTGGCTAAGGTTGAAAGCAGTGGAATGAATTCTGGACATAGAGCACAACCAGTCCAGAAAGACACTGCACTAAAAATATCAGATCACTATGATAGCTTTCACAGAGAAGTGCAACATTTGTAACCCCACTGAAAGCAGGGGCCAGTGAAAGTAAACATCTATGTAGCTGTATTAAAAGCTCAAACTTGTCCATAGTACCACATCAGGGTTATCTCCAAACCAATCAACCCTGTGCATAATTTAAGCCACTAAACTCATTGTATTGAAGCCCTGAGAGCAGGTCACACCCTTTCCACCTACGACTCACTGAAGTACCTTGCTGACCCAGGACAGTCTGTTCAGTGGGTCTTTGTTTCCCTTTCAAAGCTGGTCTGTATTTTGCTATCAGCCAGCAAGTAATGCTGAGCTCGGTAGCAGCCTGAGTGCTGTGTACATTTGGGTACAACACGAATGCAGCAACATACAGAAGTCTATTTTAGATGCACATAAACATTACATGTGTGCTTTCAAAATTCTTTCTTCTCAGAGACTGAGAAATCTTAGGATACAAATATTAACCATGAACTTCGGAGAACAAAGATGATACCCTGAATATTCATTTTACAGGTCAGAAAATACTACTTCTGAAGACAAAATTGGTTTTCCCCTACTTCCTTCTAGCAAAATGGAAAATAGCCCTTTTCTACATCTTAAAGTAAACCAGTTCTGAACATTTTAAACAACTTAACACAAGCAAGCTCATCTCTAGTAATATAGTCCCAACAGACAAATTCTGCTCAGTGAACTATAAATGACTTGTCAAAGCTTTATTTTATAAAGTCTTTCAGAACTTGACAATTCTCCAGTTGATCCAAATTTTCTAAGCAAGTATTAGTTTATCCCACAGTCTTGGTCCCACTACCAGTCAATTTTCAGATCATGAAATCCCCTGCTTTTTGTTCTTGTTAACACACACATTTTTTACACCATAATCACATAGTCAAGTGCATGGTTCCGAACAGTACAACAGAAAACTTTGCCAGTGCAGTACTTCTCTCTTTATTCATCCTTTTCAAGCAATTAAAAGAATAAGACAACCTAGTGCAAGCATGGGCATCATCCAAGCCAAGATCCCCTTCAACAGCCTTGTGGTGCAAGTCACACTTCAGTTTTAAAACTCCCAACTGAACATCCTGGCATGTGTTTAAAAATGCAGACAAATTCCTCAAAAAGCAAAACAATGTCAGTCAGCTCTGTGGTGCCCACCTATGGCCCAGGTTTGTCTTTCCTCTGTGAAAGGTACAGGGACTTTCCTACAGTTACCCCAAGGTAACCAGGTCTCCATCTCCAACTTTGGCTCCGCTCCTAACAGTTCCTTGGCACCACCAGGATGGGCCACATTACTTTCATGGAATTCCACAGCACAAACCCACAGCCTTCATGTTTCCAATTAGCAAATTGGAATTCCAACCCTTCCAGCTTTCCCACTGTAAACAACCACACTGGCTTCCTCCCACACCAGCCCACCCTGGCTCTGGGCAGTCTTCCCTCCACACACCAGAGGAGGCAGCGAGTGCTGCACCACATGTGTAACAAGAATTATTCTGCTCACAAATAAACCTTTTTTTCACCAGTGTCAGAGCAGAGGCCACATTTTCCCCAACTAATTCAGTGTTACTGGTCAACATTATTCCCCTACAAAAATCATATCTGAGGTACGGAAGAACAAATATTGTTTCAGGTCTCAGAGGATCCCAAATCCGAGCATGTCAAATTAACACCATCCTTCTGAGAAACCATCAGGGCTTGAAATTCTGCTGCAGGAAGCAGCAGAGAATATCCAGGAGTGTTTTCCAGCTACTGTTCTACATCACTGTTTACCACATGCTGTCTGTTTCTGGTACGCTACAGCAAAGGCAGATGGACAAATAAAATACTGGTACTTTATTAAGAACTTGAAACTAGAGAGAGCCATATACGTAACAATCTAAACACTGAAAGAAATAACTTTATGCCATGGCACTGGACATTTCATAAGCCTAGGACATAAGTGAGTTGAAATAGGGTAATATCCCATAAGCATAATGAGATTTCTTATTCCAGAGGTACAGGACCTTTAGAATGCATGCCTGACTGGAAATGAAAATATAAAAGAGAAAGGGACATGAATAAATGAATGATGAAGGAAGGAAAAGGGGAGCAAGGGCAGGAAGAATCAGTGCCAAAGATATTCAAATTGAAAAAGTTGAGAAAGATATTCATAGCAACTGCAGACTAAACTCCAAATTAGGTGTTCGACAGCAGTGTGAGAAACTAAGGGTTAGTTTGAAGAACACTCCTAAAAACTTTGCTGAGCCATAGATAGTCCTGACACTACAACTGCACTGCAAAATCTTAGGCATTCCACAGGCCTAAAAGGTATCTGCCAGCTGAAGGTTGACCAAATTTAAAGAAAATGAGGAAAAAGAACCCAAGGTGAAAGGCTAATCCTTCAATAGCACTGTTGGCAAAGCAATAAAAGCAACACAAGCTTGATATTTGCAGAAGTGCGGAAAAACAACTGAAGATATAACTTCTTCAGTCTTCCTTATTTCATCTCTCCCTCATTCACCAGCTGTTCATTTTCTTCACTAAGTTGTCTCTTTCACCATTTCTGGTTTACCTTTACTTTAAAATTAAAACTTTACTTTTCCCACCCCTTGGGCTAGCAAAATTTTATGAAGTCCTATTCTCCCTGTGCATGATATTCACACCCAACACAGTTTTAACAGTTCTTCAAAAAGCAACTAATACAATGCAAGACTGCATAAACTATATAACTCCTCCCCCCAAGTGGTGATCATGCCCAAAACCAGGGTGCCAAATGCATTCAATATCCTTTAGGCACTTCACTATCACTACAGAGGTTCAGGAGGGCAGGGGGGTGCCCCACACCTGCGGCAGAGGTCTCTATGTAACCTTTGTTGACCTCACCAAGGCTTTCGATACTATGAGCAGGAAAGGTCTATGGCAGATTTTGGAACGCTTAGGTTGTCCCCCCAAGTTCCTTAAAATGATCATCTCACTCCATGAGGATCAACACATCCAAGTCAGATATGGCAATGCACTTTCTGAGCCCCTTCTAATAACTAACTAATGGTGTGAAACAAGGCTGCGTTCTTGCACCAACCCTATTCACAATCTTTTTCAACATGATGCTCCAAAGGGCCATGGCAGACCTCGATGATCAGGATGGTATCTACATTCAATATCATACTGATGGAAGCCTTTTCAACCTAAGGCGACTGAAGGCCCACACCAAGACCTTAAATTATCTGATGTCGCCGCCCTTGTTGCCCACACAGAAGCAGCCCTGCAGTGTTTAACATCCTGCTTTGCAGACGCTGCTGAGCTCTTTGGGCTGGAAGTCATCTTAAAGAAGACAGAAGTTCTCTATCAACCTGCACCTTAGGAAGTCTTCCATCATCCCCATATCACCACTGGCAAATTAGTGCATAAATCATGTCCAGCAGTTTAATCACCTAGGTAGCCTCATTTCCTCGGACGGTAAGATTGCCAACCTGTTGTCTATCTCTCCGTCAAAGGCATATAGTGCCTTCGGAAATTTTCATAAAAGAGTTTGGCAAAATAAACACTTGAAGAAAAGTACCAAGATCAGTGTTTACAGAGCCATAGTGTTGTCTACTCTCTTACATGGATCCGAATCATGGGTCATCTACCGCCACCACCTGCATCTCCTAGAACACTTCCATCAACGCTGCCTCCAAACAATCCTAAACATCCACTGGTCAGATTATGTGACCAATACATCTGTTCTAGAGCAAGCAGCAGTCACCAAGTATTGAGGCCATGTTGCTGAGAACACAGCTGTGCTGGGCAGGGCATGTCTCAAGGATGAAAGATCACCACCTCTCTAAGATCTTGCTTCATGGTGAACTTGCCACCGGCTTCCACATGAGAAGAGCCCCAAAGAGAAGATACAAGGACTCCCTGAAACAACATCTCAGCCTTGGCCATATTGATCATCACAACTGGTCTACTCTGGCCTCCAGTCAGGAAGTCTGGAGACACACCATCTATAACACTGCTGTTTCCTTTGAGAAAGCACACAGGATCACTCTCAAGGAGAAAAGACAACGCAGAAAGAACCGTGTCTTGCAGAATATACCACCTAAGGAGTCTTTCTGCTGTGCCTTTTGCAACCGGACCTGCTTGTCTCGTATTGGCCTTATTAGCCACCAGCACGCTTGCAACAAACGTGGGTAAGAGCCCTTCCCAGAGCTTTGTTCGCAAAGCCTGGCCATGATCACTACAGAAGTTAAGAGCAAGCGCTCATGTAATTTTAACCAAAGGAACCAACAGGAGAAAAAAGCCCTAAGAATGGTTCTGCAGCCTTTCTCAGGAAGGTCAACATGACATGGTTGCAGTGCCAGGGAGCAATATCATATGAGCAATCTGTCTGCATCATTTTTTCCCCATAGCAAAGCTTGGGCACTCTGGCTGACACCCACTGCTGGGGAGATTCTGGCACAGAGGCAGTAGCTGCAGAGCACCAATACACACCCCAAATCCAAACCGTTTCTTTTCACCCTTTGCACATATTTCCACAGCCTGGGGCAAATCCAGGGGAGAAAGCTCCCTCACTGATGGAAGAGCTCACGTTTATCTACAACAAACCAAGCTGGCAGAGCAGGGAAGGTGGTGCTGCTCTCTTTCTGTTTGTGGTCCAGGCACGTTTTCCTCCTGGTACTCCAAGAGTACTGCTGCCACTGCTGATTAGAGGAGTGACTGGAGCACCTTTTCTGATGAAAGCTAATGTGAAGTGGACACTTGAGACAAGTACTCTAGTTTCTGCTGCATGAACCATCAGGCCTACGCAAAAAAAAAAAAACACTGTTCTATTTCTTAACTGTTTTGTTTACTGCAAGAATCTGTCTACAAACACCAAGCCCCTGATATTTACAGGCCTGAACACCAATAATGGAGATGTGTTATTAGCCCTCAAAACTTCCTAAATTTGGCTCAGAACAAGCACCCTCCTCCTCTGCACAAGCCCACCATATGCTATCATCTGACAGGGTTTCACTGGAAAATTGCAATGGTCTATCCCTAAACTGAAGTTTTCAAACAGTGGAAGATGATTTCAGTAAACATGGATGCAGATTCCCTGATTGTTAATGTAGTTCAGGTGCTCTGAGAGGGCAAACCACCTCTACCAACAACTAACTTTAAAAAAAAAAAAAAAAGAAGCCCCACACACATAAAGAACACTAATGGCAAACGTTTGTAACCAAAGGCAGGTATTCCAGCTAAACTTCCCAAGAAATAACACTCTTTGGGCTATTTTACAGAAATTCTCATCTTCTGTACATAGAACTAAAAAGCCATTTGTAGGATTCCTTTATGCTCATGCAATACCCACAATGAACAAGTAGTGACACAGTGTGTACCATTAATACACAGTCAAAACCACAGTTCTATTGCAGCTGCATGAAATAATAATAATTTACTTTTAAGCTTGTTTTATGTCCCACCTTAATCAGAGGCCTGAGGAAAACTGTACAGCCTTGACAACTGGAGTGGGGAAGATACAGATGCTGTCTGAGGGCACACCCTCCCCTTTGCCACTTCCCCCTTCCTTTCCTACAGGAACCTGATCAATGAAAGGGTGGAGCAGCGTATAAGAAGTCCCAGTTCATCTTCACCAATAAATTCATTTTTTATAAGTCTAAGGTTGTCCAAATATTTGCTTCATATTAAACTCTGATAGTAATTTTTAAAAGTGAATGTAAACTTAAGCTCCTAAAATTCATGGGCTCCTTATTAAATAATCTATTTTTTACAAGAGATGAATACTCAACAACTCACACTGAAACCTGCTACAGCCTTAAAGTCACACTGAAATTAGCCCTTAGGAAGTGCAAAAACACACACTGCTCCCAGCAGGGCCTCCAAAGCAAAAGTGCAGCATAAAACACACTTTTTTCAGATTGGCACAATAAGCTCCCCACACCAAGAATGAAACCAATTTTCACCGCAGGGTGAGTCAGCTGCTGTGCAAGGAATAATTTAGAGACCTGAACAGGACTGACCCTTTTCAGATCATTGCTGTTGGATTTGGTTTTTTTTTATTTCCTTTTTCTTTTTTTTTTTTTTTGAAGGCTACCTGGGGAGGACCAGGCTAAGACCTGGGCAAGCACGTGAAGTGGTGACCTCATCTTTTGTTGAGCCTCGCAGCCAAGGCAGCGTGGAGCAGCCTGCAGGACTTCACAGTGGAGTCACAATTTGTGTGAAAGCCCAGTGTGTTGCAGCTTATTTCCCTTGGCTGCTTCAGCACATGCCTTCTGTATGATTTGCTCATAACGGCCTTAGTTGACAGGGATTTTTCCTCAAACTTCTGTACAGAAAGGTATCACTTCAGGACACCACAGTGCAAGGCTAGAAATGTGGTTGTTAGTACTAACAGTGCCTGAAACTCTGGGATTCTTCATGGGTTTAACATCCAGGATTTATTCATGTTTAGAGCCTGGTTAGGACTCAGTTTATTTAGAAGAGCTTTCACCATCTGTTCTTTCAAATTCTGAAAACACGAGAATACACTTCACAAGCAGCTACAAACACAGATGAGCTCGGCAATTTATATTGGGATATACTGCACACAGGGAAAATCATTCACTGTATCTGTGAGGTTTCTCCTTCAGGCATAAACTGAGAACTGAAACTCTAGCGCTTTCACATTTTGTGCCACAGTGAAGCCACTCTCTGAATTTGCCACCATGCATCTCCACAGTATTAAATGGAGACCTGAATTGTTTGAAACTTAGACAACTTAAAAGATTTTCTAATTAAACCGGTCAACTTCATTAATATATCACCTGCCATCACACAGTTCTTACAAAGAGATTTTTCTTTATCTAGAAATTAATATCTCTGAATAATTAGCAAGCTAAGGTACAGCTACATTAATTAAAGTTTCAAGCTATAGCCCAGTGACAAACATCCATTAATATCTACTTTCCAGAAAGTGAAACTCCCAGCCCTTATTCCTGAGTTTTCAACCCATTTCCACCTACTCGACAAATCATGCCTCAGCAAACTCTGCCCCAGTTTTCCAGACATTATAAGTACCATGGGGATGAGGCATTGGAACTCCCCTGAGCAGGTTTCTGTGAAGGAAGGATGATCTGCTTCACAAGCTCCCAAGGGAGCAGGAGCCTGGCCAGACCCTGCCTACACCTGCATGGACAAGAGCCATTCCAGACAGGCAAGAAATACACCCTTCCCACTCTCCTCCTGCAAGGATGTGTATTTCCACACTTTACACCCAGGTAAACTGTTTTGACAAAAAGTCACCACCCCTGAAGGTTGGAGAAACCAATCACTCATTCCCAGCACTTATCCCCAGTGTCTGTCAGTGTTAGGCTGATGCTTCCCTGAAGATGGCAAACTGCTCTGCACTGCCTGCTCTCCTGCCTGCCATCTTCAGAAGGGGCAGATCTGCCTCAAATCCTGTGAAAAATGCAGTATATGACAAAGGTAAAGGTCAGCAAGCATCCCCCCCTTTGAAGGGAGCCATAAACCCTCTTGCCCTCAGTCATGTCCTTTTTTCCTCCCCTTTATATATAAAATATTCTTTCCTGTCTCAACAATGCAGACATCTGGCAAAGCCTGTACAAGTGTTCCCAGGACAGAGTCCTATGGTCTTGACATTCATTGATGTTCCATTTTCTTCACCCTATTTTATTTCCCCTTGGACAGTCATACCTTTGCTGTTCCACTGCAGTGCTGTCCATAAGCTGTGGAATTCAGAGTGTCTCAGGCATAGTTAAATTATCTCTCCTTGTTGCAGAGCACTTATTGTAGAGTGGTCAAAAATACCACTCAGATGTTTTGCAGTAAGAAAGCACCTTGGCATCAAACTCAAAGGCCGTACAATACTGTGCTGATTTCATTAAAAGCTTCATGGAACAGAAGTGTGATATTAATCATTTTGATTGTTTCTTTGTTTTGGTTAAAATTTTGCCTGTTTATCTACTTAATGCACTAAATATTAGTATAGAAGGATATATTTGACACTGTATACTATACTCAGATTTGAAAGCAAATCTTAAAATATTCCAGTTATATAACAATACTGGTTAAGGTCCTCATAAAAAAAATATCGGGATTTTATGCTAATTCAGAAGGGGAGGAAATATTTCAGATACAAGGAATTTCTGTCCCCCCAAGGATTAACCATCATAAGAACATGAACATGTCTCGTTGAACCTTGGCCAACAGCCTTTTTAGGCTTCTCCCAGGCCCAGAGATCAACTGCTATGGCCAAGAGCCCCTCTGGGGACACAGGACATGCACAGGGCTTCCCAGATAAGAAAGAAGAAGTATCTCTCTGCTCCAGCAGGGACAGGGTAGTAAAGAGTGTCATTTATCTCATGAACTCCAGCCCTCTCAAACCAGCTCAATTCCTCTCTTAGCTGGTTCCCCGTTGTCTTCACCCAAATAAGTCCCATCCCACAGCAATAATCTTTTTCCATGCTGAGCCCTCCAAACCCCCAGAGGTTTAAATGGGAACATGATGACAAAGCCAGGAAACCGACACTAGTTAAAGGAAGGACAACTGTCTATTAATATGACCATGAGCAAAAGCATCTGGTAGATTCTTTTTTTAACATAATCTTAATTTCAGGCTTAACTCCAGTTTATGAATACATGAAAGACAAATTTCTTGCATAAATTATTCAGTATGAATTAAACACCCAGCTGCACATAGCTGGCAGATTTCTTTTAAAAATAAAGTGATAAGTCATTCATATAAGCTGCCCATCGGGCAAACATTCCTTTTATACACTTATAAGGAAAACAGAGACATTTTTAAGTATCACGTACCTTTAAGTCAAAAGGAAACTTATACAGTAGGAATCATACATTTGGGACAACTTGGCATGATCCCAAGGTTTGCAAAGTAGGAGTTTAGGGGCTATTTTTGTTTGGTGTTTTGTTTAAGAAAAGTTCCAGGGGACAAAAGATGCACCTAAGAAGAAAGTTCATACAAAAAGAAAACACTTTCTTGAAGAAAGAATACATAAATCCTTTCCCCAGTAAAATCACTTTTGCTAATATAAAATCAGGACTCCTATTCTTAGAAGAAAACACTTTAATTTTCCTTGGAGTTTTTCCCTTGGACAAACTAAAAATTTTGTTTAAAAAAAAGAAACAGTGCAATAAGCGCCTTTTTTTCCACAAGATCTAATTTGTTATTGCTTGAAAGGAAGCTAGGAGGTAAAAAGTAACTGAGAAGTATTAATTTCCCATTTTTCTGGTGGTTTTGGTTTGTTGGGTTTTTTCTTTCTTTTAAATGAATTAGAGCAGTTAGGAAGTTCTGAAACTTGAAATGCCCTTAGTTTCAGGGAGGCAAGAGGAGGTAACACAGAGAGGAGGCCCCAGTCCCAGAGTCCTGGGAGCCACAGGAGCAGCAGCACTTGCAGGCTGCAGCTCTGCCTGCCCAGCGTGTCAGCAGAGGGAAACACACCCGTCTGTCACCAGAGCTGGGCTACCCAGGACACCCAGACAGCTCTCACATGTCCCTCCCACCTGGATTCCCAGTGTTGGGACAGATGTTGCTGGCAGTGTTCACAACGTGAACTTTTAATCATCCTGTTTCCCAGATGTAAGCAACAGGGGTAAGGTTCACCCTAAGAGAGGGGAAGGTTATAGGGACCCAGTGTGATCTTCATTTCAGATCTACCCACTGAAATCTTAATATCTGCATTAGGCCAGCTGCAGGTTTATCATTATGTGCAAAAAAAGCTTAGTCCTAACTAAGAAGTTAGCCCTATCAGACAGTATTCTTGTGCTAAGAAAGGGGCTTGCCAGGCACAGTGGCAATTGCCCTGTAAATGTTTGCCTTTCAGTGGTGCCGCTTTTTCCTGTCGTGCATCAGTGGCTTGAATTCAAATACCTTAAGTAGGTTTTACAGCAATCTCAAGAGCCGAATGGAGCATAAATCTGGACAGTGCAGCCAATTTCTCTAATGCACTGCCAGGACTACTGGTTTTTCTGAGAGAATATATCCTTCTGACTAGGAACTTGGTTTGCATTTTTATATTTTACAGGAGTTTTTTTGAAGGAAGGGAACCACTTTGACTTCAGAAATTTAAAAGCTCAAAAGGCAAATATCAAATAGTTTTGCTAATCTTTGAACCATCAAAAATATCCTGGCTGTCTTTCACCATAAAGCACTAGGTCCCTTTGCATTTGGGGATCAGATGCACAGAGCCTCCTCTTCACCTTATTTTGGGGAACGTAGCTTAGAAAGTTTACCAGGACAGGCATCCCAGCCACATATCACTGTGCATGTGTCTGGCCTCCTTTGCCAGTGCTGCCAAGCAACCCAGACACGGGGAAGGCTGTGCCTGCCCTGAGCTGAACTCAGTCACACTGAGGGACAGGGAAGCGAAGCTGCGAGAGAGCCTTTGGAGACATCTTTTCCGCTGAACCAGAAGATGAACCCAAAGTCAGTACCCCAAGGAGTAGGAGGACAAGGGACTTCGGCACTGCTGTTACACAGCTGAGGCATTAGTAAGAGCAGCTAAAGGAGAACATTTCTGAGGCTGGGTTTGTTCACTGATGTTTTCTTGCCGCCTGAGCCATTATTACAGAGAACATGCCATTTAGTGCATTCCTGCTGTTTCCCGGCCGTCAGAGTGGGGGGCAGTGGTTTTGGTTTTGTGGGGCTGTTTTAATTCCCTCCTATTCCCCATCCCACTCAAAAAACTAACTAGGAGATTGACAAATTGAATTCATCTTGTTGTATTCCACCCAAGCTACACATTGTTTTGCTGGAAGCAATTATGTGCAAATCAGCAGCCGTGAGATAACTGAGGGTCTCATTTACTCCAACAGAAATCTGCTGCTTTGCCCCTGTTGTATGACAAGCTACAGAAGGGGTGGGGAGTGTGTGTTCAGATGAACAGGCATTACAGTGGGTTTACATTCAGAGTAGCAGAGAGCTGAGGCTGAACGCTGCAAATAAAAGCTGACCCATCTGGTGGGAGCAGATTGCATCAGAGGCTGCTTCTTACTCCTTTTGCAAAAATTCCACACACAACAAGACAGTCACACTTCAGACAGATCAAGCTTAGTGCTACCAGTCCTGAGGGGACAGCCCCTACCTTAGAAACCAAGACCTCAATAGTCTCTATGCCAAGTTTAAGGTTGGGAATTACAGTTTGAGTCTTCTATTGCAACTCTGGTTTTGACTATTTTCCCCATCTCTGTAGCCTTGTTTCTGCCACAAGCCAATACTTAGGTAATCACCAGTCCAAGACTCCAGATCTCCTCTAGGTACTTCAGCTTTCCAGTGCCAAAGGGGAATATGCCATATTAAAAATAAATTATTTCACAACCAGCCTTTCAGGCTGTTTCTTCAATCTGAAGCCATAGATGCCTACACGTGCCTGTAGCTTGGAGAGCACGGCATCACTCAGCTGGGGAGCGTGGCAGTGACCCAAATCTCTGCCATGCACACCAGCACTGAGCACAAGGCATAGAAACAAAATGACAGCCTTGGTCTCATTGAATGTGCATGTCAGACCCTCATGCCATCACCAGCTATATCCCAGCTACTGCCAGACCCAGTGGCTCAATGTTTCAGCTTTTCCACCTTTACAAGAGCCAGTTGCTGGCATGGTCTGTCTCTTCCTCAGAGTGTGCCAGTGGCACACAGGCTCCATTGAAAGACAATGTTCCATGATATAAAGCCTAAATTTTTCTTCCCTTAATTTCAGTCTGTTGCTCCCAGCATGTTGCTTATAATTATGGAAATGAAGCCTCTTTCTTCTTGGCATTTACACCCTTCAGAACTTGAAGACTTGAACGTTCTCACAGAAAATGAGTTTACTTTTTCTGCTTTTTTAAACGGCCCAAGCCAAGTTCACTTCAGCTGGAAAAGAGACTGAAGCATAAGCCAAAGAATTTCTCTCTCTTTACTTCCACTCTTTAAAGTGAAAATTTAAGCAGAGAAGTGGTACTTTCAGCCCCTACACATTTACAGGCTTGGATAAAGCAATGGATATAAGTTTCATTTAGAACAATAATTTTTCTTGCTGAAGCAGCTGACCCTCCATATGAATAAATATTTTGCATTTTTTCAGAAAGAAGGACAGGCATCTTCTCAGAAGTTACCAAGAACTCATGACCAGTATTGAGCTAAATGACAGGCAGCAGTGTGCCCCCCGGCCTCACGGTGCTATAGGACTGAGTCGGGGAGAACACTACCATTTACTGAATCAACAGAATCATTTCACAGTCATTTCTTGGAAGGTTGTTTGTCTGGGAAAGTCTAGCAGTGCTTAGCTTCAACTGTCGACAAAGATCCCAGAGTTGAAAGTGCTGTGAACTGTAAATAAAACAGAGAATAGCACTACCATAGGAGCTTTGCACTGTCTTTGCAAGTGTTGCCCTTTCCCGCCCCAGCAGAGATGTGCATAACCTGACTAAACTCAGTCATTTGTTCAGCAAGGCTGCTGGCTGTTTCCACCTCCCCAGACAAAGGGCTGATTATTTCCTCTCATGTTAATGACTACTCCTATAGGCAGGTAAGCTGCCATCTCGCTCTCTCATCACTGCCTTTCCCTCTCACAAAAAGAAAGATCCCTCCCTGTAGCACTGAGGGGAACACAGAGCCCTTTGCACTGTCTGCAGTACCTACCTGGCAAAAAAAGGCCAGGGCTTTTACTGCTCTGAATATCCCCTCCTGAGACCCACTATATTGTCAATTCATTTCACCAGCCTCAATAGCATCCCCTTTGTGAAGGTTTGAAAGACAAACCCATCCTTGGTGTAACTCTACTGCCCTCAGTAGAGTTGTAGCAAAGTTGAATTTGGACCGAACTTCACTCTGATTTGCTTTAAAAAGCCACATTGCCCATGTGTATAATTATTACAGGCAGATTCCTTCTCTCCCAATATCAAATCTCTTCTCTCTACCTGCCATTTCATCTTAACACAGCCATCTGAGTTACAGACATGCCTACATGAAGCAGATCAATAGATGCTCTCCCACCCCTTCCAGTAATAATTCTTTATCAGACATGTCTGTGCCACTTGCCTTTTTTCATGTTTTTGTGTAGGAGGTAAGGGGGTTGGCAAGTATTTTTGTTAGTTTGGTGTCTTTGTTTATGATAGATGGAAAGCTTGCCAACAACACACCAAATGCTCTCTAATTAAAGTCAGTTCAGTGGCTGTGATTAGTTAAATTGTGACTGACTTCTAAACCCTTTACTTCTCAGCCATAAATCCCTCCTGCTCCCCAATCACCTGAAGTGATGACTAATGCCAGGTTCCCCTAGTTACACTGGAAAAGGGGAAAGTGCTTGGGGATTAGACAAAGTCTGCTGCCTCCAGCTTATTTGCAGGCTTTCAGCCCCATCAAAAAATTAAATATGAGGAAAGAAGCCATATTAACTGTATTGCTCCTCTCCTTTTCATCCCTGGATGTCTTAAGTGCTGTACACATCTCATTTTCCTTTCAGTTGATATTAACTGCCATTTCCTGACATGTTCTCCTCCATTCATTTCCTGATTCATTTGTCATTATCATTCACACATGCAGACTTCCACTGCAATAGACAGCATCTGTATTAAAAAACCAAAAACATAGGGGTCCAACCTCCTCTCTTTCACCATAATCACATCACTATATCTGTGGATTTTTACTCCTGACTTATATCAGCAAAAGACAACCAAAAGGTTTCATTCTGTCCCATGCTGGGCATCCCCAGCTCTAAGGCACAAAACTCAACAGCCCTCAAACACCAATTCTTATTAGAGATAAAATGAGTTAGGCATGACAAACAGATTAAGCCTTTCCCACGTCTTGAAGTGCAGTTTGCAAGATGAAGTAATACCTGTATCAGCTATGGTAACTGCAATACTAATAAGCTTATCTTTTATCATAAGCATGAAGCCCAGTTCTATTATAAAGAAGAGGAATTATCATGCATCTTCATTTTTTCTGGCTGTAGGGGAATTGCCACCTCCTTCCCCACATTTCCTCTGTAAATGGCTCCATTGCACAAGTAGCCCTCATTATAGACAACTACTTTTCCTGAAGCTAGGTGGCTTTTAAGAGCCAAAAATTAAGAAACTTCTCATGGAATTTACACAGCATGTTTTTTATAGCACAGTTTTCTCGGGGAATTCCCATTCCTGTCATCCACCCCTCTGTTTTACTACCAGCACCTACAAAGGTAAAGCAATTGCAGTCTTTCAGCAACCCAGAGATAACAGCAAATTGTTTGCCTATGAAATATGTCAACAGTTCCCAGCCTCACCCAGAGAAATTCTCACAAACTAAGAACTCATTAAGCACAGGATATAATTAAGTCTTTTCACACCGTAAATAGGGCTTGTTAACAGAAAATGTTCCCTCAGAAAGCACAAGAAGCAACCTCTTATCTAGTGAGGCTGCACAGAAAGGTTTGGGCTACTGTTTGCAACAGACAGTCTTAAGTGCCTGATCCTCACTAATGACAAAAGGCTTCATTAGATTTCTCTCGGTTTTATTAGATTTATTCATTTTCATTGTGAAAAGAGGGTTAAGTACAATTTGTTCCTTACAGTGTTCTTTAAATTAAAATTGTCTTAGCACACTGCAGAGGTTGAGTTGTCTTTTTGCATCTGCTGTATGACAGATTATTCTCATCACAAAGTCCTCTCCATAAAGAAAAAAAAGAAAGACATCTGGGCGGTCTATATTTCATTCCTGTCCCCAGAATCGAGAACAGTGTTTCCTGTAGCAATCTTTAACCAATGATATATTCTGGACATTACCCATCATAAACACTAGCTAATATCTGTCACAATGTATTTCATCCTAGAGTGCTCTGAGAACCAAGGCACACACAGCAGCAGTTTTTTAGCAGGCCTGCCATTTACAGGACAGCTGCCTCCCAGTTGTTCGGGCACAGAGTCCATCCTCTCCCCCGGCCGTGGGCAGCGTTGGAGGCAGGACAGCATCCCTGAACCGCTCCCGCCTGCCAGCAGTGTTGCTAGGGAACTTTGTCATGGCAGGAGTGTCAAACACAGCTGCTGTCACCAAGTTGCTATCGCTGTGCTTCCAACCCAAAAGCCAAACCACTGCCCCATCCACGTTGTGTGAAAATCCCCACTAGCTTTGGCAACCCTCAAATTACAGCAGGGCCTGTTTATCCCCCGTGGAGAGAGAGATACTGCATTATAAGGGAGATGATGTCAACTGCAAATCAATACCTAAGATCACAATAGAGCATCTTTGCGTGTGAGAACACTGCATACTCTGTTGGATGTTGGCCTGTAGTGTGCTGTGTTTTTTTAAGCTAAATTCAAAATTGTATCTTCAGAAAATGGTCAAATCCCACCTCTTACAACTTAAAAAAGTCACATTAGACAAGAACCTTATATAGGACTAAAATTAACTGATAATAAAAAATTGCACACACCCCAAATGCTGAATTACACCTTTGGGTAACAGCATACAGTGTGGATTTGCTGCTGTCTTAGTAAAGGGGAAGAGAGAGAGAGAGTGTGGGTAAGAGCAGAAGAATCTCATTTTATCTTCAGCACCTGCTGGAGAAAGAACTATTGGATCCAGCTGAGCATCTGATCAAGCAGAAATCTGCAGACACATTAACAATCTGGTTATTAATTTTCCTTGCAAATGCAGCAGGTAATCATGTGGGGGAGGGGAGAAGAGCAAGGGGAAGAAGTAAAACACTGCAACCATTTTAGTTCCTCACCCATGGTTTTGATCCCTTTAACTGCAAATTGTACCAAATGCCAAATCAATTGTTCCATGACCTTGCACTAAGTGAAAGAGCAAAACAATCTCTTAAAATGATAAAGGTAGGCTATCACAGCTTGTGAACATAGTAATCAATAAACCACTTCCCATTTAACAACCCTCCTTCTAACCAGATTGGGATTGAATGCACTCTGCCTACACTATCCATCTGGGGGGAAAAAAATCCAACACCACAAAAAACACACACCACATTTGGGCCAGATAAACACACACAGGACACCAACTAATCCTTTTGACACCATTATTCCAAATCATAAAATTAACAATATGCACCTTATGTAGCCATAGAAGTTACAGACTAAGAACTTGTTATCGCCTCTTTTCTCACAGCAGGAACAGTATAATCCATTCTAATTCTGTGCCCCTCTTCCCTAAGTATCCCAAGTCTTATTTGGTTTTAATCTTCACCTGCACTGAAAGGTCAGGGAAAGAGGGAAGACTCTTCTCAGTTCTGTCTATAAGCATTTACTTTCTATCTATGACCAAGAACTAATATTCTGTGAGCCTCATTTATTTGATTCTTGCCATTTCACCATTATTCTTCACTTCCTACTTATGTCCTCTTTTTTAAGGTGTAACATATTGCTGGGTCTCTTCTAACAGCTTCCTTACAGTGATACATAATTATACTTCAATTATTTTTAAAGCTGTCTGGGCATTTCTGCTGTTTACAACACTTGGTATAACAAGATTCAGACCCTGACTGGGATCTCCAGGCCTTCCCACACACAGATAATGGGCACACACCCCAACATTAGACTGAAGATTATTAGTGTCCCTATTTTAGGAAGGGGAGCAACTTAAGGCAAAGAGGAACATAATTATTTTTTCAGTCTTTTTCAGTGTCATCTGTAGTAGAAGTAGCTCCCACAAATGTACTCTTCTGTCCCAAGACATTTTCAGCCTCCCGATTGCTCTTGCCCACTATGTTGCAATATTCAAAGTTCTCCATTTGCCCCTCCCTGCTCCATTCCTCCCCTTTCACTTTAAAGTACATCATAGTGGACATTAGCAGCCTTCCTGACTTTTCCCCCCTGCTTTTGCTTTAAGGTCTTTTCCTTGTGGATGCATTTCCCATTACACACTTCAGGAGTGCCTGTGACAACCTTACTCTGCCTCACTGTCCCCACATGCCCACAGAACAACCTCCTCTGCCTGTTGCCCACCCAGTTTCTCTCTCTGGGTACAGGTGGGAACCCAGTGCTGCCACAGTCCCTTGGTTACTGACCTCCAGCTGCCCTGGTGCTTCAGGCAGGTCTCTCACAGTGCCTTCACTGTGGCAGTATTACATGCTGAAGTTGTTCAGCCAGGCTGTTATTTGAATTAGCTCAGAATTTTTAAAATAATATTTTCTGTTACAGCTGTAGGCTTGGCCTTACGCACCACTGCACCCCAATCCTTTGCTCCTCTTCCCCAAGCAGCTGTCATTCCCTCTGGAGTGCTGGCAAGCTTCTTTCCTTAGACAAACCATCAAATCCCCTGCTGCACTCAGTAAGTGCCTTTCATCATCAGGAATGGGAAGCAGGACTTCATTCCCAACCAGTTTCCCTCAGTTGCTGGTCTCCTGGAGCGAACGGCAGCAGTTTGTGCTCCCTGGGCGCTGGCCAGCCAGGCAAAGAGCCCAAAGAGACAAACAGAGCAGCACAAACGATTCCCTCTGGTGCATCATCCTCATTTTAATTCAGCATTGTGTTTATTATCCAGAATATTAAACTCATGTCCTGCTTCTTCGCAGTCAAGAGAAATTTAGACTGTGAGGGTGGATCATTTCTTTGGCAGCAAGCCAAGCCAGGAGTGCCAGGCCACTTGTTCTCCTGCTCTAATTTGTTGACACGTATGTATGTACTTGGAGAAGACCAGGCTTGGCAACAGCAATTTGCAGCTTATAACTTACAGATGCAGAGCTGCTCTGAATACCAGCTCTGTTTGCAGCATCAGTCGAGCTGCCTCCCCAGCTCTGCTGCTTCCAACACTACGTGCAGCTTCAGGAAGCCCTGCAGAGCTCATCCACAAAGTCTGCTTTTGTCCAAGGCTGGGCTTCTCTTGTAACATGAAATATCGGAATACACAGGTCCGTGTGATGTCCCCTCATGAGCACTGGAGACACAAGAGCACAATTTGCCTACTGTCAAATGGCAAGTCCTAAGAGAGGATTTGCTCTCCATCCGTTACCAAACTCAGGCATGGAGTTCTGAGGGAACAAAAATGTTCACAAACCCATGTCAAATTCAGCAAACATGTTTGAAAAAAAAAAGTGTAGATGGGGTTTCTTGAGGTTTAAATACACAATTTTTCACATTTCATATTAAGTTATTCTCTTGAAATATACCAAGTTACTATTTTCAAAGCAAGTGTTCAACTAGACTAGACTCATATTTCTAAGAAGCTGTTAGGGGAGGGGAGGGTATGGTGGTGAAATAATCCAAGACTCTATTCTGTTTCATGCAATTTAAATAAAAAAACAAAACAAAACAAAAAAAACCCACAACAAATAAGAATCAGTTGCCACTAAAATAAGGATCTACTTTTTTTTCACATTTTGTTGAAAAGTATATGCACAAAGTTTTAGTCTAAACAGTTTTCAGTTTGCCTTTTAATTTGATTTTTTTGCTCAAATTTCAGTTTTTGAGCAGCTCTTTCTAGCATCAGTCTATAAACTATTCTACTCTGAATCCTACAAGCTCTTCACAGCCATAGAACTCCTAAGGAGGTAAATACATTTTTGCAAAATCTAAACTCAAAATGGCAATAGATTAAAACTCTTCAAGATTGAACTCTCATAAATGTACGGATGCACCCAAAAAACATTGGATTCATTGCTGGAACAGCTACATGAAGTCACAGAGGGCAGCTTGGGCGGTTACACAACAAATATCTCATCACTTCCTGGGGACAAGCATTACCTCTCCCATCTCTATTCCATATGACTCTGTTTGAAGGAGGTGTGATTGTTCCTATATTTTCAGATGTACATAGCAGCCAACTGTATTTCTTCCAGACTGTTTGATGAAGCCACTAGAGCATTTAAAAATGCAGTTCCATTCCCAAGAAAATATTGTATATTTGAGTTTGGATAATGCCTGGGCAAACACAAAGGGATGCACATGCGTTTCCAGAGGAAGAAGCCTTACATCTGCACAGCTGGATGCCTGTGGCACATCACTTGTAACAGTCAGCCATGCTGCTCCTAGAGCTGCTTTTTGCATACACTACAGGGTTAGATATATAGGACTTTCTTATTTGTTTTTTCTACTGTTTTGACAGTCGTTCTGAAGCAGTATCTAAGTTTAAAAGGCTGTTTTGCAAGTCAGCCAATTTGAAATCAGATCTAAGATCAACAAAGCCAAGTCCTTGAAGGCACGTTTTTCCAGCTGACACACACAAATACACCTTCTTTTCTCGGTCACTAATTAGAGCCACGTCAAACTTTAAGTCTGGCTCTTCCATATGCTCACAGAAACTTCAAAAACACAGGAAATGGCACAAGATTATTTGCTCTGAACATTTGGCTAAATTGTTATTTTTTCCCCTGTGGTTGCTGGGTCTGCAGTTAGTTCTTTTTGTTACAGATTACTGTATTGTTTATGGCATTCCACATATTACTAGTCTCACATACTTGAACACTTAATTGAAAATAAATAGAAATTGCAGTTATACCCTGAAAAAGCTGAAGAAGGCTTTTTGGAAAGGAATCCTTTCCAAAAAATTGTAGGGTCATTGATTTTTGGGCATAGACTATGCTCTCCAACTTTCACTTGTTACCTGAGGTGACTAGTTCACCCCATGTTAACCACTGAGAAACTGGCACACATACCACATTGGTATCACAGGACACAGAAAGGCAAGTCACAGACAGCTTCCTCAACTATTTATGCAGTGCATCAGCACGTACCCATCTTCAAGATGATGCAAGCTGATGTCAAAACTGTAAGATACCCTCCTAAGCAGTTAGAAAATGTCATTGGTGTAAGGCAAATAAGGCACAGCTTTTCCCTGGAAATCAGCTTATTGCCATTGGAAAACTTTGCACAGCAATGATAATGCTGCATACAGTCCTTGTGTTTGTTTCAGGGTGAATAAATATGTACATACATAAATCAAGTTATATATACAGTTTATCTGCAATGCAGTCAAGAAATGTATCTGCAGTACATAAGAAAACACTCAAACTAGCTTTGGGCTAGACAGCTCTGTTATCCATATCAGTAAGACTACAGATCCCTGCTATCCATCAGGGCCTGCACAAGCCCATCCAGGATGCCAAGTGCTCTTGGTAGCTCAAAACTCTGCTCCAAAAAAGCGGCTGCTTTCAGAGGGGGAGCTTTACCACAGCATGTCATCCTAGCCATATCAAGTCATCCTTGAGTCTTCACATGGATCAGTTCTACCTTGGACTGCAATAAGTTATGCTCCTACTAGCCCCTTAAAGTCTGCATCTTGCTTTTCCTCAGAGAAGTTGACACTAGACATGTCAACTTCCCCCATGATGCTAATGCCACAGTTGAACGCTTGGAGTGAAAAAAGAGGAAATGGTTTAATTACTGTGCCTGAAAAATACTGGAAGACTTCTACATTCCCTATAAATGTACTGTCTTGTAACATGATGCACATTGCTGAAGAACTGCTCAGAAACCTCCCATATTGGTTGGTATTAGTGATAAAGCTGCTGAGGAACCTCACCTGAAAGTGCACTGCCTCACATGACTGGGTATTCACTGGGGAGAAACTCTTGAATATTAAGCATAATTGAAAGTCATGCTTTGAAGTAAAGAAAACAAAGAAAACAAGAGAATTGAACTCATCTATTTTTTCTTACACAACTTTATTCAATTTCTACCTCCCTTTGTTCTTTCGCGACATACATTTACTAGAAGAGTGGAGAATTAACATACAGAACTGTCCTAAGACACATTGATCCCCTTGAATAAAATGTAACAGACAGAAAATAAGTTCTTTGCTATATTTTACAGGAGGGAGATCATCTAAAGGTTGGACAAGATATTTGGTGTATGGTCAGCAGTCTTTTCGTCATAATTACAGGATCCTACACAGTGCCTTAGTGTCTGAGCCAACAGCACAACTCCACAGACCAAAGATAACCATCTACTGACCAGAGGTGACCCTGTTTCTGTTGTCTCAAGTCCTGATATCAGGACTAAGACTTCAAGTCTTTCTAATTCCTTAAACATGATCCTTGAAGTGTTCAAGCTCTTCAGAGCATACACTAATTTACATTCAACCTTCTTAGATATCAAACAGCAAGCTTCACATAGAAAAGGTTATGATTTTAAGGAAAGCCATCAAAGCAATATACATCTTACATAATTCTTTAGAAGAAATCTCTCATGCCCATATTAGTTTCTATCAGTGATAGAAGTGTCATGCTCTCAGTCACTCTCAGAGTTCACCCCTTCTCTTAATTCCATGATTATTTTGACCTTCTAACTATTCCTGATAATTCTCCTATCAAGATCAAACTTGAAATAGTCAAGCATATTTTGACACTGCCTTTGAGCAGAAAGAAGAGATTTATTTGCAAAAGCAAACCCAAAACTGCTTTCAGGGAAGTATTTTATAGAGTAGCTGCATCATCATCTTTTGTTGTGTTCAACCAGCTATTTCAGTAAAATGTTGTTTCATAAGTGTCTTACAAAACTTTCTCTCAGTAAATCATGCTACATTGAAAGTGTAGTTAATAGAAGCCTTGCAGTCATGGAAAGAGAAGATGAGAACTGTGCATGTGACAACTTTAACTATGCTAAAATTTGGACAGTAACAGAGATCTTGTCCAGCAATCTATTAGAGAACACAACCAGCAATAAAACCCTTATAACTCAAAGTTCCACCCAATTTATGATGTCTTCTATGGGTCACAGAATTCATTTCTCTATTCAAACACCATATTTCACACATAACCAAATTCCAGAGGCCCACAAACAGATAGCCAAGGATCAGTGATGAGAAGTTCTACAACAAATGCAGGAGTTTCTGCTCAGGTTTACTGCTATATCCATTTCATTATCCTCAGTAATTAACACTACAAGCTGGAATTTTTAATAAAGGAAGCAAATGTGACTTATCTCACTGTTACTGACAAAATCAATAGCAACCTTAATGAATTATTCTGTCCTGAGATGATGGCCAGAGTCCCCATGAATAAAAGGATGCAGCTTATAACAGAACACAATGCCAGTGATGAAAAGATGTGGAGAATAAGTTATCAGAAATTAGGGCCAACCACATCTTCAGGTGATATCAAGACAGACATAAAATAATTTTAATTCAGTTTAAGATTAATATCACTGAATACAAAAACCCCAACACAAAATGGCTTTGTTCAGAGCAGCATTAACGCAGCGTGTCTTCCTTCAAGGAAAGAGAAAACCTATACAGTTTTTAATAAATTATTATATTGTCTGCTTCAGTCCTTGTGGCTTTTCACAGCATACATTTGTTTTGATGTTATTTAGGCTTGTTGTTGTTTCCCCCTTAACCACTTTCTCCTCCTCAGTGTATAATTAAGCATTTCCCCCAGACTATGTTATAAATTAGATTTTTAGTTGAGCCATTCTTAGCTATAAAACAGGAATGAATCTGGGATTGTACAAACACAGCTAATTTACATTTTATCATCTTCAGAAGAGGCCTGAAGGAGGCCACTGCACTGCTCATAATGCTTTTCTCAGAACTCATCTGAAGGGCTCAGACAGCAGCAGCCCCCACAAAAGAATTCGCAGGGATGCTGGGGTGTGGGTGGGGAAAGAAAGGAAAACAAATAAGAACTTAAGATAATAAACTAACAAATGGTGGGTGTGACCAAGCATGGTCTTATGAACCACTGGTTTTAAAGTAGAGCTATAATAAGTATATCCAAATTTGACATAACACAGTAAAAACCAGAGGGGAGAAAAAGGAAAATTCTGAGAAACAAACAGTCAGTTAAATAACCGGTTTCTATGGGATATTTGACGTTTGACATGCAAACAATCCCAAGAGAACCTCTACAAAACAGTCCATTCCTCCTGCTGCATCTTTACTGTAGGAAAATATTTTTGTGGCCTGTTCTTCCCATAATGCCAAAAGCTATCTGTTTGCAGGTCAAATTATTCTTTCAGGGAGAGGACAAGAAAAGAAACCACTTCCTCTGTTATGCACTACTACTTAGCTCCAGCTTGGGGGGTGGGGGTGAGCGCAGTTTGGCAATGCAAAAACATTCTGACAAAATATTCATCAAGGCAAGCTGTGCAAATGCTGCTGCCAGCCCAGAGACAAAGGCTCCATTGTTCTGCACAGCATTGATTTGGGAGCAATTTCAGAGGGTCCAGCAAGGAATAAAAGGTAACATTTTTGCAAATTCAACTCACTTTCTCTGCCTTAAGAGTGGCTTTTCTTTTTAGGAAAGGATGTTGAGCTGTGCTTAGTGTCCAGGCTCTGTTATTGGAAGCAATTGCTGCTTTGCCAATTTACTGTATGCTAATTCAATCTAACTACCTAATTCAATTAGATACAGCAAAGAAATGTGCCCTTGATCATGTTTAAAAGGACTTGAATGAAGAATGAAGGTCAGAAACATGTGATGCTGGGTTATGGTATTAAGTACTTAGACACGCCTTGTAGAAGCCTCTACCCCCTTCTCCCCCACCCACTTAATTCCAGGGCTTTTAACTGTGGCCATGAGACCAAGTTCACTTTGAAGCAGAGAAGACTCTGTAGCATCACAGGGCAGTGGGACTGACACAGTCACAGTACTGAAGCATAACACCAAGAGTCTGTTAGCAATGTGAAAGAACAGGATTGGGGAATATTTCACATCCACGTTCTGTATTCTAACAAACCTGAAAAAGTGCTTTTTGTATCATAAAGAAATAGTATTTGCAACTCTTGTCTTTCAAACCCTGATCGGCAGAAAAAAACCCCACATTATTTTTTTATTTGCCTCCCATCAATAATTTATTGGCATAGTTAATCACACTACCCTTATTTGAACATCTTTATTCTACTGAAAGAGAACACTGTAGACTTATGATCTCAAAAATAATAAGTTAGACTTAAAAATTCATCCAGAATAATTCAACCAGCAGCACGTTCAATGTTCAACCCAGCAGCACAGTATCTGCTCTTAGGCAGGACCTTAAAGTGATCCAGAATGAGCCACAAAGCAACAATTAAACCTCAGCAAGGCCAGAAACAGCATTTATTGGAGAGAAGGGAGGAAGAGAGGGAATATCAGTGCACTGCAAACTACAACAGTGTAGTGTAGTAAGAGTCAGTTGTTCACAAGACTTTATGGTCAGTCACCAAATCCCCATCCAGCAATACTGCAGCCCTCAGCCTCTTCCCTTTGCTTCCACAGTTTCATTCCCCTTACCCATCCTTTCTCCACCTGTTCTTCCAGGCTGTCTTTCTCTTCTTTCACATATTTCCAGAGTGAAATACACAGATGCTAAACAGTTAAAATACAGAGATTCCCCCAAGACACTTCACACTGGGTGAGTAACTTCTTGATAACAATTTTATGGGTTTGAGTGACTGTGTCTGGATTCCAGACTAGACATACTGGATGCCAGGTTCATGTTCCCCAGGAGTTTCCAGTCACAGGGCTGCTGGAACAGGCAATCCTACACAGGAGGATCTGCAGAGAATCTGATGCAGCTTCCAAAGGGATTTGTCCCACACGGTTGCCGAAGAGGCCTCATCAGCCTCCTCAAGTACCAGTTTCTCAGAGGGACTTTTCTGCTGCAATTCCTTATGAGCACAGAAGAGCCTTCAGTCAGCTGAGCACTAACAGTTTTCACAATGTGCAATGGGGTGGAAAAATGAGGACATAGCTCAAATCATTTACATGCACTGAAATATTCCACAGGGCTAGGTTTGAACTGGAAAATATTCTATTTGAAAGTGTCATATTTATTTCATCTAGCACAAATCAGTTGTCTGCCTTAATTATCAATAACAGGTGTCAGGCTACTGTGTCTTATTGTTATTTTTTCATCTGGGAATCGCATTTTAAAGTTTGAAAATTATGTATAGATAACATTAGTTAAATACTTGAGCATATTTCTTCTCATGCTTTTAAATGGGCTCAGAGAGGAAACAGAACCAGGTACTGTTCTGACTTCAATACTTGCCCAGCATAAATCAACTCACGAAGGTGAGATTGTATTTTTTTTTTTTAATTATTTGCTCCTAGTCCTGGGGTGATCAACCTCCCTATTAGACTGCATTTACTTAAAGTTTTCCATTCAGTGGTAAGGAAATAACTACAAAGGCAGAAGCACCAAATAATGAGCAGGCCCTCCAAGCTCATGCTGAAACAAGTGAATTCTGTCTCCAAATTCTCGTCTTGTGAGCGGGATTAACAGCTCAGACCCCAGTTCTTATACCCACCATACATCCTATTTTACAACTAAATGCTTCCTCCTTTGGAATCAGCCCCATGTTCCAAAATCTCCACAGAGTAATTCATTGAAAAGAAAAAAAAGGGAAACATTGACTATGATTGACAATTTAATGTGGGATTACAACGTGCACTGCTTATTCTGCTGTTATTCACAGGCTCAGATTTGACTGCAAAACAATTTTCCCATAAGGTTCAAAACATAAGAAGTCCCTTCAAGAGCCCTTTGAGCCACGGCAAATTAATCATGGAGTATTTTGGTGGATCCCACTTTCAGCCAACAAATTGTTTTTGTTCAACTATCCTGAAGCACTCTTATCCTACAAGCAGCCAACAATCCTAAAAAAAAAAAAAAAAAAAAAAAACCAAAAACACCCCACCAAGCTCAAAACACATTTACCTGAAGGTTTTTTCCCAGAAATTATGGCTTCTAAAATACACTCACAGCCCTTCAAAGCAGTCCCATGAATAGTTTTCCAGAAAACAACATTTTGACACCCCTACAACTACCCATATATTTTTCTGGAATTATTAGGCTGAATAATACAGGCAGGTTATGTCAAGTGCAACAGCTCTTCAGGTAATGTCCTCACCTTGAAGTTTACATTAATTTGGTCAAGCCTAATGTGGAGACCTTGTGCCCAAAAGCTTTCTGACCTTCTCCCAGCTGAATCAGACGTTCCAATAAAATGCATCATTTCAACCTATAAATTTTGTCTTTTATACCTGAATAAGTGCAGGATGTCAGACCTATGAATACCGCTATGCATGGATTACCCAATCCATACATTTAAATATGAAAATCAATACAAATCAATAAGGATGCCAGATCTGCAAGTCAGAAGCATAATGATTTTAAATAGTAACTGAAAAATAATAGTTTCTAAGATTGTGCTACCAGCCTTCGTTTGACACATTTCTAACAAAGCAGCAACTTGAAAATATTTGGCCTTTAATTCTGAGGTACAGTTTGTTAAAAACCTATGCTCCCACTTAAAGGATGTCAACAGAAATACATTTTCACCATGTTAAATAATCACTTCAAAGCAATAAGTGCTTAGAAATATGCTCATATCTCAGGTATTTAATGCAGGTTTTTTCTCCTCTCAATCTCCTCTTTTGTTGCTCCCAAAATCTTTCCCTCTGACAGCAGAAATGCTAATGGATGCAAGATGTTGCAGGCACACTGATCCAAGGCTGTCAGAAGAAAGCTTTGGGGAGGGCACCTGGGTTATAACATACTCTGGCAACATGCATTAAAGACAGGGGAAAACTAATAGCTGAAAATCTCAAAATGGATCTGAATAGCCTACAGTACAAAAAAGCCCAATCCTTGGGATCTGCTTGGCAGCATAATTCCCATTACACTTATCAGTAATTCAACAGTACAGAAACCTTAAAGATAAAAATTCCCCATTAAGCAATATTAGACAGACTGCTTACTTTGTGGTATTTGCAGTGTCACAACAGACAGTGGTTGTACAGTCCCCACGAGAACCAAGCCAGCCCCAAGGCTAAAGCAACAGTTGTACCTACATGTTACCAGCGTCCTGAAATTACCCCTCCAGCCTTCCGTGCTGCAACTTGTGCTCCACCAGATTGAAGAGGACTAAACTTTCGCTTGGGACTGCACTTAATCACGTCTCCAGACAGGCAGCATGTACCTCACGTGAGGCTTTACTGCAGTGTATGGTGTAACAACCCCATCATCTTCCCACACCTTCAATGTCAAGAAGCCTCTTGGTACAAAGGCAAGAAGGTTCAAATGAGCCAACACTGGTGGAGCAACCCAGGAACACAGGAGAAAAAAGTGCAATCCTTTATATCTAATCATAGTTTCTAAAAAACACTTTCCAGCTTTTGAGGGGAAAAAGAAGAGGGAGAATAAACTAAATAAACAGCATTTTCTTTTCCTGATTAGACAAAGGCCATCAGAACTTGAGACACTGAATGGGGGGAAAACAACTGTTTTGCACATTATTAATTTCCATACTGAGGTCAATCGAATAAATAAAGCATAAGGAAACATGTACCACTAACACTGAAGTTGTGCTGCAGGCTGGAACCCACAAACCCAGAAAGAGCCTCCTTTGATAAGCCTCCAGCAAGTTCTCAGCACAACCTTTAACAGGACAGCCCATGGGACCAACCAGGACAAAACTCTTGCATTTATGTCATCACTCTGTACTTGGCTTTGCCAACAGATTGCCATTTCACAGGAGCCCGTGGCCTTCTTAGCCTTGGGCAGGGGGTGTGATCTCCAGTATATATTGTGAAGTATTGCTACTGTAAGAAAAACTGCTAAGCTTTGAAGAGAAGCAGCAGGCAAAGCTGTAACAATACATGCTTAATTCACAGCAATGATTGCACTCCAACACCATAAACCAAGGGAAGCCAGCAGGAGAGGAAACCCCCACACTTAGACATTTCCAGAAACATTTTGAAAAATTTGGTTTATATATTGCTTTGGACAATGCAGAGATGTTTAATTTTAATTACCATAAGGGTGCTGAGAGCACAGATGGATGCCTGTTAATTAAAGCTAGCATAGTTCTGCATAAATTCAAAGAATAAATCAAATAAATAAATATCAGCCTCACAAGAACATTTGAAGTAAAAAATGGTAATGAGTTTTGGAAGGAAGGAAGGAAATTGTTGTCACTGGAAAACAGCCAGCAAAGATAACAGACCCCTACCAGCAGGTGACCATCAGTAACAACTCTTAACAGGAAGCAACTTGTCAGCCAAGGCTGTAGATTAGAGGGACAGCCAGAAGCCAGGTAGATATAACTGTAGGTATAGACCAATTCAGTCAGGTCCTGTCCAAAATCCAGGGGGAACAGCAGTAGTAAAGTAAATCACCTCTCCTGAGGTAGGAGCAGGAAATAAATTGAAAAAAAAATCTAGTCAACATGGATGAAACTAAAACACACAACTAAAGACCACCAAGAAAGATCACTGCTACGTCTTTAATGAAAAGGCATGAAGTGGGAAAGCAAGGACAATGAAACATGGACAGCTAGATAAGTCTCCATTAACAGCAGTCTCTGCTAGATTTCAACAACTGAGATATCTATATCCTTACATATTTAATTTAGGACTCCAGAGAAGTGACAGGTTCATAGCCCTGAATACTTAAGTGTCTCAAAAATATCAAACGAGGAATATTAAAGTGGGAACAACTTTTGCAGACACTGTCACATGATTTCCTTTTGACACTGAAAACAAGGACATCAACTGTAAGGATGAGTTTCTTGCTAGAGTCAGTATCTGCAGTCATCAGCATCTCACAAGAAAGAGGTCAGCAAATAGCCTGAGCCTGTAGCTACTTTCAATAAACACAAGCCTAAGATGAACCAAAATCATCACAAAATCACACCTCATACTTGGCAACAGACTCAAGATGTCACTCCACAAACTACTCTGGGATATAATGTATAAGCAGAGTCCCACAACAGCCCCTCCCTTTTGCGCCTTTTGGTAGGTTTAACGAGAAAGGAGCAGTTCACAGTACACCCCAAAGCAAAACTCTCCCTTCAGCACTGTCTTATTCAAGGAACAGGTGTGACAACTACAACTGAGCCATTTTAGGGGATCTGCATCTGAAGAGAAATAAGCCATGGAAGACAAACTTAATATACAGAAATGGATTCATGAATGAGAAAAGCTTCCATGAAAAGCCAAGAGAAACAGATTGGTCCTGATAAGGAGCATTTACCACTTCCTTAAAATACAAGACCTGGATAAGTGGCAATACCCCGTATGGGAAAGACAACTGATTTTACAGGTGAGCATTCGTAGTTACAGGCAGCACAAGACAACAAGTAGAGTCACCAATAAAATGGGTTATATAGATACACATTATTTATATAATAGAATTGTATATTTATTATATACAATATTATATTTATTTATAACATAAATTGATTTATAAATAATATACAAAAATCAGTCTACAGATTCTATCAAACTATTTCACCATAAGGAAATACCTCATCATCTTCTTAAACATTTGCATGGTTTTCTTCTCTACAAAAAAACAGCTGTAGTAAGACTGAGATATAATATCATGCCAGTGTCTTCAGAAGCATTAAAAAACCTTCAAAATATCAACTGCAGCATCTTGCAATCTTACCATAACAACTATGCAAAAACTAAGCTTAAGTATGGCTATTTTAAGTATAGAAGATCTTGAGGTACAGAAACGTGACTGAGTAATCACATTTACAAAGTACCCTTAAAAAAATGCAGTGATACAAAACGCACTAATTTATTCCAGTAGCTTAAACATTCCAGAGAGACTTGCAAGACCAGCATTGCTCCTACTGATACTACACACCACCATCCTCTTCAGCTTGTGTTAAAACTACTGGAGAAAGCAAAGAAGATATCAGTAATAGCAAGTATGAGGCACTGCAGACGGGAAAATTAATTTTAAAGAGACCCTCAAGGAAAAGATGGCTAGGTTTATGTTGAAAAGCTTAGTCAGACCTCCCCAGTCCTGGAAACAGTATAAACACATCACTGCAGCCTTGTCTTTAGGCTAATCAGCTCTGCCGAGCAGGAGGGCGTGTTTGCAGAGGCAGAGCACAGTGTTAATGCAGTTATGCTGTTCCTGGGACCTACCTTGTTAAGCACTGCACTGTGTAGGCACATGCTAAATGGTTCTGGATAACAGCCATTACTCCTCTTACATGTGACTCTGAGAAGAGCTGAACTTTTGCATTTGATTTTAACATTTTGTTTTTGAAATCTGAACAAATAAAAGCAGCCAAATAACTCACAAAAGGTCAAGAGCCAAGAAAACACTGAAAACCTAGTGATTTCTGCAGCATTAGAGCACAATTTAAGATATTTCCAAAATATGGCATTTGAAGATTGCTTTCTCTCAGTTTTCAAAAATGTACATAATTCCTTTACATAGTAAAGATGACTACCAACAGACATTACTTGCCAAATATTAATTATTCTGTCTTTTAAATGTGGTGATTACAGAAGTATTCTACAACTGTTTCCTCCTATGACACTCTGCAGAGCTGTATACCACGGGTTTCAGCTGCATCTGTGTTGAGCTATTTTAATTGTGCCCACAAATCTCTTGACTAAATGCTCTAAATAAAGGATTGGTACCTTAATGGTTCTCACCTTTGACTCAATCTGAAGCCCTATTGGAGATTACTTCCAAATGTCAACCATTAGCACAGAAAAGCCCTCTATTAGCCTGCCTGGTCAGTCTCCCCAGGACCCATTAGCCACTAACAAGCTGCAGAGCCCTGACAAACTCAGAGTGATGTTAGAGATGCTGGAAAAGGAGCACCTTCAGGAAGTGCAATCTGGAAGATGTGGCTGCTTCACTCCTGGGAGGATGATTACATTTTACTGAGTGCCTAACACAGTCCTTGAAGCAGGAGCCAACGACCACTTCAATCTGAATGCTCTGATTAGGAGGCTACAGAGCCAAGGTCTTTCTTGCCCACTGTTTTCTAAGTCTCATCCCAGCTCTAAGACCTAGATTTGAGATACAGAAGGCCAGGACCTTACCCCTCCCTCCAAAGTGTACTTACAGTGATGGCTAGGAATATCTACAGCCAAAAGAGAAATCAAGAGAATCTCCTTACTACCTCCATGGGCACTCCAACAGCTTGGCAACCTCACCAACTACAGATTGTAAACACTGTTCACCAGCCCTGGGAAAAGAAATTGCATCTGCACAAGGTGCACACCTGATGTGGCTCCCAGGAGAGGCAGGGAGGCAAGGCAGAGCTCAGCCCTACTATTTCCAGAGGTCACTGGGGATACCCCCCTATTCAGCCCGCTGGAGCACCATCTGTCTTGCCTTTCATGCCCACCATGGAGCAGTTAGAAACTTTCACATGTAACCTGGATACTGCATAGCCCCATTTCAGGGTCAGCCTCCTCTTAAGTTCAATACCACCTACATCATATGCCTGATGCCAGGGGCCCAGACACAGAACTGTAACAGCCCACATTTGCAAGTGTGCAGCACCCTAATAACTCATTTTACAGTGCAGAATTTCAACATCAAGCTGGCTGGACAGGTTGCCATCCCTGCCTCTGTCTCCCAGGCACTCAGTGCCTTCCTCCCTCCACCCACACCTGAGGTGCACATCCCTGCCTGCTGGCCATGTGATCGATGCTCACAAGATCAGTGACATAATCCAGGTTCAAAGTGGATTATATTTAACCCAGCCCCCCACTCACTGATCTAGTTCATAGCACAACGTTACACCAGTTGTACCAGCACAGCCAGTGGGGCAGGGAGCACAGCCAGGCACGAGCAGAGAGTAAGAACAGCTGGAGTAGCAGGAAACATCAGGTTACTGCAGAGGCCATGAACTGTGGCTTCAGAGGTGACCAAGTGCCGTGTCATGTAGTTCCATCCCCAGTATGGTTCTGCATTCCGTAGGAAGCCAGGGTGACACAGTGTAAAATACACAATGATTTCAAAAATGTCATGATTAGACCACACAACAATCAGGCTGCTGAAAGCCTCCTGACCCTACAAAATGCTCATACAGTCTATTTCTTTCCAAATGCAGTGCTGCCAAGCTCATTGGAACACCAGCCTGACCCAGGAGTTACACCAACCCCTTCAGCTTAATTATGGCACTGTTTTTCAGGTGACAAAGGAGACAGCTTCACAGAGCAACATCCTGACACCACTGCAGTCTTCAGGTCCCTGCCTGCTGCTGAGGTAAAATTTCACACCACGTTTTTCTGCTACAAAAAGAAGTGCTGGAAGAAGTCAATCAGGTCTAAATACGCTGGTTTTAAGTAAAGAAATCCAAGATCCGTCCTAGCAGTAAGTTGAGTTGAAGATTTACCTCAACATCTGCTGACACCTCTAGCTTTCTAATGTCAGTCTCTTTACTGCTTAAATGGTTAAAGAGTTTTCCTCTTTGCTGTTCACTCTACATTTTCTTCATGCAACTCAATCTAACTTTCTTGCTGATTCAGTGCTGCAAAGCACAGTGCCCATGCAGCCCACAAACTGGATGGACACAAATACTGGGGAGCACATCAAGGATGTGGCATCACTTCTCATTTAGCCATTTAATACATTTAACCAACCAAGCTAAAAGTAGTGATTCCAAAAATTTGAACTCCCCCTGCACAAGACTATCACAGAAGACCAGTTTGGATTCTGGGCATTCATCCCTATAAATCAAGCAGGAGACATCAATCTCCATGCTAGTTAGAGACACTAATCAAGCTACCCAACTTAAAGCATCTTCCTGTACTCAAACACAGCAGCATCACACCAAGGAAGATGGTGGCTTGAACAGCCTACTTGCCTTAGATCCTAAATGAGCCACAACAAAGGCTGATGACAAATAGCCAACTTGCTCACATCCCAGCTTTATTCTCCTCCACACTTGTAGTACAGTTTTATGGCTACACCAAGCGCTTGTCCACACACACATTCTGAGAAAGAAAAAAAACTACAGCCACTTAATATTGTCAGAGCAGTGTTTGGGATCACATTAAACAAGGCCAAGTTCAGAGCAACTTCTTAAATAGCTCATCCCTAGCCTATGAGGCAATCACAGGCTGTATGATACATGAGCCAGGAGCACAGGCTGCTCTCCTGCTCTCTGGCTGACAAGAGAACCCAGAAGGCAGCACATCTGGCAGAGCTTTCACAGGAAAAGAAAGGCTGCTTCAGTGAAAGAAAAGCTCAAAATTGGTAGAGAACAATAAATGATATCGTCCAGAGAATGGATAGTACCCAACCCTCCTATGGATCAACTGAAATCAGGTGTTGCAAGCAAGTACTCAGAATTTCAGCCAAAATTTCTAATCTAGTGCTAATGATTTGAAAAAGCACAGATGTCCATTGCTGTGTACCAGCCTGCAGACACTGTTTGCACAAGCAAAGTTTAATCTCAAAAAATAAATATGGGCAAAGGGAAATATTCCTGTTTACCAATTAAAAGATCATTTGCATAACCACCATCTGGAGTCACTTTTTCCCCCCACAATTTAAATGAATGAAGAGACCCTTTCCCTCTATGCACAGTGGATATGCCTTTAATGGCTGTAGCCTTTATCTTGTTTTGAGTCAGATACTGAATGATCTTTACTTACCACTCTAAATCAACTCTGAATATACCCTTTGATAGGACTGTTCTTTCCCAATTATGTCCATTACTGTTAGTCATCTGCTTCTTTCATTTACTCTGGGTCTTGTCATGTGCTCTTAATATAAATGGAGTTTTGCCATTGATTTCAGTAACAACAAAGTGGGAAAAAAGCATTAGTCACAACACAGCATGGTCTGACAGCACTAAGGCCCAATGCAGATTTTCCTTGCATCCAATTTATTTCTCATTACAGTGATGGAATCCAAAACTCAGGCCTTTCCTGCTCCCCTCCTTCCCAGTTGCTCTGTGCAATGAGAAACTGAACTTTGGATAAGTTCCATCACAAAAGTGCCAGAGGATTGTTCTGGGGGATGTTGCAGATGAGGCATTCCCTGTAGGAAAGCAGTGAGAACCACCTCTCCAGCACACCCATGTCAGGCACTGTGAAAGCTTTCTGCTCTGGCTCTACTCTAACCCACTCATTTGCACTTCCCTCCTAAAAAATGTATATTCTTCTAACTTTTAGACTTTCAAACACCTAAAATCAGAAACCTCTCATTTGCTGACTTCAGGCCTCTGCTTTGGAATTATAGTCAAGAGACAAACTTGGCCACATACAAATAGATTAAACTGTATTCAATAAAAATGGAGATGACTACAAGATTTCAATAACTAAAAATACTTGGGATTTCTGGAAACATGAGTTCAACACAGAAATTCTTTTCCTCCACCAGATTTAAGAATATTTCATGATAAGATACTCAATAATATATCTGCTCTGAGCAGATATTGAGCATTTCATGGGCTTTTTATAAAGAAGTCCAATTGTGACAGTAGTTGACAGAGTACCTAGTCCATTGTAATTTCAAATTGAAACCTTTGCCTGAAGATTAATTTTCATATTTGGTACATAAGTAGATGTGTATCCAGATATTGGTGTTCAAAACAGTTTTCTAGTTAAGGAAATTATTGGCAATTATCTTAAGTTCTGCAAAAAGACTGGTGTTGGCCCACTGAGTTACACTGATAGTTTCAGATACTCTTTGAATGACACGTATTGCTTGAGTGATAGTTATTCACACTGCTTTTGATCCACAAGTATACATGGCATGAATAAGCGTGACAATATCTGCAAAATATGTACAGACTCTTTTACTCAATAATGCCAAGAACACACAAGGAAGTCTTATTTCATTTGGTTTTAAAAATGAAATTCAGTTGACTTCACACAAAAATACTGTGGTACAGGAAAGCAGCAGAATCAAGTCTCAAAGCACATAAATAGAATAAAGACTAAATGTAGGGCCAAGAACTAAAATTGAATTACTTGAAATACTGCTATCCTAAATACAAGATTTAGAAAATAAAAACATACAAAATTTAAAGTGTCCCTGCCCACGGCAAGGGGGGTGGAATTAGATGATCTCTAAGGTCCCTTCCAACCCAAACCATTCTATGGTAATTATATTGAACTTCACATTTCATGTTTTTCAGTACGCAAAAGAATTTTGATGTTCAGTATGTGTGTTATAAACTATCTATAAAATCCATTCTGATTTGATCTGTAGCCCAAGTCTGAACCATATGTTAGATTTGATTTAGAGCACATTCACTAGATTACTGACGTGGTTTAATTCATGTTATTTACAATTGGGAGAGCTTGACAATAAGTAGAAAATAAATTACACAAGTTTATTGCACCCTCCCTCTCACTTACACAAGGAGTGATTATAATGAGAGTTATAATCATGGAAGATTTAAAAGAGATGGACACACAACTCTGCTGCTGGTTCAGCATCCAGAAACACAACATAGGCCCCACATACTGATGAGGGCACATTATGCACAGACAGTTGTCTGCAAAGCACTGGCACAGCACTAAACTGGGCTTTCCTCTCTCGAAGCTGATCTACATATTTGACTGTGTAACTCATTTGGGCTCTGTCACCAAACACTTCCAGCGGGGGCGGCACGTCACACAAACAAAGAGCATGAACCCAGCAGATGGCTGCCAGTTCTTAGAAGATGACACATGTTCCTGTAGCTGGCACTCAAGATGCATTGAAGATCATTTGATTTCACAGAAATTTGGTCTTGCACTGTTCATTAGGCTGCCATGGATGTTTAGTGCCTCACAGTTGACTGCAAACAGCTTTATCCCACTGTTGTGTTCCATAATCTCACTTTTCCTTTCCAAAGGAAATTCTCTTCCAAAACAATCCAAAAACCTTAGCTATATATAACACTGAGGAACGTAGAGCTATCACATGGCTACTTTGAACCCTGCAAATGCAAATACATTTGGAAGTACTACCCTGTTTGGAAAGTATTCATGCCAGAAAGCTCTAAGCCACAGAATCCATCAGCCAGTCCTTCTCTAAGAAGGTAAATGATTAGGCAATATTTCAACTTCATTATCCACAGGAAAATTCTTGATTTAGATTTGCACATGACCAGATTAAAGTTATGTGATTTTTAAAAGGAGAGGAACCAATTAAGATATATTAATAGTTCTCTATACCTCTTAAGCATTCACCATTCTAAAGCTATAACTTCAAGAACCTTGTGTTGAAGAACTTTGGGACAATATCTCTGAAACAGATCCCAGAGAGCAGGGCTTTTTCTGTGGAAATTGGCCAATTCTAAGAGCTTTTTTAAATAAGCTTTTTAATTTGTGTATTTTTTAAATTCACTCCACTAACACATTTGATCATCACTTGTGTACTAAAACAAGGTACCATATCTTAAGCCAGCACACCCAAAGTTTTCTAGAAAACTGAGTAATGCTTTTTCAGAGAGAAATTTCCAGCCAGCTAGTCCTGGATTTGGCACGGTTATGAATCTGATGAGCTTCATTCAGAAATATTCATCCTTGCGGAACTGAGAAGGCCATTCATCTCTCCCCACCAAATAACCAGCTGATTTCGTTATATTACCTACTGTACATTTCTGCTTCCCATCAGAAGAGCTCAACTTGCCATTGAAATAGAGGTACTCAGTAAAAATCAGACACATTGTCAAATGACTCAGTGCATGGCCCATTACAATGGATTCCCTGCCTATCATTTCACATACTGAAATGTAAGGCATTTTGTGCTGAATATATTTAAGAATATAATACACAATCAAATCTGAATCCTGATTCATAGCAATAATGGCAGCATCCTTTTTAGTCATTTCAGTCAATCAATTTGCATATTAAGGGCTCTTTTCAAGTTTTTAACAGTAAAAAAACAGGGTGAAGAGACATGGCCCCTCAAGGTAGCACTTCAGTAAGCATATTCTTATACTAAAAACCAACCCACACTGTCCCTGTGCCAAAACCCAGGCATATGCATGGTCAAAAAGGGTATGGAGGGAAAAAGGACTGGGCTGCATCTGCCCTATCTGAAGCTTGACTTCTAGGTTTTCCTTCAGGGACTGCAGGAGTATTTTCTCTGTTGTCTGAGAGGTTTTTTTCTTTTACCAGTTACCAGAGCCAGCCTGAGCCAGTACTGAGGTGACTGCCCAGGCCATCACTTAACTGGATCAGACCACGATCCATTACTGAAACAAATATTGCAAGTGAACTTGATAGATCAGCTGTTTAGCTTGTTGCTTCCACTTTCCAAGCAGCTGCAGCTTTTCCCAAACTCACCATATTGACTTTCTGACAACAAATGTCACTACAGTGAAATCATGATGAAGCAGCAGATAAGAAAGCAAGAGTGCCAGATCAGCAACACCAATTCCCACAGCGCCTTAGAAATAAATAGGAGTGTTCAAGAAGCCAACTGCTTTTATAAAGTATCTCTCTATATATAAAGTATTCCTGGAAATACAGGGCAAAATCCCTCTTTCCTTTCACATCAAGCACCCTAGTTTCAGTGCATGAGATTATGCTAAATTCCTGCTAGGACCAGAAGTGTCCCTCTGACCCTAAAAGCTTCATTATAAGGCAATTTGTAAACACAATCCTCACTGCCTGGACACAGGTTGCCATAAAACTCTATGTGAGAGAAACTGCTTGCCAGAGATGTTGCTGGGATGTGGCATAGTTCCAGACTGGTACAAGTGCTGGGGCACCTACTGCTCTATACTCAGCTGCAGAGCAAAGCATGGAACTTACAGAGCCATCCAGGGCAAGAGGAAGTGCCAAAGACTGAAGAAAGCCAAACCCAAGAAGCAAGGCAAGTCTAAATCAAAATACAAACACACCTGGAAGCAATTATTAGGGATTCCAGTTCCACTTTAAGAAGTGGGAGAATATACTTCAAGGACTGCTCAGCCTAACAGAAGGGAAGAAGTGTTGTTACAATGCAATATGCTTTATTAGAACAAGACATAAAACCCTATACTTGCACCTCTTTACCTAACCTCTACTGTAAATCTGTCCTGCCATACCTAACTCCCAGTCCTAGTTCTCAGAAATTTATTTTGATTCTGCTGCCTGATAAGCTCATGCTATTAAGTGTAAAAATGAAAGTGATTTCCATTTTTGTTCTTCAGACACCATGTCTTCTGTGGCCTGCTCATGCACCACTTGTTCCCTAAATGCCTGACATAAGCATAAAAAAAGGCTTCTTCTTTCTAAATTACCTTACAGCTCCTTTTTTTTTACTTAAGAGAGGTTTATCTGAAAATTAAACGTCTATGAGTTAAGATCATATTCTAATCTTAACATAATTATATTTTTAACTAAGCATAATTTTTAAATTAATACTCTGTTAAATTAGCAAGCCAAACTGTTCCCGTGCCCAACCATGGCCTGATCCTCCAGCCACTGAACCACCTCTTGTACCACAGCACCTGCCCCTGTATATGTTTATCACACAGCCTAAACCTGGATAGCTGAAATACAAATGTATATGCAATTAGCAACCTTGCTAGACCATTTTAAAAAAGACTTACTGCAAACATTTTCTTAAGTGATTGACTATTTTTATGGCTTTTTTCCCCCACAGCCATTGGCTCAAAACACTTGATTATTCTTAGGGGATCTGGACAGAAATCAAGAACTCTTGGACACAGGCTCCCTATCAGGCACAGTGCCCTGTAGGCTGCCCATGGCTGTTTTAAGTCCTAATTGGCCCCATCTGGGGTTGTCCAAAACCCCCAGAGTCATCCAGGAGCAACATGATCTCCTCCACCCATCCTCATCATAACCTCTCTCTGTAGAGAAGCTTCGCTCAGGTTAGAACGAAGTGTCCCACACAAGACATGAGGTGCCTCTCCCAGGTCACACTGCCTCTAGAAGAGTTACCAAGACTTTATGGCTAAGTAAGTGGATAATGGAGAGGAGTAATCTGCATCAGTGATGTATCCAGTGGCCTGAAAACAGAGTTCTGCACATACATAAGGATGCCAGAGTGCTGCATTTGTGTCAGTATTATAGTCCAATAAATGCCAGAGATACATTGCTTTCACTGAAGTACCAGAGCTGAGTTAGAAACAGTAATAGCTTTGTATAATGAGGTATTTACTGTTTGTGTTAGAATAGCCATATGTCAAGCTTTTCAGACAATAACATGGTCATTGTGCCACATATCTCCTCACTGCCCCCCTTGTTCCTCAATTCCCAGAGTACCCAGCACAACCTTGTACCAAAGATGCTGGTGCACTAATAGGCAGTGTGAGTACAGGGAGTTTATTCATCATCTGCATATCATGGGATACCCACCCGTCTCCCTCCAAGCCCACCTGCATAACATGGAAGCAGAATGCCCAGGCACTAGCAGCCTCCAAAGAGAGCCCTTTGCTCTCCCCTCTGAGCCCTTTACAGATGAGTCAGAGAAGAAATAATAAGGGTAGGCATCTTGATTTAGCTTCAGTAAGCTAATGCAGAACAACTGCTGAGAACACTTGAGATAATTGTCTTAATTATAGAACAGAAGTACTAACTAAATAGTTATGAGATTTTTTTTAAACATAAACCATTTTAAATGCATCATCCGCCTGTGCACTTAGCTCCTCTTTCTCTAAAATTATGTTTAGATTTTTCATTTCTTCCATTTCACCTTCCCACAGGAATAAATTCAGCAGCTATGCAGAAGGTTGTTACACATTGCCTGTATACCAAAGGCAAGAAAATCCAAGGTTTACATGTGAGAATAACTTATGTCTATTGTTTTAGCCAGGAATTATAGATTATAGGGACACATATTCACAGGGCTCAGAGCAGTCAATAGGACTTCAGCTGTGAGCCCACACACATGCGTTTTCTCAGCATCTCCTATATAGAGACTGATAAGAGAAAATGAGGAGCCATTACCAGATGTTGTACCAAGATCTGAAGCCTTCAGTGAGGAAAAGGCCATTGATTTCTTGATAGGATTTAAGGCATCTGTCTAAGTATAGTTTACAGGCTATGCCACAGCCAAAGCCAGCAATTGCAAAACATTAAACTTCAGAACAATCATTCGGATAGAAGTGACAAAGATAAATGGCTGGCTACCCTTCAGAGCAAAGCACTTACCCAAATTATTCATTATGAAAGGACTAATTAAGCGACAGGGAGTCTGATCACCTCCAGGTTCTGAATGAGACAGAAGCAAAGAGACAAGAGCTCACCTGTGCAAGAGGGATGAGAGGTCAGGGCAGCTGCGTTCAGTTCAGAAAGCAGAGGAAGAGAAACAGACACTTTCTGTAATTCATCAGCAACTGCAGGCACGGGACAGGTCTAGATACACTAAAGGACTCTGCACTGAACCCCAACAAGACTTAGAAATGGTAAGGCAGCATACACAGATTTTTCTGTCAGTACATGTGTGTAATGAATGATCAGCTCCAAAGCCTCTCCTTACCTGTAGATTTGTCTGAGCGTTGCACGTCCCTGAAGAGGTGAGCATACACAGGAGTGCTCAGGTGCCCGGAGCCCAGCAGAACACGATGCCTGTGGCACCAAGCAGCCCACAGCGGTGTGCCAGCATTCCATGGCACAGACAGGAGCCCAGTGACCTCACAGCAGCAGAGCACCCACCCCACACCCCAGGCACACCAAACCTTCCCCTCTGGCTGCAGTCAACAGCCCATGGGCATCATTGCTCCAGAAAGGCCCCTCACAGGCTCCAGTCATTCCCCAAAATACATCTGGGGCTCCCCAGCAGCAGCAACTGGGCTGCCAGGTGGGAGCTTACTCCCAGCTTCCCATCACAGTTCACCCACCCTGGGCTCACAGTGAGCAGAGGCCTTCCCCACATCTCATTTCCCCCTCAGAGCCCACTTGACCAAGCATGGGCTTTGTGTTCTATTGACTCATTTATTACACTTCCCCAGATGAGTTTTCTTCAAGATTCAGCCTCTTCCACTGCCAGCCCAAAACAGCCCTCCCAGAGCCCTGTTGCCAGTGCCCATGTCCTCAGCACAGTTCAGCAGACAGCAGAGGCCCCATCCCAATGCCACAGACACCCCCACCCTCCCCTTTCCATGCTACCCCCACAGCTCAGCCGCCGTCAGTGGCTCACCTTCTCATCCTGAGGCACCTCACGGGCTGCAGCTCCTGCGCAGTGCACGGCCACCTGCATCACTTGGGAGTCTTGTTTCTTGCTTCAATGCACTCAGGAGCTTCCTCAGTCCCAACTGGTGCTCTTCCATGTGTTTTGTCAACTCTTTACACTGAAGAGTGTCTGAGCACGGCAGTCCTGCCACCTCTCCCCATTGTTCAGGGCACAGCAAAGCCTCTGCACTGAAAGGAGCTTTTGCTCAGGCACCTTCCTGCAGACTCACAGCAGTCCTGGGGCTACGGACACCCTTCCCCTCAAAGGTACCTCAGGCAAAATCCCATCAGCCCAGAAAGCACCTCCCCTGCTGCATTTATCCTCCCTGAAGGCCACCCCCAGGAGAGCTCCTTGAGTGCTGCCCCACCTCACCCAGCTGCAACCCATCAGGCTGATGGCACATGGCAGCCCTGGAACCATGAGAGCCAGAGAGCCGGCTGGGCCTGGCAGGGCATAGGTATAGACAGAAATAACGGGGGGCAGATCAGTCCTGTGGGACCTGGGAAGGCAGGGAAGACTTCTGCTTTGATCCAGTTTTCCTGAGAAACTGTTACCTGTCTGTGAGGTGAAAGGGTTGAGCAGCACAGCCCCCAACTGCTTTCAGGTGTGCGTTTTCTATATCAGGTGTCAGACATTCCTAATTAGCACCTGCAGGGCACAGCCTCCAGAAAGGCAGTGGTTGCCTCTCTAGTGTGGCATCAGACAACGTTTCCTATTTAAAGTAAAATAAAAGGGCGGGGGGGCCTTGTATGTGAGTTGTGCCCTGGAATGAGAGCTCCTGGGTTAAAATAACACAGCAGGTATTCTCTGGGCAGTAGCCACATTACTGCACTTTTATATTTTTACCTCTTCTCAGTAGGAAAGAATGTGCAATTAGGGACTGGATATTGAACTCTTACAAAATCGAAGTGTTGTGGTCAGCACCGGCTGTTGCATTCCCATAGAGGAGCAGAGAAACACAAAAAACTGTTTCCCACCACTTACTCTTCACCACTGTAATTCTTTGAAACAGGTATCCTTTACCACTGACAGCTCTGACAGTTTGCACTGGAGCTACAGCCAGTGAAGCAAGTGCAAAGCACATAACCCCATCGAAGTCAGCGTGATTCAGCCCCAAGCTCTGCTCTGGGAGTCAGATTTTTTCATTGCTTCATGAGTTGAAAGACCCCCAGTGTCTCTAACCACCCCACTGTGGCATTGGCAGCGTCTGATGTAGCCATCTCACTGCAGAACCATCTAGGTTGGGAAAGACCTTTAAGAACTTTAAGTCCATGTCCCTCAGCACCTCAGCTACGGATCTTTTCAATACCTTCAGGGGTGGTGACTCTACCACTTCCCTGGGCAGCCTGTTCCAGTGCCTGACAATCCTTTCAGTGAGGAAATTTTTCCAAATATCCAGTCTAAACCTCCATTTATGCACCTTGAGGCTATTTCCTCATTTCCTATCACTTGTTACTTGGGAAAAGAGAGGGTAAGGAGATATAAGGGTGTTCTGAAGAACAAAACAGGTCACCACTCGACCACCTAAAAACACCTGCTCACTGAGCATGCAAAGTGTCTGATTTTAGCAAATGGACCAAATAATGTGAGATCTGAAGGGCTGATCCCAGACCAGTACAAGAAACATCCATAGGAACCACCAGTGGCAAATAAGCAAATAATGAAAGCTGCCAGAAGTGATTCTGGAAGTTACATAAACACTAAATATGTCACTTTTCCATTTTATGTCTCCCATGATAAACTGTTATGAGACATGCACATGGCTTGAAACAGATAATTGTTGATAACCCTGACTGGTGGGAGAAGGAACCATCTGGCAGATGGAAAATAAGAAGGTGCCAAGAATTTAGCAGACTAGGGGGCTTGGGAATTTATGCACAGAGGTCTGAAGAAAGGAATATTTAGACAAAAGTTCAGCAACTCTGTTTCTATCTATACACAAAACAAATTGGAACATCAAAAGTATCCAAGTAATTATGAAAATAATTCCTCTTTGAAATTCATCATGAATTGTGAGCAAAATAAGTGAATCTAAAACTGTGAATTTAGAAGTGAGGAATTCTTTGTGCATATCATGATTAACCACAAATGCTTATAGCACATAGCATCACCACATTTTATCTTCTATCCTTCAGGTTTCTATCCTCGCTGCTTTTAACATGCAAATGCCTTTATTCATCCTCTCCTGACCTTGCTGCGTGGTATCATTTGTTTCTTTCAATTTTCCTTAGCAGCATTTCTTTCTTCCTACAGCAGAGAAAGAGCAACTTCTGATAAGCTCCGCTTTGTATTCCTTTCCTTTCTTCTAAGTGAATTTCTTTTCCCTCTGCTCTCCCCTTTATCCCTCCTGGGTAAAACAATGGACATTGCTGGATGCAGCATTCTAATTGTGAATCCGCATTTTTCCACTGAGATCACTACTCGTTAGCCATTTTGCTGCTGACCCTTCACAACAGCTGAGCTGCAGCCAACATCTATTGCAGTCAAGGGGAAGTGAGGACATGACCCAAGTCAGTAGTCACAGGCAAAACACAAAATTAATGAATTTATGTAACATAATTAGTGATTTGGGGCTGGTTTTGCTGAAGCATCGTGGGTCACCATGAGGACCGTAAAGCACTGCAACAGATTGCTTGGGGACATTGTGCTGTCTCTGTCCTTGCAGGTTTCCAAGACCCACCAGGATAAAGCCTGGAGCAACCTAGTTTGATCTCATAAGCTGGCCCTGCTTTGGGCAAGAGGTTGGATGAGAAACCCCCAGAGGTCCTCTCCAATTTGAATTTATGAGGCCATGATTTCCAGAGGCACCCTGAAATATAACTCCCACTGATTCACACATAATATTCCCATTGCAATGAAAATGGCATAGGAAAATATTCTTGAAAATCTCACTTAAAGCTAACTAGCATCTTCAGAGTTCTTAAAATTGTAGCTGCAGAGCCCCTTCCAGTCAGCAACTCTCACTTCAACAGATGCCATTACAAACAGGTTGCTGAGCAGATCCTACCAGCCTTCCTCACTCAGACTGCCCTGCTAATAATTTTTCGTTTGGGGAGTTCCTACAACCCAATTTTCATCTTGTTTTTCAGCACAAAAGTCCTATTTTCATTCAAACCCCATCAGAATAATGCCATTATATCCAGGTAGAAGTCTGTGGTACCTCATATTAAAAGACCTGCAGGCTGTCCTGGCTACTCACCAATTTTTTTGATAGGAACAATGAAATGGTAACTTACCACTCAGCCTCAAGTCCCTTCTCATCACCCTGTTTATAACAAGCACATTTCTAGCTCAGACACTGAAATGGACACCAGAGAACTCACCCACATCAGTGGCTGTAAATGGGTCCCTTGCATACAGAATTTTCTTCTGTGAAGGAATATGCCACATATTTTTACACACAAATTTACAGCCTTATGTTTCACTGCAGAAGCAGATGATTCTTTAATCCCAGTTCTCCCATTTGCAAGGCCATTAATATTATGAATTTTTTTTCATAGTTTTCGTGGTATCAGTGTGTGTGAGGAGTGCTGGCTCTTCAAGAATCGAGGGAAGACAAGACACCTGAAGTTTTGCGCTGATTCTCTTTGAACTTGCACTGATCCAACTCTAAATACTCAACAATGCAGGCCCACTCTCGTGATCCTTTCACGATCTCACGATACAAGGAACCCTGAGCCTCAAATTAAAATAAATACAAGGAAATTTTCCAACTTGAAAACAATTCTGTGTTGTACCAACTCTATGCTTTTTTTTTTTTGCAGAAATGACAACTTACACGAAGAATCATGGATGTCATGGCAGCCAAGAGCCGTTATTTAGACACATTAACAGAACTCATTTGTTGCCAGGGAATCCAAATAAAGCAGATAAACCTTACTTTTTTACTTTAAATGTGTGCAATATAATGAGTATTGCTGAAATGTTATTCCATGTATTTTTTAATTATAAAACTTGCACAGTTGTGTAAGATCTTGCTCAGGATCTCTGATTCAAAATGCAAACCACATCTACAGACTGCCAGGGTAACTACAAGAAAGCACTGACAATTGAAGTTGGATACATCAATAGAAAGCAGTCTCACACTCAAAGCCTCCAAATTAAATCTGCTTACCTTATTCATATGCATAATTCCAGCAGAGTAATATTTATACAACACTCTTAATTGAAATGGCACTAGAATAAGAACATTTTTGATCCATTTGATTAAGTAACATAATACAGGCAGCATTTGCCTGATGTCTGTTCATGTAAAGCAGCCCCACACACTTTGACACAGTTGCCACTCACCACTCCAAAGAGACCCAGCCATTCCTGCATTTACAGGTGGCACAGGAGCAAAGCTGAGACACCGACTCTTAGACCACCTCTTGTGGTGTGCAAGGGCTCATGTTAAACAGCTTTCACTTTCAAGGACACAGCAACTGGAAATGAAGGGGGAAATACAGAATAATCTCACTACTCTTCTCGTGGCCTGTGGGATGAAAAACACTTGTTTCAGGATTGATTATAATCCCCAGTATTTCATCTCTAGAGATCCAAGTTGTAATCATAATGGGAGAAAAATGGTTTGTTCCTCTTCACCGTCAGGGTATGAAGTTTGACACCTGACAAATTACAAAGTGATCAGACAAATAAAGAATTTCCTCTTTTTGTTAGAAAGACTGAAAGACACTTCATCTAATGATTTTCTCATTGTCAGCTCTGAGCTTAGAGGCAGCAACTTACACACTTCTACACATCTTGTGTTTTAGTTGATTCAGTGGAGGACAGAGGGTTTTCCTGTGTTTTCATGCACTGAATGATCCTTGCCATTTTACCATACTAGTACAATTTTCTGGCTTTGTTCACAGCAAAAGGCAACACATAGTTGCCCACTGGCCTTTCTCTTCCATCACACCAACGTGTCAAGTCTTCAGAACAGTCTCACTTCCCATGCAACTTAGTGCACCCTGTACCTTGTGTATGCTATTGATTCTTCACTAAGCATTAGCTTCAGCTGAAGAAACACACTGTAATTATTAAATCAGACAGAAAGCAAACCCAGGCACTATTTTTAAGCATAAGAGTCAAGTTTATTTAAGTATTCTGACCTCAGCTAGCTGTCCCTCTCACAAAAGGAAAAGCTCTTTTTTAATCATGTTCATCATCTTTCTCATATCCTATTTTTTCTATAATTTTCCACATTTAAAACTTTTTTCAGCTATGTTTGTTTTTTTAATTCCTCTAATCCTCTTTTCTGAATATAAAAAAGGACTAAAAATGGTCTTTTAACAGCCAGTTGTTCACATACTTATTTTTTAATACAGCAGCATGAAACATAGGGCTTAGCCCACTAGCATTTTCCACAAAAGCAGGGTCCCATTCACTTCTCCTGAAGCTTTACCTGAACAAAATTGCTGTCCTTTATTTTCACAAAATGAGCATTGCATTACTTCTTCTGTTCACCCAAAAAATGCTGAGGTACAACTGTACAGTACGTTGGGTGATTCCTTGCTGCAATGTAGTAGGTGGAGCTCAAATTATGGACCAGAGTCAGATGTTGTAACTCTACTGGCACAGTGTTCATATCAGTAAAGTGAAGCAGATGCTTGCAATGCACCATTATTAGAAGAGCAGCGAGTGCTCTCGCAGAATGACAGGATGAGCTTTTTAATATAATTAGAATCCAAAGGAGATTTTTGGAAGCTAAGTCAGTTGGGCTCATCTGTTTCACACTCCCAAAGGCAGTTAATTCCTGCCCACTTTACTCATCCCGAAAACTTTTCCAGAAGAGAGCAAGGAATTCTGCACACAGAAAGGACTGTGCTTCAGCTTCCAAAATCAAAGCAGCTTATGCTGTAACATGCTATCATGAAAAAGCCCCATTTAGAAATCTCAGCAAAGTTCCACGCCTAAAGAGAGCGGGAGCCGAGCTCCCGGCGCAGTGTCCCATCCCCGAGGGAGCTGGACTGGCTCTGGGCAGCTCCCTGCTCTGCAGAGGGGCTCCACAGCTCCCACCCGCTCTCCTGCCGGGAGCAGCGCTGCCAAACACGCGGCTGCCCGAGCACAGACAGGACAGTGCGGTGGTAGCGGGGCAGCTTCACTGAGCAGTGGAGGGATGAAAAGCAAGCGACATGCTCCATAAGCAGATCAGATTTTCAAGCCCTGCCCCAGGAAACACCGACTGAAGAAACGAAAAAAACCCACAGATACAACCCAAACCCAAACATCCAAAATCCACTCAGCACCGCACTGGAACACGTACAATGGTAACACAAAAGACCTCAATCCACAACAACACAAGTACCTTTGTATATATTTTAAACACCAAATAAAGTATCCCTCCCATTCTTAGCACTGCTGTCTGGAATTTGGGAATATATCCTAACGGGCCAATTAAAAGATCTCCCATTGCTAGATTTTGTGTGATTTTACTGATGGTGAAGATGAACTGAGGGAAGATGATGTGTAATGCAGTCATTCAGCAAGTGTATAGGCAACCTTATGCAATAATCTTTGAACTAGTTTATTAAATGTGTTTCCTTTTCAGGATAAGTTTAACATCTAATGCCAAAATTTCATCAAGAACTCAGAAAGCCTAGTAGCCAGTTATCAGCTGTTTAACTGAGAGTACTAATACAAGAAATAGACATATATACACATCACTAGAATTTTCACACATACACACACATACCCACATCAGCATCCTGTTTATATCAATTTATTTTCACAAATCAATTTCCTTTCTCCTACTCATACTCTTCACATTTTCTGAAGGCACAACACCCAAATAGGCAATGTAAAATGTACTTCCTGTAGAAAAGTCTGTAGTCTCCTAAGAGAACAGTTTGGCAAAACCACGTTTGTTTAAAAATCTCAAGTTGCAAAATGAGCCTTCAAAGAGCAGCAGAGAACACCACCAAGATTAAAAATTACTTGAGGTGTCTGCACTTCTCATATGCAACACACCACTTAACCTTTAATAAATCAGGACTTTTTCCAGGAAATTACAAAAGCAGAAGTAGCAAAATCTCTCTCTCTTTTTTTTTTTTTTTTTTATCATCAAGTTTTAACAATGGGACAAGTCTCTAGGCAAAGCTCCCAGAAAGAGCCAGACCACCATCTGGCTCCATCATAGAGCAATGACAATTCACGAGCACTGAGTCTCCAACCAGCGCTCTGAAATCAAATGCTAGGCTGGCTCCATAAAAGCTTTGTTACAGCTATGAACACACAGCTGCACGCTTCCTCCCTCTTCGTACATAAATATACCCCTGGACACCGACAAAGGGAAAAAATAAATCATTTTATGCATTTTTCTATGCTTCCCTGCTATGCCTGTTACCAATCAATGTCAAGAAATATCTTACATATCTTATGTATTGTTAGCACTATAGAATATATATAACATATATAATTTTATTTTTGTTTTTACACATGCTAATGTTTCCAATATGACAAATGTCTTTTTGAATCCTGCATTTCTTGTCACACTGTAGATCCACTTCTGTTTGACAGTGACTCCTGGACATACATGTCAAGACAAAAATAAATACTGCTGTGATGGCAAACCTTTTAAAACTCTTAGGACACTAATACAGTGGCACTTAAAAAGACTTTTTAAATACAACAAAAAAGACAATAGTTAAATAGAAACCTGCTCTTACACAGCCATAAAACCTGCACTACACTCGTGAGATCTCTACTTGATTTTGTGAGAGCAGCCCCTGTCTTTCAACACATCAAATGTTGCACTCCAGCCCTCCACTCATACCCTTTAAAAAGTCCATGTCGCTATTTTAAGCAAGCATCCCTTCCAGCTGTACATAAGCAACACTGTAATTCCCAAACAATTGAGGTAATTATAAAAATGAATATCATTTATTATTTTCTTTTATTACTATCATGTCTGAACATTTGCTTTCATACAAAAGTCTGATTTTCAGCATTATATTTTCCAAGGGCATCCCCTCTGCACCAAGGGAGATAAAGATGGGTTAGGAATTGTGCAAGAGTTTTTGTTACCATCTTCAAACCCACAAGAACTTCATAAACAAGATTTTGGTACAGAATAACTGCCTGGCGCTTTTAGAGAACGAGAAAGGGGCTTTACACATATTTTCAGTTCCACTTGATTTTTTTTCAAATCGCATCTAACCCAATGAAAGGGGAGGGTAATTAAAAAAAAAAAAAAGAAATCATCACATTACTGTATGTTACCCTTCAGCAGTCTTTGGAGGAAATAAGAAACCGGGCTGCTTTTCCCGGCTCCCTCCCTCACTCAAAGCAGCCGGAGCGGCTCCTCTGCCCGCAGGGCTCAGCCACCCCCGGGGCGCTCGGCACAGCCCGTCACAGCCGCGGCTTCCTGAGCAACGTTCTGCTGAGGTCCTTCACCTCCTCGGGGCTGCCGACCCTCTCGTAGCCCAGCAGGGCCATGGGCTGGTGGCAGTACTCCTCGACCTGCTTGATCTGCTGGTAGCTGAGCGCAGTCCTCCAGGCGCTCAGCGCCTGGGTCGCGTTCCTGGCCGACACCACGAAGGGCTTGGAGGAGTAGCCGGGGCCGCTGGTCATGTTGAGGGCGAACTTCTCCATCTCTGGGCTGACCGCCAGGTTGACGAAGCCGTACACCTGCCGCAGGGTCTTGATGGGCTCGACCACCAGGTCCTCGTAGCGCACGGCCATGTAGTTGCCCTGGAGCCAGTCAGGGGGGTGCAGGGCAGTCTGCAGGGTCTTGGCCATGCTGCTGCAGATCACTTCCATGGCACCCAGGGCATGGTAGTCCGAGCCGCCCCCCCCCTCCTTCTTCCCGCCCAGCTTGTGGCCAGCATCAAGGAAGGGCATGCGGTGGATGTGGGGGTCCCGGCTCCTCACCACCTGCAGGCTCTCCCGGATGAGGCCGTGCCGGGACTTGATGCGGGAGCTGGCGACGGCCCGGGGGTCCCGCACCAGATGGATGACTTTGAGGTCCAGGGTCGGGTCCCGCATGAGCGGGGCGAGAACCGCCAGGTCGAACACGCGCACGCCCTTGATGACCAGCGTGCGGTACTTGTGGCACTCCTCTTGGAAGCGGCTGAGGCGCTGCGGGGGGCACTTTTTGCACACCCGATCGTCCACCATGCCCACCACCTCCTTGCGGTAGGCCGGGCAGAGGGGCGAGGAGCAGATGACCTTGTTGGTGGCCGCCCCGAAGATGCCGAGCGTGGTGAGGTTCTTGCCGGCGCCCCCCGTGCTGTAGAGCTGGAAGACGGAGAGGTCGCAGCGGTACAGGGAGCTCAGCATGTCGCGGGCCGCCCCTTGCAGCGAGACCGCGTCCCCGGGGTACAGCTTCTGCCAGACGTGCCACACCGGCTCGTAGAGGAAGAAAACCTCGGGGTTCTGGTTGAAGAGCTCCCCGAAGAAGGACGAGCCCGAGCGCCAGGTGGTGAAGACATAGACCAGCTGCCGCCGGGCACCCGCCGGGCCGCGGCTCCCGGCCGGCGGCGGCGGGGGCGGCGGCGGCGGCTGGTGGCGGGGGGCGCCCGGGGTGTCCCCGCAGCGCCGCGGCTCCCGCCGCCACTTGTACTCCAGCAGGTTGAGGGCGGCGAGCAGCACCAGCAGCGCGTAGCCCAGGCACAGCGCCAGCGCCTTCCGCCGGCACACTTTCATGCTGGGCGGCGGCGGGGCCAACTGTTGCTCAGCGCCCCGGCGCCCCGGGGCCCGCGGCGGGCAGGGCGCGCCGCCCCCGGCGCCGTGTCCCGGCCGGCCCCCCGCGCCCGGCCCGCATAGCGCAGCCGCCGCGACGGCCCCGCCGCCCCCGCCCCCGCCGCTGCCCTACTTAGCAGCGGCGCGGCCGCCCGCCCGCCCCGCGCTTCTCCCGCGCCGCCATCGCCGAGCGGCCGCGGGCGCCGCCGCAGCGCAGCTTCACGGCGGCCGCCGGGCCGAGGCGGCGCCGCGCTCCGCTCCGCCCCGCAGCGCAGGGCGGGCGGGAGCGAGGGGCGGGCAGGGGCTGCTCCGCGCCCCCGCCGTGCGGCGGGACAGCCCCGGTGCCGGTGACGCCGCCGCGGAGGGGCGGCCCGAGCTGGCGGCACCCGCCCCCCGCTCCCCATTGGCGGCACCGCGGCCCCGCCGGGCACGGACCGCCCCGCCGGGCCGGGGAGGGGGAGGCGCCTCGGGGCAGCCGCGGCACTGCCCAGTGTCGGGGCGCGGGGGTGCCCCCGCTCCGCTCGTCCGCCGCCAGGGAGAGCCCGGCCCGACCAGCACCGGCACCGCCCGGGCGCTGTTGGAAGCGGTTCCCTGCCGGGGGTTTCCGTCAGCCCTGCCCCGGGTACAGGCCGCTCACCGGGGACCCCCGCACAGCAGAGCTGCGCCGGTAGCGGGAAGAATAAAAGGGGAGGGGGAAACCCGAAAGGCCTGAGAGGGGCCCTTAGCTCGGTGTGTGCAGAAACTCGGCGGTCTCGAGGGTCCTCCAAAAACATCAAAAAAACCCACCCCAAAGTGGATCTTCCTGGCGGAGCTCGGGCACAAACTGCTCCGCCCGCAGTTTTTCACGATGTTTTTATAACAGGTGCCCGGTCGTCGGGCAGCCCCTCGGCCCCTTGGGTAGGTGACAGGGCAGAGCGCGGCGCGGCCCCGGGTGCGGGGGGAGAGCCCAGAGAGCCCCGGCCCTGCCCCAGCTCCTGCCCCAGCTCCTGCCCCGGCCCGCAGCTGGCCGGGCGGACCCCGAAACTCCCCACCCCAGAGCGGGTATCGAAGCGGGAAGGGCTCTCTCCTGATTTCTGTGCTCTAGAGCGCTGTATGCAGTGCAATGTAAGCAGTGGAGCAGCTCCAGGCAGCACACATCCCCAAAACGCACCTGAAAATGGCACTGAGGGGCAGGTCCCCTGTGGACAGGACACTTGCAGGGCACAGGCTTCCCAATGCCATCGGGCTCCGGGCAATGCCCAGTGACTGTTTCATCAAGGCATTTTCTCAGAGGTTTCCTCCCTTTCCTCGGCAGAGCTCAGAGCAGTGTGAGAGGTGCTCACGAGTTACAGGAGCATTTGGTGACACTTCTGTCCTGCTTTCTGTCGCAGCAGTGTGGCCTTTCCTGCTGTGCACACAGTGTACGAGGCCCACAGTCCAGGGCAGCCAGGAGGCTGGAGCTGCTGTACCTTGGCCTAAACATACTTCGATCCCTCTGCAACGGAGAGCACTGACTTTTCCCTGGAACATTTATTTTCCAAACAGCACAGATCCGACACTACAGCAAACACTTTTACACGCAGCAGATAAACCACAAATTGATGTGGTGTGTGTCTTGTCTGGTAGCACACTATTTAAAAAGAGCAAGAAAACAGTACAATAGGGTGAAGGAGGCTAAATGTGTAAGCAGTCTTCATATCCCTAACCAAAACAATGTCTACACTTCTCCCACATTTTCTACAGGGACATAAACAGCCAAGCTGTCTCTGGAAAAGCTTGTAGGCCCCTTTGAGCCCCAAAGTAAAGGGTAACTGCCACCCACACCCTGCTGTCCCCCCTGGGATGCAGCGATCAATCCACGCGGGACAAGTCAGGAGAACCGTTTCACAAGCTGCCAGTAACGCTGGTGGCAGTATTAAAATGTCACTGCGACTTTTCATGTAGAAATAACTTGTTAACGGCAGAATTTAAACAACAACTAAATATTGGAGGAAAAGTCTCTATTTCATCAAACAGTGAGGGGAAGGGGAAGCCATTTTTTTATCTACAGCGCTCCAGCGGAAGCCTTCAAAGCCACATTCTGTAAAAATTATTTGTATCTAGTTGGCAAAATAAATGCCTTTAAACCTGATGAGCTTAAAAAAATTGAGTTGTAACTTTTGAAGCATAGTATATAATGAAAAAGGATAAACCTCTGAAGCATCTTGTCACATAAAATTCTTGCAGTTGTTTTATTCTTTAGTTCTAATCCATGAGTTCTTCACATATAACAAGAAGACTGCTTATATCCTTTTTACAAAGGTACACATCAAATATTTATTTGGCTTTCCATGCTCACTACAGATGAAGTGACCATCACCCAGCTAAAGCAGAAATGTTTATTTTTCACTTTGGAATGGCCTGTAATAGCATCGATTAGTCTATATTAGATGATGAATAACAACAGCAGTACCGAGACACTGTAGTTCATAAAGCAATATCTCCCGCCAATATTGCACTGCAGCACTAATGCAATAAAGGACAGAGACTACAGGGAGCAAAGCCAATTCATAGCAGTGAAAATTCATTAAAATACCATGAAGTTCAAATTAATCTCTCCTTTCCATTTAACTTGGTTGAAGAGAGAGACAAAATTTCCTGAAAAAACCCAGAATGCCAGCTCCAGTTCTTACACCATTTAAAATTTAGCAAGTAACAAATAAAGATAAGCAAACACGAATTGCAGGTATAACATTTGAAATGGTAAAACTAGTCAGTAAACCCAAACATTAAGAGCTGTGACTGGATTCTGCACCTTCCCTGCTGTTATGCAATGGTAACATTTCTGAATCAGTGAGTGCACGAGTACTGACAGCAGCGCTGCCTTCATCAGACTGCTCCACCTTTACTGGGAAAACTCGGGTCCAAGAAGCTCTTTAATTTGACCTACCCGCTGCAAAATAGAATCTTATTTTTCAAAACTGGAGCTATGTCTGTATTTATGCTGTGCAGGTGGATTCAAATACCCATGCAGAACACGACTGCAATCCATCAGGTTCAGTGCAGCTGCTGTATTTGGTCCTCCCAGAAGTTTCAGTCCTCGTAGTCAAGTTATCACTTTAAGTAACTCAATATCATGAATATTGAATAAGTTTATATGGAAAATATTTATACAGCCAACATCGAATTCACAACTTTTTTTAATCATCTACACATCTGTTGCAAAGTATTAAAAATATATAGGGCAAAGGAACCCAAAAGAATAAAAACTTAAGTGGTAAGAGGCATGGAAAGTGTGTGAAAGAGGAACAGTCTGCAGTTGAACAGATATAGCCCTTCACAAAATTATTCAGACACTTCGGTGCGCTTTTTCCATCCTCTATTTTACTTCATGTCAATCTATTTTAGGCTTATTAATTTCTACACTAGATCACCTATGTCAAATAATAAAAAGTTTCCTTTCTGCGAGAAGTAAAATTCACGATTAAAAAAATAAAATTCAAGACCCCAACACTTACTTCTAGATCAGCTTCAGTTTGTGAACATTACATCTAGTTTCCCTTGATAGAGCAGAAAAGAATGCACTTTTTCCAGTGCAGGCAGTTCCACACTACAGACCTCAGATATAAGTAAGGTGTCTGTGTTTACCTCAGACTCTGCAGCCAGCAATGTATAAAGTGAGGGGTAAGTAACTGCAATAAAAACTCTCCGATTTAAAATATGAGGGGAAAGAAATATTTTTTTCATCTAATGCTTAAATATTTTATGTTACTGTTTAATATTTTATATTTAGTAACTATATTTATGAATTTTACATGTAATATTTAGGCAACCCAAATCCTGACTACTTGAATTTCTTCCCCCCTAAAAGTGATACTGCCTCAGTCAGAATTCTCCAAGATTCCCCCCACAACATCCCTTCATTTAAGTGATGGGGCTGAAAGAGATTTCATCCTTACTGGAACACTCCCTGACTTGATTTTTTTTTCATGCTTTAAGACTTGCCTGTCTCCTGCTCACAGGGGTGGAATGGGTTTTTCCTGAAGTCAAACTTCAGCAAGACTTTATCTTTTAAAACAAATTGGGTTTGGATGAAAGATGGAGAATTATGCTGTTATATACCTAGTGTGAGATAAGTTCTGGGTGCTGATTAAATACTCCTGTATCTAGCCTAATCTGTTCAGGATAAATATAGATGCTGAATTCCTCAAACACTGCACAAAAGTGACATTCTTAAAACTAAAGCAAAAGTTATAGACCACAAAATATGAACAAAATTTATATAAAATTGAGTAGTTCTCCAAATTTGGGAAACTGGTGAGTTTCCTTAAGACTGTATTTCAGTATCACCACTAGAGGTGGGTAAGAACCTGCAGAGTAGCATTTGGGATTGCAGATGTTTATATTTTGCACCCTTCCTTTTAGTGCTGTGCATGAAGTCTAACAGCGTATTCAACATGTTTTGCAGCAGTGGCACCTGATTTCCCTCAGAACACACTTTTTTCTAGTGATGTTGAATCCTTCAGCAGCCATTTGATTAAGCCATGGGTGCAGCAATCTGCCTTCTAAAGGATCCATTTCCTTTTGGATGTTCCTTCTGAACTGTGCCACTGTCCTTCTGCTGTGCAGGAGCAGCTGGCAGGGACCAAAATCAAAGCAGCTAATCATAAACTAGAAATACAAAGCCAAGTGGACAACCTACCTGCAGCAACTCCCCTACCCATCCCCATGCCCCCCATGCAGTCTCTCTTTTATATTCACTTCCAGCTGCACAGGTGACATTTTCAATAAACTTAATTTCAAAAAATATTTATAAATTCTTGTTTGTGCAGCTGAAGGAATTCCAGAACTTTGTAAATGTCCTGGGGACACTGCAGTGTAGATCAGTCTCTATTTGACTTTTATTAAAATTAGAAATCTTTTTTTTTAGCTGTTGTGTAACTGTTGTTTAAGTTCTAAAGGAAATTAAGAGATTTTATAACCATGTACCTTTAAAACAACAGGCAATACACTGTTTCACACCAAAGGCTTCCAAAACCTTTAGCGGGTCACACATAAGAGCTACCTCAGCCCCGCACATCAGGGCATCTCTGAACTCCCTACAGCCAAACCCGTGGGCCCTGGTTGATGACTGTCCTGGCACACTCCACCCCCGTGTTTGGGGTGCCCAGGAACATCCCCTCAGCTGCTCAGTGCAGCCCTGTCCCTGGATAACATCCCTGTCCCTGGATAACATCCCTGTGCGGGGGGCTCTGCCTGGTACTGCTGTCCCCCCACACCTCCTGCTGCACAGCAGGGTCCTGGGGGCCTCACTCACCTCCTGCCTCCCCAAGGACAGCAGGCAGCCCTGGATCTGAGCATTCAGATGATGGAGCAAAATAGCCGACCCTTATTTGACTACAGATTGGACAAATTTAAATCCCAGGGAGAGAGACGCCAATCCTTGTCTAAAAATTCAGACAGAGCTTTGGACAAAAGAGTGAGAATTCAGTTTCTCTCATAACTAACAGGCAGTGTGCTACAAATGACTGTCTAGGAAACTTCTTGAAATTAATGCATTGCATCTCTCAGAGTACTCACAGAGTAACATAAATCATTCACTATTAACTCTTAAAAATCCTCAGGATTCGAGAAATGGGGACTCCCTGTCTCTAACATTATTAAATTTCTACTCCATACCACAGTGAAACCTTCCTGCAGGCTGGCATGAAAGATGAGCTTCCCCAGTGAAACAGAACTGCCTAGAAATCAGGCTTTACTGCAAATTCTTCTCTTTTTTTCAGTTATCTAATTACCCTCTGCAAAAACAGAGGATGAGAATCCACAGCCCCTCTGTTCACACAACGGACAGAATTCAATCCCAGCCTCACATCTTAAATTTTACAGCCAATTCTTTTACAGAGTTTGCCCAAGGCAATGTTCTCCATCCAGTTAATCAGCAGACGGTTCTTTTCCCATAGCCCAGGGAAGACAACCTAAAATGCCAGGAAAAAAATAAATCACCAGCAACCCAAGAGATGCAGATTTTATGATGAAAATGACCAGTATCAGCTGTAATGAAAACCTCTATACAATAATAAGTTGAGAAGATTCATCTCCAGCCTCCTGAGTTTCTGTTTGCAACAGTGCAGTGTTTGCTCTGGCAGTATTAGCAGGTGAAAATGTCTGGCTAAATCATTACTGAAACATCAGAAGTGGTTTTTAGCATGGCTAAAAAAAGATGAAAACTGGTTTCAACTCTCAGTGATGACTTTGGTGATGATTCTGATTGCTGGTAATGATCCTGAAGTTCAATCCTGAGCACAAGCTGATCCATCTTCCATAAATCCAAACTGCATGCATGAATTTCACCCTCCTCTTCCCATGTCAGCTAAATTTTATAACAAGAACAGTTTGTCACAGAGAATTAAGCTATTCTGCTAGGTTAAGTCTCTCCATGGAAGATTCTGAGAGCTTTACACAGACCATACACTTACCCTGTCTCTGTGCTCACCTCTCCACAGGCACAGTTACCATGCACAAGCTCTAATGACCCAAGTCTCAGACCCACGTCCAGCCTCAAGAGCCCAAGAAGCAGAATCAGAAAACAGGTTCCACACTTGCCTGCAGGCAACCTATTAACAAGGTCTTGAAGAGTAAAACTGGTGGTCTGTAGTTAAGGGAAACAGCTACAGAAGTTCCCCAGTCCACACAAAAGTAAAAATAGAGCAAGGTCACAACATACCATGTTCCTGAACTCTGAGCTCCAAGTAGAGATTGTTAGTGTCTGGGACTTGTAATCTATCCCAAAGGAATACTCTGGCCTCTAACAACATCAGCCTTTCCCATCTTGTGGGGGCATCTGAGGTCTCTTCCCTCTTTTTTGGCTTTCACAGATCTTGCAGAACCTAAATTATCTTGGAGGCACTTGCTCCTTTCAACTTTGACTGACGGGTTCAAGTTGGAGAAAAGGAGAGGAGAGAGGCACAGCTGGGGTAACAGCTCACTGCTGCCATGAGATGGTCCCACTACCACATGTCCTGCCTCCCATGCACTTCATCCCACAGACCTGCCCACCCTGTGCCTGCCCTACCTTTCCAAGAGGAAAGCTGTCAAACAAGGTAGCAGAAAGGACAGAAAAGTAAGAGAGCAAGAGGCACAGGGAAGGCAGGAACAGGACCTGCACCACACATAAGCACCAAGGTGCAACACTGGCTCAGGCACAGCAACAACTTCCCACTACAGCATGACATGGGCTCTGTTCCCTTCACCTGCAGTTCCCACAAACCACTGTGAGTACTGGAAAACTGCTCATCCTCTCTGAATCTGAGCAGCAGTTTCGAGTGGGAGTTTTCTTGGTTCAAGAGAGAATTATACAGACAACAACACAGTGAGCAGCCCATGCCTCATTAATGAGTTTGAGGAGCACAGAGGTCACTGTTGACAGAGGAACAGCGGCAGCCACTACAGTTCAACAGCACAGGCAGAACCAGCATCAACCAGCAGAGGAGCAGATGAGGCCAAGAAACTGCTCGTGCGTAACAGGCACAAACATCACTCTCTTCCAGGATAAAAATAAAACCATTTCTGGATATCAGCAAACTGACAATTTTATTGTCGCCGTGTCATTTGGAAAAATTTCTGCATAGAATACAAACCCAAAAGCAAGTAAGACAAAAAAGGTCATGTGAAACTACCATTTCCCCTCTAAATAACCACAAACAGAAAACTTTACAGCTTATGACAGAGTTATACATAGAACATCACAGCACAAGATTAGACATCAGAAGTGACAAATGGCAGAGGCTTACCCATGAAAACTGACTGTGCTGACAGAAGCAGGTGGAGGAAAAAATACTATGCAATTGTTTATGACTTCTGCATCCTACATGGGAAAGAGATTTGGACAAAATTAAATTAGCATTTTAGTTATGATTCTTACCAGAGTGGTTGAACTGAGGAGCAGCAGCTACAGCAGCGGCATGAACCAGCAAAGAATTGAAAGTCTTGCAACAGCTCATGCAGCAATGAGAACAAAAAGAAATTTTAAAATACTATTATGAGCTTCTTTCATAAAATACATGAATTCAACAGCCTTATTCAGAAAAGTAAACTCTGATACAATTTGCAGGGTTTGACTGTCAATATTAGGTTTGTAATTTGATAATTCTCATAATGCTGAGCAGTTGATTTTAAGAGAGGATAACTGTAGAATTCTCATCTAGGTTATCCCACTGCTGCTGTCTCAGCTGTAGAGAATTTACGTTAAGTGTTCAGTGTAGACCCACAATGGCTGGGAAATGTCCCTCCCCAAACTCCTCACACAGCTGTATGAAAGCAAGCAAGCCACCTGTCTAAAAATTAGATACCAAGTTCAGACCCTAATCCATCTGCAGCAATACAGCCATGCTTCTAATTTTTATTTATTAAAAGCATTAATTCCACTAAAGCACTGTACCTGCCTGTGGAGGAAAACCCCACAAGCAACCTGCCTGAAGTGGTCAAAGATGGTCAGAACAGATTTGCCATTTTTGGCTGATCTTGCTTTTGTCATCACAAGATCCTGCCTTTTAAGTCATGTTACATAAACTTGTCGCTCTCATGTCACTGGGACAGGTGAACTCACATTAGCAATCATTGCTAGTCTAAATAGATGCTTTGGAAAACATATTCTGTTACCATTGCTCCCAAGTGGTTGATTCTCACACCTCAAAGCCTGCAAAGAGGAGGTGGGGGGAGACCACATTGCACGTGCCTAGTGCCCAAACAATAGCCTGACACTGACCTTCAGAAACCAACTCTTCCTCAAATAGCACAAAAAATATATGCAGCTGGTGTGCACAGAAGTCAAAGGAAGTCAGAGTTTAAAAAAGGCAGTTCAACTACAAACACTTCTGTAACACTGGTGAGGAAATACTTTTAATTGTTGGAAGGAGACTCTATGCCCCAAGCAGCTTTTCTGCACTGGGACAGGGCCCACAGTCAGGGCCGAGCCCGAGCAAGCCTTATGGACACACTCTCAGCTCAGAAGAGAGTACCTGTAACCACGGGCCAAGAAGGCCTTTCCACAAACATCGGGATGTCCTGGAGTGTGGAATAGGCTTCACCAAAACATGTCAGACACATGTCTGGGAACACACCATGGATATTCCCTTTTCCAAGGTGACCCCACTCCAAGATGGGCCTTTCAGGTGGCAGGGGGTTCTCAGCCGCACCAGAACTCAGCTGTAGCAACTTACTTCCTCTGCTTTGGCTAAACCTAAACACTAAAGCATCAATATTTACCTCTCCTATCATCCATAGGGCAGGAGAGGACAGAGAAGCCTGTTACCCACTCAGGCCTCCTCCCCTTCCCAAAGCAAAGGGCTGGACGCTCACAGACTGAGGGGTCTCACAGCATAATGGGCTCTCTTCCTCTACAACCATAGAAACCACTGGGACCACAACTCCCCAGGTCAGAACTTTATTTCACAAGGATTCATCTGAATGCTACTTCCTGAATCCCAGGATCAGTATTTACATTACCCTGCTCACCATTTCACCCCAAAAGGCTGCAGGAACACAAGTCACATAGTAATGGCATACTGTGACTGTAGCTTGTCACTGCAACATGACCTAAAGAAAAATAAATTGCACAAGCAGCCTAATTTTAAGTCTTCAGTATTAACTTGCATATTTTACAAAATATTTGTTACCAGATGCTGTCTCCTTCACGCTCTTCTTTGCGGAAAAGCCAAGCTATAAACAAAACTATAAAAGCAAGGAAGAAACCAACAGAGTAAGGAGGATCAAAAGATGCTCTTTTCTACAGGACAAAAAACCAGGCATCCAGCTAAGGATACAGATTCTTAATTGCTCTTAAGAGACTATTAGGTGAAGAAACAGCTGTTCTAGAGCCCAGGATATGAAGCAAAGAACAAGAGGTACGAGAATAGTATTTAGAAAATAGATACTGAAAAAAGGTCTTGCATAATAAAGTGATTACCAAATAAAATCTATTGGGTGTGCTCCTTTAGCTCTCTTGCTACTTGGCTTAAGTCTTTTATAATCACTGATGAGAATTTTATAAAAGCTGAAATAAAAATTAATTATTGAAAAGTACCTGAAATGCTAAGTGATTTTCTACCCTGAGGGTTTTTAGCTATTAAATGAAATATACAATTGATTCTACAGATAGAATATTCCTGTGGCAAACCATCTTTAGTCTCACTTGACCCAGAACATTGACATTTATCACTCCTCCACTTATAAACAGCTACAAGATGAAAGTAATAAAGAACTTAATTGGATCTGAAGTGATTGACTTCCCACTGCAGCCAGGATTCTCCCTGTTCCCAACTGATTTTAGTACCTACGTTTTGCTCCAGAAAGCCTCATCTAGTCTGTGCCAGGTGCAAATACACAGAATTTAGGAAAAAAAAATCTGTTTCCAACAGTTTAGTTACCAAAATCTGTGCATCTGAAACACCTTATGTTACAGGAGAAAGAAAAATATAAAAAATAAACTCTGCATATTTCTGAAACAGTCTTTATAATGCAATACAAACCAATAAAAGGAGTATTAATTTCTCATTATCAGTGCATCTATTCAATACCCATTCTATGAAAGTCTTCACAGTACACATGCATTCTCCACATTTTCAGTGCTCCAGATCATCTCAAGGTTCTCATTAGCAAAGAGAAGTCTCACTTAATTCTCACATTTGCAACAATTTATATAATCTTATGTCTCCCATCAGAAAAAAAACCAGAGAAAATATATATTTCTTTTTTCCCAGAGACCTTTCAGATCCTGCTTCTGAAAGTGCTGCAATGAAGTTATATACAAGTACAAGGCAGGATTTTCCCCAGCACATTTACAAATCTCTGTGTAAAGCCCATGGACACCCCAGTGTAAGAGCAGGCCCTCATCCAGCACTCTGTGCCTGCAGTGAAGCACAGCTTCTGCTTTTACAAACAGTTCACGAGAGGCCAGATCCCTTTAATTTTATGTTTTTATTACAATATCCCCACACCTCCACATATAAACACTGAACCCTCCCCGTTCCTCATCCCTCTCCCACCCACGGAAAGGTTGCATGGCAAGAGACCAGGGTGGAGTAATTTAAAGCCACATCAATGCCTAACACACACAACAGGTTTGGAGAAGGGAAAGCCTTTCTCATGAAAAGAAAAAAAGTTAAACAGCCTCTTGATTTAAAAGATTAATAAATATGTAATAAAAAATTAATTTATCCTATTTTGAAGAATTTCCAAAACAGAGGAATAAATTCAATAAAATTATGTAAAAGCTGTCCTTTTGGAGTAAAAATCAGTTTCAGCAAACAAGAGTGTCCTGTAGGTTGCAATTATTGTATCTATACCTAGGAAGTCAGAGAGCCTCAGGGTTGCTGTCCTTTCAGTGTTCCCCATGGGTGCCATGAACTAGGCCTGTTCCTGAGCCGTGGTGTATGTGCTGTACATGCACAGCCATGGGAGGTGTCTCTGCAGAGGCCCTTTGTGAAAAACGAACAGAACATTACTCTGGTGTTACAAATACTCCCTGCAATTAAAACAGAGAAATAGGAAGCAAAGATTTACTTGTAAAGCTTATCAGAGTAAGTACCAGACTGTTCAACTGCTCTTAGAATACAATCTCACAGCAGGAGAGAAAACCCATCCACTGGATTCAGAAGGTGCTTTTATCTGGATAGTCAAACTAGTGAAAACAGGAACTGCACTACACTCAAAGGTCCAAGCACCATAGTCTGTCTGAAATACACGGTACTTCCAAACAAACTCTGCATTCCCTTAGAGATCTGTATCACCAGTGGGGCAAGAAAACAACATCTTCATTTTCTGTTCAGATTTTATTTGAAATCTAATTCGTATTGTCAAAGCTACAAAAAGGGGAACATTTGAGTTATTTCTGCTATGTCACAACATTCTAAAACAAAATATCACTACTGCCAGCAGATCAGTTACACACATTTCTGATGAAACTTCTAAACACAAAAATGTTTCTTTTGGGAAATAGTCACAATGAAGATATTTGTACAATATAAAACAATGACAGGTCTACAGATGCCGATACTCATGAGTATACACGTGCATTCACAAAAAAAAAATAATCAGGAATGCTTTTTTGTTTTTTAACAGACTGTTCAGGCACAAAAACAAAACCGCATTTCCAGTAAGTGACAGCATCATAAAAAATATTAACATTGTCAGTGTTTGCTTTTCTTTGACTTCTTGTGAGATCTGTGAGGAGAACGGGACTGAGACCTGGATTTTTTCCCTGACTTTTTAGGGGATCTGGATCGTGATCTTCTCGATCTTTTGGGTGTCCTGGAGCCAGATGGTGACCTGCAAAAAAAATAAGGTTTTATGTCAAACACTAATTGAGAACAGCATCTTCTTCTGCAGTTATTTGGCATTCACTTATTGAGCCAAACAAGGTAGAAAATATTTTTCCCTAGTAAGGGAAAGTAATAGAATGATATTTTGTTTTTGAGAAAAAGGCAATCTTTGCCTTTTAAGTTTTTAGAGTATTTTGAGCTTAACAGTGCTTAGAATCCACAAGAAAAATAACACCAATTCGTGCCTTTAAACCCACATCAGGAATTCCCAACTTTCCACACATGCCTCAACTACCTTGGCTCTTGTAATAATGGCAGCCTATGTCCATATAGAAATGAAAAATTATGTTGAATTGTGTGGAAAGTTAAATACTTTTGATTCTCATCAAACACATTCAGTTTGTGATGTTACCCCATAGAAAAAGAATAGATACTGGATAAACTTACTGTCATCTAACCCAAACCTAACACACTGATCTAATATAATCAAAACTGAATGACCATTGTATTAACTCTAATGAAAAACCTCCAATGCTTTTCTACTTCTATTTGAATTCCTTACTTATATAAGCACAAGAATCTGATTACTGTCAATATGTACTATGATTTTCTCAATAGCAAAGGTATTTTCCTCAGCACGACTGAGGAATTTTATATCAATAAGATATTCTACACCTCTAAAACAAGTGGAAGCTGAACTTTCAAGTTTCAGGTTACAGCAGCATTGATACATCAGTAAAATTTCACCTCAAGTTTAACATTAACTAGAGACAAATATTTGTGGCAGTTTGGAGATTAGGAAATACCTAGTTCTGAAACCCCGTAAGAAGTATCTAATCTAGACTTTTTTCCCCTTAAAAAACAAACTAGGGGAGAGAGGAGCTTCATGTAAGCTCCTCAGTGTAAAAGACTGCATGCTCACTGTAATGTAAGTGGTTTTACAGTAGGAGTACAGAAATTTTAGAAGGGCTACAGAAGACTTGTCCTTTGAAAATAAAAAGCTGAGAAAGCAGCAAGGTGCTGTGGTTTAAAGCAGTATCTCTCAAAATGACCACTAAACAGCTAAACAAAACCATCATGAGAGCAAGTACTTGAGTATCAAATGTGCTCTGCTAAAACACACACACACAAACTCCACCCAACACACACCTGAGTGCTTCCCAAAACAGAGAAGATACCAGCTTACCTCTTGCCTTTTTTACTGACATCTCTGGGAGAGTCTTTGTGTGATGACCGGGACCGGGAGCTCTCTTTGTGGGACCGTTCCGAGCGCTCCGAGCGCTCCGACTTGGGGGACGGGGATTTGGCTCTGCGGCTGCCGCTGCTGCGGGACGGGCTGGGGGACGTGCTGTGCCGCCTCTTCCTGCGGGCAGGGTGTCCACACACACACAGGGGAAAACGGGGGTTAAGAAAATTTATCCCTTTCTCTACAGCTTTTCCTTTGCCAATGTAATGTTATAACAGTTATGCAAATAAAGTGCGGTATTTTATTATTAAAAAAAAAAAATCAAGTCCAACGCGTGCAACAGATTTTGTGGGGAAAAAAAAATGAGGGCCTGTGAGTCACCTTACAGTGTAAAAACATTCTGTCATAGCTTCCTGAAAAGCAAAGCCTTTTACTGTATCTACACTTAAAACCCTGGCAGAGTTTGGCTATACAAGTATTAGATGATCAAAGTGTACAATCAACTACCCCAAAAGCAGCTGTTCAGAAGGATTTGCACTATGAGATGAATAACATTTAAGCCACTACAATTCACTTGTGGTCTGTCCTCAGGACAGTTTTCTGACTTTATAAAGCACTGCAGGCAATTCACTGCTACAAGAGTTAACAGACCCTGTTTTCAACTGTTCATCATTTTACATTTCCTCCAAAAGGGGACTCCATTCAAAGGGGTACAGTACCTCACTTGGGGCAGCATAAAAATGACCATTCCTTTACAATCTTAAAGCATGTTTTAATAGCCAAAGCATGTTTATTGTTGTTGTGCGTTTGTTGTTTTGCTTGGGTGCTTTTGTGGTTTTCTTTTAAAATAAGACACATGATACAATGTAATGTCAAGGGTGCCATTGCATACAAAGACACTATGAGGTTTTTCCTCTCATCCATTTTATTCCAAGGAAAGCCATACCTCTCTTTTCGTGTGGGTGTACATTCCTCCTTTTCCTTCTTATCCTTGGACCTGGTCTCAGACTTTTCCTTGTCCTTTTTGTCTCTGTCCCGTTCTCTTTCCATCTCTTTTTCTTTTTCCTAAATTATTAGAAGCAATCATGATTTCAGATGAGGTGTGACTCATTATTAAGGGCAACCAAGCTGATCACAAACAGCACAAAAACACTGAGCACTGAGGGAACACAGCACATGACCTGAACTAATGGTCACACCATCCCTGCTCTTCCAACCTTTCCTCCTGCTTTGGACACAGCACAAACATTCACTGGAACACAAACACTAACAAAAACGTGAAAGAAGTCACCCTGTGTGAGAAAATCTGAGTATCTAATTGGAAATGAACATTCCTGAATTTTACAAATTTCAGGGAAATGTTAGAGCTGTCAAAAACAACTATAAGTCCATTTCTCTGTATCAATAGGTCCATTTTGTAAGAAAATACATACCCTGAGTACACCTCATCTGTCACAAATAGAAAATTAACTATAGAAAAATAAACCTAAACCATCAGCAAGTCTGAACACAGATATCAAGAGATGTGTTTTTAAGTATCAGCATTAAAAAAAATGCCTTCCATGGCAAAAAATAAACAGATATTCCCTGCATACTCCATTAAAAAGATAAAGAAGGGGTGATTTAGCTAAGTGAAAGAAAGGAGGGAGGGAAAAAGAAAAAAAAAAAAAAACAACAAAACCAACAAACAGAAAACAGTAGAGGGAGAGGAAATAACACAAGTGCAGGAAATACCAGAACAGCTACACTCATCTACTCTCACATTTTCTTTACACAGAAGAACCAGTATTACATTACTGTTATAAAAACTAACTTTATTAGGGCATTAAAGCAAAAGAAAGTTATTCTCTTAACAACAGGGTTATTACTGTTTTAAAAAACTATTATGATTATCATTAAATATTTCTTAACTATATATTACCTTCATAATTGAAAATGAAAGAGGTAATTATTAAAAATCTGAAATATTGTTAGCTGGCTGAACTACTTCAACACAAGGCATCTAAAAATTTATCAGGATTACAATTTCTGCTTGTTTAAGCTACTGTCTCAACTAAAAATTCTGTGCTTACTGTATAAAAAATTTTTTTACAGAAAATACTGAGGAAGTCGAAAGTTTTAAGATACAACTACATTTAGAAGGAAAATACTTATAAAAATTAAAGTCTTAACTGCTAATATCAACCTCCAAGGTATACATCTCCTTCAGGGATCAGCTTGCCTAATTTTTACAAGTCTCCTTCTTCAAGGTACTATGGAAAATTGCTTTAGTGAATTAGTCAGATACTGAACCCCAAATAATGCAAATAACAAGCGACAAACACCTGGTGGGAACTGCTTATTTGTACTTAGCTTCCAAGAAACTGCAGGGGTATCTGTGTCATCTCTGATCTGTCAGGCTGTGAAAGCCATTGTCCCTTACCCTCCCTCACTAAACACACTGTCCAAAGAGGTTCTGTGTTCTTTTGTTGTGTTTCAGTGATTTGAGATCACATGATATCTTATATATGATGATAATTTTTAAAGCCACTGTGACTTCATAGTCCAGAGAGGACTACTATTAGAACCAGTCACATTTGGATGAATGTATGAGCTGGAATTGTCCAGGAAACTTAGACACAGGAGAATCAGAAAACACATGCTGTACTTAATACTATTCTTTCTCTTCCTTGAGAAGCCTTTAGCACAACAGATCAATTATTAAAAGTAAAATGGAAAGTCTGATGAACATCTTCAATGGACAGCTCTCCCTTTCCTTTCCCACATCTCAGAGTTTCCTTCATGCAGTAGATCTAGAAGTGATCTCTAAGGTTTCTATGCACTCTATGATACCCAACTGTACAGTGTGAAATACTACAGTATTTTGATTAAAAAAGGGAGATTATATGTATTCTGCAGAAAGCACTTGGACTTAAACATGCAGTTTAACATTACAGTAGTATGTACATTACAAGAACCATGTGTTATTATACTTAATGCCACCTTACATTTGATAAACTCAATAAAAGCCTATCACAGAACCAGAACCAAACATAAAGAACAGTTCTTACCCTCTGGAGCAGCTTGTCTCTATAGTGTTCAACCTGTTCCTGAAAACTCTGGCCTGGTTTCTTGGGTCTTTTCCCAGACTCTAACTCATCCTGAAACTTCATCACCTTAAGCTGTGAAAATAATACTGACCATTAGGTTATTGGGTTTATTATTATCCAGTTAGGCAGGTGGCTGAAAATGAAATTTCCATGATTTATAATCTGTGTTCTTCATTCTTTCTATACAAGCTTGTGCACAGAGATACTAAATGTATTTGAACTGGATCAAAGTAACAAAACCCCACACTTATCCGCAGGCACCTGCAGTTGTTCACAGACGTGGAAAGAACTAAAAATAGAGGGATTTTTTTTTGTTATTCTACTACATTCTGTCCCCACCGTTAGAACACTGCACCCTTGTATTTCTTTGGTCATTATCTGGTTTTTTGCTTTCAAAATGAAATCATTTCCTGCAGGTGTCAATGAATTCTTTCAACTTCTCTTGTCTACTCCAAGGTTCCCTTCAGAAATTGTCTTTTTTTCCATTTAACCCTAAATATTAAAATCAAATGACTGACATAATTAGGACATAAAACAAACGCATCTCTTCAGGGCTATTTGCACAGAGTGGCTGATTTGAAAGAACTGATTTTTACTAACATAGTACTCTTTCATGTGCTGTCAAGCTAGCAACAAAATTCAGTTCACAAGTGCTGCTAAATGTAACACTAAATTTACTGTAGTATCCCAGCAGAGTCACAAAGTTAAGTAAATGTCAGAATTTTTCCCTGTGTTGTTTTCAGGGGTTTTTTTGGGTTTTTTGGTTTTGTTTTTTTTGGTCTGGATGCACTAAAACCTTTCTCCAAGTTGATTCATATCATGAAACTTCACTCACATCTCTTGTCAATCCTTCATTCCTAGTGACATATCCTTGTACAAACAATCCTTCAATTTTTTTGGAGAAGTTGTCTCTTTTGGGGGTGGATGGGGAGAAACTTGGTAATAAGTCAGGTTGTATTTGTCAGCCCTCTTCCAAATGTTTATGCTCTGACCCTTTTGCATTTTCTGTTTCAATACTGACCTGCAGAGTTATATATGAGTAGATTTTTCCAGTGCTCAAGGTTTTATTTTTAGTGAACACACAGAATTGGTTTCTTTTTAGAAACATTTAATTTTTCCACATTGAAAACACACAAAGGAAAAGACTTTGCAATTGTGTCCATTTTGATTATCTGAAAGGATCTTATTCTCTATTTCCTAATATGAAGTAAGCACAAAATCAAACCCCAAAGGTTTTTTCTTCCCTCTCAAAAATAGCAGGCCAGACTGGATACCATATATTCCAATCAGCCCTTCCAATTACTGACAGAAAGGTATCACAAAAAACAAACTAATCACAGGAACAAATATGTTAAGAAGCATAAAACCCAAGCAAGGATAACACTATTTTGAGCAAGATCCCCTTCCCCTTCAGCTACAGAGCTTATGCCAGAAACACCTTTTTCATTTTAGTCTGAAATATAATGGAGCCACTCATTTTGGGGGAAAAAACTAAAGACAAAAACCCACCACCACTGTTATCTGATACCACAGTAAATTTCTGTCAACTGTTCTGCTTCCTTCCCTCCCTCCCAGAGCAGGCTCTACCTGCCCTTGAGCATTTTTCCTTACAATTCAGCCAAATAAATTGTCAGCAGCCAACGGAAAACTGACACCACCATTTGTCACATACCACCTTCCATAAAGGCATTTTTTCTTCTTGTCCCCTGCAAATTCACAAATTTCAAAGGCAGGAAAACCTTTTGGAACCATCTACTCAGTGTCCCCATGTACCCCCTGTTCTGGTAAGAAGTGAGGATTGCATTCCCTACCACCATGTACACTCCAAGGTCATCAGTACTGAACAGGAGCACAGAGGAGGCTCAGCTGATCCAGAAAGCCTCTTGGGCTGTCGTGGTATGAACATGCCCATAGCACTTGAACTTTGTTTTCCCAAGTAAATCACCCAGATAATTTAAAACACAAAACCAACAAAAAAACCAAACCAGCAAAAGCCCACCAAAAACCTATCCTTATAAGATTTTATTCCTTTACATATTTAGCCAACAAAGCTGTGACACTGTTTAACCATATTTTGAAAGCAAGGAAGCCTAAGTCTATAGGCAAAACTAACCTGAGATGAAAATAAACGAGGTGTCCAAACAAGAGGCTTTATTTGATTTAATAAGCTAAAGTGGACACAAAAAAATGCTGCCATGCACAGCACACAACCCGCTGCTGGCATGACATTCTGAATGGCAAAAGGAACTATTTGCATGTAACTTCTCCAGTCACTGTGGGTGGAGGGGGCAGGCTGAAGGTGGTCATTGGCAGGTGCACAGAGGAAGAGAGAACATAGGAAAAGCCTATACTACAGTAAGTACTCACTCAGCACCTCCCCAGACTCCAACTATGGTGAGATCATATGGTTTCCTGAGACAGCTGTGGTCTGTTACAGACCCACCATCAATGGATCTCTCCTCCACACACTCGCTGTATCTCCCTTTAAACTGTAAACTGACTCCTTTCAGAAAGATGCTGTGGGCACAGGAAATCAGCTCGAGCACATCCCCTGGAAAAGGTGACTGAGTGTTCCAAAATGCTGAGATGGTATCAACAGCTCACTAAAGAAAGGTCAGGTTCTTTCACCTTCCTTCTCTATTACTGCACTCCAAGCTCAGGGTTTCCCTTCTACCCTGCCCTTGCAGCAGCTGCAGTTTTCCATAGACCAGATCAATTCACTATCCCAGCAGAAGCCCACCCTTACCCCTGGCTTCAATCTTCCCTCCAGTAGTGAGATGTATTGGGTCAGGGGAAGAATGAGCAAGTGCCAGAGTTCACAGGATCAGGATGTTCCCTCACCCAGAGGTGAGCTGTCAAATAGATCAGCTCATCCTACACCTTCATGTATAGAGCCTTTTGTTATTTTCGCTTAACACATCACCACTGTGACTATGGTTTAAAAGGAATTACTTAGGTCCCAAAATCTACAGAATTCTCTAAAGAACTGCACCCAGAACTACTATATGAACTTAGACACTTGGTTACCTCCTTTCACTATTTCACTGTTCATTGTACCCTGGCCAGAGTGAACAACCTTCTTACAGTCTTTTCCTGCAGAGGACATGATGCTCTTATTCCTATCACACAGTTCCAGATACTCCCCCAGGAGAATGAGATCCTTAATACTTAGGCTTAAATCTCCCAATTCATCTAATCAATGAATTTTGTAAGCATTTCACTTTGTAAACCTGCATTTAGAAAGAACTAATGTATTCTCATTGCACTGGCTATTCTTTAACTATTCTTGTCCAACAGACAGGAACTGTTAAGCCTGTTCATCCTTAGGAATAAATACATTGACTTTTATCTGAACTCTCTCCAAACTCAGCAGGATAAAATGGAAGGGGAAAATTTTTCAAAACTCTGTGCCAAAACTTTTCAGTACTAATTCTTTAGACAGAGCAGCCTCCCACAGCAGTTTATAGTCTTCAGAGACTGTAATGAAGAAGTGTCATATATCCATGAAGTTCCTATGAGCAACCACTACCAAATACTTCCATGCAGGGATCACATTTCCTACTAACAGGAGGAGGTCCCTCAAAAGCTCCAGATAAACAGCTCCACAACACGACTCTTCTCTATTGGTTCTCATCTTGAAACTTCTCCCCTCTCTCCTCAAACATTTGAGGAAAGTTTAAAAGGTTCAGGCATTCCTGGAAGGTGAGGCCTTGATTACAGCCCACCCAGTAAGCAAGCAAGGTAAAGGAAAGGGTGACACCTTGCTGCCATGGCCCAGGGAAACCACAGACTGCTGCAAACTGAAGCTCTGCTTTGTGTACTTTCACAGCAACAGGTGTGATGTTTCCTTACTTAAAACTAATATGTTTTCAAAAACTGCTCTTGGTTTTCTAATCTGCTGCTGATACTATCTGAGCCCATACACAGGGTCTTTTCCACAAGAGGTCACTCCAGTTATACAGCCTCAGACCTGACCGGGCCAGGTTCAAAATAACTAGTTCAAGGTCAATTAGCTGCATACTGCATATTAGCATGAACTAGGAAGTTAATCATCAGATACTTTATGAAAGACAGGAATTTCTACTTGATAAGAAGTTGCACTCAAATGTAGACTAATTACAGACAGGACAGACATCCAAGCAGACCAAAGTGTTTTGATTTTCCTTAGAACAGCCTTGCCCCAGCAATGGCTGTCACAAGTCCTAGACTTTGCAGGAGCAGAGAAAAATATTTCTTTGAAAGCTTGATTTTTCCAGCAAGTCTACGAACAGTGGAATCTCTGCAGCTACAGTATTATCAACAACAGATGACAGATATACTGATGTACACATGTGAAATACCTCCTCTGCCATAACAGCCCTCTGGCATGCTCAGTCACACTCACAGGTTGCCAAGTGTCTCAGAGCCAAGCAATTCCTTGCTTTTGGCTTTGTGTAAAACAGAAATACATTCAAAGATTTAAAATAGATCAAAATCTCCTGAATAGTCATCATCTTCTAAGAACAACTGCTATAAATAGCAAAACTATCAGTTAAGTAAGAGCCGATTTGTCTCATCTGTTATTATTAAATCAGTAAGATATTTAATAGGGTATCTTTTTGTCATTTTGCAGTAGCCTCAAATGAACCAGGTACAGAAACCTCCACAGACCAAAGGGTTATGTTGTTCTAGCAATGATTACAAGCCTCACACAGCTCCTATGATCTGATAAACAAATACACAGAAGTTGAGTATTCTTCACACTAAGCACCATAATCCAGAGAAAGAAATAATGGAAACTGTATGGAGCTTCAGTTTCTTGACAAAGGCAGCCACCTTTCCCTTGTGACATCCACTTTGGCTCTTTGGCTCTTGGAAGAAAAATAAATTGGACTTCAAATACCATGACACATTTGGGGCGGGGGGTGTTTGGTGTGGAACATGTCAGTTTGTGCACTGGGCAGGGGGCACTGACAGAGCACAGACACAGGATGGTGTAACAGGATCCTCCCTGCAGCTCCCGGAGCTCAGTGGTTCCCAGCAGAAAGGATGAACAGGATGACTCAAGACCTTTAGTTTTCTACCTCAGTCAAATGCTACTTTGAGGTCTCAGGTGGCCAACACAAAGGTGAGTAAAGGCAGCTACTAAAGAGGACTAAAACCCTGTTTGACCCTTCTGGAAGCATGGATGTGTCTGGATTTGTGAAGAGCCTGCCTCCTGCTGCAGGTGAACCCTGTGCTGTGCTTTCTGTTTGGAGTAGGGTTATAAAATCCTGTGCAGCAAGGCGGAGACAGAAGTAAAGTACCTCAGAGAAAGGTCCAAGGAGGACAATGCTGCTTTATTTTGTCTGAGTTTCTGACCACTCTGAGGAAACAAAATGACCAATTTAAACAACAAAATTCCCATTTTTCTACCACTTCACAGCACTGAGGTCTCTTTACAAAGAGGAATACACCTTTCTTTTATATGTCACAGGATGGGGGAAGAAAGACACACACCTATACAGCACTGTAAAGACCATTTTGAAAGTTGAGTTGTAAATGCTGTAAAGTGCCAATCTTTCCACACTTAAAACAGGTGAGAAATCGCTGTTCTTTGGTGTTACAGGAAAGCCTCTGCTCTTGCTAAGTTTTGGAAAGAATTCACACTTCAGAAGGATTAAGAGGGGTAGCAGGGAAGCAAACAAAAGGTTACTAACTTGCCTCCTCTGATTGCTGCGGCCAAAGTTTGTTTCTTACTGCACTTTCCCCTCCCGGCTGACAAGCTTAATTTACTGACAGTGCCAAGAGAAAGAATTCTTGTTTGTATCCATGAATTTCCAAAAACTGCATGAAAAAAATCTGTTTCAGCTTCCCTGGTAGTCACTGTGTAGGACTGTTAGAGAATCAGACTGCCAATTTTTTTGCCAAATATTAGACACATTTTTTACAGTTTTTATTAGATGGCATAACTGTTAAAGCTGGTAATTGGCTGTTTTTTCCTCAGTTCCTTCCCTCAAATTTAATAATGGATGTGGGTTTTGGCAGGGATTGGGTACATACTAAGAAGAAACTTTGAGTGTGAATGCTTTAAAGTAGTACAAGGAGTACTTTCCTGCCAATGACAAACTTGAGGAGAAATTTTAAGTACTCCTACATAGTGTCTGAAATGTTCTGAAAATGAAAAAGAATTGCTCTACTCTACTTTCCTGGCAATTCTGAAAGTCTGACACCAAGATGGTAATTTACTTACCAAAAAAAAATTAAATGCAAACCTGTGCTTGAAAACCTCAAATATTTGCCACCTAAAACTGTTCCTGAGAGGATACGTTGAGGAAAGAACTTAAATCACTCAAGCAGTGTAAAACTGCCAATGGTTAAAGTAAATCACTTCCTAAACTGCCTCCACAAGTGCCAGGATAACATCTCTAAAACAGATACACAATCTGAGAGGAGCCCTTTCCATAACTGCTACGATCAATATTACAGCAACGTGAAAATTAGTTTCACTTGTACTTTCATTAGTCTAACACATATTTTCTACAAAAATACTGCCACCATGAGTCAGGTCAGACATAAATCCCATTCAGCTTTTCTCAAATGCAGACTTTACTAACTTAGTATGGCTACAGATCACAAACTTTCAAACTGCTATGCAAAGCAAGAGATTTCTAAGTGCTTAGTTATAGTCTATTAATTCCAAAATCTGAATTATTAAACAGAGACATATTTGAGAGAAACAATAGTTGTGACATTTTAAAATATTACTGCCTGAGCATCTTAATATAATATTACAAGGCTTTCCTAATGTCTGATTTCAATAGCACGTTATAGCATAAACAGGTAGGCAGCCACAATTCCACCTTCAAAACATTACTCAAGTTGTAACCTGCCACTTGGAGATGCTACAATTGCAATCAGTAGTTTAGCAGCTTCTTAATATCATTTAAATGCACTGAGCAGAAGGTACAAGAATTTCAGTATTAAAACCCAGGCTACACTGAACAGAGAGTACAAGCTGGAAAGCCACATAAAGTTTTAAACTGGTTTTGTTTTTTGTGTGGCACAGTGGGTCAGAAGGGCTTCACTGCCAGACAAGGGTCGTGCTAAATTCCAGTTCTAGTTCCATTCTCAGTAAAACACGAGCTCAGAAACCAGCACGAAGCCATAACAACCTGTGCTTCACTGACACCTATGCTTGGAGAAAGAGAGAAGAGCCAGTGAGCCCTACAAACAGCATACAGGCCTTCAATTGAAGTACCACATTTCCAGGACTACCTGGGTTAGTTGCATCTACTTCTTTGTTTGATGGCTGACACAGTGAAAAGAAACACTTTTAAATGCAATAAAATACAGACACCTGGAGGCAAGAAACAGAAAGAATGAGAAAGGTATAGGACTAAGGTCACATCCAAAAGTCACTCCCATTTGCCAAGAGGAGGAAAGTGTACAGGGACCAAGCAATCTAAGGCTACCAGTGGTACTGAAACAGGACACTGAAAAGGAACAGTAATTCTCAACATGCAATATCCCCTGACTCGGTTTTTCAATTTTTTCCCGTGTTATTCTGAAAGTCAAAACCAAGCAAGGCAAAGCTGTGAATGAATATACCTGTACAAAAATACACTGGACTGAAAAAAAGAACCACTATATAACAGACTATGATTATTTCAATTAAAATAACCCCCTATCATATGTAGAGAACTCAGGGTGGGGTAAGGATTGGAAAGGTCCAGAAGGGTGGCACAGAACACCACCTGCTCACCTCTATCTCTCGGAGTTTGGCACGCTTCTCTTCACTCATTTCCGAGTATTTGACCGATGACTTGGATTCAGGCATTTCTTCTTTAATAGGATTGGAATACATGTGTTGCTCTTCTGACTTAGAACTCTGAGTGTCTTCCTCATCTTCACTTTCTTCTTCTTGACTTTATAGGAAACATAGAGAATTGAGATGTAACAGATAACTAAGTGTATGTAAAATTTACTAGTTCTCCTACGTAGTTTCTATGATTAGTTACTAGTTTTGAAATCTCTTAAGTAAGATTAAGTTATGTAAAAAGTCGGCAGCTACAAATCAGTCTCCATCTGCGAGATTTAGTATTTTAATTAAGTTGTTAGTTTTTATAATGTACACTGCTCTCAGCATGCAGAAGAATTCAGGAAATTCATGGTCATCAAATACGTACCTACCTCAGCTACAAAACAAACCCACTGCCTCCACAAAATCTCTTAAAGTGCTGTAATTGTGCTCTTCAGGTATAGTAAGTTTAATAAAAGAAAAAAAACTGCAACACTTTTGCTTTTGGGAGATAAACCTGGGACACGGCAGATACCCAAAATGATATTCCCAGACTGGCCACTAGAGTGCTGCAGGACTACATACAATGCAGGCAGGTTTTTACAGCACTAACAGATGCTCTCAGTTGCCTGAAGAGCAAAGTAAAAGACTACTGAAACCCAGCTTCTGTTGGCAGGATCCTGCCAGCATCCAACATACACATACCTCAGAAAATTATTCACTGCGTTTGTCTCAAAAGCAAAAAGCAGACGTTTAGATACATTCCTATACACCTAATAACAAGATTTCCACACTACTGCCTTAGCTCTTGCCATTTGATATTAAATTATCAAATCAGCATCAATTTAAAGATTATAGTTAACAACTCTACCAAAAGGTGTAAATTATCATGTTAGAAAAAAATTAAGGGGGGTGAAAGCACGCTGCACTAAAACCCTGATCCTTTTCCATCTTATTTTCCTACTTTCAAAATTTCATGTTTGTTCTGCTCTTGCAATACATATCTACTTATAGAGAGTTCCAAAGACACTCAATTCATAAAATGAGTATGTTTTCATCAGAATGAAGAAGTATTTACTTTTGAATTTCCTCCTCCTCAGATTCTTCATGTTGGTCAAAAAGCTCCCACTTCGAAGTAGTAACAGCTAGAAGAGACAGTAAGATAATTTTAACAACAAAAAACCCCACCAATTAATCAGAAAATTAGTATTTGTAGACATAATAAGAACTACAATGTGGTAAAATTCACTTAATGCACTTAATACAGACTTTCTATTTCACAGAAATACTCAAACAAGCCCAGCAGCAGAATATTTACTATTCACAGAGCTATTCACTTACAATGCATATCATGTTTGGGTAAATCCTTTAAAAGTAGACAAGTATTTGTCAGCTTGTAAAATATTATCCTCCAAACCAAGATGTGAAAAGACTGCCAACCACATACCCAGATTTTTTTTTGCTTTCAATATTTATTCTTAATGAACTGGAAATTATTTTTAAAGGTTGGTAGGTTATTGAAGTAGAACAACCAAAACAGAAAACAGTATCTCCCTTTTTTGGTTAAAGCTTCCGTGAACAAGTTACAGCTAAAAATTTTACTGTGTTAGCACAGAAAAGCTGAAAATAATCATTACATAGGTGACATTATGCTTTCAGTTTACTTAGAAAAGTAATCAAAACTAACCTTGAGCTTCCAGTTCTGATTCATCCACTGCTTCCCACTTTGAAGGGGCAACTTTAAATATAGGCTCATTCTTTTTTGAGTCTTCAGTTGTATCCACTGTTGGAGAAAGACACAGAAAAATAATTTCCAAAGCTCATCAAAAGCTGAAACCAAAAAACACTAAGATAACAATCAGAATGAAATACTGAAACAGATACCATCTTATTAGTTGCAAAGAAAAGAAACCAGGGTTTGGAACCTGATGTGTATTCTGAAGCAATTATGAACTTAAAGCAGGAGGGCAAACTGAAGTTAATCAATTCAACATCTCACAAAGCTACATGCCACATCAATTCTTGGTTGTATTTGTAAAAACTACTCAGGAAAAAAAAAGATCAAAGACTGAAGATTCAAATTGAAAGTAAAGTTGAAACATTTCGTACAAGGAACTCCATCAAGATCATCATCCAGCGATTTAATTGGGACTCCATCCAGATCATCAATAGGAGCAGCATCAATAGGAATTCCATCCACATCTTCTAGTGGAGCACCATCAAGCTCTTCCTCAATGGGAGCACCATCAAGGTCATCTGGTACTTCCTGAAAGCAAACAATAATTAATTATTTCAAGTGCAAATCTACATTGCTTTTCTTTAGTTCTCCAATTATCAAATCATTCCTTTTTAAAAAAGTACTTTTAAAAATACCAAAACCTCAAAAACCTCAACTTTAACAATTTTTGCTAACAACTTTATTGTAGAGGAAATAATACAACAATATCCTCTTTTAAAAATTATAGGCAGGAACTTGGAATTTGTCCACAATGTACTGGTGAATGGAGCTGCATCCAGCTGGCGGCCGGTCACTAGTGGTGTTCCCCAGGGGTCTGTGTTGGGTCCAGTTCTGTTTAACATCTTTATTGATGATTTAGATGAGGGGATTGAGTCCATCATCAGCAAATTTGCCGATGACACCAAATTGGGAGGGAGTGTCGACCTGCTGGAAGGCAGGAGGGCTCTGCAGAGGGATCTGGATAGACTTGAGAGATGGGCTGATTCCAATGGGATGAAGTTCAATAAAGCCAAGTGCCTGGTCCTGCACTTTGGCCACAACAACCCCATGCAGCGCTACAGGCTGGGCACAGAGTGGCTGGAAAGCAGCCAGGCAGAAAGGGACCTGGGGGTACTAATTGAAAGGAAGCTCAACATGAGCCAACAGTGTGCCCAGGTGGCCAGGAAGGCCAATGGGATCTTGTCCTGTATCAAAAATAGCGTGGCCAGCAGGACCAGGGAAGCGATCCTTCCCCTGTACTCTGTGTTGGTGAGGCCACACCTTGAGTATTGTGTTCAGTTCTGGGCCCCTCAGTTCAGAAAGGATATTGAGGTGCTGGAGCGGGTCCAGAGAAGAGCAACAAGGCTGGTGAAGGGACTGGAGCATAAGTCCTATGGGGAGAGGCTGAGGGAGCTGGGGTTGTTTAGCCTGGAGAAGAGGAGGCTCAGAGGTGACCTCATCACCGTCTATAACTACCTGAAGGGAAGTTCTAGCCAGGTGGGGGTTGGTCTCTTCTCTCAGGCACTCAGCAACAGGACAAGGGGGCACGGGCGCCAGGGGAAATTTAAGTTGGACATCAGGAGAAAATTCTTTACAGAGAGAGTAATCAGGCATTGGAATGGGCTGCCCAGAGAGGTGGTGGATTCACCATCCCTGGAGATTTTTAAACGCAGATTGGACGTGGCACT